>NC_139535.1:102194532-102794532 GCF_965153285.1 Podarcis tiliguerta | reverse complement strand
AATCTCACTCCCTGGAGAACAGCAGCTAATTGGTATCTACAACACATTCCAAAACATGGAGGACATATTAACACTGTGGTATCACTGATAAACCCCCATAGAGTCTGCCAGAAAGAGAGCATTGCTTGTTATTTTGCTGGACTGTCCGTTGTGTCAATCTTCCTAACTGCATCAACACTGTCTTCATATTGATTAGATATTACAAGCCTTACATGAAAATCACTCCTCTCCAGCATGTAAAAAGAAGACCGCTGTTGAATCCTGATCAGAAAGGCAGAGCTGGATCCAGGAAGCTCCTCAAGAAGCAACCTGGAGTGTTGCCACCAGGATGACACAGGCCTTGTCATCACATTGGGCTTTACTGTGAGTTTGAAGGATCTTTGAGCCCAAGATTTCTGGGCATCATTCACATGACACTGCCATGAACCATAACCCATCCTAACCACAAGCCGTTTGTGCTGAGTGAATTTCAGATTCCCCCACTCCTGGGAAAATCCAAAAAGGAAAGCAGAACTCAAAAGCATAATCTTCTGTTGCTACTGGTTGCATTCTCTTCAGTTAAGGTGGCACTAGGAACACCTATGAGATCTGGGGGAATGGGATGGGAGATGATCCGGTTGGTTGGTTGGTTGGTTGGTTGGTTGGTTGGTTTGCAAGGTAGAAGCAAAAGGGCTGGTGATCTTGATTTAACTTCAGCATTAAGGCACCCTGCAGATTTTGATTCAATCCACTGTTGAGAGACACGATAGAACTGCAGGTGAAATTGCTTTCCCAGCACTCATTGTCTTGGTTGTAGGCCGGAGACAGACAACTGTTTGCATTGCATTTAACTGAAATGATAGCACATGCCCTCTCCTTTAAATTTTGCTTCTGGAAAATTTTGGAAGAACTCATGGAGCTGAGATCAGGGAGCCATATGAAGTGTCTAAAGTTTGCAGAGAATATTGAATTCCAAGGCTGGGATGTGTAGGAATTATTCTTTCAACGTTGCTCTCATTTTCCTCAGTAAAATAAATAAATAAAGTAATAGAGTAATTTGCAACATCTATCAGAATAGGTTTTTTTTTGTCTCTGGTCTATTGTAATCCCTTAGTTTTTGTCTGATTCATTGAAACCAGGCATGGCCCAACTTGGCCCTCCAGATGTTTTGGGACTACAACTCCCATCATCCCTAGCTAACAGGACCAGTGGTCAGGGATGAAGGGAATTGTGGTCCCAAAACATCTGGAGGGCCAAGTTTGGTCGTGCCTGATTTAGACCAATGCAGCTTGCAATTGTCGTTTTCAAGAACTGGGTCAGAATTTGTGGTAAGGGAGGTGCAATTCTGAACTCATTGGCTTGGCACTGCATTCCCAACTGACAGTGAGTAATTATTGCAGTCTGATAGTGTCTGGCTAGATAACTGCCTTATTGGACAAGGGCTAGGTCAGATCTCTTTACATCTTTCTCTTTACTTCAAAGCAGCCACAGAGGCCATTTCCCCAAACAAAATCTGCCCCCAACTACCAAGCCACTCTTAGCTTTGAGAGTGAGAAGAAGAAAAACAAGCTCCCATATTGTACTTTCATACATTCATAACTGATGGAAATGTTAGTGCAAAGTGGTGAGAACCTCAAAACTTTTCTGTTCCTCTCTCAGCTCATCCTGGTATTTCCATGCCAGCTCTGCTTTGTAAGGCTGCTCTTTCTCCCTTCCTCATGTTCTGCTTCCCAAAACGCAAGCAAACAAAAAAAGAGGGACAGGAAATGTCTGATTGCCGAGTTATTAAGGGTCTTTGTCATCTTTCAGAATGTTAAGGGAAGCCAGATGTGGAACACAGGGTGGGTGGGGAGGGAGAGAGTGATTGCCTTCATTTATACAAATTAATTTGTACACAACATTTTGCCTACACTTTGAACCTGCTCTGTTTCAGAATTTAGTCTTTGCGGAACCTGGGTTTTTGACAATGCAAAATTTCAAACGAAAGTTTCCAAACTGAGTCTTGGGATTGCAGCATAAGTCACACACACACACACACACACACACACACACACACACACACACAATTAATTAAACATACTTTTACATCTTATTCCAATTTTTAACTTCCATCAATCCTGTCTGAAAATTTTCCAATCTAATCTCTCAGTATGCATTTCTTATCTTCCCTATTACATTTCAAACTCATGACCGATATCTCTATCTTTTTCTACTTTGTAACACTTCATATATTTCTCCTTACAAAACCTCTTGTAGTCCTACTAGCGTAATTTGTTGATTACAGTTGCTCTTCAAATAATTCATATACTTCTTCCAATCTTCTGTAAATCTCTGGTCCCGCAGGTTTCGAATCCTTCCTGTCATTTTGTCCAATTCTGCATAGTCCATTCATTTCGTCTGCCATTCTTCTTTCGTCGGAATTTCTTCTTGTTTCCATTTCTGGGCTAGCAATACCCTTGCCGAGGATTGCAGCGTAAATCAGGTTGCAGCACACGTCGCAAACTGAAAACCCACCCTGTGATCTGCAAATGTGCTAAGACATCTGCTTCAAACAGTTAACGTTACCCCAAAACTTGTTACAAAGCAACCGTTTCAATTTTTTATTACAGGGTTCGAGCTCTCCCTCTTTTCTATCGAGGAGACAGCATGTTGCTTTCAACAGCTGTGTGAATCTTCTCAGGGTCCCCATTTGACCTGCAGACCCCTATAGCAGAAAGGCAAAGGTCCCCTGCCCATAGTTATTTGCAGGATGGTTGCTCTTATGCTGTCAGGAGTCACTAATAGCCTTGTGGATCATGAACATTATGAAGAGCAAGAAGGTGGGGAGAAATTTGATTCAGTTCACCTTTCCAGGCAAACCTGCCTAGTTCTCCCTTCCTGAAACACCATGCAAACCAAATCGCAGCCGTTCTTCAAAATCCGCTCTTCTCTGAATTTTCAAATGTAGTTCTTAAGTCAAATGATGTGTACAGAGATGCACATACTGGGGGGGGGTGCTGTGGTCTAAACCACTCAGCCTCTTGGGCTTGCCAATCAGAAGGTTGGCGGTTCAAATCCACACAACTGGGTGAGCTCCAATAGCTCTGTTCCAGCTCCTGCCAACCTAGCAGTTCGAAAGCACACCAGTTTAAATAGGTTCCGCTGCGGTGGGAATGTAAATGGCATTTCCGTGCGCTCTGGCTTTTGTCACGGTGTCCCATTGCACCAGAAGCGGTTTAGTCATGCTGGCCACATGACCTGGAAAAGCTATCTGTGGACAAACGCCGGCTCCTTCGGCCTGAAAAGCGAGATGAGCGTCACAACCCCATAGTCGCCTTTGACTGGACTTAACCATCCAGGGGTCCTTTACCTTTACCTTTACTGGGGTAAACCATGGTGGGGGGAAATGACATGCCAAGTGCATTATACTGGGGGGAATTGCTTTGCAAAAAAATGTGTCTTTTACACAAAACTGCATACAAACATGTCTAGATTAGGAGAAATTTGCAGTAAAATACTAATGAATTTTCGTGAGGATTTAAAAAAAAAAATGCTGATGTGGAAACATGGACAACTGAAAATTGGAAAAATGAGAAAAGAAAATGGGCAGGTTTTCCCGGCCCTACAGAGGACTCACATGGACATAGGGAAGTCTTTTAAAACATTTTAATTAAGACTGATATTTTGCAAGATGGAAATGTAAAATTGTATGCAAGTATAGATCTGAAATTGTTGTTTATGGTGAACACTTTTCTATTCTCTAAATTTGTATTTTTAACTTTTCTTTCTTCTTTTATTCTCTTTTTCCCCCTTCCTCTTCTTTTTGAATATTGCTTTACAGATGTATAAAAAATTATGTTCATGTGTCTATGTATGAAATTTGTTTCTTTATTTCTTTTCTTATTTGATATTCTTTTCTTTTTTGTATTTAATAAAATTTAATTTAAAAATTAAAAATAAATAGGGAGATTAGATCTATCTTTGGGAGGGCATCCTTACACTAGCATTCATTGCAGAAGCATGTGGGCATGAGCTCAGGCATTCGCAAAATAGTTTTGAGTGGATTTAAGGGTGTCACTGGGGTGGCTTGCATAACTGGGGATTTCATGTATACTTGGAGTGTTGTGAGAGGTAGGTACCGTCAGCAGAAAAGAGGCTAGCAAAGCATCTGAGGTCCAGGTGAGGCCTTGCATTGAGACTCATGGGCCACGCTGCCTGGTTGCAAGCAAGCTGAAAAACCGTGCAATGTGACATCACAATAATTAGTATTTCTTTACGATCGCAACCTGCTCTGCTTCATTAGCCACTGCTAAAGACAGCATGCAGCCGACCATATCAGCTCTGCGTTCCTGGGGAGGTGCGGACTGGCAGCGGTACAATGCAGTCTCCTTCCACATGTAGCTTGGGTCTGAGAACAGAAAAGTGACTCGGTTAACAGAGACAGTCTGTACTCTGTGCACATAGTTATCCTTGGAGTACAGGCTGTTGATGACCAAAACCATGATACAAAAAACCCACCACACAATGCCTCTGCATTCTGTATTTCAAATTTTAAATATGTTTTTTGTCCCCGATACCATATAAAAATTAAGTTTTATTGTGTGATGTGCAGATTTATTGGGAGCAGAGAGGCAGGCCAGGCATTTCTCTAGCCGAGTTTAGTTCCAAATAAAAACATCTGAACACAGTCCTGTTGCTCAACGGGTCGCTTATTGCAAATAGTTACGATCCCACAAACACTCTGGATGCCTACTTTGTTCTGTACCCTCACAATCCCACAGAATGCTGAGAGCCAGTTCATGAGCCCAGCAAGCCAGGAATATCATCTACTCATTATAATTATAATTGTTATTATAATTGTTGTTGCTGTTGTTGTTGTTGTTGTTTATATCCTGCCCATCTGGCCGGGCCTCCCCAGCCACTCTGGGAGGCTCCCAAAAGAATATTAAAATCACAATAGAACGTCAAACATTAAAAACTTCCCTAAACAGAGCTGCCCTTGGGTGTTTTCTAAAAGTCAGGTAGTTGTTTATTTCCTTGACATCTGATGGTAGGGCGTTCCACAGGGCGGGTGCCACCACCAAGAAGGCCCTCTGCCTGGTTCCCTGTAACTTCACTTCTCACAGTGAGGGAACCACCAGAAGGCCCTTGGAGCTGGACCTCAGTGTCTGGGCTGAACGATGGAGGTGGAGACGCCATTACTTCCCCATTTAACATGTGGAATGGCTGATATGCATAAGAGGAGGGAAATCACAGCAGTCAGACATTAGATGTGGTCCATATAAACATACCCTCCCACAGTTCTCTGATGAAAATAGACACGTCCTTTTCCATAACAACAGGGACACACGGGTGGTGCTGTGGGTTAAACTACAGAGCCTAGGACTTGCTGATCAGAAGGTCAGCAGTTCAAATCCCTGCAACGGGGTAAGGTCCCATTGCTCGGTCCCTGCTCCTGCCAACCTAGCAGTTCGAAAGCACGTCAAAGTGCAAGTAG
Organism: Podarcis tiliguerta; assembly: GCF_965153285.1. NCBI lineage: Eukaryota > Metazoa > Chordata > Lepidosauria > Squamata > Lacertidae > Podarcis > Podarcis tiliguerta. The sequence continues at coordinate 102,789,077 of NC_139535.1, read as the reverse complement.
ATAAATAGGTACCGCTCCGGCGGGAAGGTAAACGGTGTTTCCGTGTGCTGCTCTGGTTCGCCAGAAGCGGCTTAGTCATACTGGCCATATGACCCGGAAGCTGAACGTTGGCTCCCTCGGCCAATAAAGCGAGATGAGAGCCGCAACCCCAGAGTCGGTCACGACTGGACCACGACTGGTCAGGGGTCCCTTTACCTTTTTATTCCATAACAACAATTATGTGATTTTTATAATTTATACCCCTCCCATCTTACTGGGTTGCCCCAGCCACTCAGGGCAGTTTCCAACATATATAAAAACATTAAACATTAGAGAGAGAAACTTCCCTATGCAGGGCTGCCTTCAGTAGTTTACAAAAGGTTGTATAGTTACTTATCTAATTGGCTCAGGGGGTCACATAACACCATACCCTCCAACGTTTCTCCCATTTTTCCTTAGGACTCAACGAAAAGGGACATTTCAAGTTCAAATCAGAAACCAGGACAGCTTGTGTAAATCCGGGACCGTCCCTGGCAAATAGGGGCACTTGGTGGGTCTGTATAAACCAGTATTGCATACAGTGGTACCTCGAGTTAAGAACTTAATTCGTTCTGGAGGTCTGTTCTTAACCTGAAACTGTTCTTAACCTGAAGCACCACTTTAGCTAATGGGGCCTCCTGCTGCCGCCGTGCCACGAGAGCACGATTTCTGTTCTCATCCTGAGGTACTATTTCTGGGTTAGTGGAGTCTGTAACCTGAAGCGTCTGTAACCCGAGGTACCACTGTATTATATGGTACACATGGCAGTAGGTGAGCATGTAGGTCAGGAAGTATCGTATTTTTTGCTCTATAAGACTCACTTTTTCCCTCCTAAAAAGTAAGGGGAAATGTGTGTGTGTCTTATGGAGCGAATGCAGGCTGCGCAGCTATCCCAGAAGCCAGAACAGCAAGAGGGATAGCTGCTTTTGCTGCGCAGCAATCCCTCTTGTTGTTCTGGCTTCTGAAATTCAGAATATTTTTTTTCTTGTTCTCCTCCTCCAAAAGCTAGGTGCGTCTTGTGGTCTGGTGCGTCTTATAGAGCAAAAAATGTGGTATTTCTAGGTGGCAAGCTGTATGAAACAGATCAGTTTTCGAGTGGCAGCCAAACAGAGCAGAAGCTACTTGCTTAAGGCTTCTCAGACTTAAGCCAGGAATCTTCAATGAGTGGATTGTCTCTCTCTCTCTCTCTCTCACACACACACACACACACATACACCAGGAGTCATCACGAGATGGGTTAATGAGGGTCACAAGAAAAATATCCTGTGTGCCAGACCAAAGTATATTTTTACGCAGAAACAAGCTATAAATACATTTTAATAGTGTGGCAAAGTTCACGTGAGATTCCTCTGCTTGTTTGCCATCCATGAATTTGTTTTAACCGAAGAAACACTCAACAGCGGGTCATTCCCCAGGGATAGTTTGTCTTCTCATTTTGTTTACGATGCAGCGGTCACGTGAGCAGCGGATTTCGCCATGTGTTTATTGGGGGGGTGGGCAGCAAAAGGGATTGGGACATTCAGAGTTACAAGTCTGGATACTTGTGAGTCCTCTGTGCCATCCCAAAAATGCACAAGTCATCTGGTGGTAATGGTCGCCGTGATGGCAAGAGCCTTTCCTACTGCGCATGTGCACAGAAGCTCACACTCAACAGAACTTCCTGTATTTCCACAAGGGAGCCACACTCAGCGTTGAGATCAATGGAGCAGCCATTCAGTAGGTTTGCAGCAGTCCTGGATTCAGTCCCAATGGGATACTGGTTTTTTTACCAGTTTTTCTGAGGGCAGACGGAGCAGTGTGACCATCCTGCCTCCGTGGAAATCTGAATCTCTAGAAGAGACAGGTGTCCTCTGCTGTTTTGTTGATGAACAGAGAGGAGCCGTTGCCTTTAGGACAGCTTCTTCCTACATTTCTAGGTAGACCAGCAAACTCAGCTGGGATTTTACCATAGATTCCATCCATTCTGGGGATTTCACCCCATTTCAGATTCCCTAAGGATGGAAGAGGCACAAGGAAGAGGGGCTGGCTGAGGGAGTGCTTTGTTAAAAGATCCTTTGGCCCTTTTATGCTTTACTTCGGGAATCATTCCTACAATTTAATTAGCAATTAATAAACGGCACAGTGTGTTGCAAAATAACTCTGTGCAAATAGATATGTAGGTCATGGCAATTGCCCAGCTTTGTTGCATACATTTTGAAATATTAGGTTTCAGTCCTGTGCAGAATTACTAGTCTCACTGAGGGCTTAACCACACTTCCCCTTCGCCTGCCGCTTTCCTCTGGGGGAAACCACTCTTTAATACTCAGTCGGAGCAAATGGCAATTCAGATTTTCTCCAGGTTGACGTTTGCTTCAATTTAGCACTAAAGGGCAGGTTTTCCATTGGAAAGGAGAGGGGCAAGGGGGAAAACGCTTGGCCCCGTTCTTTCTAGGCACGGAACAAGCAGAAGTGGGGACAAGCCCTGAGACTTCAGACATGCCCTGTATCATTGAGTCATTTCTTGAATATTTTTGTGCTGGGGAATTGAGAGCCAGTGTGGTGTAGTGCTTAAGAGCGGTAGATTCGTAATCGGGTGAACCAGGTTTGATTCCCTGCTCCTCCACATGCAGCTGCTGGGTGACCTTGGGCCAGTCACACTTCTCTGAAGTCTCTCAGCCCCACTCACCTCACAGAGTGTTTGTTGCGAGCGAGGAAGGGAAAGGAGAATGTTAGCCGCTTTGAGACTCCTTCGGGTAGTGATAAAGCGGGATATCAAATCCAAACTCTTCTTCTTCTTCTCTGCATTTTAAAGTTTCAGGGCAGCTTTTGCCAATGTGCTTCCCTCCAGATGTTTTGGACCGCTACTGGGAGTTTTAGTGCAAACATTTGTTGTTGTGTTTTTTTATATATATATAAATATTTTATTCGATTTTGCATAAAAGACGACAAAGCAAAACAAAAGCAACGAACAATACACCAAAAACATACAGAATTACACAAACATAACATACTACAAACAACAGAAATAAAAACAATCTTATCTTCATATTGATCTTGCATTAACTTGTTTCTCTGACTTCCCCGAGTCTCCCTTCCCTGTATTCCAATTCATACAATTAAACAACAAATCCCTTCCCTCTGTCATAATTAACCTCCTTTCTGATTTGAATGTCTTAATATAGCTTATTCAATGCTTAGAACTTAAGATGTTGGGTCTTCTAATCCTTAAAATTTTACTCCAATAACCTTATACATTCAATCTGATGTTATTTTAACATTCATTAATCTTGTAGTGTTTCTGTAAATAGTCTTTAAATTTCTTCCAATCTTCCTCCACCGTCTCTTCTCCCTGGTCTCTGATTCTGCCAGTCATTTCTGCGGATTCCATATTTTGCAGAGCTTAAAATCTCAGAGTCTCTCTCCGCGGTCCCTCCTTTACCCTGTATTTTCAGATTGACAGATCAGAGCCGGGCGCGCCGGGCGATGGTTCTGGGCGCGCTGGGCGCGCCGGGCGGTGGTTCCCCCACAGTCAGCTCTTTATTACGCAGGCAATATAGTTTCCAGTCCTTCCCCCCCTTTTCCCTGCCACTTGGGGGGGGGAAATCCTTATCAGAACGCCAGATTCCGTTTCTTCAAAAGCACTTTTAAAGGTTTGGCACGCAAAAGTCTTTGTTTCCAGCTATATACAGAGCGGAAGGCTGGCTTCCTGGTTAAACCTTACCGCTTCGGTTCTAATTTAACTTGCTTTTTTAACTTTGCCAAATCCAAAACTTCCTTAATTTGTTTCTTTTCCTTTTAAAATTTGTAATTCTCCTACTCACGGAAAGTTCTTTTATAATCCAATTTGTCCCAAGAAGAAGTTGAGCGCTCCTCCGATCACGGCTGTGCGACGTCTCTCCGAAAAAGAAGCGATTGACTCTCAGCACCGCGTTACCCCCTCCACACTCCGGAGCTCTTCCTGAGCCCCAGAAACGTTTTAGGGGATCGCTGTTGGTGCCCGCCAAGTCCCACGGACGTAGGCTTCCTCCGCCTACGTTTTCAAGGGTTCACCACGTCGCCGTAGCGGTAGAACCCTGTTTTTTTTTGGAGCTCCCCCTCTGGTGCTCAGCAGGGGGCCGCCATGATCGCTGGCGCTCAACCCGGAAGCCCCTTTAGTGCAAACATTTGGAGGGAAGCAGGTTGATGAAGAACGTTTTTCTTTGTGGGGGCGGGGTACAAAAAAAGAATATGCATAGGTATGAGGGAAAAGTTTCAGTACCTTTAGTCAGTTTATAGTCAGCCTTCTTGGTAGTGGCGCCCGCCCTGTGGAACGCCCTCCCATCAGATGTCAAAGTGATAAACAACTACCTGACATTCAGAAGACATCTGAAGGCAGCCCTGTTCAGGGAAGTTTTTAATATGTGACATTTTAGTGTATTTTTCATCTTTGTTGAAAGCCGCCCAGGGTGGCTGGGGAAACCCAGCCAGATGGGCAGGGTACAAATAAATTATTATTATTATTATTATTATTATTATTATTGAAAGACTCTTATGATAGAGCTCATCTTCTTTTTCCCCATATGTTTATTTCACTTGAACAAAATTTTATTCAGTAAGATTTCTACTGGGAGAGGTACTGGCCATTCAGGATTTCATTATCTTACACTTGTATCCCACTTCTTACCATGGAACTGCAGTTGTTGTTGTTTCTTAAATAATTTTTATTAAATTTTCCAATCAAATCACATTAAATATTCCAAATTATATGAATACATATCATATAGTCCAAATATTCCGCCAAATTATAATTTTTTATTGGGACTTCCCATGCTTCAAGTTCGGTGGGGCTCTGATCATCTTATATCTCTGCTGCCTTGAGGTTCCAATAGTTCCTTTAAATCTTCCTGTTGTTACCCTTCCTTCTTTCATGGCCTCTGAGTTGTTTCCACAGGTGAGTTGAAGTAAGCAATGATATGCTTCTATGTGAAGTTATGCTTGACTCTCCCACTATTGCAGCTGGTAAGCCTATTGTTTGCAGTATATCCTCACACGCTGGTTTTTATGCCGAATCTACCATGGAGCAGCAGTTGATGGGCACGGCACTGCATAGTGAGTGACAGGGGTCAGCAAACATTTTCAGCAGGGGGCTGTCCACTGTCCCTCAGACCTTCTGGGGGGTCGGACTATATTTTTTGGGGGGGGGATGATGCAAGAGCACCACTAGCCCCGGTGGCAGCTTACCTGTGTCTTGCGAGCGGCAGGGGCGGTAGAGGGATGATGAGCAGCGCGCAAAAGGGCTCTGGAGAGGGGCTACTTAAAATGGTGGCCACTCAAGCACTGCTGCTGCTGGCACCAACGAAGCCCAGCCCACTTCCTCCTCTAGGCAGGGCAGGGAGAAGCCAGGAGGAGGGAGGGAGGAGGCGACGCTGACGTCGCCGTGTGAGAGAGAGGGAAAGAACGTGCATACTGGCGATCCACGCGGAGATTCCTGGACTGTCCACGGGCCGGATCCAGAAGGCAATTGGGACTGATCCGGCCTGCGGACCTTAGTTTGCCTACCCATGGTGAATGATATCAGCCAGCATCCCATCCAGGCACTGAGCAAACCCAGAGCTGCTCATCTCCAGCAATCATGTCTCCGAGATAAGGAAGGCCACTGTCCAGCTTGCAGTGGCCCGTCTCAAATCCTCCAACATTTCTCTGATGAAAATAGGGACATCCTATGGAAAAGTGGGACATTCCAGGATCAAATCAGAAACCAGCACGGTTTCTGTAAATCCACAACTATCCCTGGAAAATAGGGACACTTGGAGGGTCTGTAAACCTACTCCATGGTTAGAAGAAGAAAAAAATTGCAGTGGGAAGCTATCAGTAGCTGCTACCGACAATGGCATTCAGTATGACTCTGAATACCAGTTTCAAGGAATGTGAAGTGCAGATTGCTGCTCTGCTCCTTCTGGGGGCGTGGGTGGCGCTGTAGTCTAAACCACTGAGCCTCTTGGGCTTGCCAATCAGAAGGTCAGCGGTTCGAATCCCCGTGATGGCATGAGGTCCTGTTGCTCTGTCCCAGCTCCTGCCAACCTAGCAGTTTGAAAGCATGCCAGTGCAAGTAGATAAATAGGTACTGCTCCAGCGGCAAGATAAACGGCATCTCCGTGCGCTCTGGTTTCCGTCACAGTGTTCTGTTGCACCAGAAGTGATTTAGTCATGCTGGCCACGTGACCCAGAAAGCTGTCTGTGGACAAACGCCGGCTCCCTCGGCCTGAAAGCGAGATGAGCGCCACAACCCCATAGTCACCTTTGACTGGACTTAACCATCCAGGGGTCCTTTACCTTTTTAACCTTTACCCTTCTCTCAGGTTTCCCATGTGTCAGGAGTCCAGTCCCCAGCTTGATAACACAGTAAGCACAGTTAATTAAAAAGGACGATTTATTGTCAAAACAAACAGATAGCTCCGGATGACTTAACACAGCCGCCGCAATCCTCAATCAAGATGACCCTTCTGAAGACTGCTTCCAGCGTGACCAGAAGCAACTGAACTTCCACTTCTTCATTTTGTGTTTTGCTTCCTATCTTGCAACCTCCCATTCGCTGAGAGCTCAGACTAAGTGGGGCAGCTTCCACCTCTTCCCCATTCTCTGAGAGGCTGTCTCTAAACTCTTTCCTGCCTGTTTGTGCTTCAGGTGAGTTTTGACTGCATTCTAGCCTGTTCTCCATTACTGTCTCATCAGCTTGCACATCAAGGTCAGGAGGAGCCGGAGTATGCAGCTGCCGGTTTTCTTCTGTCTGACTAACATCAAAGCAGCCTCTCTGATCCTGGCTATTTTCTGCAGTTAGCTGCAAACTTTCGCTTGGCGCTGGCTCATTCCTGACACCATGGGTGCGTTGTTGGCTACTGCGAAAACAGTGCTGGACTATAGCCTGCTTCAGCCTGTTTTTCTTTTGTTCTTAGGTGCAAGAAAGGAAGGAGGCTGATTTCCCTCAAGGATTCCTACACCTGAGAGTAAGAAGACAGGTCTGCACCACTGCTCTGTAAAGCAGGATCTTGCCAATTTCTCCAGAACACCCCTCGCACCACACTACCAGGGCTCAAATGGAAAGAATTTGGCTAGCAGGCAGCAAGGTGAGGTAAATGTGCTGTTCCGGTGCCCTGCCCCTTCTTCTGCAGCCAACTCTCTCATCTTTGGCTCTTAAACGTCTGCTTGTTTGGAAAGCGTTCACAAATAAATGCCAGAATTGCCTGACTTGTCTGTCTCCCTTCCTAAAGAAAACCAACAGAATTAATTAAAATCCAATGTTCCACTGACTCACTAACTCTGAGTAATAGCATGCATAGTATATCATGTTTTCCAATTTAACCATCACACACACACACACACACACACACACACACAATAGAACAGACTAGAATTAAGCGAGCTTTCAGCCTGATAGAAGGCAGCTCTTGATAGTCCCTGATGGAAGCGACTTGGTACGATCTGTACTAGCTCAATTTCAAAGCAAATTGCTGAATGAAAAGTGGAGAAGGGAATCGGTGCTTACTTTTCAAAAAGACAGTCTCCAAGACTCTGGGATTCTATGGGAACCTTGCCCACTGTCTTGAAAGGAAGCTCTCCTCCTTTCTAAGAGTTTGGAGATGGGCTGCTATAGCACATTGTCCAGCGGGAAAATATTCTGCGGCTGGATACGCACCATATATTGAAAGCACATGACTTCCCCCAGAGAATTCTGGGGGCTGTAGTTTGCCTCTCATAGGGATGCAATTCCCAAGAACCTTAGCGAACTACAGCTTCCATGATTTATCGGAAGAAACCATATGCTTTAAATATATGGTTTATACCCAGCCAGCATATGATCAGATATGTTTTCTTTAATATATAATATTAGTTCATTCTTTCTCTCTCTTTAAAGCAGGGTTGGGAATGCTAATGAGAAGTAGTAGTAGTAATAATAATAATAATAATAATAATAATTTATTATTTATACCCCGCCCATCTGGCTGGGTTTCCCCAGCCACTCTGGGTGGCTTCCAACAAAATATTAAAATACAGTGGTCTGTTAAACCTGAAAAGCTTCCCTAAACAGGGCTGCCTTCAGATGTCTTCTAAAAGTCTGGTAGTTGTTCTTCTCGTTGACATCTGGTGGGAGGGTGTTCCACAGGGCGGGCGCCACTACCAAGAAGGCCCTCTGCCTGGTTCCCTGTAACTTCACTTCTCCCAGTAAGGGAACCGCCAGAAGGCCCTCAGAACTGGACCTCAGTGTCCGGGCTGAACAATGGGGGTGGAGACACTCCTTCAGGTATACTGGACCGAGGCCGTTTAGGGCTTTAAAGGCCAGCACCAACACTTTGAATTGTGCTCGGAAATGTACTGGGAGCCAATGTAGATCTTTGAAGACCAGTGTTATGTGGTCTTGGCAGCCGCTCCCAGTCACCATTCTAGCTGCTGGTGTGATATATGTACCTATTTAAAGGAGAATTGGTTGAGCTGCAAGACCAACAGTAGCAGCAAGAGGCATTGTCTACTCACACCATGCTAATGCCCCAACACTTATCAAAGCATTCTGGTGCCAGGGACTGGGCAGAGGAGGAACCGTGGGGAGCAGCTCCCCAGCCTGACCCTTCCAGATAAGAAGGAGAGAGTTCAGAATTACAACGGGGGTTTGAGGGAGGTCACAGCTCAGAGGAAGATGAGGTGAAAAGTTGGGAAATAATGGGAGAGAAGAAGATGATGATGATGAAGAAGAAGAAGAAGAAGAAGAAGAAGAAGAAGAAGAAGCAACAGCAGGGTAGAGACAGCTGGTGGACTCAGTGTCTTTAGAAAGCATTCCAGACCCCCTCTCTCCCAGAACATGGCGGGCCTTGAAAGTAGGAGAGCAAAGAGCTCAAAGGCAGAGGGAGATTTTCAGCACCCGTAGCGATGATTCATGAGGAAGTTGGAGAGACGGAGGGGGTGGGGTTTTACTCGGAGCAACGCCGTTATTCTGAGAGGCCACATTCCAAGGCCTCTCTCAGTGAATATCAAATAAAAGCCAATAGTAAGGACTTTTTCGTGTCTTGTCTGTTTCTGGCAACCTGCCGTGGGATTGGTTCCTCTGCCACCTGACGTCTGGGGATAAGAGAAGGCTGTTGTTATGATGGTGGTTTTGTTATTAGGCTGTCAGTAGGCTTTTACTATGTTTTTTATCACTGTTGTTCTGTAATGTGTTTCAGTGTTGTATACCGTCCTGGGGTCTTTTGATAAAGGGGAGCATAAAAACTGAAATTATAATTGTCAGAAGAAGGAGGAGCCACAGTTCAGTGGTAAAATGCAAACTCTACAGGCAGAAGGTCCCTGGCTCAATCCTCAGTGTCTCCAAATAAAAGAACCTCAGGTAGATGGGCTGGGAAAGATCCTGACCAGACCCTGGGCTAGATAAGCCAATGGTCTGACACTGTATAAAGCCAATCCATTTGTTCACAACTGCTGTGTTTTACAAAATGCCTGCAATGGCAAAAAGTGCATAGTGGGCATGGCTTCTACAACAAGCCACTGTTTAGACTGAAAAGAACACTAGAAACAAATGTGTCAGTGAATGTCCAAACTTTGGTCCACATGCGAACATTGACCATCCCTGGTCAACTTTGTGAATTTCTAAAAGCTTGGGAAAGAACATCACTCAGTTGCAACAATTGCCTGAATGGTTAGGGTGTATGTGTGTGATACGCCTCTAAGTATCTACAGATCAGGGGTGGCTAATGAGTTGCCCTCCAAATGTTAAGGTAAAGGTAAAGGGACCCCTGACCATTAGGTCCAGTCGTGACCGACTCTGGGATTGCAGCACTCATCTCGCTTTATTGGCCGAGGGAGCTGGCATACAGCTTCCAGGTCATGTGGCCAGCATGACTAAGCCACTTCTGGCAAACCAGAGCAGCACACGGAAACGCCGTTTATCTTCCCGTTGGAGCGGCACCTATTTATCTACTTGCACTTTGACGTGCTTTCGAACTGCTAGGTTGGCAGGAACCTCCAGATGTTGTTGGACTACAAATCCCATCAGCCCCTGCCAGCGTGGTCCATGGTCAGGGACCATGAGGAGGGACCATGCCCTCCTCAGTATCTGGAGGGCATCTTGTAAGAATAGAATAGAATAGAATAGAATAGAATAGAATAGAATAGAATAGAATAGAAGCATTCACACAATTCAGCTGGGTTTGTCCACATTTGGTGAATGTCACCATACTTTGGACAGCCACAATAATCTAAAAATACAGTTAATCATTAGTGTTGTCTGTACCTTAGAAATGAAGGTACAGATGCTTGGAAATAATGTCATTTATGAAAAATCCAGAAACTGAGGTTCTAACAAAATTATTATATGACTTGCTATCTCTGGGCTTTTAATTAGTTAAGCAGTTAATTTGTCCCCCCCCCCCCCCCATTTATTTAAGAATCTTGCGATCCTACTCTTTCAGAGAAGCTTCCTTTAAACACACACACACACACACAAACACACAATGTTCATTTCAGAGAACTGTCATTTCTCTTATAAGGATATATATATAGACCAAGGGAGAAGGAGGCAGTTGCCGTGCCAAGCTCACACATCAGAGCAATCTCATCCCTGGCGTTTGTGACAGCTGAATGAGTGCCGTGAATGGAGCATATAAGCATATAACGGGTGCAAATAAGGTTTGTGTTCCTTGATGACAAGACATCTACCTGTTGCCAAGAGCGCTAGAAATTTAAACATCAGGTTGCTATAAAGTCCACATTGCTGAGTCATGACTATGTTCAATAAGAAAGTAGCCATGCCCTTTTTTAGTAAAGCGATGTGGTTTACGTTTAGGATTATGTTAGCAGTTAGCGGCACTTCTGTTACAATTCAGTTTTCCAGGGGATTATAACTTGGCTGTAAGCGGTTCACTTGGGGGATGAAGTTGAACAGAGACAAGGTCTTGGCTCAGCTACAAATGTGGGGTGTTGTTTTTTTCTTTCCCCCTTTTTTCTCTCTGTAGCAAACTCTTAAAATATCACTCCAAGTAGTTACATGGCACAAATATGGTGTGTGTGTGTGTGTGTGTGTGTGTGTATGTATGTATGTGTATATATATATATATATATATATATATATATATATATATACTTAGCCATTTACAGGGAGACTTATACGATGTCTTACCGCAGTCAACTAGCTCAGAAACCACATTTCACAGACACTCAATCTGAAGGAATGCCTGCAGATCTGGAAGAATTCTCCATATTCACAGGGTGGAAAGGAAGGGGGAGGCTGGACAAGAGTCCACTATGCATAATCTCATGTCAAACATACAGCACATATCCTGCAAGAGGAGAAGGAGGGCTTCAAGATTACTTTTTTTTGCTAGAATCTCAGGGTTGTATCCAGTAACTTGTTCTGTCAATGCAGAAATTTACCCTTGTGCAACAGAACCCGCCCCTGTCCAGTGGCAGAGCTTCATGGTGGTTATCCAACTTCATGGGGATGTTGTGCAGCGCCTGCAGGGTGTGGTGCAGTGCCTGCGGGGGCCACGATGCCACGATGGGTTGTGGAAACCCATCGAACAGATTTAGGGGATGTGCAAACGAAGGAGGGGGGCGAGTTTTGTTGTTCAAGGGTAAATCCTTGTTCCGATGAAATGAACAAGTTGGATAACCACCATCACCCCAAAGATCTACCAACTAGAGCCAGATGCAAGAGACATACTCTGAAAATGAAAGAACACAGTGCCTCTGAGCATATGCTGAGCGCTGGGATTTATTCCAAATATCAGAACTTAACAGGGCGTTTCCAATCAATGCACATTGAAAACATCTAGCAAACCAGATCGGTAATTGGGTTCCTAGTGAGGGTATTTGGCGAGCTAACATGACAGTGATGAGGAATTGAAGATTGGAGTGATCATGTTCTGGACAAAGTTGTATTGTAACTTTAGAATAAATATGTTTTAATAATATTTTCTTTAAAAAAAAAGAAGAACTGAACTGAACTCACAGTCTTCCACACAAAAATCCATTCTCAGTGTAATTCATTCCGGGGGTCCGGGCGCACCCAAAAAAAACTGTATCCAGAGGCACCGCTTCTGCGCACTCACGCAGCTCAATAGAGTGCTTCTGCACATGAACATGCAGCAAATTCCAGAAAAATACTTCCGGGTTTGCCGCTTTCGCATCCCAAAGTTTACATTACTCGAGAGTAACGTAACAGGAGGGTCTACTGTAAAAAGGTAAAGGGACCCCTGACCATTAGGTCCAGTCGTGACCGACTCTGGGGTTGCGGCGCTCATCTCGCTTTATTGGCCAAGGGAGGCCGAGAGGCTTTTGTCGATTAAACAGTTTATAAATCTTGTCAAATGAATAAATAAAGGTGCCCTGGCCCCTATTGGCCCCACCAAAACCCTCCTTTTTGGCAGGGGACCCAACAGGAGAGTGCATCTTCTCCTCTGTGCCACAAATCCGTGTGCAGGCGCTGCCCCTGCGGACAAGTTGATTTCATTACAGACTCCAGACATCCATTGTTAGGAAAGGAAACACATACCCAAGGCCTCTCTGAAGCTGATTCCTCCTTGGAAATATTAATCATTTAATCTCATTTTGGACACCAGCTGAAGAGAACCAGCCAGAACTCTGGTTTCTGTTATGCCAATGAAAAACCGTCTGTGTGTGTGTGTTTTCTCACAAATGGACGTATAGCACAGCCTCTTTTGAAAAGAACAAAAGCAAGCGGTAGGATTAATCCAGTTTATCCCCAATGTGGAGCTGGAGCATATTCTCTGGCTCTCGCCACGCGGGACAGAGAAATATATTTTGTCCGTATCCCAAAGCCTTTGCCCCCTTAGGAACGTTTTCATAACAGATCACGATGTTTGCAAGAACTAGACCAGAGGTGTCTTTCTCTGTCTGTAAATATGTCAAGAGCAAATTGGCCAGGGCAGGCTGTGGGATGTGATGTGGGGGGGGGGGGCGACTTCTGTGTAGCTGGAATGTGCAGGAAATAGCTGTAACTATACTTATCCATAAAACAAACAGCTTAATCCCCACCGCCACCAAAATGGTGCCTCTCTCCTGCCCTGCTTTCACAGTAGCCCAGATGGAAGGGCTGGCCTTACTGCTGCGCTGCTCTCCAAATTGCTTTAAAAACTTAGCTCAAGTGTGTCATTAAGAGGAGGCTGTTCCCCCGGAGTAACCGCGGTCACAACGACAGAACACTGGGTAATTGAAAACCACTTCCCCCAGCCTAGCGATGTAACATGTAATAGAGCCGGCAATGTAAACTTTTTGTTTAGAATTGCCCACATTGCCAGTGACAGATCAGTGTATTAAACCTGGCAGGAGACCAAGGTCCTTCATAGACCGAATGTGTCGGGAACTCCTAAGCGAGTCAGTGTTGCCTCTGCGAAGAAAAGCAAATATAGTTTTCTATACGCCTTTCATTTCTTTCTTGTCCTGATTTCACCACGTGGAATCGAAAGCAGAGAGGGGGACGGGAGCCAGATTTGCATTTTCAATCCAAGGTGGCGCTGGCCCATTACGAGATGTGCTCGACCTGTTCTGCTGCACTTTACAGCCTGAAGTACATTGAATAATTATTGTCCCGTTTTGCCCGTACAATAACCTCATAGAGGGATGGAGCCAGTTCAGAATGCTGGCAAGTTGCTCCATGCAGAGCAGCCACCAGTGGCCCTGGAAAAGTCGTGTCACCTTCTAACCTGACATGCTCCCAGATACGCTTGAAGTTTCCTGGTTGCCGGAGCAAGGATCCAGTGGCGTAGCGTGGGGGGTGCAGAGGGGCCCGGCCGCACCATCTGGGGGTTAGGGTTAGGGGGCGCAAATCCACGGGTTAGGGGGCACAAATTACTTGCCTTGCCCCGGATGCTGACAACTCACGCTATGCCACTGCAAGGATCTGCTACATATGCTGATGTTTCGCTCCCATTCAAGCCAGGTATGCAAGCAGAAGCTTCCCACAATGTGCAGCTGCAGCAAAACAAGGCTTAAGGATGTTTCAGACCCTCCAAGTGTCCCTATTTTCCAAGGACAGTCTTGCATTTACAGAAGCCATCCTGGTTTCTGATTTGATCCCAGAATGTCCTGCTTTTCCTAAGGAGGTCCCTATTTTCATCGGAGGAATGTTGGAGGGTGAGGAGTCATGCGACCCCCGAACCAAGGAGATAAGTAACTGTGCAACATTTAGATGACATCTGAAGGCAGCCCTGTTTAGGCAAGCTTTTAAAAAAATGTTTAATGTTTTTATATATGTTGGGGGGGGACATATATAAAAACATTAAACTTTTATATATATATGTTGGAGGGACGCGGGTGGCACTATGGGTTAAACCACAGAGCCTAGGACTTGCCGATCAGAAAATCGTGGTTCGAATCCCCGCGACGGGGTGAGATCCCGTTGTTCGGTCCCTGCTCCTGCCAACCTAGCAGTTCGAAAGCACGTTAAAGTGCAAGTAGATAAATAGGTCCCGCTCCGGCAGGAAGGTAAATGGCGTTTCCATGAACTGCTCTGGTTCGCCAGAAGCAGCTTAGTCATGCTGACCACATGACCCGGAAGCTGTACGCCGGCTCCCTCGGCCAATAAAGCGAGATGAGCGCCGCAACCCCAAAGTCGGCCACGACTGGACCTAATGGTCAGGGGTCCCTTTACCTTTATATATGTTGGAGGGTGCCCAGAGTGGCTGGGCGGATGGGCAGGGTATATGTAGGAAAATTAGGATTGTGATGGAATAGGACATCCTATTTTCATCAGAGAAATGTTGGAGGGTGTGATGTTGGAGAATTCCATTGGGAACGGAAAGGGGAGAGGAAATTGCTGGTGATGCTGGAAGTAGCTAAGGAACTGGGATACGGGGAGGTGCAAATCTCTGAGATCTCACCTGGTAGACAATGCTGGAAGCAACACAGGGTGTCAGATGTGTGTCCTGGTATTATGTGTGGCATCACAATGAAAATTGGAGTGCCCTTCTGAGAACATATACTATTTATAATAACCACACATATTTATCAGGCACCAAGGTATCCTATGCAACTTCCTTGCTGCATTGGATAAATTGCTGTTCTTTATTCCTACATGCATGAGTGTTATTTGAAAGGGGTTCGTGAGTTGCAGCTAGGAGGACATTTCCAATCAACATGATGCGAAGAGGCATATTTAATGGTATTATATTAATCTGTATTCATAGGCATGTTTGAAACAGATGAGGGGATATCAGTGTTTATCTGTTCAACCTTCTTCTTTCTTAGCTTTCCGGCTAATGACAATGCCTTTGACATTAAACAGCAACATCCACAGCTCCATTAAAAATATTATTCAGCTACACCAAAGGAGAGATAAGGGGATAAATATGGACATAACCTTCTGGAATTGCTGTTGATCATGTCAAAAGTGCAGTCTTCAACATAACCAGACACCGGAAAGACCTTTCTGGCACAACGGTAGACAATTGGTACAAAACACTTTGGGAAATAGCTCTCCTTAACAAATAAGCTACAGTTGGCATGTGGACAGATCTAGAAAGATGGTGTGGTTTAACTTCGTAACATATGCCAGTTTTCCAGAAAATGAACAATCCCTGCCATCAGCACTTGGCTCAATCTGGTTGGTCTAAATTTTAATTTAAGCATAAATTATTACCTTCACTTGGAACCACCTTCCCAAATTCATCAATGTACCAGCACTTTACATTGTTTCATTGGTAGCACAAGAGGAAACATGAGTATTACTCATGCTTATTCTAAGCACAACCACAAGCGCTGCTGATTTAGCTGTTTAGCTATGCAATGTTGAATGCGATCTGTTAACTCCATTCTATTCCGTTTCCCCTTTGCTATTATTTTTATTTAAACAATTCCATGAAGCAAGAACTTGTACACTGAGCACTAGTAATGAACCATATGTTGTCGCTATTACTGCAAACTTGTTGTGCTATTTTTGCGATGTACAAATGGCATTGAAAACTTGGTCTGTTTGTTTGTATCATTTAATATTCCTATGATCCCTGTCTATAAAATCAAATGAAAAGTTATTTTTTGAAAGGGGGCACATTCTTTCTGTTGATGATGTGCTGTTATGTCCTTGTGTTGCTGTAGGGTGGAGCGAGGGAGAATCAGAGTCTGTTGTCTGCAAAGAAACCAGTTTCTCATCTAAATAGCTTCATGTAGGTCAATGTGCCCTCAATAACGTTCATGGTACAAATTAATGGTCGCTGTCACCAGAAAGCAAACAAGGGTGAGTTAATCCTGGGACCCTGAAGAAGGATCTGTAGACTAAAGTGGAACCAAAACAGTTTCTGTTTCATTTTCACTTTCTTTCTTTGTTGAAATGCATCTTCTCATGTCCAAAATCTGGAAATTTGGCAGCTTCCCATTTATACATAGTGGTACCTTGATTTTTGAATATCTCCATTGACGAACATTTCGGTTTTCGAACGCCATAATAATAATAATAATAATAATAATAATAATAATAATAATTTATTATTTACATCCCGCCCATCTGGCTGGGTTTCCCCAGCCACTCTGGGTGGCTTCCAACAGAATATTAAAATACAAAAGTCTATTAAACATTAAAAGCTTCCCTAAACAAGGCTGCCATAAACCCGGAAGTAAATGCTTCGGTTTTCGAACACACCTCAGAAGTCAAACATGCCACGTGGCTTCCTCCGAGTACAAGATCCTGGGCCAAGCCGTCGGCTATAGAGTTTTCGGTTTTCGAACATTTCAGAACTCGAACAGACTTCCAGAACAGATTATGTTTGAAAACTGAGGTGGTACCACTGTACTTCCATACCCTCCAACATTTCTGCAATGAAAATAGGGATGAGTTATTCCATGATGATGATGCCCCAACTATCTGACTGGGTTGCCCCAGCCACTCTGAGCGGCTTCCAACATATTTAGCATAATAAAACATTAAACATTAAAAATAATCTTCCCTATTCAGTGCTGCCTTCAGATGTCTTCTAAAGGTTGTATAGTTACTTATCTCCTTGGCTCAGAGGTCGCATAACTCCGTACCCTCCAACATTTCTCCACTGAAAATAGGGATGTCCTAAGCAAAAGCGGGTCATTCCAGGATCAAATCAGAAACTGGGACAGCTTCTGTAAATCCAGGACTGTCCCTGGAAAACAGGGACGCTTGGAGGGTCTGTACTTCCTGTAAGCCTTGCCCAGCTCATGTGACTGGTAACAGCTCCACCCCAGCCCCACCCACAAAGAAATTCATTTTGGGAGTTTTCCTAAACTTAGATTGTTAAGTTGTGGGTGAACATATCAGACGACACAGCAATTCTTCAAACAGCTCTTGTTTATTCACAGGCCAGAACAGAACTGAACTAAAGGGTTCAGCCAGTCTGCTTATATAGAGCTCCAGTACAACGCAACTGTAACAACTTCCTGTAACTATCCAATCACTGGATGTCACTTTCAATCCCTTATTTGCATATGTGGACCTGAGTGAAAACTATCTGCAGTATCCCCCTGCTGGCTCAGGGTGAGAACTTCAGTACATAACATAGATATTATCAGGGCTTCACAGCTGCTTTTCTACAAATTTCAGAGGCTTCGCTAAGCTGTGACATCTTATTATTTAATGCACTTTGCTTAGATGCTCAAAAACTGTTCTCCTTCATCAAACAGGCAGATTTCAGCCTGAAACATGTGAAAACCAAAACTTCAAAAAGAAATGTCTCACCTGTCCTGTACATTCTTGTTTCGATGCAACATCTCAGCTGAATTGTGTCCCCTCTGTTACTGTGGTTTACAGGACTAGCCACAGGCTTGAAATCAGATATGGCACTCAAGAGATCATCATTGTCAAAGGTTTTTGTGCCCAGTTTCCACATCTAGAATCATATCATCATCATCATCATCATCATCATCATGCCCTTCTACCCGAAGGCTCCCAGGGTAATACACAAGCAATTCCTTAAAATACAACATTTTAACTCCTAATATAAAACCCCAAAACCAATAAATACCATAAAAACAATCCAGCTGTGCGCGCGCACACACACACACACACACACACACACACATCAATCATCCATCTTCATAAGCCTGAAGGAAAAGATGTGTCTTAACTTGATGTTGAACGTCCTTCTTTCTTAGCTTTCTGGCTAATGACAATCATTTTTGGTTTTAAATTAATCTTTATTAAATCTTAAAACACAGGGGGAAAAGAAACAGAAAAAATATCAAGCTGTCAAAACCATTATGCACTTCATAGAAACAAACTGACACAGCATAGGATTGGCAGACAATAAAGTACTAAAAGGGGGGGGGAATGTAAATTAAAATGAAAGTAAATAATTTTTAATTATTATTTCTAGTCCAATAAATCAAGAGCTCTGCAGTGCATACCTTATCCACACTCCTGTCCCCAGATACCTACTGAGACATCCCAGGACACATCACATTTTGTTTTGTTTCCCTACATATAAAAGTACTGTGATTTGGTGTTTCTTAGGCAATCCTCCATTCTCAATTTCCTCACCCGTTATTATCTTCATTTAAATACACACACACACACACACACACACACACACAACACATACATATACATTTACACAATACACATACACAACACACTACCTTATTTTCATAGCATAAAACATACCTAAATTACTCTATATAATACCTACCTATACTGTACATATCAACGTGCCTAGACACCTACCCCACACGGACACCCACCAAGTGATTTGACTTCCAGCCGTTCTTGTTACGCTACTTTATTTTTCCAACTGCAGTGGTACCTCAGGTTACAGACGCTTCAGGTTACAGACTCTGCTAACCCAGAAATAGTACCTCGGGTTAAGAACTTTGCTTCAGGATGAGAACAGAAATCGTGCTCCAGCAGCACGGCGGCAGCGGGAGGCCCCATTAGCTAAAGTGCTGCCTCAGGTTAAGAACAGTTTCAGGTTAAGAATGGACCTCCGGAACGAATTAAGTGCTTAACCCGAGGTACCACTATACCTTAAACACATTTCATTATTTCTTTAATCTCTTCTATCTTCACTTTACTCTCCTTTCATTCTAATCATTTTCTGGATTCACTCAATATCTGTCAGAAATTCTACTTTTTCCACATAAATTTTGATGTATTCCTTAAAGATAGCCCACTCCTTACTCACTTTTTGTACCATATCTCCTCTTTTCCTCCCTGTTAGTTCGGCAGTATGGAAGTATTCCATCATTTTAGATAACCAGTCTGTTTTGGTTGGGATTCTGCTGCTTTTCCAATTTTTGGCAATCAATAACCTTGCCACCATAGTTGCATACATAAATATTTGTCTGACTATTCTTTTTATTTCCTCTGACATGATACCTAGGAGAAAGGATTCCGGTTTTGTTTTTTTCAAATCAATCAATCAACCTTTATTACGGTCCAGAGACCCAACAAATTGTTACAAAGCAATGCACAATTCAGACAGCCTACCTCCAGGTTAAACAAGCATTTTGTTCAGACTTAAAGACAGGGATCATTGGTTCTTCCAACCACCGATAAAAACTTTGCCACTGCTAATGTTCTAGCATTTGTCTGGTCTTCCAATAGGAACCTGACATAGTGAGCCTCTGATTTTCCTGGGAAAGGAAACGAAAACCTAAACATCTTTTTCAGTTCGTTATATTTTCCCAGAATCCCACCATCTCTTTGCACTCTGTTATGATCTTCAAGTGAGAAATTGGACTCAGCTATACAGCTGCAAATAAAAAGTTTTAAATGTATTGTAAAGTGAAATATACAAATGTGACACTAGATGGCAAAAGTGAGCTATGCCAAATTCAATGTCTTTTTCAAAACGTTTTTTAAAATAAATAAATAAAATAAAGCAATTTCAAAGCACTTTATTAATACGTGTGTAGATTCCCCCCTTGTTCCAAATCCGTTTTAGTCATGGATACAAGGCCTGCAAGGTTACGGAGCACCTGTTTCTTGGTTTAGTGCTCTGAGGAGGAACTTAACAGGAGCTGCCTTGCATTGAATAAGAAGAAGAGTTTGGATTTGATATCCCGCTTTATCACTACCCGAAGGAGTCTCAAAGCGGCCAACATTCTCCTTTTCCCTTCCTCCCTCACAACAAACACTCTGTGAGGTGAGTGAGGCTGAAAGACTTCAGAGAAGTGTGACTGGCCCAAGGTCACCCAGCAGCTGCATGTGGAGGAGCAGGGAATTGAACTCGGTTCACCAGATTACGAGTCCACCGCTCTTAACCACTACACCACACTGGAGTCAGACCAATGATCCATCTAGCGCAGTATTGTCTACGCTAACCAGCAGCTGCTCTCCAGTGCTTCCCAGATGTGCTTGGAGATGCCAGCGATCGGAGCTGGGACCATCTTGTATGTGCTGTACCTATGGTCCCTCCACATCTGGGGATCTACGAGTCCCCCACCCCTGCCTTGTTGGAAGTCTCAAGCTTGCTTGCACCAGCCTCCTCCACCCCCCATCTCTTACAAGCAGAAAGTTACACAGAGAAGGAGCTGGATGGTTTTGAAGATGCAAAAACACCAGAGACCCCTGTAGGAGAGAACAGAAAATTTTAACATGGCACTCCCGCCTGCTGGAGATAATGTGGGCAGAAGTCCATTCCAAATGTGAGGTGCCAACAAGTCCAGGATCTTTCTGATTCCCAGAAGTTTCCCATGGGAAGGGAGTGTTGCGTCGGAATTTGGCGTTGCTTAGCTCGAATGCAACCTGCAGGGCAGAACATTCCTCACAGGAACAGGAGAATTTTCAGGCTTCGGGACTGGAGGAGATTCAAAAATGTGCATGAAAGAACTTTATTACGATACCATTTCACACACTGTACTTCTCATGACCACAATACAGTTGCAAGGGTGGAGGAAGAGGGAGGGAAAGGCTTTGGGTTGCCAGTTCTTTTCCTCGAATTCTTTTCTTGCCCTAACAGCAGAGAGGTAGGGAGATGTTTGCCGGGTGTGGTTCCCCCATTACCACGACAGGAGATGCCACACCTGAATTCTTCACTCCTGTTCAGTTATTAAAAGGCATGGAAACCTTCCCAAGGGCTCCGCCAGACAATCTGATTTTGTTCAGCTTTCACCCTGACTTGTTGACACGGTAGTTATATGAGCATAACGTATCTTTCCCTTCATCCCCTACTTTTCGGCACATTTCCCCATCACTTTCCAAACTGCAAATAGCCTGTGGTTTTCTGGGTGGATTCCAACATAGCTCTAAATCTTTCGTTCCGTCAGTCCAAGGATTTCTCTTTGCACAACAGAAAGTTCTCCCCTGTGCACACCCTAAATCAGTGTTTGAAAAAAATGGGTCTCCAGTTGTTTTTGGACTACAACTCCCATCATCCCTAGCCGGTGGTCAGGGATGATGGGAACTGTAGTCCAAAAACAGCTGGAGACCCAAGTTTGGCAAACACTGAACTCAGCTATACAGGTCAATTCATAACATTATATTTCTTTTTTTTTTTATTTTAGAAAAGTTTTATTGTTAAAATAATTCAGCATTAATACACACATATTGCGAATATACAAACATACATTTCATACAATCCTTAAAAATGTTCAAACATACCTACACTCAATCCCACAGATAATTCCTTTTCTCATCACCATCCACCACCCCTCACCCCACCCTTGTGTTAGACTTCCAATCTACTCAATTGCAATTTCTTTCCACTTCTATTACTTTCTTTCACACACCTTTAACCTAATTTCATACTTCTTTTTCTATTACACATTGTTATCCATCTTATTTAGTATTCCAGTATTTAAAACAGAACTTGTTTATTCTAATAGGAGTTCTGATTTTTCAATATGGTTTTGCAAGTATCCTTTAAACACCTTCCAGTCCCTGTCTATCTTCTCTTTTGATATCCTTCCAATTTCTCCCATTGTTTTGGATATATTGTAGTACTCCAATATGAATTATTGGAATTCATAACATTATAAATGCATTATAAAAATGTGACACCAGACAGCGCTATAGAGCAGCAATCCGAAGTCAATGCAAATTTCCATTGGGAGCTCTCTTTTTTTAATAGCTTTTTTATAGCGCTTTTTATATCTGTGTAGATCCAGCCACTGCCCTAAATCTTGGCCACCTCTACCAGCAACTCAGCAAGGTCGGTATCATCCGGAAAAGGCAGTGAAAAAGGCAATGACACTTTATTTATTAACTTCCGTTTATGCAGTCCAGGCCTCTTTATATTCACATCCACACCATATATTTAAAGAACATTTATACACTTTGATAGTCAAGGATTGCCCCAAAGAATCCTGGGAACTGTGGCTTCCCTACCATACATAAGCATTTCATGGGTTGTAGCACAATGGCTGATCCACATAGAAAGCCGTGGGTGGATAATAATAATAATAATAATAATAATAATAATAATAATAATAACAACTACTACTACTACTACTACTACTACTTATACCCTGCCCATCTGGCCAGGCCTCCACAGCCACTCTGGGCAGCTTCCAACAGGATATTAAAAACACGAAAAAAATAACAAACATTAAAAACTTCCCTAAACAGGGCTGCCTTCAGATGTCTTATAAAAGTCTGATAGCTGTTTATTTCCTTGACATCTGGTGAGAGGGCATTCCACAGGGCAGGCACTACCGAGAAGGCCCTCTGCCTGGTTCCCTGTAACCTCACTTCTTGCAGTGAGGTTACCATCAGAAGGCCCTCGGAGCTGGACCTCAGTTTCTGGGCTGAACGATGGGGGTGGAGACGCTCCTTCAGGTATACTGGGCTGAAGCTGTTTAGGGTTTTAACGGTCAGCCAGCACTTTGAATTGTGCTCAGAGATGTACTGGGAGCCAATGTAGGTCTTTCAAGACCGGTGTTATATGGTCTCAGCAGCCACTCCCAGACACCAGTCTAGCTGTCACATTCTGGATTACTTGTAGTTTCCAGGTCACCTTCAAAGGTAGCCCCACACAGAGCACATTGCAGTAGTCCAAGCGGGAGACAAACAGAGCATGTACCACTCTGGTGAGACAGAGGTCTCAGCCTGCATACCAGATGGAGCTGGTAGACAGTTGCCCTGGCCACAGAATTGAGCTGCGCCTCCATGTAGAGCTGTGAGTCCAAAATGACTCCCAGGCTGCGCACCTCGTCCTTCAGGGGCACAGTTACCCCATTCAGGACCAGGGCGTCCTCCACCCCACCGACCCCCTGACCCCAAAACCAGTACTTCTTCTTGTCAGAATTCAACCTCCATCTGTTAGCCACCATCCATCTTCCAACCGCTCAACCACTGAATTGCTTTGTCATGGAGGGTGGGATCATTATAGCATTTCTCTCCCCTCTATGATCCCCCCAGTTTCAGAAAGTTGCTCAAGGCAAGACAAGAAACAGCAGTTCTGTCTCCCAAGAGAGACCTGAAATTCTTCCATTCCCCAGCAAAGGTCGCACCACACTTTTATAGTGCATGCCCTCCAAAAAAAAAAAATCTGGGAACTATAGCTTACCCCTCCCAAAGCTACAGTTTCCAGCACCCTTTACAAACTACAGTTGCCAGGATTCCTTAGGGGAGGTAATGTACTTTAAATGTGCTGTAAATTTATGGTGTGGGTATGACCTGTCTTTTAATGACATCACTTCTCAGGACAATTTCTGGCACACACAGAGGCCCCCAGAGCTCTCCAGAAATTCCCAGAACTCTCCCTGCCCTTCTAGTGCCAACCTCTCCACAAATATCCCTCCCACTTTAAACTTTGTGTATAAGGCGTACATTGCCATTACGGTAAGATAAATAGATCTCAATCAGTGCGTTTCTGGACTGGAGACCAGATCAGCGACCACCTCTCTTCCCATAACAATTTGAAAATGTGGGTTGTTTTCATTGTCCCCTGTTCCACGGCTGTTTAAACAGCAGAGGGGGAAGGAAGAGGAGTCCATGACATGGAAAATTAATTTTGGAAACCTTTAGCGCTGCAAAGTTGCCCGGGGTTTCCTCCTCCCCCCCCCCCCCGCTGCAAACTGTGCTGAGGAACTCTTAGCTCTTCTGGAGCAGCTATTTTTAAACCACATGTCAAATTTTACAGTTGAGGCTGACGAGGCCGTTAATGGAGAACAAGAGAGCGGGAAGGACGTTAATAAGACTCTGGACATTTTGGTATTTGCATGGGGAGGTGAGCGGCAGCTCCTCAGAGCCTAAGATCCAGGCAAAAGTTCTAAGGACCAATGAGGCCCAAAGATCTAACGCAAACAAGCTAGTTCAATGCACTCCTAGTGGAAGTTGACTCTGAACAGGAAACAGCACAAGTCTACGCAGTGGGTTACCTCAGTAGCAGGCGTGACTACTCTATGTGGCTAAGGCCTCTACTACTACTACTACTACTACTACTAATAATAATAATAATAATTTATTTAGACCCCGCCCATCTTGCTGGGCCTCCCAAGCCACTCTGGGTGGCTTCCAACAGTATATTATTATTATTATTATTATTATTATTATTATTATTATTACAACAACATCAAACATTAAAAACTTCCCTAAACAGGGCTGCCTTCAGACGTCTTCTAAAAGTCAGATAGTGACCTGTTGTCCTTTTCCACAGGGCAGTCATCACTACCGAGAAGGCCCCCAATGTCCATTGGGATGGGGCTCAGGGCCCCTCCCCCAGTCTTGAGGGGTCAGAGGCCTGGTGATGTCGCCCCGATACAATGCAGCCTGGTGAGAAGTCACCAGGATAGGCATTCGATCCAAGAACTTCAAGCACTGAGAGGAGATCGCTGCCAGAACAGCAGGTGAAGCAGTACCAGATTTGTGGTGAAAGACCAACTGGTTCACATAACATCTGTGAAAGAGCTGCAGCGAGCAAGTTACCTATTGGTACGGTAGTCAAGTAGCAAAACATAATACAGGCCCAAGACTTGACTGAGGGTTTCTCTGTGTGAGGCTCTGTAGGAGTCAAAACCATTTGTGTGGACGACACTGTGAGCCTATTGTACTCACAACTGGCATTCCCCTCCCCTCAATCAGCCCCATTGTTGAAAGATATTTATTGGGTTTCTAATTTATAACGTAGCCTCTACAGAGAATACATTAACTTTGCCTCATCTCAAAGCGAATGAAGTCAATGGGAAGACTGTGTTTTGGCATGTGTTTTTGGCACACCCCTGCACACAAGGCCAGGTGGGAGGAGAGAGAATGATTTGCATGCTACTTGTAAGACACGGCCCTGGAAGGTCTGTTTGATTATACTAAGAGAGAACAGAACAAGAAAAGCTCTGAGCCAACAAAGAGCCTGTAAGGAACAGACAACTGTCAGTTCATCTTCCCCAAGCAGCTATGGCCCTCCAGATGTTGGTGGACTACAGCTCCCATCATCCCTGACCACTGGTCATGCTGGCTGGTGCTGATGGGCATTGGAACCCAACAACATCTGGAGTGTCATAGGTCCCCCATAGGTCATCATCGTCGTCTTCTTCTTCTTCTTCTTCTTCTTCTTCTTCTTCTTCTTCTTCTTATCACTCATAGCTGAGTAAGATTGTCTTCCATGAACACAGTTTTAACTGTGAGTCCGTAAGTAACTGTGGAGGCCAATTCTGGATCCACACGTCCTTCCACAGTGGGGACATAGGTTTCCTGGCAGGAGTTGATCATGGTGAGGGTTTGCCAAGAGTGCCTTCCTCTTGGCACGTTTCTCCCTTTCGTCCTGAGTTGGAACATCTTCAGAGTCCTTTGGTAAAGGCTGTTCTCCAATTGGAGAGCTCGCAGGCCAGTGTTTTTACTACCTACCTACCTCGGTGTTTTTACTACCTACATTTGTAGGTAAGCAACCAGCATCTTGAAGGCAGCTCAGGAGTAGACGGGAAACCTGTGACACCAGTGAGGTATATTCCCAACAATTGGCCTCCTGGCAGTTAGATTCTGGATTAAGTGAAGTTTCTGGACCTTCTTCCAAGACTGTCACATATGTAAGCCCTGTGGTAGTCTAAACATTTACACAATTGTACATTCTGGCATAGGGACGTGGGTGGCGCTGTGGGTTAAACCACAGAGCCTAGGACTTGCTGATCAGAAGGTTGGCGGTTTGAATCCCTCTGACGGGGTGAGCTCCCGTTGCTTGGTCCCTGCTCCTGCGAACCTAGCAGTTCGAAAGCACGTCAAAGTGCAAGTAGATAAAAAGGTACCACTCTGGCAGGAAGGTAAATGGCATTTCCGTGCGCTGCTCTGGTTCGCCAGAAGCAGCTTAGTCATGCTGGCCACGTGACCTGGAAGCTGTACGCCGGCTCCCTAGGCCAATAAAGTGAGATGAGCACCGCAACCCCAGAGTCGGTCATGACTGGACCTAATGGTCAGGGGTTCCTTTACCTTTACATTCTGGCATGGTCATTTTATCACACACACATTGAGAGGAGGAGCTATTGACAAATAGAGCAGACTCCCTCACCTTTCCTAGCAAACAAGAAAATGTGTCCAGTACATTGCACAACAGCAGGAAACAGGTCAAACGGGAAGGTAGGAGGGCAAAAGAGCACATGTTTTGATCATTGCTCCAACAGCCACACCTTCTATAACCAAAAGTTGCATTCTTGCTTGCTTCAGACCCAGAACAAGAAATAAAAATGATCCACCCGAGAGGAGTGTCTGAGAACTAACGCAGATAGAATGTGAATCTTTTCATAAATTACTAAGATTCTCAAATATTTAGGCTGCAACCCTAACCCCACACACCTTGGGCTCGGGGGGTAAACCCTGCTGATTCCCAAGAGAGTTTAACTCACCTTCTGGAAGGCATAGAGACTCACCTTTCTAAAAAATAAAATAACGGAAGCTCAGATTCTGGGCCCCTTTACAGGTATGGGCCTAGAGACAATTACTCAACTTGCACCGTAGATGAACTGGCCTTGAGGATAAATGTTCAATAAATCAGTTGTCTGGGAGTGACTGTTGTGTTTTATTTAATTCTGAGCAGAAGCCAGAATATCCCAAAAGTTCTGGATGCCACGCAACAACTGTGTCTTTCTTATCTGAAAAAGCAGCATCTGGAAAGCAACCCGCCCGCCCCAAGCCAAATCTCCGTCTAAAATTTCCATGCACAGTTAAAGGGATCAAATGTCCCTCCAGAAACAAGTCTCCTAAGTAACTTGGCTCACAGCGTTTTCATTCAGGTTGAATTAAAAGAGTGGTAAATCTTCCGCACACAGCCTGGGAACTTTGCTTCGCAAAGCATTCCCAGCGTATCCCATTCAGCTTGGGGAACTGCTACGTTGGGTTGGGTCCCAAAATCTATTTCAGAAAACAGAACCGGTTGGTTTCGCACAGCAATCAGGTTTTTTTCCCCTCTAGTGGCAAAGCAAAGGGAAGCCATGGATCATTTTGATGTCCTGTCCTCAAACTACTGGTGTCAGAGCAGCCTGGAAGTAAATGTTGCCATTCAGAAGGCAGGTGAAACCTCATTCCTTAAGGCAGACTTCCCCCAAGCTGGTGACTCTCCAAATGTTTTAGGAGTCCAGCAGTATCTGAAGAGCAGCACTGTCTTTCTATTTAAAGTAGAGTAATCAGTTCCAAATTTGTTTTTTGTTTTTTTGTTTTTCATGTGAGGTTGGAACAGCCATTTCCCAACGTACTTTATTGGCAGAGCATTTCGTTGTTGTTGTTTTTTATCATGATATTTTATTTTACAGGATCAGTAAACAAAGATACTGTAGATAGTTATGCAAATAAGGGATTGAAAGTGACGTTCAGTGATTGGATAGTTTTAGAAAACTGTTACAGTTACATTGTACTGGAGCTCTATATTGTGGTTCGAGGACCCGACCCCCGCGCCGTGGAAATGAATAGACAAGGACACGTGATATATGGTTTATGGGCATGGAAAAGGCCACAACTTTATTGGTTACAGCAGTGAAAAAGGTATTGGCTTAGGCACTGAATGTCCACCACAGGGGTTGAATCACCAGTGGGCGGAGCCTGTTGATGATAATACAACTAAAGCTCTCCCCTGACGTCACCGGGGGTCGTGCCATGGCCTCCCGCCAAGCAGGCATCGGACAGAATACACGACCCCCGAATTCCTTTAACGGAATACCCAAAAATTGAAGGCTTAGGCGATGGCCACACCTAGCCTTCCAACACACCATCACGCAATAATCCAATGCCTAACCTACCCACCAATACCACAAAAGTTGTGACAATTGCTACGAGGTAGGCGAAAAAACCCCATGGCCTACTGCCATGCGGAAAAACTCCTACCAGGCCCCCCGACTAACCAGGGCGACCAACCTAAGGTCCATAGCAAGGCCGAGACCCTAAGCTAAAGGGAGTGGCAGGTGGGTGACTCTTGGCGAGACGAGGAGGAAAGAGGCCGGGAGGAGGGCTGGCGCTCTGATTTAAAGCTCGCTGGACACGCCCCCCCAGCGGCACCCGATTGGGTGCCGGCTGGTGGGCGGGGGCGCCAGTCAGGTGAGCTAGGTAAGCAGGGGGCGGTTGCCCCCTGCTAGGGGCGGAGCTCGGGTTCCCGCCCACAACCACTCCCCTCTCTTTCAGGGAGGAGAGTCTTAAGCAGGCTGACTGAACCCTTCTGGCGAACCAGAGCAGCACACGGAAATGCCATTTACCTTCCCGCCAGAGTGGTACCTATTTATCTACTCGCACTTTGACGTGCTTTCAAACTGCTAGGTTGGCAGGAGCAGGGACCAAACAATGGGAGCTCACCCTGTCAGAGGGATTCAAACCGCTAACCTTCTGATCAGCAAGTCCTAGGCTCTGTGGTTTAACCCACAGCGCCACCCACGTCCAAACCTTTATATCACGGCATTTTATATATTTTCCAATTGTAATATAACTTATTACTAAATCCCTCAAAATTTAAGTAAATATAGACAGGTAAAAAATTTCTCATTACAAGTCTTCAGATAACCCTAATAGTGTTGTTAGTTGCTCACAATGATCTTTCAAATACAGTGGTACCTTGGTTTACAACCATAATCCATTCCGGAGATCTGTTTGTAAACCAAAACAGGTTGTAACCCAAGGCGCACTTTTGTCAATGGGGCCTCCAAAAACAATTTGTTCGTAATCAAAAAAAATAAATGGGTTGTAATCCAAAAAGAAAAGGTTGCAAACGGGGACATGCACTTCCAAGTTTGACGTGTTTGTAATCCAAAACATATGCAAACCAAGACGTATGCAAACCAAGGTACCACTGTTTTGTATAATTTTACTCCAGTCTTTTTGATCATGCTGGTTTCAGATTTTTCCCATCAGCTTCACCAGCTCCGCAAAATCCATCATTTTCACCTGCCATTCTTCCTTTGTTGGTACACTTTTTAGATACAGTGGTACCTCTGGTTACGAACTTAATTCATTCCGCAGGTCCGTTCTTACCCCAAAACCATTATTAACATGAGGCACGCTTTCACTAATGGGGCCTCCCACTGCCGGCGGGCTGCCGGCACATGACTTCCACTCTCATCCCATGGCAAAGTTCACTACCGGGAGCATCTACTTCCCTCAGGTTAGCGAAGCTTGTTACCTGAAGCGTTCATAAGGAGGAAAGTATGTAACCTGAGGATCCACTGTATTTCTTACGTGTTCCAATATCTAATAATAAGGATGGTGGTCTTGTAGGAAGGTTAAAGCTTACTGGGAAATGATATACAATGAATTGAAAAGGATGTTCAAAATAACTTTTGTAAACAAAAAAACCCCGGAAGCTTTTCTTTTGGGGAATTATAGGGACAGAACAACCTAAATTGTATAGAAATTTATTCATGTATGTGACTACAGCAGCAAGAATGCTACTTGCCCAAAAGTGGAAAGAAGCAGAAGTCCCAGCAAAGGAAGAATGGATATCAAAACTTACGGAATATGCAGAAATGGCAAAACTTACCGGAAAAATAAGAAATCAAAATAACAAACTTTTTATAAAGGAATGGAAATGGTTTATTGAATATTTACAGATAAATTGCAAACAGATAAAAACATTGGCAGAGTTATTGTAATAACCTGCAGCTTCATAAGAGTGTGTATTTAAAGGAGATAATTAAATGAGCAAATTAAATGAATTTGGATATGCAGAAGATCTTAAAAAATAACTTTACGGAACCGCAGAAAGAGGGGGAAGGAAGTCAAACTTTGAAATGTTAAATTGATTGTAAAACTAATGAAAGTATAAAAACTTTTTTGTTAAAAAAAAGAAGAAGATTGGTGGAACGAATGCAGTTCTCTGTTGCCAGGCAGTGTAGAATCACCATAAACAGCGACGATAGCAGCAAGCACCTCCCCTATGGCATACCATGACCACTTTCCCATAACTGTTGACTTTGAAGTTCCTCCAAGCCATGCCAGCATTCCTTCTGGATAAGCTTCAGCAAACAGGGAGCAAAAATTCAGAATTATGGTAATGGGCTAAGAGCAAGCCCATGGATCTCAGGTTACATCTTAGGTCAGGGATCAGCAAACTTTTTCAGCAGGGAGCTGGTCCACTGTCCCTCAGACCTTGTGGGGGGCTGGACTATATTTGTGGGGGGGGGTGAACAAATTCCTATGCCCCATAAACAACCCAGAGATGCATTTTAAATAAAAGGACACATTCTACTCATGTAAAAACACACTGATTCCCGGACCATCTGTGGGCCGGATTGAGAAGGTGATTGGGCCGGATCCGGCCCCTGGGCCTTAGTTTGCCTACCCATGTCTTAGGTTATACAGCATCAACGACAGTGACAGCTATAGCAACTGTTTAAAAGGGGCTGGGATGGTGTCCAGGAAAGAGTGTGTCAGGGGGAAACCCATATCTTGACCCTTTGAGGCAGTTTCCTTCGAAGCCCCATAGAAACAAGGGAATATTATGCTTAGAATCATAGAATCATAGAGTTGGAAGAGACCACAAGGGCCATCGAGTCCAACCCCCTGCCAAGCAGGAAACACCATCAGACCACTCCTGACATATGATTGTCAAGCCTCTGCTTAAAGACCTCCAAAGAAGGAGACTCCACCACACTCCTTGGCAGCAAATTCCACTGTCAACAGCTCTTACTGTCAGGAAGTTCTTCCTAATGTTTAGGTGGAATCTTCTTTCTTGTAGTTTGGATCCATTGCTCCGTGTCCGCTTCTCTGGAGCAGCAGAAAACAACCTTTCTCCCTCCTCTATGTGACATCCTTTTATATATTTGAACATGGCTATCATATCACCTCTTAACCTCCTCTTCTCCAGGCTAAACATGCCCAGCTCCCTTAGCCGTTCCTCATAAGGCATCGTTTCCAGGCCTTTGACCATTTTGGTCGCCCTCCTCTGGACACGTTCCAGTTTGTCAGTGTCCTTCTTGAACTGTGGTGCCCAGAACTGGACACAGTACTCCAGGTGAGGTCTGACTAGGGCAGAATACAGTGGCACTATTATTTCCCTTTATCTAGATGCTATACTCCTATTGATGCAGCCCAGAATTGCATTGGCTTTTTTAGCTGCCGCGTCACACTGTTGGCTCATGTCAAGTTTGTGGTCAACCAAGACTCCTAGATCCTTTTCACATGTACTGCTCTCAAGCCAGGTGTCACCCATCTTGTATTTGTGCCTCTCATTTTTTTTGCCCAAGCTTGGGAGAGCTCTTGCTGGGTTGCGCTCCTGCTTACGGGGACGCATAGCATTCTCCAGATTTCAAATGCTTGCAGCAACTGTACATTTCATATCATGCTACTGAATACTCCCCGGAGACAATGAGAATGAAAAGAGATCCACTGTGTTCTCATCGCGCAGTCCCCATCTGTTGTCAGGAACAGGGAGAGTTATGGAAGCCTTCCCTCTGCCGTTACATCAGGAGACTGTATTAATAAACTGCTAAAATGTAATGCAATCTGCTTCTCAGCACCTGCCTCAGAGCATCTGCTTCCTGACACTTTAATGGCAAGCAGGTTATTCATTAAGTGGCGCTTGCAGTATTGCCTTCGCTAATGAGGTTCTACTCTGGGGGTTCTTGGTTGGCCATTAAAAGCCCTCAAAATACTCACAGCCACTGGCTTGTAACCGATATCCAAAGAAGATCTGATGGCAAGTGTGTTTTTTTCCCCTCCTGATGAACCAGTCGAGGGAAGGGCATCAAGTGACAAGCCGGTTTGGTCGCTGAAAACATCCCTCCTGCTCCAACTTTTCCAAACATGCATGCCGGCACTGTAATTAATCTCAGTGAAATGGAATGTCTCGTCTTGACCAGTTCAGCTGGTGTGGGACAAAGTGCAAAGGAACAAGCAAAAAGAAAGAGGAGTTCAGTCTCTCGCTTCGGAGGGCGCAGTTCGGTTTCCCTAACGAGAAAATCTGACACAACTCCTCTTCGTGAAAGGAACGGGACCGTGGCAAGAGGCAATGATAGATTCCACGAGGCTGTAGAGAGTTCAAAGAAGAGACAGGTTGCTGTTTTTCGAAATGCTGTTCTGCTCGGCAGGATCTGCAATGTTTAAAATGTGCGGTGGGATTTGGGAACAGGCGCAAATCAAACTTTTAAATGCACACACACACACACACACACACACACAGTGCAGTTACTCACAAAGTGTGCAGAATAATTAAGTTGGTATGTGTGGGGCAGCCAACCCCCAAACCCATAGGCCCCATGCAGCACTGGTTCTGCGCCCCCTAACCAATATGTCGCAAGGGAAGGAAGGAAGGCATTATAAGAGAACAAGGAAGCGTTCGTGGTGAGTTCTAGCACCTCTTTTTCTAGAAAAACAGCACCACATGTGATTCCCAAGTAGCCTCCCATTCAGAAACTGATGAGTGTCTGAGGTGTTTAGCTTCAGCAAGTTCTCAGGAGTCCTCAAGCCAGTCAGGAGAGGTGCTGGAACTGAGTTCAAGTGAGTTCCAGCTGAAAAAAAGCGCTGATCACATGTATGCTGCCTTGAGTTCCACAGCTGAAAAAATGTAGTATATAGTTTTCAATATTGTTGGGGTGTTGTTGTTTTTTAAAAAAAACTGTTTTTTCTGTTTCTAGTTGTTTTATTAGACATCATTTTAAGATGGTTGGATAAAATGTGATTAATAAATCAGTGGTGGGAATGTTCTTAATAATAAATTTACTAAATAAATAGCCCATTGACTTGTTTTTTCTCATAGCCTTTAGTATCTAGCTTCCCTTGCCTCTATGACTACCACACAGCTGTTTCCATTGACACTGACCTTTGCTTGTGTCATTTGACCATGGGATATCTCTCTGACTCCCATCAACCAATCCAGCTGCTGGCTTCTGCATCACAGCCAGCTGGGTTCTGCCTGTCATTCTGACCATTAGTCTTCTCTTAGACAGCTCTTTGGGCTGTCTGTTTCAAGGATCTATGTAAAAGCCCTTAATATGAAAGCTGAGTATCCAGTTTTCGAGTGCCGGTGCTTGCTTGATGCGAAACTGACAGCAGCAGCATGTTTTTGACCCATAAATATATTAACGGAAGACTTTGTAGCAACGTCTTTGTAGGTTTCCACAAGCCGCATGAATATTCAGCACCAACGGGAGAGTATTCGTCCCTTGTAGAGAATGAATATATATTTCCAAACTCCTCACTTGAGAATCAAGAAATTCCCATCTCAAGGTCTTCCAGATCAGCCAAAGTTCAAGTTCTTATTTCTTCACCTTGACAAATATACGAGGCAGACAAGTGTGATACACAGTTCAGAGCATCGCTGGGTGATTCAGTAGCAAAGTCAAGAGGAGGCAAAGGATGAGCAATATTATGTAAATGCAGCCGTGCTGATTTACAGGCGCAAATGGTGTTAGATTTCAAGGAATAAAAATAAAAAACCAAATTCCTACAATTGGATTTTAGGACGGTTAGTCATCCACATAAATAGAATAATGACGTGCCTGTCATTGAAAGGACCTTTTTATGAGAAGAGTAACTTTGAACTCCTGTTGAATGCTGATTTCCTCGTTGAAACTCACCAACAGGATGGAATAAGAGGGCAGATGAAACAGCAGTCACCTGTGGAATGAGCAGCCCACCTGTTCAGTGGCTTACATTGGGGTTCAGACATCTATTGCATTAGACACTTTGGATGCAGGGTATGAGTGTATCCATGGGTGTAGCGTGGGTTGACAGTACCCGGGGCAGTGCAGAAGGGGGTGGGTGGGAAAGAGACAGAGTACGCAAACACATTCCATTGCCTAACAGAGTCCATGTCACCCAGGAAATCACAGCCACAGAGATAAGAAAAGAAGAGTCATTCTGTAGTCTGGAGAGGTCACTTCTTGGTTTGCATGAAGAAGCTGTTTGCAATGGAAGTGAGCAGCTGCATTGAGGCAGCACCGGGTGTTGAAATTTTGCACGCCTAACAATTTTGTGCCCGGGGAAACAACCCCTGTGGGCCCCTCGCACTACGCCACTGAGGGTACCACCACTAGGGTGACCACCACCATGTGACCAATGCAACCAACGGGACAAGGTACATGTGCACACATGTGTGCCATGAGCCTCACAGTGCTGCTGGGGTCGGGCTTGGATTGGCAGGCTCTGACACAGGAGGAGGAGGAACAAGAAACAGGGGGTGGGGACAAGAAACAGGGGGTGGATGGAGGAGGTGGGTATCTCCTCTTTCCATACTGACTTCATGCCAGCTCTCTCCTCCAACCTTCCTGCAAAGCAATGTGGGCTGGGGAGGACTTTGGTCAGCTGAGGAGGGAAGCTGGAGGTTGCAGTATCTGAACAAGTGTCTAAACTGGAGGGTGCAAGTTTGTTGCCTAGAACCAATTGCCACCTTCTCAGATGGGTTCAGACCTTCTCACCCCAACAGAGCATGCATCTGTAATCTCAGTATTCCCGCAAGGCAAGAGAGCCTCGTGAGTGACTGCAACATGCCTCATCTTCAAAAGCTTGGCAGGAGGGACAGGGAAACTTATTGGGACGTCTTTGTTATCTCCATCCAGTTCCAAACTACTTGCCATCCCCTCCCCAACACCTGAATTGCGATTCCTTTATTACCAGACCTGTACCACGACTTGCCTGAATAAAGAACTCCTTTTTACTTACAAGTAAGAGCCTCTGTCTGCTTGTGTTTGGGGTGGAAACCAGGACAACCTCTATAATTTATTCCCGCCTTTTAAGCGGGAAAGGATCCCATGCAATCTGTGTCACACAGTACACATGTGGTACCGTGGCATGATCTGGAAAGAGTGGTAAACAGCCCTCTGAATTTCATTGTGATACATTTTTAAAATTGCATTGATGCCCGTACATTTTCATGTTATCCATTAATACAATGGAATGGTGTCCACTTAATATTATACCAGCAAAATGCCCATGGGTGGCAGGCTTCTGTGTCACAAAAACTGTTGGGATGCTTTGCATCTTTGTGTATTACATGACTAGGATAGGGTCTCTATAATGGAGCTCAAACCTGGCGTCAAAGGTAGAGTGCATTTTTCTTTCTTTCTTGTTCCAAGTGCCACATTTTACTATCCTCTAAAGCAATGAATGGGATGCAGGTGGCGCTGTGGGTTAAACCACAGAGCCTAGGACTTGCTGATCAGAAGGTTGGTGGTTTGAATCCCCGCAACGGGGTGAGCTCCCGTTGCTCTGTCCCTGCTCCTGCCAACCTAGCAGTTTGAAAGCACATCAAAGTGCAAGTAGATAAATAGGTAGCACTCCAGCGGGAAGGTAAATGGCGTTTCCGTGCACTGCTCTGGTTCGCCAGAAGCGGCTTAGTCATGCTGGCCACATGACCCGGAAGCTGTACACCGGCTCCCTCGGCCAATAAAGCGAGATGAGTGCCGCAACCCCAGAGTCAGCCACAACTGGACCTAATGGTCAGGGGTCCCTTTCCCTTTACTAAAGCAGTGAATGGTATCCATTTATACGGATGTTGTGATATGAGTGCTTAAGAATACCCTGTACACTGGGACTAAACTGACTCCCTCCAATTAAGTGTTCAGTTATTTGCATAGCCCCACCCCTTTCTCTGCCCAGCACAACACTAGGTTTGGTTTCTTGGTCATACTACAATGAACTCAGTTTTATGTCCCTCTCTAGGCACCAAATGAGAGAAGGAACAGCAATGGAAGGGACCACCAAGATATAGAGAGGAATATTAAGACCTGCTCCTTTATATCCTAGTGGGGACTTATGGCTATGTAAGCATCCAACCTACACTGTATTTTTCCTTTAAACGTTTTTTAAGTGCTTCCTAGAATTCTGAAATCTTTTCGGTTCTCTTTAGCATCAATTAAGCTGACCAGGTTTTAAACAATCTGCTTCTGTGTGTTGCTGCACAGCTGACAGCTTCAAAGGGAAGATTATCACTTCCCCAGATTGACATTTGCCTTGTTTACATTGTTACTTTGCAAATCATTAAGTCCTGGCAGCCTACGGTGGTGTTTGGTTACCTTGAGGGGGTAATCAGCACTTTGGAGAGCTCCTGTTACATTGCAAAGAAGGTTGGAATGCCCCTAAAATGAAATGTATATGTTGGTGCATGAAATGAGCAAAGAAACTCACCCTTTGATTTTGAAATTATCTATTGGTCTTGGAGGTGTGAAGGACCGGGGTGGGGGGAGGGAATGGAAAAATAGGGAGAGGACCACACCCACTCCCAAATTTCTGGCTTTTTTTTACCAGGCCTTTACATCTCTAATTGCCCTGCACAGATTTGACTGTACTATAATCACAGAGCTCTCCTCAAAAGGACACCCAAGGTCTCAACTTATTTTACATACATCAATTTACTATTTATTATCTTACATTATGTTTCACCTTTCTTCCAGCATAGAACATAAGGTAGCATACATGTGGATAAGGTCCAGTCAATGACCAGATCCATGTCTGCTCAGCTGCTACAAGGTGGTAGCCTCATGAGTCTTCAGAAGTCATATGTTGCATTATTTCTACAGTTCACAAGTGAAAGAAGTCATATCAGCAACTGGAGGAGGAGGAGAGGTCAGAGGTTGGAGAAAAAACTATAAGTGGAGGTGATAATAATAATAATAATAATAATAATAATAATAATAATAATAATAATTTATTTATACCCCGCCCATCTGGATTTCCCCAGCTGCTCTGGGCAGCTCCCAACAGAATATTAAAAACACAATAAAACATCAAACATCAAAAACTTCCCTAAACAGGGCTGCCTTCACATATCTTCTAAAAGTCAGATAGTTGTTTATTTCCTTGACATCTGGTGGGAGGGTGTTCCACAGGGTGGGCGCCACCACCAAAAAGGCCCTCTGCCTGGTTCCCTGTAACCTCACATCTCACAGTGAGGGAACCGCCAAAAGGCCCTCAGAGCTGGATCTCAGTGTCCAGGCAGAACAATGTGGGTGGAGATGCTCCTTCAGGTAAACAGGACCAAGGCTCATTTTGTGGAGTGACTGGGAATGGCGCTTTCTACATGAAAAATGTTGTGAGATCAGCTCTCATGCTGAAAACAAATTCCTGGGACCAAGAATGTCTCATAGGACCCTATTCATTAATTCTCACAGTGCAATCCTAAGTATGTTTTCTCAGAAGCAAATGCCTCTTTGCTCAATAGATCTTACCCATACAAGTGTGCAACCCTATCAGAACACAGTGGGGCTCACTTTTAAGTACAGTCTAACTGTATTTTGCTTAATTATTTAAAATATTTTCATGACGACTTTAAGGGGGGGGGGGAGATGCACCTAAGGCAGTGCACCATTAAAATACAGCCACGATATTCAAACCCATAAAGGCCAGTAGAAATAAAACGTAAGCATGCAGCCCAGACAATAGAAAAATGCAGTACGTAGCTACAAAAATGATGATGATGATGATGATGATGATGATAATAATAATAATAATAATAATAATCTGTCAGCAGAACACAACTCAAGAAAAAAGCAGACAAACACAATGGGGTCTTTAGAGCTTCTTTAAAATATATATATATTATTAAACAATTCCAACATAACAAATTGTCAATCCATACGTTATCTTTTCCCCTTTCCACCCCTTCAATCCCTCCCTCCCCCCAAAAGACTTCCCTCAGCTCCTCTCTCTGATTTCTCTGCACATATTGTTCTCTGCATGTTATAAAATTATATATATCCTTGCCTTATCTATCATGTAATCAACCAATACATTTGTGTATGTTCATTCAAAACCTGCCAAGGAGTCCATTTTGTTGTCTTTTTAGATAATTTGTAAAAAGTTCCCATTGTCCCTTAAAGTCACAGTTGTCCTTATCAGGCAGTTTATATGTCAATTTAGCCAATTCTGCATAACTCATCCATTTTTCTTCCTACAGGTTCTTCGGAGCTTTGATAAAGACCTGTAGTGACGGGGACTACTGGAGCACAGCTGGTAAAGTGCTCCAGCAAACATCCACGTCCGCTCCCCTGAGTCACTATTTTGCACGGGGCTCCAGCTGATCCACCTGAGCTGCATAAATCTGGTCTCCATAGCACTGCTGTGCAGGATTAGCAAGCATGACCTGCTGCTGCTGCATAGCTCCATTTCAGCAAACCGTACTTTGCTCTACGACAGGAAACCTGGCTCTATTTGGTGCAGTTAGCTTTATTATTATTATTTTTTGACCATGATTTGAGAGCTTTGAGGATTCATATTTATTTAGCCTCCTGAGCCATGGAAACTAGGAAGCGCCTGAAAGCCGAGAGATTTTTTTCGCATGACTCAGTGAGCCGGGCTCCAACAAGGGAAAACCATGAATGATATTATGAGACTCGCGACGGGCCTTGGCAACCTGGCTATTTGCACGACTCAGATTCGCAGCCTTAACATCTGGCCTATCAAAGAGGGAAGTGTGCAAATGTCCCCTTTCAGGGGAGCTGGGATGCCGCTGCAGCATTTCTGGGAACTGGGAGCTGGGATGCGAACTGCTAATTTATTCCAGAGGTCCCTCTCTGCTCTCTTTAACAGTGCAGCTCGGCAGCATCCAGATCAAGTCGTGTTGCATAATAAGGGCTTGGGGTCAGCTCGGCATATCTCACTTTTACTGTGCCAGGTTTTCGGCTTGTTATTTGTACAGGGAAAGGTGCTACATCTACTGAATGACACCATTGGAGGGCCGTGCGCTTCCATTCCCAAAGGCTACATAAATGACAGTACAGGAATGCTTGGCTTAGTCAGATTTAATAAGGAACAGCCAGCCCCTTCAGAGCTCTTCTGGCAAATAGCAGCAAACCTTGGCTATTTCTCCTTGTTCGCGGAGAAAAATAATGAATCCTGGGGAAACCCATTAAAGGTGCTATTTTTTAATGTTATTATTAAATTGTCACCGACCCATTTAAATTTTATTTCGCCAATCAACTGCGGTGTGCTTTAACTCTGGATCCACTGGTTGACTTAAACCAGGGGTCAGCAAACTTTTTTAGCAGGGGGCTGATCCACTGTCCCTCAGACCTTGTGGGGGGGGCAGACTATATTTTTTGGGGGGGGGATGAATGAATTTCTATGCCCCACAAAAAAAACAGAGATGCATTTTAAATAAAGGCACACATTCTACTCATGTAAAAACACCAGGCAGGCCCCACAAATAACCCAGAGATGCACTTTAAATAAAAGGACACATTCTACTCATGTAAAAACAGCCTGCTTCCTGGACCGTCTGTGGGCCGGATTTAGAAGGCAATTGGGCCAGATCCGGCCCCCGGGCCTTAGTTTGACTACCCATGACTACCCATGACTTAAACCCTCACTGGCTACAGAATCTCAATATACTGTTATGCTCGAACCACTTTTCCAAGCGGTGAGAGATTCCTGGGGTCCAGCTCTGTCTCAGGTTTAATTTCTTTGGAAAGAAGTTGCCAGAGCAGGATTCTGCAACCATCTTGGGCATTCCCTTATGAGCATCTTGGCTCAGAAGCCTGCATTTCCTCTGGAAAAGTTAATTAGTCTAGAAAGGATCTAACAAACAGAGATAAAATGCACTTTGAATGTTTCCGGCCCAAACTGTGAAGCATTGGACCTCCTGAAATCGTTAATGTCCAGTCTTCTTACAGTTCCTCATCAAAGCAATTATATATCAATTGTCTATGGAGAGTCCTGGTATTTTGAGAGTCTTTCCCAATAAGTACTTTCACCACCATCTAAAGTCCAGACCTCCATCTTTTGTTAAACAGGAAACATATAATCATCTGTTTTGTTGCACCTGGAGGTTGCAGAACCACGCTATTCATTTGCTATCTTTGTAATCAAAGGCTGTACAGTGGTACCTCTGGTTGAGAACTTAATTTGTTCTGGAGGTCTGTTCTTAACCTGAAGCACCACTTTAGCTAATGGGGCCTCCCGCTGCCGTTGCGCCGCCACCAC
Organism: Podarcis tiliguerta; assembly: GCF_965153285.1. Classification (NCBI taxonomy): domain Eukaryota; kingdom Metazoa; phylum Chordata; class Lepidosauria; order Squamata; family Lacertidae; genus Podarcis; species Podarcis tiliguerta. Next base: position 102,748,885 of record NC_139535.1, on the reverse strand, counting down.
GCGATTTCTGTTCTTATCCTGAAGCAAAGTTCTTAACCCGAGGTACTATTTCTGGGTTAGCGGAGTCTGTAATCTGAAGCGTATGTAACCTGAAGTGTATGTAACCTGAAGCGTCTGTAACCCGAGGTACCATTGTAGACCCAGAACTCCTGAGCTCAGAGTCTCCCTTGAGGCGTCCACTACTCTTTCCCCCAAGTTTCCCCCATGTGTCCTTTGTTTATCTTGCTGGCACACACTCGGCCTAAGTTTTTGGACTTTCTGGCTGGGTACCTGTTCTTGCATCTCTGAACCCCCAAACTGATTCTGGAAAGCTCTTTCCAGGATCAACTCAGCCAGACTGACTTTACATCCCTGGCTCTGAGTGCTATGTTTTGCATTCCCACTTTCAATGAACTACATTTGATAATACTCAATGGGTTTGGTTGATTGGTTGGTTATCTTCTTTTTCTTTACTCTGATACGAAGGATCCTCAGACCCTCTGCTGTGTGGACACAGTATATAGAAGGAAAGGTACAGCTCGTCGCCACCCCCTGACAATCAGCTTGGTCAGCTTTTAATTCCAGCACCAATTCTCCCCTTCTTCTTCCCTGGAAACAATCCACCAAGCGGCCTCTACTGCTAGCAGCTGCCTCACTCCACATTTCTCCAGATTTCCCTTCAATCTCTAGGACAGCCTTTGCAATTACCTGACAAATTGCCATTTTGTTATTCATTCTCAATAAAACTCCATTTCTGGAAAAAGCAGTGGTCTCACTCTGCTGCTCCCTGAATACTTTACAAAGACACTCCAATGCTTGACTAAATGATCTGAAGTCACTCATGCTGCGCTCCTTTGATATTGGAAGGAGTGCCAGTTTGTGGGCGAGATCCTGTGCTCCAGGAGAACAGAGCCAGGGGTACAGTGGGGAATGGTTCCCATTGCTCCCATTGAGCTAAATTCCCACCAGCCAGCTGTGTTCCAGAACACTGGTGGCACTGCGGTCTCTTGGGCTTGCCAATCAAAAGGTCAGCAGTTTGAATCCCCCACAATGGAGCGAGCTCCCATTGCTCTGTCCCAGTTCCTGCCAACCTAGCAGTTTGAAAGCACGCCAGTGCAAGTAGATAAATAGGTACCACTGTGGCGGGAAGGTAAATGGCATTTCCGTGCGCTCTGGTTTCCATCACGGTGTCCCGTTGCAGCAGAAGCAGTTTAGTCATGCTGGCCACATGACCCAGAAAGCTGTCTGTGGACAAACGCCGACTCCCTTGGCCTGAAAGCAAGATGAGCGCCACAACCCCATAGTCGCCTTTGACTGGACTTAACTATCCAGGGTCCTTTGCCTTTAATTTCTGGTATGGGAGAAATCGCTTGCTTGATAATAGACTATTCAGATGACCTGATGAAGATCCAACTATTGAGAGCTATCAGCAAATCTCCTAAAGAAAAGAAGTACTTGGCAACTTTACCAGAACTATAAAGGGAATCTTAATACATATTAATACAGCAGTACATCTGGCTCTGTTAACAGTCTTTGTACAGACCCCTCCTAGTCTTATGCTACCAATAAGCACTTCGTACTATGAACTTGCACATTCCAAAGCTGATGAATTAAATTTAATAGGAGATGCAAGGCTGTAGCCAAAAAAAACATTCCTGCATCTCCTTTTCCTTTCTCTCGTATAGAATCTAAGGATACTGAATGCAAGATAATATAGCATGAAGCTGTAAATTTCCCCATTACTCCTTCTTTCTTCCTTGGCTGACACTTGCACAGTTTTTTATTCCGATTCAAAACTGTTGCAGTTCCCAAAGGGAAGAGGCTCCAATACCTTAATCATTTTAGTCATCCTTTTCCATGGTCTCTTCTAAATCCTCAGCATCCTTGCTGAGACGGTCATCCAGCTGACCGCAATATTCTAAATCTGTAGGCACACCATAGGATAATGTAATAGCATGATGATACCTGTAATTATATATAATGCACAGTATATAACTATATTGGGTAATAGTCATAAAGGAAGTTAACACCAATGGGTGCTACCTATTTAATTTGCATGCAGACAATTAGATATATAGATGACTCATTAAGCTGTTATGTTAGCAACCAGATCATACCAGGAGGGCGAAAGCTCAATTTTTTAAATAAATATCCACATTACAGAACTGTTTCATATGCTAAATACATTGGTACCTCTGGTTACGGATTTAATCCATTTTGGGGTGCTGTGTGCACCCTGGAAAATCCGTAACTAGAGGCACCGCTTCTGTGCACACGTTTGGCGTGATAGAGTGCTTCTATGCACACACGCAACATGCAGAGTGCTTCTGCGCATGTGCATGACGCGCAGAGCGCTTCTGCGCATGTGGCGAAACCTGGAAGTATACACTTCTGAGTTTGCTACGGCCATAACCTGAAGATTCCGTAACCTTTAGGTTACGCAACACGAGGTACCACTGTAAATGGCATCCTGTGATGGCCTGGGAATCCGATTCAGAGGCTGAACTGGAGGAATCCCGGCCTGCACAGGAGTCCCTGCCTTCAGGGCTGGCTGAGCTGGGGCAGGGCCTTGAATCCGAAGCGCCTGCACCTGTGCCGGATCCTCAGGAGCAGACACCAGATGAATCTACTCTGGCTCCGGAGGTGATTGAGGTGCGCCTCTCCCAGCCCTGTCAGGGGAAGGTGAGCCTCCCCCTGGGTCCGGTAACCCTCCAGCCTCTCCTGAGCTGCAGAGGCTCAGGGCAGAGAGGCGGAGGGAACTGGTTTCTCCCAGGAGGAGTGCTCACCTTAAGGCCAGGAGAGGCGGGTCACCTGGGGGCCAGGACCGCCCCTGGCCTCAGAGAAGATAAAGGCCATTCAGCCTGGTCCCAGGTTGCGGGAGCAACGTCATTGAAGTCCTGTTTCAGCCAGCACCCAGACCTGTTCTTCCAGAGTTCCCGTCCTTGCCCGGCTCCTCGCTTTGGACCCCGCTTCGCCCTTGGAGGACAGTCTCCAGACCCTTGACCCAGGCCCCTGACCACGCCTCGCGGTAACCTCCCCCCGGGACCAGCACACATCCATAGTTGCGCAACGTTTTGTTTCTCTGCCCCGCTTATAAATCCCTGGAGTGGAGCGGAGTGAAGCCAACTCATTTTCAGTCCACTCACCTAGCCTTGCCCCCAGCGCTGCCGCGGATTGGCTCATTTGAATGGGGGTTTGGCGGGAACCCCAATGGTCTGTGGCGCCGGGACGGCAGGCCAGCTCCAACAAACCTGGCATGTCTGAAGGGGCATCGGAGGTGCTGCGCGCTGGTTCGCAAATGGCGCCCACAGTCAGAGGTGTGAGCGGTTATTGTCTACTTTCACATAAACAAATTCTGTTAGCTTTACCACTGAATGAAATATAACTATTAATCCATTCCTTTAATGTTGGGATGCTAGATATTTTATTTATTTCTATTTATTAAATGCATTTATAGACAAGCCTTAATTTTTAAAAAAATTCCCAGAGTGATTCAGCAATCACACAGTTCATAACAGACAAAAAGAAAACCATAAAACCGTCTTCAATCCTAAAACAGCAACAAGGGAACAATTCCATAGACTGCTCTACAGATCAAATCTGGTGACAACCTCAAGAAGGTCTGAAGGCCAGAATGAAAAGATATATTGGTGGCTGTAACAATTTTTGCCCCATTTGGTGGCTATAAACAGTTTTGCTGCCATTAAAGGTCTTACCCAGAGGCTTTGTAATTTTAAGGACATATTGTGTCTGAATAAAATCTAGAGTTTTCTCTCATCTGAAAGGTCCTCTAAATTCAAAGCATCTTCTAAGCCTTAGACAGAAACTCAAGAAAATCAACCGGTGGTGATTCCGGTTTCAAACTACATTAGTTGACGAACTGAATAAGCTACAATGGTGCAGAGACTGTTGAAATCCTTGGATATTTCCAAAGATTGATGGACCTGTCAGATGCAGTAATTCTAGGGAATTTCAAGTTATTACTGCATTGCATAACACGGGTGACATACAGCATCCTCACTGTGTGGATATATGTGGTCAATAGTTAAAATTTCATATGAACTTTGGAAAGCAAAGATTTCATCATGAGTGTGTCGCTTAATGCTTGATGCAGCAGCTAGAAGCAGCAAATATAGTGCAATCATAGAATGTGGCTTGCACAGATGGGTTCATCCACCTTTATCTTTGCTTCTAGGCATAGAAGAGCACTTTAAAGCTCTCTGCCTGAGCACTTTTCTTTTTCTGCCCTGGTGCTTTCCCCACAAAACCTAGCTCTTTGCTGCTGAATCACAGCCAACAGCAATCTGTTGAAACTCAAATTGCCCTTTGTGCCAATAAAATGGGTATAATAAAAGATTGGATCCAAAAGCTAACAGAATATACCAAATTATACGGTCTATCAGAAAAAATAAAGAATAAACCAAAACAGGAATTTGTTTCAAAATGGGATGTTTTCAAAGATTATTTGAAAAATAAATATAGCAGCTTAAATTCTGTTGCAGCATTCGAGGAACTTCAGTAATAGTTGCAAGGTAGATATAAGAAATTAGATATATTAAGAAAAAGTTTAATTATGATAGAAGTGTGTATTGGCAATAAGTAATATGAAATCGAAATATGGAATAGACGGGAGGTTGGGTCTTTAGTGTTAAGACCAATATATGTTTTATTGTTTGTTAAGAAAATTATGAGTCTATGGTTATTCCTGTGTGTAATTTGGTATTTGTGTTTTTTCGTTTTTTCTTGCTTTTTCTTTTTAAAAAGGGCATAATAATACAATATTCCATACTCAGCTCTAAAGATTACTAGGGTTAATTTTTAATCTTTTATTTCAAAGAACAAAGGAATAGAAACCAAAGAGAAGGCAGGGGGAGAAGGGAAGATGTGTCAAATGGAAAAGCAGTGTAATCTTTTCTCTTTTTTTCCGGTAGAGATGGCTATAAAAGGAGAGAAGCAAACAATAAGGAATTTTTTTTAAATACCTGTAAGAATAGCAACACTTCCTTGCCAATGTCTCTCTAATATATATATTTAAAAAATCATAAGATTGTCGCCACACTGCAGTTCACTTGGCCACAGACAGGTGGCACTGTGAGCTACCGCGTGATTAGCTGCTGAGCCAGTGGGCAGCCAAGCAGCCCAGGTGAGTAGAGGACAGGAGGAAGTATCCAGAGCAGAGAGATGCAGGAGAGAACCAGAGGATGGAGATCAAGTCAAACATATTGCTGTTTAACAGCTTGCTAAGGGAAATTATAATTAAAATTTGAAATTGTTCCTTGGTTGAAGATCCACCTCTGCATTCCCACACTACTGCTGCCATGACCAAACGGTACTATCCAGCAATCCCTACGGTAGCCACTTAATGTATCTCCCAAAAGGAGGACCGTGATTTACATGAAATCTGCATACAGTGGTACCTCGTGTTACAGATGGGACCCCGTTCCAGAGGCCGGTCCATAACGTGAAATGCCCGCAACTCGAAGCGCTGCGTCTCTGCAGGTGCATGGCGCGATTTAGCGCTTTGCACATGTGTGAACGGTGAAACCCGGAAGTAACCCGTTCTGGGTTGCCACAGGATGTAACACGAAAAGATGCAACATGAAGCAGACGCAACACAAGGTATGACTGTACGCTAATTTCCATGTACAACTACAAATGTAGAAATAATTTAATTGCTATCTATCATTGCAGTGGAAATATTGCACATCTCAGCTTAACTGAGACTAGATGACTTGTGCACCCATTCAGTCTGCTGTTCATTCGTGTGCTAACCGTCAATGGGCAACTTCAAGACCCTTCCTGGTCTGGCTGAAGGAATCATAGAACTGGGAGGGACCGTGAGGGTCATCTAGTCCAACCCCCTGCAATGCAGGAATCTTTTGCCCAAAGTGGGGCTTGAGCCCACAACTCTGAGATCTCATGCTCTACCAACTGAGCTATACCAGCACCATCCAGATTAAATGTAAAATCTGGACATGGACTGGACAGACCTTCAAGTAGAGGGCATCCTCAAACAGAGGATTGTCCTCTATAAGGTGGGGCACATGGTCACCTGGTGTACCCCAATCCCAGCTTCTACTTTCAGCAGTCCCCATTTCCCGCTTTCCACTGCTGGCTCATTACCATCATGCTAAAGTAAAGGTAAAGGGATCCCTGACCATTAGGTCCAGTCGTGACCAACTCTGGTGTTGCGGCACTCATCTCGCTTTATTGGCCGAGGGAGCCAGCGTACAGCTTCCGGGTCATGTGGCCAGCATGACTAAGCTGCTTCTGGTAAACCAGAGCAGCGCACGGAAACGCCGTTTACCTTCCCACCGGAGCGGTACCTATTTATCTACTTGCACTTTGATGTGCTTTCGAACTGCTAGGTTGGCAGGAGCAGGGACCGAGCAACGGGAGCTCACCCCGTCATGGGGATTCAAACCGCTGACATTCTGATAGGCAAGTCCTAGGCTCTGTGGTTTAACCCACAGCGCCACCCGCGTCCCTAGACCATCATGCTAGAAACACTCTTAAAGGCTTTATACCCAAGTGGCCACTTCACGGCTCACAACTCATATGCAGCCCCCAAGCAAGGTCACATCCAGTGTTCGAGTAGTTCAATAAAAATGAAAAATCAGGGTTTTTTTAAACCTTGTTTTATTTTACTAAATAAAAACACTTTATACGGCACAAATAAACCAAAAATTCAGATTCTCTGGTCACAGAAATCCAGACTCCCCCTGTGCGAAAGGAATGAAGGATGCCAGAAAACAGACACGCCCAAACGCTGCAATGTGAGTGTGCAATAAATCTTGTGACTCCAAAGGTGCAGAAGGTCAATGCATGCAAAAACAGAAGGGGTGGGAATACATGTGCATAAAGAGGAGCTGTGTTCTTTCTTGCTGACTCATCAAGGCCTAAAGCCAACAGGCAAACCAGATCGGGGGGCGTTTCTTCGTGGAAGCGGCACTGCTATCTAATCGGTGCCAGAACTGTTTATCTGCATGGATTAAGAGTATACAGAGCTTGTCAGGAGTTTTAAGAAGGTCATCTGACTAATCCCACAGTTTGGATACATTTGGGGTTTATTTTAGAGTATCAGTGACCAAAGCATTTTCTAGATGGTGTGGGAGGCTTCTTTCACATGGAGGAGAGAGAGAGAGAGATGAAAAACATGCGCTGTTTATGCACTAGAAAATTGGTAAAAGTGAAAACTGGTTTAATAGTCATTTAAGGTAAAAGGACCCCTGGGTGGTTAAGTCCAGTCAAAGGCGACTACAGTCATACCTCATGTTGCGTCCGCTTCAGGTTACATCTTTCAAGTTGCGTCCCACGACAACCCGGAAGTACTTAATGTTACTTCCGGGTTTCGCCACTCGGGCATGCACAGAAGCGCTAAATCACGCTGCACACGTGTGCGGACGCATTGCTTCTGGATGTGAACGCTTTGAGTTCTGGACACGCCTCTGGGATGGATTACGTCCGCAACTCAAGGTTCCACTGTATGGGCTTGCAGCGCTCATCTTGCTTTCAGGCCGAGGGAGCCGGCGTTTGTCCACAGATAGCTTTCCAGGTCATGTGACCAGCATGACTAAACCGCTACTGGTGCAACGAAACACCATGATGGAAACCAGAGCACACAGAAATGCCATTTACCTTCCCACCACAGCAGTAAGCATTCATCTACTTGCGCTGGCATGCTTTCGAACTGCTAGGTTGGCAGGAGGTGGGACAGAGCAATGGGAGCTCACCCTGTCGCAGGGATTCGAACCGCCGACCTTCTGATTGGCAAGCCCAAGAGGCTCAATGATTTAGACCACAGCGCTACCCGCTAAGCTAATGAAATTTGCCCCACATACAGGTCTTACTCTGCGCATGCCCAGATTGGTGCCAAATTGGTTGTGGCCTGCGCGTCACCACAGCGAGAGCACTGTGAGGTGTTGTTATGCAGGCTGTGAAACAATTTGTATGAAATATGGTGAATGTTTGCTCAGGACTGCACTTTGCAGTGTAGCTTTGTATGCTAGGGAAAAAGGAAGGAAGGAAGGAAGGAAGGAAGGAAGGAAGGAAGGAAGGAAGGAAGGAAGGGGAAATTGCAGGAGACCTGGTGCCAAAGATTGAGAGCTTAGGCCCCTGTAACAATGCCCTTGCATCAGATCCCAGCTTAGTTTTTCTACATTTTTCCCAACGCAGCAGAAAACATTGCTCTTCCACAGAACACCACAGAAAAAGAACAGATGTTATAGGATACCCTTGACATCCCAACGGTTCTCCGTTGGGAAAACCCCCTGCCACTGTTGACTCTTTGCCAACAGTGAATCATCAGAAATGGAATACCTGAGGTAAGCTTTGACTAAAAAATGCGGCTTAGCAAAGACTAATGGATAAGTCAAGGCCTGATTATTAACTAGCTGCACTGTTATTCTTGCCTGGCCACCGGCATGTTTCCTCCGCAGCTGTTGGGTTTCGCACATCTTTTCCACGCCGTGCCTTCATGCATCTCTGCCTGCGCTCTGTGTCCCCCTGTGAGACTCACTACGGTGTAGCAGATGCATTAATATTTTTTCCCCTTGCGGAGTCTAGACAGTTGTCTGCACACGATCAGACAATGTGACCGTACAGAGAAGTCTAGGGGTGCGGGGAGGCTCTGTGAACAGCAGACAACTGCAAAAACAAAGCCAGCGAGTGCAAAATGCCCACATCTCCTGACAAGCAACCGTCTCTCCACACATGAGGACTACAGGGGAAGATACTGATTATTAAAAAATAAAAAAAATCCAAAAGCATCCTCACAGAATCAGTTTTGTTACAGCTCCATTGGAGAGCTGTTTTCACTGCCAGAGAGCATTCAGGGAGGAGTCATAAGCATGCATCTCCCAAAGCATGCGTGCTGTACCTGAAATGTCATTCCTTGCCACTGCATGCTCCATGCTGTTCAGGCACATCAGCAAAACAACAACAAACCTATGATTACATGAAACATAATAAATACACAAGACGTAACCGGCTGTACTTCTGAATAAATAAGGTATACTATTCATTGTACCAGATTGTAGATTTCAACGGAAGTCTCATAAATTTCAACGAAAAAGCAGAAGATCCAGTGGATCAGTTCATTTTCTAGTCAGTTCATGCATAAGATCCATACATGCAGTGGCGTAGCGTGGGGGGTGCAGGGGGGGCCGGCCGCACCGGGCACAACATCTGGGGGTTAGGGTTAGGGGGCGCAAATCCACAGGTTAGGGGGCGCAAATTACTTGCCTTGCCCCGGGTGCTGACAACCCACGCTACGCCACTGCATACATGTATAAGTATCTATTCCACCTGTCTGTTCATAGAGTCCAATAATCCACATGAAGTGTTGTTACAGTTCCACAGAATCTTTTCACAGAGTCTAAGACAAGGATTTCCAGAATATTAGCCTTGTTTGGCCATCCTAGGCTTCATCAGTAGTACAGGCTCTAGGTAATGCAAATAAATACAATATCGTAATCTCACACATTTTTCAGCAAAAATGATATTAAAAAAACCTTAAACTACTGTACATACCATATGTAATGTTACAGGATAGTGGATCTTATTGCATAATAGTGGGCTGGCATTTTGATGATGGGTGTGAAAAACTCACGTATATGAGTAGCACTGATTCCACAACAAACATTTGTCTGGAAGCATCCACATACAGTGGTACCTCGGGTTAAGTACTTAATTCATTCCGGAGGTCCGTTCTTAACCTGAAACTGTTCTTAACCTGAAGCACCCTTTAGCTAATGGGGCTTCTTGCTGCCGCCGCGCCGCTGGAGCACAATTTCTGTTCTCATCCTGAAGCAAAGTTCTTAACCTGAAGCACTATTTCTGGGTTAGTGGAGTCTGTAACCTGAAGCGTATGTAACCTGAATCATATGTAACCTGAGGTACCACTGTACAACTTTATCTTCTAATGGATAGAGAATGCACCTTGCTCCTTGTTGTTTATGTCTTGGTATTATGAGGAGCATTGCTAGGAAATTAGTCCCCCCCCCCTTTCATGGAACACCACTCGCTTTCCCAGCATGCAACCTGGAAGGGGAGCCCTAGTTGGGGAGTCCTCTGTGGATAAGCTTCTGATTTCACCAGCTGTTCCCATTATGTCAAGAGACACGTCCCCAGGAAAACAGCTGGCATGGACAATATCTTCAGTGCCTGAGTAGGCATGGGAGAAATGCTGCTAATTATTATTCCTAGGATTCCCAAGAACATGTGAAACACTCGCTCTGCACTCTAACAGAATACATAGGATCTCGTCTGCTGCTTTTGGCCTCAGCCTCATATGTCTTAAAAAGTCCAGTGACATATGAGAGACATGTTGTCTCCAATTCAACTATCTCCGGCTTGCTGCAAGTCACCACCCACCTTCCAGCAGTGAATTGGCTGCTAACTTCCTTCTAAGAAGCTGGGGTCTCAGCAAGCAAACACCACCCCTGATGTGGGAATTATCCAGGCAAGAGTTGTGAGCTCAGCAAAGCCTGTAACCTAAACCTTCCACCAAGGTCTGACATCACCATGTTAAGAAGCTGTCCGGCTTCCTAGCAGAGGGCTGGTCTGAAGACTAACTCCTTGCCGAGTGACTCCACTGGCTACTGCTCACACTTCTGAGTAAACATAGGTAGGATCAGGGCCAGATGACACATATTCAGAAGTTAAGATAACCCTTCCTTTCTGTCTCCCTCTTTCTAGTTTTTTTTTTACCCAGAAAGAGGCAGGATACATTTAAAAAATAAATGAAACTTCCCACTCAGCATGGTCTAAGTAAAATATTTAGAATCTGCTGGGTGGTAAATTATAAAAAGGGACAACTTGTGATTTGTTATGTGTCGTAAATATAGCAGGGCGGGGATTAAAAATTTAATTGCATTTATACTTTGGGATAAATAACTGTGCCACAATGATTCCCTAATTAACATCATTTTTCTTAGCTCTATTTGAGACCTCACGTAATTTTTAACTAGTGCTTTTGTACTGAAATAATTTCTGATTAAGAACATATGGAGATGGCTCCTGGGAGCCAGAAAAACTAAGTTCTATTCCAGACTTTCCTACAAGCTCACTATGGCTTAGTTTACATTTCTCTTGCAACTATATTTGTGCAACAACAAAGGTTTAGTGCATGTTTTATCCAGACTTCAAGGTGGTATAGGTAGCTCAGGCCTCTGGTTGACCATTCCATTGCTTGGCAAATTTCTGGTCAATAGTCTAGACTAGGTGGCTTTCATTTCCTTAATGGTTCAGATGTAGTTGGCAGGGACGCCAACCATCAGGGGCTCTGGGTGGCCAAGTACTATGGCTTTTTTTGGCAGGAAGTCACCTGAACTCAGTTCCGGCACTTCTCAGGTGGGGACCATTGCCATTATACAAGAACAAAGGAGGCGTTCATGGTGAGTTCTGGCACCTCTTTTTTTAGATAGATTAGATGATAGAGATGATAGATATAGATAGAGATAGATATAGATAGATAGATAGATAGATAGATAGATAGATAGATGATAGATAGATAGATAGATAGATAGATAGATAGATATAGATAGAGACGCGGGTGGCGCTGTGGGTTAAACCACAGAGCCGAGGACTTGCCGATCAGAAGGTCGGCAGTTCGAATCCCCGCGACGGGGTGAGCGCCCATTGCTCGGTCCCTGCTCCTGCCAACATAGCAGTTCGAAACTACATCAAAGTGCAGGTAGATAAATAGGTACCGCTCTGGTGGGAAGGTAAATGGCGTTTACGTGTGCTGCTCTGGTTCGCCAGAAGCAGCTTAGTCATGCTGGCCACATGACCCGGAAGCTGTACGCCGGCTCCCTCGGCCAATAAAGCGAGATGAGCACCGCAACCCCAGAGTCGGTCACGACTGGACCTAATGGTCAGGGGTCTCTTTACCTTTAAGATAGATAGATGATAGATAGATAGATAGATAGATAGATAGATAGATAGATAGATGATAGATAGATAGATAGATAGATAGATGATATAGAGATGATAGATAGATAGATAGATAGATAGATAGATAGATAGATAGATAGATAGATAGATGATAGATAGATCGATAGATAGAGATGATAGATAGATAGATAGATAGATAGATAGATAGATAGATGATAGATAGATAGATAGATAGATTAGATAGATAGATAGATAGATAGATGATAGATAGATATAGATAGATAGATGATAGATATAGATAGATAGATAGATAGATAGATAGATAGATAGATAGATGATAGATAGATAGATAGATAGATATAGATAGATAGATAAATAGATAGATAGATGATAGATAGATAGATAGATACCAAGCACCCACACAAAAAATGTTGTGGGTGCTCAGCACCCACACCACAGGGTCCCCACGCAACTTCTGAGACCCTGGAACCCAACTCCTAGTTTGATTGTTTTGTCAGTGCAGACAAAGGTTACGACAGTAACCTCTCAGGCTGGAGTTTGTGAACAAGCCCTCGAAATGTATTTGCTGGCTTTTCCTTGTGTATTTTGATGACCACCACTGCCTTACAGCAACCGAGCTAGACCCTCTTTAATAAATGAGGTGGAATGCCCATATTTCAGAACTACACACCCAGCAGCCCCGCCCCCCCCCCGACTCTCTCTTTCTCTCATTCTAGATTTCAGAGGCCATCCCCCACCACCACCTCTTCTCGCTCTGTCTCTTACATCTGTGTTTGTTATTTTTTGGCCCGCAAAGCTGACAACGTGCAATGCTGTTCCGAGTCTTCTCTAAAAGAGAGCACAGTTTGTTTAGCTGTCAGCTCTAGGTGCCAACATTTAATGTGTACAGGGTGAAAGGAAAATAAATGGAGCTATTATGCCGCATTTAGCCTTCCCATCCCATAACTTTGCATTTGTCTTTATTGCTGTCCTAAAAGCGGAGCTGCAGAACACATGTTGTGCTGTGTTTCCCAATCAAGCTTTGCTTTCCCTCTCTTTAGCAAACCCTATTTTTCAACGTGTTGAATGTCCCTTAATTCTGCCCTGGCTGTTTCTGCGGCAGAAACCCCATTACACATCGTTAAGGAGGATAAATGGGGTTTTTTTGCTGGAGGAATGAGAAAGAGTAAAAGCAGAGAACTGCTTTCAGGTGGGATTACCATTCAAATACATGGTCATTTCCACCTCTGCATGGCATAGACTGTGATCCAGTTCTACGATTCTATGATCCTATGCATGTTTACTAAAAACTAAGTCCTGCTGTGATCAATGGGGCTTACTCCAAAGTCAGGATGGTTTCAGACAACCAGTTTAGTTAGCATTGATCGTGAACTGTTTTCAGGGAGATTAGAGGCTACATCGCAGCAGAGCAAGTGTTATCCTAAAACTTTCCATTTTCCTGTCACTTCCCTTCTCGCAACAAGTCCAATCTTTGGGTGAAAAAGGGTCGCTCTGCTTGTCCATTCTGAACCATGGCTTTGGCTTAGTGTTACATGTGAACAAGGTTAGAGTACAGTGGTACCTCGGGCTAAGTACTTAATTCGTTCCGGAGGTCCGTACTTAACCTGAAACTGTTCTTAACCTGAAGCACCACTTTAGCTAGTGAGGCCTCCTGCTGCCGCCACACCGCTGGAGCACAATTTCTGTTCTCATCCTGAAGCAAATTTCTTAACCTGAAGCACTATTTCTGGGTTAGCGGAGTCCGTAAACTGAAGCGTATGTAACCCGAGGTAGCACTGTATTTAAATTGCCAGGGCACGAGAGAGAGGGAGCGGAGAGAGAGGGGGGGGCTGTTTTGGTCCTTTTGGAAATAGCACAAAATATGGGGAAGCACTGGCAATAGAGAAGAGTGGAATCAAGGGGAGGTGGAATCAGGGGTGCCAACTTTAATAAAATATGGAGGGGTTTAGCTTTGCCCCAGGACGTGGGTGGCGCTGTGAGTTAAACCACAGAGCCTAGGACTTGCCGATCAGAAGGTTGGTGGTTCGAATCCCCAGGACGGGGTGAGCTCCCGTTGTTCAGTCCCTGCTCCTGCCAACCTAGCAGTTCGAAAGCACGTCAAAGTGCAAGTAGATAAATAGGTACTGCTCTGGCAGGAAGGTAAATGGCGTTTCCGTGCGCTGCTCTGGTTCGCTGGCCACATGACCCGGAAGCTGTACGCCGGCTCCCTCGGCCAATAAAGCGAGATGAGCGCCGCAACCCCAGAGTCGGCCACGACTGGACCTAATGGTCAGGGGTCCCTTTACCTTTAAGGTTTGCCCCACATAAACGATCACATGATGTGGCACGTGCACACAATTTTAATGGCAATGCCTATCAATTTTAGAGGGGCCTAGCCCCCTCAAATATTTTATTGGGAGGTCTAAGGGACCTCAGCTCCTAGGAGTTGGTACCTATGGGTGGAATCAAAGTGGCTGGAATCCTGAAAAGCAGAACTTCGCGCTGCAACTCCTGGTATATATTTGCCTCATCCTTTGGCACGCTCAAGCGCAACATATATTCAGATTCATTTACGCTGGGAGCAATTTGGGTGTGTACCTGCTCTGTTCTTAAGAACATAACAGCTGTGCCACAATCAAATCAAAGGTCCACTAAAGACTGCAGATGTTCAATGTGCTAAACTTTACCGAATACGAGTGTGTGTGTGTGTGTGTGTGTGTGTACATATAGCTGCTGCCAATGGGTGGATCCAGATATGACTACTTCTCCCTTAAAGGCAGATTAAACTTTGTAAAGAGCTATTCATGTTTTGTTACTAAGAATACACGCAGGCTGTTTTTGGAGGACGGCCGTGAAAGACAGTCAGGCTCTGGCTCCTGTTCGACGACAGAGTCATGGCATGCTAAACAGGTTCTGGTGCTATGTCCTGTTGAGCCCTGACTCAAATTAAATCCCTTCTTCTTGGTTTAGCAAAAATCACAGGTTATTGCAGGGGGGAGGGAAGGGTGGAATCGTTTAACTTAGGTGAATATATTGATTTAACATTTAAATAAGTCAAAGCAGATTCCAGGGCGCTTTGCAAAATAGAAAGGGGTAAAATTGGGTTGCTGGAAATAGTGGCTATAGCTAGGGTTTCTTTGGGCGAGGAGGGAATGGCATTCTGCGCAAGCCTTCCTCCCTCTTTTTAGCTGGTTAAAACATGCCAATAAGTGCCTGCAGATGTTCTCAGACAAAAGGACTTGAGGTCCAGGTTTGCATGCAACCCTGAACACACCCAAACCATGCTGTATTAGATAGACCAGTGGCTTTTAACCAGTGTGCCATGGCACCCTGGGGTGCCTTGAATGATAGTCAGGGGTTCCGCGGGCAACACTGGCCTCTGTCCCTCTTTCCTTCCCTCCCTCCTCTGATGCCCTCTTGCGCCTCTGCCTCCCAAAGGCTTGCACAGCGGTTTGTTGCAGCAGCCCTGGCTACAGGCTCCCCAGGTGAAGCTGCCTCTGGGGCTGGCTAGTGGGTGCTTCCCAGCAGTGGCGTAGCGTGGGTTGTCAGCACCCGGGGCAAGGCAAGTAATTTGCGCCCCCTAACCCAGGGCAAGGCAAGTAATTTGCGGGGGGGGGCCTGCACTGTCCCTCCCCCAGATAGTCCCTCGCTCTCTCTCCGCACCGCACCGCACACCTGGCACCCCCCCCCCCCGTGCACAGTGGGCGGCGACCCGGCGGCTCGGATAGGATTCGCACAGCCAGCACTGCAGTGAGAGAGAGTGAGTGAGCCAGGTAGGGGCAGAGAGCTGCGAGCGCGAGCGCGCCCCCCCCCAGATGTTGCACCCGGTGCGGCCGGGCCCCCCCACGCTACGCCACTGCTTCCCAGGCCCCTGTGGAGCAGTGTGAGGAGGCACCTCTCTTTGGGGCAGGGGACCAGGGTGGCAGCTGTGGCTGCCCTGAGAACTTCCAATGAGAGAGAGGAGAGAAGGCTGAGAGAACGCTCCACAAGAGGTGAGGGGCTGCCGGCTCTGCAGGCAAGGGGTGACATAACTGAGCTCCTGAGCCCCACAGGGGTGCTGCAGAAAGAATGGAGTTCATCAAGGGAGCCATGGACTGAAAAAGGTTGCAAACCTCAGAGCAAGACCTTTCTTAGTTGTTAAACGCAGGTGGCACTGTGGGTTAAACCACAGAGCCTAGGACTTGCTGATCAGAAGGTCGGCGGTTCAAATCCCCATGACAGGGTGAGCTCCCATTGCTTGGTCCCTGCTCCTGCCCACCTAGAAGTTCGAAAGCACATCAACATGCAAGTAGATAAATAGGTACCGCTCCGGCGGGAAGGTAAATGGTGTTTCCATGCACTGCTCTGGTTCACCAGAAGTGGCTTAGTCATGCTGGCCACATGACCCGGAAGCTGTACGCCGGCTCCCTTGGCCAATAAAGCGAGATGAGCGCGCAACCCCAGAGTCGGCCATGACTGGACCTAATGGTCAGGGGTCCCTTTACCTTTACCTTTAACTAATCATAGCCAGTGAACAGGCATTCTATTCCGTCCACTTTCAAAAGAGAGCATTTCCAAGTAGGAAATGAGAACAGCATCTTTTATAACACTATACATATTTTAATGCATGTTTCCATTCACCACTGCACTGCATAATGGATTTTGTAGTCTTAAATCGACATCGGGATTGTATTGAATAGCAACTTCCCTTTCCCCCTTGAATCTTGGGAGTCGCGATTCTTTGAAGGCAACTCTCTCAGATAATTAGCAGTAAACTACAATTCCCAGGATTCTCCGGGGGGGAAAGCAAGCTGTGAGAGTTAAGCTGATGGAAAACCTGCTTAAGTTTGCAGTACTGTACAGCTATCCCTTTAACAAAGCTGATAAGACAGATCAGCAGCCAGGAGCAGCAGTACCTGGATATGATTGCTCTGCTCTGCATTTTTGCTGACTTCTTAGCCTAGCAGCTCATAAAAGTAGCATAAGAGATGAGACCCAGGGCTTTGCCCTGTAGCCCCATTCCTGACCCCTCATTAACAAAAAAACAATAAAATCCTGAGAGGCTTCAAAGCATCACACTAATTACTTAGCCTGTGATGTGCGTGTTTCTTTTGTGTGTGTGTTTCTTTTCTTTTTCTCTCCGCTAGCTGGGTTTTTCTTCCAGACGTGAATTTGCAGTGATGTCAAATCCCATGAGCCCCACACTCAATAAAGCACAATGATGGCTTGCTTGCACACTGTAGCTCAGCCCTTTGATAAACATTGGAAATAGCTTTTTTTTTTTTCTCCCTCCCTTCCTTCTTCACCCCATCTGGAAGCAGGAAAGCCACATGGAATGGAGGCAATGGCTTTTAGCAAGTCTGACTGATTGCTCAGCGATGACCCAGCAGCCTGCAAGGGTGGAGGGGAAGCAGAACAAAGAATAAGCTGGTGCTTAGTCAGCAGCATTGATACAACAAAAGAAAACAATGGGAAGGAAAGTCTCCAGTCAAACGTCCAAGCCAATGAGTCAAATCTGAGCTCTGTGTGGTAGGGCTCACCTCACCTGCATGGGCAAAGGTGGGGCTGCAACTTCAGAGTGCCCTTTGCCATCATCAGAAAAGGTGGGTTAGGTTTGATTTCAGCAGGCCCTTGTAATAATTTATTATTATTATTATTATTATTTTATTTCCATGCTTATTATATACAAAAAAAAGGAAACAATACTGAAAAGGGGGTACAATTTAAAAGGGGAGGGAAAAGGAAAGAAAATGAAATTTTACACAAGCTGTTATTAAGATAAAAATTATGACAAAAATTTGTGATTACAATTTCATGTTACAATAAAAGTTTTTTAAAAATTCATTATCTTTTATACTCAACTCATTTATTCCTTAATTCTTTTTACATAAATATATAATAAATATATAATAAAAGTTCATAAAAGTACCAAGCAAACACGTACATAAATATATAAACTACAGGTCTGGATCAGCACAGGAAGACCGTCCTGAAACCATTTTGACTCCCAAACTGACCAAATGTTTTCTCTGCAAGGAGGGAGGGGGTGAGGGAACCTTCCCATTGTCTCAGGAATTAAGTAATTACCATCTCAAAGGAATGACCAGACTACCAGAAAAGGCAATCAGATAAGACATTATCAAATAACCTGGCCAGCAGGAAAAACAACAACATTCAAATTTCTGTTGTAGACCACCTCTTCTGTGATGGATGGATGGATGATGTATGAAGGGGTGGTCTTGAGCTCCAGGGCAGGGAATTTCAAAATGTCTACATACGTAAAGGTGGGCACACCTTTGTGCTGGGTCCTCCTCCGCTCTCCTGTGTGTGAGGGCAGCACCCTGTTGCAACAGTTTCAATAAAGATCAGGCTTACTAGCTGCTTTGCTTCTCAATATTCTCTGGTTGGCCTCTGTTATTTTCTCCTACCGATGGAGAACCTACGAAAGACTCTATAAGGGCAGATTTTGTTTACAACACCCTCTGGTAGGAAACAGGAGGAAAGGAAGTAGCCCTATCAAGCAGAGGAGGTTGTCCACATCAATTCTAAGAGGTTGACAAGATTAAATGTGAGCCAAGACTCTGCCATGAGACCAGTTTGTGGTTCCAGACCCCAGCACTGGAAGAGAGACTTTGTGCTGGACACCAGGCAATGACCTTTTGAACCTGCCTTGGCCTACCCTCCGACCCTAGGAGACTTTTCCAGACCATGGCTTTAGGAACAGCAGAAGCAGCTGGGAAGAGAGGACTTCAGGGATTTTTATTATTAAAATTCTTAATAATAATAATATTCTTAATAATAATAAGAATGTATGTTGTGTGCCCTTGTTTCTCAGTTTGACAACCTTTTACATGGATGTGTATGTTTTGTGGTACAGTTGTACCTTGGAAGTCAAACGCCTTGCAACTTGAATGTTTTGGCTCCAAAACGCCGGAAACCCGGAAGTGAGTGTTCTGGTTTGCGAACGTTCTTTGGAACCTGAACGTCCAATGCGGGTTCCGATTGGCTGCAGGAGCTTCCTGCAGCCAATCGGAAGCTGCGCCTTCATTTCTGAACATTTTGGAAGTCGAATGGACTTCTGGAACGGATTCCGTTTAACTTCCAAGATACAACTGTATTTTACACATTTTGACTTGCCGTTATTTTTATTGATTGTAGTTTAGTAATTCTTTATTGCAATTGTTAAGCGAAAACTGTTTAATTATTATTTGCTGGTATTTTACGGTTTGCTATTACATTCTATTGGGTTATTGAATATTGCTTTATCTGATATGTTTATTTTAAAGTTACATTTTTATTACGTTTTTGTATTAGATCAGATTATTAGGTGTGTGATCCCTGCTGTCTATTTTGTTGTCTCTTCAGCTTGTAAACCGCCTTGCGTGTAGCAATATAGAAAGGCTGCATTCAAATTAAAAGTGAAATGTATATATGGAAAAAGAAGAATGTGCTGTTCCTCAGCCCTGAGAAATTGCCAGCAGTAAACACACAGGTGGGAGAAGGAATAAGAGTGCCAGCTGGAGTATTTAATGTCCTGCCATGTCTTTTTAGAAACTAAGTGCTTCAACCTTGGGTCCCCATATGTTGCACAACTACACCCATCACCCCTGCTATTGGCTAACCTGGCAGGGGATGATAGAAGTTGTAGTCCATCAAATATCTGGGGACCCATGATTGAAGAGCTCCGCAAGTCTACACTATGGTGTTCCATGCATGTCTATCAATCCTATTATAAGGCTGCCCATCCTCTAGAGTGGGCTGGCAAAGTAACCTGTGCTGGAATCTGAGAAGGTGAGGAAACTGTGAAGGAGACACCGGGGGCAAACAACAGGGAGTGGTTGTCTCTACTATCCTCTCCAGATGGCTGCCCACTGTTAGTGACAGAATACTAGGCTAGATGGACTTCTGATCTCCCTCCTTCTCCTCTCTTATGAGCTGCGGCTTCTCTGCAGACTAAAGGACAAGTGGAAACTTGATGAGTGAGGAAGGCAGAGACTGTTTTAGGACAAAGTGAAATTCTCAACAACATGAGAAAACAGACACTATTAACTTAAAGACAAAACTCATTAGAAACTAACCCGAGGGCAAACACTCTTCACTAATGCGTTGTTAACTCCCGCTCTCTAATTATCTGCAGGCCCAAAGAGAAAGCGAGAGAGAGAGTCAAGCTCTTTAGACCTGTTTTTGAGACATTCATTCTTATGGTGCAACTTGTTTATGGCCTGGTTGACTGGCAGATGAAACAGTCCGGAGGGGGGCAAAAAAGCTTAGAGCAGACAGATCCTAATCTACAAATTTATTCTGAGGGAAACCAATTTAAGCTGAGAGAGAAATTCTACCTAGGAATGACCATTCAGAGCATAACAGTGAGTAAGGCCTGCTCAGTTGCTGAAAGATCTACAGGGTTGCTCGGAACCAGCTCCTGCCAACCTAGCAGTTCGAAAGCACATCAAAGTGCAAGTAAATAAATAGGTACCACTCCGGCGGGAAGTTCCAGGGCATTTGACAACCAAGGTAGGACTGTACTCCAAAAGCCGTTCCACCCCCTTGAAACTGAAGCCAAAGTCTTGTGCTAGTTTTGTGCCACAGGTGTCACAGTTTTTGCCAATACCTACTAGTGTGTAGAGGGACGCGGGTGGCGCTGTGGGTAAAACCTCAGCGCCTAGGACTTGCCGATCGTCAGGTCGGCGGTTCGAATCCTCGCGGCGGGGTGCGCTCCCGTTGCTCGGTCCCAGCGCCTGCCAACCTAACAGTTCAAAAGCACCCCCGGGTGCAAGTAGATAAATAGGGACCGCTTTATAGCGGGAAGGTAAACGGCGTTTCCGTGTGCTGCGCAGGCTCGCCAGATGCAGCTTGTCACGCTGGCCACGTGACCTGGAAGTGTCTGCGGACAGCGCTGGCTCCCAGCTTCTAAAGTGAGATGAGCGCACAACCCTAGAGTCTGTCAAGACTGGCCCATACGGGCAGGGGTACCTTTACCTTTACCTTTTTACTAGTGTGTAGAGGGATGCGGCTGGTGCTGTAGTCCATGGATAGGCAAACTAAGGCCTGGGGGCCGGATCCGGCACAATCGCCTTCTAAATCCGGCCCGCGGACAGCCTGGGAATCAGCGTGTTTTTACATGAGTAGAATCTGTGCTTTTATTTAAAATGCATCTCTGGGTTATTTGTGGGGCATAGGAATTTGTTCATTTATTTTTTTCAAAATATAGTCCGGCCCCCAACAAGGTCTGAGGGACAATGGATCGGCCCCCTGCTGTAGTCTAAACCACTGAGCCTAGGGCTTGCCGATCGGAAGGTTAGTGGTTCGAATCCCCACAACGGGGTGAGCTCCCGTTGCTCAGTCCCAGCTCCTGCCAACCTAGCAGTTCGAAAGCACATCAAAGTGCAAGTAGATAAATAGGTACCACTCCGGCGGGAAGGTAAACGGCGTTTCCGTGCGCTGTTCTGGTTTCGCCAGAAACGGCTTAGTCATGCTGGCCACATGACCCAGAAAAACTGTCTACAGACAAATGCCAGCTCCCTCGGCCAGTAAAGCGAGATGAGAACTGCAACCCCAGAGTCATTTGCGACTGGACTTAACTGTCATGGGTCCTTTATCTTTTTTTTACTAGTGTGTACTAAGACATGAAATCAGGACTCTTAGTTAATGCCTTTTCCAGCTATCAAAATTTCCTCCAAACTCATTATTATATTAGGGGGCAACTGCTTTGAAAACATACATGATGCAGAATTGCATAACAAATGTGTATAGTCGGAAGGATTCTCCCAAACGCTGGTGAATTTTGGGAGGGATTTTTTAAAAATGGAAACGGATGTATAAATGTGGAGAACCAAACTCTTAGAAAGCCAGTGTGGTGTTAGGAGCGGTAGACTCGTAATCTGGTGAACCGGGTTTGCATCTCCGCTCCTCCACATGCAGCTGCTGGGTGACCTTGGGCCAGTCACACTTCTCTGAAGTCTCTCAGCCTCACTCACCTCACAGAGTGTTTGTTGTGGGGGAGGAAGGGAAAAGGAGATTGTTAGCCGCTTTAAGACTCTTTAGGGTAGTGATAGAGCTGGATATCAAATCCAAACACTTCTTCTCTTCTTAAGCATGGATGGATAAAATTGACACACCTCATCCCACTAGCCTCTGCTGTGTTGCACCTTATACTTGCTTGCAACTGTATCAGCTATTCAATGGCTTAAAAAATAATAATGGGGGAATTTACTGCAAACTGAACATCCCCAAAAGTGAAAAAAGCCAAGCTAAGCAGTTGGCTCCTTACCTCTCTCGCCCTGACCTAGTCACTGTGATCCATGCGACGGTCACCTCCAGACTGGATTATTGTAACTCGCTCTACGTTGGGCTGCCCTTGAGACTGACCCAGAAACTCCTTACGGGGTCCTTGCTGCGGGATCACATTCACCTAGTGCTATACCAGCTGCACTGGCTCCTGGTGGAGTACAGGGTCAGGTTTAGGGTGCTGGTTTTAACCTTTAAAGCCCTATACGGCCTAGGACCCTCGTACCTACGGGACCACCTCTCCTGGTATGTCCCACGGAGGACCTTACGGTCTTCAAACAAAAACTCCTTGGAGGTCCCGGACCACAGAGAGGTTAGGCTGGCCTCAACCAGAGACAGGGCATTTTTGGCTGTGACTCCAATCTGGTGGAACACTCTGTCACAAGAGACTAGGGCCCGGCGGGACTTGACATCTTTCCGCAGGGCCTGCAAGACAGAGCTGTTCCACCAGGCCTTTGGCCAGGCCTTTGGCAATCCTCACGGAACTCTAGCCCAATGGTTGCCATTAATCTGATTTGAATTGATTTTATAATGAAATGATTTTAGAATGTGGTATCATTTTACTGTTGTTAGCCACTCTGAGCCCGGCTTCGGCTGGGGAGGGCGGGATATAAATAAATAAATTATTATTATTATTCACTGTCATTTTTCGTGTGAATAGAAATAGGAAATTACTTATCTCTCACATTGACTCAGCTAATGACTCTAGAGCCAGTTATGTGAGGGTTGACCTCTTGGACTGTAACTGAGTCACAGAGCTTGCCCCCTGGGGTGCTTAGTCAACAACCTTGTAATAAGCATTCCAAATTTGCTTTTCTTGTGGAATGAATAGTTGGGTGAATAGATGTCTATGCCTGCCTGGACTTCCACATCAGCCTTGACCACCAAACACATTTATTTGGGAGGTTCTGGAGCAGGAGGAGAGGTTAATCGGCAGCTGATCAACGTTTCCTTTCGTAACCAGGAAAGGGCATGTTAAAATAGATTGATAAAATGATATTTTTTTGCACCAAGGGAGAATGGGCGGGTGCCAAATAGAATGAGAGCCTTAAGATCTAAGCTCATGAAGTGAGGGACTCTGGGAAATGAATGAATCACTGCTTTTCCAACCAGCTGATTGCGGGTCATCCCTAGGTTCCCACTTGAAAAGCACATGATGACAGCAGAGAAGTTAGAATGTGCCCAAGACCCCAAAATCAACAGGCCTTTTGCGAAGTACTGTTACATTGCAACAAGAATAAGACGAGCAATGATGACAGCAATGGAGTTCAAATTGCAAACATCGAAGGAACGATAATAAACAGTAGTGACATTTGAATTGAATCCTTAAAACCTTAAAAGTCGAAACCTGGTCATAAATATAAGTACCAATTTTGTGATTTGGCCATATCTCCACTGTTATCTGTAGTACAATAGTACTTATATTGCCATATTTTATTTTATAAATTGCTTGCTGGTCACTGACCGTATTAAAGATATTTGAATTTGTTAGAAAGTGCCCATTGTTTCTGTGCAAAGGGGGAAGATTGGGTGAAAACCAGAACAGGTATTGGCTACAGAAACTTTTGCAACTACAACAACAGGGATCCCCCACCCTCCAACATTTCCCTGATGAAAACAGGGGTGTCCTTAATAATAATAATAATAATAATAATAATAATAATAATAATAATAATACCCTGCCCCTCTGACTGCATCGCCCCAGCCACATTAAATGTCTGTGTCTATATCTCATACCCTCCAACATTTCTCCAAGGAAAATAGGAACATCCTATTCCATAATAATCTGACTGGGATGCCCCAACCACTCTGGGCAACTTCCAACATATAAAAACATCATAACATCATTTTTTTTTTAATCTTCCCTATACAGTGGTACCTCGGGTTAAGAACTTAATTCGTTCTGGACTTCCGTTCTTAACCTGAAACTGTCCTTAACCTGAGGTACCACTTTATCTAATGGGGCCTCCTGCTGCCACCGCACCATTTCTGTTCTCATCCTGAAGCAAAGTTCTTAACCAGAGGTACTATTTCTGGGTTAGTGGAGTCTGTAACCTGAAGCGTCTGTAACCTGATGTACCACTGTACAGGGATGCCTTCAGATTTCTTCTAAAGGTTGCATGGCTCAGGAGTCGCGTAACTCCATCCTCTCCAACATTTCTCCAAAGAAGATAGGGATGTCCTACCGAACCCGTCAACATTTCTCTGATGAAAAAAGGGATGTCCAATGGAAAAGCGGGACATTCCAGGATCCAATCAGAAACCAGGATGGCTTCTGTAAATCCGGGGCTGTCCCTGGAAAATAGGGACACTTGTGAGGGTCTGGACTCCTTCTGGAAAAACACTTTTCAGTTTAGTTGAAAGATTGCAATGCTTAAGTGCCCATGGTAGCTTTGCAAGGGAGGAAGGTGGGGGAGGAGCCAGATCTTGCCACACCCCTGTGACCCCTCGTTCGCCATGGCCCTGTGACCTCTGAGCAGTGCACCAGGTCTAGTCGGCACCAGCCACCACTGATGCCTAAGAAATGCACTAAGAAGCTCCCTGTGCGTCAGGCAGATGGTGGATCCATAGAAAGACATCATTTTCTAGCTCCTGGTAAGTGAGAGCTGGACCATAAAGAAGGCTGATCGCCGAAGAATTGATGCTTTTGAATTATGGTGCTGGAGGAGACTCTTGAGAGTCCCATGGAATGCAAGAAGATCAAACCTATCCATTCTTCAGGAAATCAGCCCTGAGTGCTCACTGGAAGGACAGATCCTGAAGCTGAGGCTCCAATACTTTGGCCACCTCATGAGAAGAGAAGACTCCCTGGAAAAGACCCTGATGGAGGGCACAAGGAGAAGGGGACGACAGAGGACGAGATGGTTGGATAGTGTTCTCGAAGCTACCAGCATGAGTTTGACCAAACTGCGGGAAGCAGTGGAAGACAGGAGTGCCTGGCATGCTCTGGTCCATGGGGTCACGAAGAGTCGGACACGATTAAACGACTAAACAACAACAAAGAACAAATGGACACCAGTCATACACACACACACCCCCCAAAAAAAACCCCAGAATATTTTCATTATGAAATTCTCGTGCTGCTCTAAAGCTACTGTCGAACACACATCCGTATTGGTGAATAATTAATGTTGACATCCATCAGAAGCTGCTTGTAGCAGACTACTTTTTGTGTCTGTGTCATGTCTGGTATAACGACTGCCCATTACTCTGTTTGGGCCTATCAATCAAGCGGCCTCCATCTTCCAAGCCCTGGGGCATAGCAGGAAGTGAGGCTTGCTTAGCCTCCGAGACAAAAGAATCAATTTAAGGTAGGAGGAAGAAAAGGAATCTTCCTTCTCCTTCCCCTCTCCTGGTTGCACTGAGACCAATTACCATGGAGAAAGGATGCGGAAACCTGCTCCCTCCAGTAATCATGGGCAAATCTGGAGGGGGGGAAAACAGGCTGCAGATGATTATTGAGTTCAAAGAAGAATCCAAGAATTGCAATAAGCAAGTGTATTGCCGCGACGGCTTTTGGAAATGTGGCTCCTCACACGGGAGAATTCTGCGTTGCGGACACCAAGCGAGGCATGCTGTCTATAATCGTAACCAGGTGTCCTCTCTAAGTACAAAACACAAGGAAAGGAAATAATATTTAAAAAGAGCACCATAGCGATTGAAGAACTCAATTGGTATTGTTCTAGATGACCAGGAAGTCAACACCCTTCATGGGTACCTATTTATGCTTTCGAACTGCTAGGTTGGCAGGAGCAGGGACTGAGCAAAGAGAGCTCACCCCGTCACGGGGATTCAAACCGCCGACCTTCTGATCAGCAAGCCCTAGGCTCTGTGGTTTAGACCACAGCGCCACCCGCGTCCCACTGTCCTGATTAGATGTGACTAATATAGGGAGCATGGCCTTTCTCCTCAAATGACTTGGCTTGCCCATTCTGATTGGCTACATAGCATTGTGACATCATGATTTTCACTGTGTGATCTGTAGTTGACTAGAATCTGCCAGAGGAAAGAAGCATCAGCTAGATTTTAAAAAGCAATCCTAGTGAAACTAGAAAAAAAATAAAACAAGTAAAACAAGCCATTTTCACATCTACTAAGCCTCACAATTTCAATTTAGATAATTATAAACTTAAATAACACTAGGCAGCCACGCTAAGCAGCTGACACATCAATATTAGGTCATGGTATTAGGAAAGGATATTGCAGAAATCTTTTAGTCAGTTTGCATTCAAAATTAACATGGCAGACTTCGTATGTGAACTCAAACACAGCTTTCAAAATGTTTCTGGATTTTGCAAGGTAGTTCTCCAGCCAAATTGTGTGATCCCAAATGTGCATACTAGGGTCAAGTATTCATATACAGTGGTACCTCAGGTTACATACGCTTCAGGTTACATATGCTTCAGGTTACAGACTCCGCTAACCCAGAAATAGTACCTCGGGTTAAGAACTTTACCTCAGGATGAGAACAGAAATTGTGCTCTGACAGCGCAGCAGCAGCGGGAGGCCCCATTAGCTAAAGTGGTGCTTCAGGTTAAGAACAGTTTCAGGTTAAGTACGGACCTCCGGAACGAATTAAGTACTTAACCCGAGGTACCACTGTAAATGCATTTATTAATAAAAAAAACCCAATATCATTTTATATTAGGGGAAATTGCCTTGCAAAAATGTTAATATCAGGAAAAATTTAACACAGCAATGTGTGTCTTAGGAGAAATTTACACTAACATGCTGAACAATTTTCCTGAAGACTTCTTTTTTTTCAAAAGAAATTGCAAACCAGGAGAATGGGACAGAAGTGGAAGAAGGCAACTGGGTGAGAAGGCCAGTCTACCCAGGCCAGACTTGGCAATAGCTAAAAGCAAACGGAGGACCAGAGAAGAGGCTGATAAACTCCTGCTCCCAAGAGGCATCGCTGACATCTACTTCATTTCTGTCTCCAGCTTGGTTATCACTGTATGTTAACAGCTCAGACTAGCTAAAAATTCATTTGCCTTTTGAGATGCTTGTGTGCAGTGCTATTTTTCTAGAAAAAGAGGTGCTGGAACTCAGTTCCAGCGAGTTACGGCTGAAAAAAAAGCCCTTCTCTGTGTGTGTGTGTGTGTGTGTGTGTGTGTGTGTGTGTGATTGTTGTTTTTGGTTTTGGTTTTGGGTTTGGGTTTGGGTTTGGGTTTGGTTTGGTTTTGGCTTTGCTTTGCTTTGCTTTGTTTTGCTTTTCAGATGCTGTTCTCATTTCCTACTTGGAAATACAGTGGTACCTCGGGTTACATACGCTTCAGGTTACATACACTTCTGGTTACAGACTCCGCTAACCCAGAAGTAGTGCTTCAGGTTAAGAACTTTGCTTCAGGATGAGAACAGAAATTGTGCTCCGGTGGCGCGGCAGCAGCAGGAGGCCCCATTAGCTAAAGTGGTGCTTCAGGTTAAGAACAGTTTCAGGTTAAGTACGGACCTCTGGAACGAATTAAGTACTTAACCCGAGGTACCACTGTACTCTCATTTAAAAGTTGCTGGGACACAATACCTGTTCACTGGGCTTGAAAAACAAATCAAGGCCAGAACACTACCCATTGTTGTATGTAGTTAGAAAGCCCAGAGTTCAAAGGAAGGAAAAGGAAAGGAAAGAATGTTGAAAACTGAATTTAAGACCTTGAAGATGAGAAACCGAGAGAACCAAAAGTGACAGGTCCTTCCATCCCTTATTCTGACTATGCTGCATAAACTTAGAAAACCTGGTCAGTTTACTCTTTTATATGTAATCTAAAAATGTTTCAAATCACAAGAAACATTCCCTCATACTAGCATCATGGACACCAATCAGATATTGTGATAAAAACACTCCAAGCAGAAGAAATTGTGAGTCCCTTAAGAACAGTAAAAATATTGCTGAGAGGCTACAAACTACCTCTATATCATAGCGTTTCAAGAAAGAGGTCTGCTTCATCTGTGCCTTCTTCTCAGGTGGCGGAAAGGTTTATATTGTGTGAAGTATATCAAGCCAGTTCGGAAATTTAACAGAAATTCATGGGGGGGGGGTGCAAACACACAGACACATTCAACACACACACAAATCACAAAAAAATGGGAGATGGGGGAGTGGGATGCAATGAAAAAAGTAGGGATAAAATACAAAAACTAAGAATTGTAGTAAATCTTTTTTTTTAAAAAGTGACTGCTTTGGAAATAATACAGATTTAATAAAGCCAGAGCCTTTTGGAAAGGAAATGGGGAAACTCAATATTTAGAATATTAAGTGTTTTTAAATTAGTTTAAATGCGGCACGATGCATGTGCATCGCAAAGGAAAACTGCTTGGCAAAATCTACAGCCCTAAAAAGTGCGTGCCAAGTTATTTTGTCATAATGAGTTGTTGGATGAGGTTCTGCCTAAGAGGTCCTGGTATCTGAATGGTGTCCAATGCTATTTAGAGGACGTCCGCATGGGAGCTTTCTGGGCATCTTGGTGCTTTGGCATAAAACTGGAGAAACAAGAAGCATCCTAAAAAGTGGTACCTGTTGTGCTGAATTTTGAATATCCATCCAGTGGCGTAGCGTGGGGGGTGCAGGGGGGGCCGGGTGCAACATCTGGGGGGGGCCCGCTCGCACTCGCAGCTCTCTGCCCCTACCTGGCTCACTCACTCTCTCTCACTGCAGTGCTGGCTGTGCGAATCCGATCCGAGCCGCCGGGTCGCCGCCCACTGTGGAGGGGAGGGTGCCAGGCGTGCGGTGCGGTGTGGTGCGGTGCGGAGAGAGAGTGAGGGACTATCTGGGGGAGGGACAGTGCAGCGGGGGCGCGCAAATTACTTGCCTTGCCCCGGGCGCTGACAACCCACGCTACGCCATTGTATCCATCTACCTGTGTGGTGCTCAGTGCCACCTGCACTCTGAAGCAAGTTACCCAGCCTGCCTTATGGCAAGCTCAACTTGGGAATCAGTTCTGAGTCACACCTGGGCACTTGCTTACTATAATTTCAAAGCTTTCCCGTCTGTGGTGAGCTAGACATATGGTCCCAACAACACATGCAAGATTTGGCTTCCAGGCAATGCCCAAAGCCAGGATGAGTAAATGGCGGCAGAAACTCATGATGAAGTCACAGCAAGATGCAGATGCCACCTCAATTTAAAGTACATGAGGTTCCCAGCATCCTTTGAAGATGTCGATCCAAAACCGTTTGTCAATGTAAACATCAAGACTACTACACGGTTATTTTTACTGTATTCTTCACGTTTTTACTTAGCTTTTTAACATCCAGAGAGAACCCAAAGTGGAAGCTCTTTTTTAGCTCCTTTCACCTTCAATTTCAGAGGTGAAACAATCCACAGAAAATGGGACCAAATAAAAAACAAAATTTCAAGGCCCACCCTATTCCTGCGCTTGTAATCTATTTTAACTGCTTTTAATCTTGACTTCTGAGATTACTCTGGGACCTGTTAGTGGAGGGTGAATAATAATAACAATAATAACAATAATAACAATAATAACAATAATAACAATAATAACAATAATAATAATAATAATAATAATAATAATAATAATAATAATAATTTATTTATACTCTGCCTATCTGGCAAGGTTTCCTCAGCCACTCTGAGCAGCTACCAACAGAATAATAATAATAATAATAATAATAATGTGATAAAACATCAAAGATTAAGAACTTCCCTAAACAGGGCTGCCTTCAGATGCCTTCTAAAATACAGTGGAGCCTCCACTGTGAGATACAGTGGAACCTCATGTTACGTACTGCCCTCCTTATGAATGCTTCAGGTTACGAGCTCTGCTAACCCGGAAGTAGATGCTCCTTGTTAAAAACTTTGCCCCTGGATGTGAGCAGATGTCGCACACCGGCGGCACGGCAGCAGCGGGAGGCGCCATTAGCAAAAGCGCGCCTCATGTTAAGAACAGTTTCAGGTTACAAACGGACCGCTGGAACCAGAGGTACCACTGTAGTTGTTTATTTCCTTGACTATCAAGAAAGCCCTCTGCCTGGTTCCCTGTAACCTCACTTCTCGCAATGAGGGAACCGCCAGAAGGCCCTCAGAGCTGGACCTCAGTGTCTGGGCTGAACAATGGGGGTGGAGATGCTCCTTCAGATATACTGGGCCGAAGCTGTTTAGGGCTTTAAAGATCAGCACCAAAACTTTGTGCTTGGAAACGTACTGGGAGCCAATGTAGGTCTTTCAGGATTGGTGTTATGTGGTCTCAGTGGCCACTCCCAGTCACCAGTCTGGCTGCCACATTCCGGATTAGTTATAGTTTCCAGTCACCTTCAAAGAGCGCATTGCAGTAATTCAAGTGGGAGATAACCAGAGCATGCACCACTCTGGAGAGACAGTCCGTGGGCAGGTAGGGTCTCGGCCTGCGTACCAGATGGAGCTGGTAGACTGTTGCTCTGGACACAGAATTGACCTGCGCCTCCATGCTGTAATAATAACAGCAATAACAATAATAGAAACGAATCACGAAACCAAACTCTTATCTTAAAATGTCTGTTGGAACAAGATCGTCTTAGTCATGCACCTGAAGTTTTGCCTGTCTAATCTCAGTTGGGAGAGTGTTCCACAGGTTTGGGCCACTACACTGAACGCACAATGTTGGGTTTGTGCAACTGTTCGGGGTGGGAAGGAAGGGTGGAAAAGAAAGAGAAGAGGAGACTGATCACAGTCTGTGCCTCATTCTGTTGTGGCATCTCAAAATAAGATGCAAGTAGAAAACTGTCTCCAACTACACATTGAATGAAGCCATCTGTCTGCAGTCTTCCCCGTCAGGGCTGGCATACGGGAAAATGATTCTTTAAGGTGGCGGTGGAGAGAAGAGTGATATGCCATGACTGTAGCCGCTGTTCTGTCCACTCTCACCCAGCTGATAATTATTTATGGCTTGTATACAAGGCAGGAAAACTTAAAGGAGTCCCAACATGTTCTCCCTAAATAGCTGCTTGAACAAACAGAAGCTCTTCACGCCTGCTAGGAGTCTGGGGCTGTGTACACATTTGTGGTTAATCTGGCTCCAGTACGTTCCCACCTCTGTTTTTTGACTCTGCATACACATGGTAACAGCTGGAATCCGCAGGCATCTCAGAGTTCCTTCTTTCAAAACCGTGTTTTGATACAGCTTCCCTTAATACAACTTCACTACCATATTTTAACATGGTGGATTAAACCCAAGTTGGTTGGTTGGCCAACTGGATTTTTATACCGCCGGTCAACCATTTTTTCTAAGTGAGGTGAACGCCAAGATGGTCTCTCCACACAGTAGGTGAATTCTCCAGCCTGGACACTAAGATCTAGCGCCAACAACCTTCTGGATAGGAACGCAGGTGGCACTGTGGGTTAAACCACAGAGCCTAGGAATTGCCAATCAGAAGGTCGGCGGTTCAAATCCCCGCGATGGGGTGAGCTACCGTTGCTCGGTCTCTGCTCCTGCCAACCTAGCAGTTCAAAAGCACGTCAAAGTGCAAGTAGATAAATAGGTACTGCTCCGGCAGGAAGGTAAACAGCATTTCCGTGTGCTGTTCTGGCTCGCCAGAAGCAGCTTAGTCATGCTGGCCACATGACCCAGAAGCTGTACACTGGCTCCCTCGGCCAATAAAGCAAGATGAGCACTGCAACCCCAGTTTCGGCCACGACTGGACCTAATGGTCAGGGATACCTTTACCTTTACCTTCTGGTAGTCCAAGCAGGAAATAACCAGAGCATGTACCATCCTGGCAAAACAATGTGCAGGCAGGTAGGGTCTCAGCCGGTATACCAGCACGTGAAGCTGGTAGACAGCTGCCCTGGACACAGAATTGACCTGTGCCTCCATGGACAGCTGTGAGTCCAAAATGACTCCCAGGCTGTGCACTGGTCCTTTAGATTATAGTTACCCTATTCAGGAAAAGGGAATCCCCCACAACTGGCTGCCCCCAGAAACAGTATTCCGTCTTGTCGGGATTCAACCTCAGTCTGTTGACAAACAGCGCTCTGCAAGAAAGGGGGAAGGTATTAAACTGTTAATGCTAGAGTATTATGCAATAATTCTAAAATAAAAAAGGAGTGAGAAATTACGACAGATGAATATGAAATATATTTGTTTTTTTAATCTGTGTACATTCAATCATATGCACTGTTTCGGACCCACTCAGGGGGTTTTTCCAGGGGGAACTCACAGGAACTCAGTTCCGACACCTCTCAGGTGGGCACCATTGCCATTTTAAGAGAATGAGGGAGGTGTTCATGGTGAGTTCTGGCACCTCTTTTTCTAGAAAAATAGCACTGGGCACACTGATTTTCAGAGAGCAGAGAACAGAAAGCCTACCACAGTAAAGATGAACAGGGATAGAAAAATGAAGAGATTATTTAAACAACCTAATTGAGTGAACACCAGCTGCCTCCGTGTTCTGAAAAGACCTCTAGCCTTATTGAAAAATAAAAATAAAACAGTGATGTTCTGTAATTGGCTGCTGCCAAAGACCCAAAGATTGGGGGGGGGGGAGACATTCAGCATCTTAAATAAATCTTTTCATCCAACATAATGATGAGCAATGAAGTGGGAGCAATTCTGATTGATTTTTCTTCGGGGGGTGAGAATTACCAGGGGGGCAGAGCATTCATAGGATTGCTTCCTTAGTAGATTAGTAAATTTGGTAATAAATTGCTGCATGGTTTTCTTATCTTTTATAAGCATTTTCCTCCCTTGTCTGCATTTGCTTGCCCGATAATACCACCTACCAGTGTTACGCTAATTATCTCTTACAAATGCCAGGCCAGCGTCAAGTTAGAAATATTGAGAGCAGATAGAGATGTGGCTGAATGAAATTCTGAAGCTCTCTTCTATGGAGGATTATCAAAGGCTAAGCCTTGGCATTTTTCAGGTGTGATGTAATGGGAATAGATGCTGACAGAGGGCAGCATTTAGTATTTTTCATTCATTTTAGTGTGGCTAGTTTGTCCCTACAGTGGTACCTCAGTTTTTGAACAGCTTAGTTCATGAACAACTTGGAACCCAAAGACTGCAAAAGCAGAAGTAGGTGTTCCTGTTTTTGAACTTTTTTTCAGAAGGCGAACATGCTCCGTTTTGAGTCCCCCCGTGTTTCCTGTTGCGCTGCTAATTTGTGCCCCCCCCCCCCCCTGTAATTCAAGCCTTCCGCTTCCAATTGCTGTGTTCTGGGGTGATACTTGGAGCTTATATTTGGTGCTTTTGTTTTTGCTTTTTACTGATTGATTGATTGATTGATTGATTGAGTGAGTGAGTGACTGCAGAAATGGATAATGACTATCATCAGTGCAGGTAAGAATTATTTTTTTTTGAAAAATTATCATCTACAATACTGTTTTATTTATTTTATAGTACAGTACAATAATTATTGCTTTCATTTTATGGTCTCATTAGATAGTAAAATTCACGTTAAATTGCTGTTTTAGGCGTTGTTTTTAAAAGTCTGGAATGGATTAATCCGTTTTGCATTACAGTGGTACCTCGGGTTACATACGCTTCAGGTTACATTCGCTTCAGGCTACAGACACCACTAACCCAGAAATAGTGCTTCAGGTTAAGAACTTTGCTTCAGGATGAGAACAGAAATTGTGCTCTGGCGGCACGGCAGCAGCAGGAAGCCCCATTAGCTAAAGTGGTGCTTCAGGTTAAGAACAGTTTCAGGTTAAGTACGGACCTCCAGAACGAATTAAGTACTTAACCCGAGGTACCACTGTACTTTCTATGGGAAAGCGCACCTTGGTTTTGGAACAGACTTCCAGAACAGATTAGGTTTGAGAACCAAGGTACCACTGTATTCCTAGATTCACTTTTCAAGATACAGCACTGAAATGTTTTTTCAAGTTACTCTAAAGACAGCTCACACAAAAGAGTGATTTTTTGAGAATCCTGGAGTGGTTTTACAGACAACACATTTAGTTGCTTCTAGGCGATGAGTTGTATTGAACTTTCACCTTGATTTATTTGCACAAAGTTTGCTATGAGTTTATACAGCATTGGCTGTTATATTGAGTATTTGTTCTGATTTGTTTTCAGCTTGTATTCTTCCAGAGACTTTTTGTCATCTTCTTTTCTTTTTGAAATGTATTGTTTCATAAAACTGGTTACTAAAAAGGGACAGGTAAACCTGTCAATTTCCATTTCTCATTTTTCAGATCATCCACACTTGTCCCATATCTAGAAAGCATGGGTCTGCGAGGTCTTCCACTTGGCCCATGACACAACATAGCCAGCATAAATCCAACTCACTTAGTGAGTTCATAAGCTCTGAACCACCACCACAGCCCCAAGTCCCAGCTCAATCTCTTAGCCGCCACGTTAAACGTTTTAGCTTGGCATTGTGCAAGCACTATAAACCCAAGCAGGCATTGTTTTTAAATAAACTCTTGAAAAAGAGGCTGAGTGGATATGTCTTCATAACTACCATATTTTTTGCTCTATAAGACTCACTTTTTCCCTCCTAAAAAGTAAGGGGAAATGTGTGTGTGTCTTGTGGAGCGAATGCAGGCTGCGCAGCTATCACAGAAGCCAGAACAGCAAGAGGGATTGCTGCTTTCACTGCGATTCCTCTTGCTGTTCTGGCTTCTGAGATTCAGAATATTGTTTTTCTTGTTTTCCTCCTCCAAAAACTAGGTGCGTCTTGTGGTCTGGTGCATCTTACAGAGCGAAAAATACGGTAATCGTCACAGAATTACCACCACACACACACAAACTGTGGCCTTGGTAAGCCCAGCTCATGTTATTTGGCATGAAAATGAGAAACAACTGCTTGATTAAACAAGGCGATGTACTTTGCCAATTCTTCAGTTGTGCAGCAATAATATATTAAGATGACACGTCATTTGCGCTTGTGTGTAACTGCCGCTCCTTCAGATTTAAATGCTGAGGATAATTGTGTGCTTTCCCATTCTCTCGACCTGATTTATTACCCAGCCTCCCCCTGCCCAATCTTCCCAGCAATATACTTTTGTGTATTCCCCCAGAGCTGAACTTAAACATTTTTGGATGATTGATCCCTCTCGTCCCCCTCGCTGCAGCTATCACCTTGTTGTACTCCAGTCGCTCTCCGCCAAAGGGGAACAGAGTGTGCTGGAAGCTGCATATGATCCAGTTCTTTGTGCCACTCCCAGCGTCATAAATCGCATGAGCAAATCACATTGAGACAGCTTTTTCGCCATGCCAGCTTTAACACTGCTTTGTTTATGTGCTTCCAGACCTCATGATATTTGTTTGTGCTTTTGGCTTGAGATTTGCTGATGTTTCTGAAACCCTTTTTTTTTATTTCCTTTTTTTAAAGAAGAAGAGAGGAATCAGTGTGCTTGCCAACCCAACATGCTCCATAACACGTCAGATATCATCAGATCATCATGAGATGCTTACAATTTTTAAAACAAAGAGCACAGCAGTTATCGGAAAGGGGAAGGAGATTATATCTTTTGATTTTGGAGTTGCCATTATTCAATGACAACGGCAACTATTATTATTTATTATTATTATTATTATTATTACCCCAGCCACTCTGGGCAGCTGCCAACAGAATATTAAAAACACAATAAAACATTAAAAACTTCCCTATACAGTGGACCTTCTGGTTACAGATTTAATTCATTCCAGGGGTCCATGCGCATGCTGAAAAATCCGTAACCAAAGGCACACTTCTGCACACACACACGGCGTAATAGAGTGCTTCTGCGCATGCGTGCGGCGAAAGCGCTTCGGCACATGAGTGTGGCATGCAGAGCACTTCTGTGCATGGCACATGGCAAAACCCGGAAGAATACACTTCTGGGTTTCCCACGTTCATAACCTGAAAGTTACATAATCAGAGTGGTACATAACCGGAGGGTCCACTGTATAAGAAGTTTAAGGTTTGATTCACATATTGCTTGATCTGTAAACACAGAATCTTGACCATCTCTGGGCCAGCTGTCATGCAAACAGGCAAAATGGATATAAAGACTGATCACGGTCATGTCTGTCAGCTGTTCCTATGGACTGTTCTTCCAGCTGCCAAAGTCACAAGAACTGATGTCGATTGTTTCTGCTCCCAACAGAATATCTAACAGTCAGATAGTTGTTTATTTCCCTGACATGTGATGGGAGGGCATTCCACAGGGTGGACACCACTACCAAGAAGGCCCTCTGCCTGGTTTCCTGTAACCTCACTTCTCGCAGGGAGGGAAACGCCAGAAGGCCCCCAGAGCTGGACCTCAGTGTCTGAGCTGGATGATGGGGGTGGAGATGCTCCTTCAGGTATACTGGGCTGAGGCAGTTTAGGGCTTTAAAGTTCTGCATCATATCTGTGATTACCTCAGCTGACATATTACAACATCAAGTGCTGTTAGTGGTTTTGCTACGATACCAACACAGGTCCTCTGTGATCGAGTTTGCACGTCACGGTATGACAGCTCAAGGTTTACTGTGAATGGGGAGAGCATTCCCACTTCACTCTGCCCCTAGCATGAGTGGGAGCAACAAACCATGATTCCTGGCTTAGTACTGTGTCTAAACCATGGGATATAACTTGTTTATTTCAAACGAAGAAACCATGATTGGTAAACCAAGAACAAATCTTGACTTCACATTGTGGTTTGTTTGGAGTAAGACACTATGATCCCCCATTCAGCCATAATGCTAACCCAGAGGTTGTGGTCTGTTACTGCCACTCAGATGAATGGAAAAGCGGGAGGGTTCTGTGCTTTATGGTCAAGTACATATCACAGTAAACCATTCACTATGGCTTACTGCGATATATAAAGGCTGCCTACATATTATCAGAGACTGGTAGTGTCACGGTCTGGTTTACGGGCGGTCGAAGTCCCGGCTGAGGACATCGGGACTGGGGGCAAGATGGTGGGGTGGGAGCAGGAATGAGAGTCCAGAAGCCAGGGGTCCGAGGGTCAGGAAGCAGGGAGTCACGAAGTCAAGGCTCCAAGGGTCGAGAAGCAAGGATTCTTGAAGTCAAGGGTCTGAGAATCAGGAAGCAAGAAGCCAAATGCAGCAAGGCAGGAGATGTGTTGCTGTGGCCAAGAGCCAAAGCGAAATGCTGACCTTATATCCCTTCCCGGCTCTTGCCACCAGGTGCAGTGAGTTACCAAGCAGCCTCACTCATGCAGCCGCACCTTGCCTCCCCAGAACTCAGGAAGGCCACAGTCCTGCAAAGCCCTACTGGTCACAGGGCCTGGCTCCTGCATGCACACCTGACAGGTAGGGCTCTGAGGAGTGCGTGGCAGAGGCTGATCCAGGAGAAGGAGATCAGTGATTTGTGGAGTCTTGTACCACCTGCAAGGCTGAAGACTGGGCTACAGGAAGGAGAAGAGTCTGAGCATTCAGAGATGGGGGAGGAGGTGCAGGAGGAGTCAAAAGTGAAAGAAGAGACCGTCCCTGCAAGTTGTGGGATGGTAGAATCCCCATCATCCCTTTCCCCACTGTCTCCAAGGACCAAGAGGAGCTTGAAGAGGCAGGCACAGTGGCAACTTCCATGCAGAGGAAGTTCCATGCATGTGCTCTGTCAGGCAAGGATACTTGAGAGCCAGTGTGGTGTAGTGGTTAAGAGCGGTAGACTCGTAATCTGGTGAACTGGGTTCGCTTCCCTGCTCCTCCACATGCAGCTGCTGGGTGACCTTGGGCCAGTCACACTTCTCTGAAGTCTCTCAGCCTCACTCACCTCACAGAGTGTTTGTTGTGCGGGAGGAAGGGAAAGGAGAATGTTAGCCGCTTTGAGACTCCTTCAGGTAGTGATAAAGCGGGATATCAAATCCAAACTCTTCTTCTTCTTCTTCTTAAATTCGGTTCAGGGTGTGGTTGCGCAGTTACTCCAACAGTCCATCTCAGAGCACAAGCCTGGGCAGGGGATGCCATGTCAGGCTTCAGGGACTTGGCTTCCCCACCCCCTTTGGCAGTAGATAAGCAGAATCAAAGCGAAAGGAGACTCTTACCAGTTAGAAATTTTAATGATCATAGCAAGAGAACAAAGAATCCATGTCCTAGGAATGGAGGTGTTCCCACTTAAGGGTTCCACCCACTTCCCCCCTTGTCACCCACGTAACTACCACGTCTTGTGTGCTGGGCCTGGGGGTAACCCGTGAAACGCAGTCCAGGACCAGTCCAGTATCCGAAGGTTCTGCTGGGAGTCAGTCCGACAGGGCCAAGGCAGGACACGGGGCAGGAAACCAGGCAAGGACAAGTATAGGATCTCAGGCAGGATCTAGCATACAGCAATGTTGCTCCCGCAACCTGGGGCGGGGTCCGACAGCCTTTTATCTTTGTTGGGGTAGCGGCCAGTCCTGATCCCCCGGCGACTCACCTCCCTGTTTCGCCTGAAGACCAGTACTCCTCCTGCGAGTACTCAGGTCTCTCCTTCTCTCAGACCTTAGTCTCTGCAGCTTGGGAGACATCGGTGGGTTACTGGACCCAGGGGCCACCTCAGCCTCTCCTGACCAAACTGGTAGTGGAGCAGCTGTAAGTGATGGCCCAGCTGAAGGCAACGAGGTAATCCCCGCATCTGGAGCCAGGGCAGGCTCAGGCCCCTGACTCGGCCCAGCTGGTGTTTGTTGCAGGGGAACCTGTGCAGACTGGGACTCTTCAGGATCAGGCCCCAGACTTGGTTCAGATGATGCCTGAGGCAAAGGATCCGGTGCAAACTGAATCTTCTCTGGTTCCAAGTCCGAGCCCCAGTCCTGGGCCATCACATCTTGTAACCTGATCTCGCAACCACTGTGCTTTCTGTGCTGCCCCCTTATCTGCTCTCCTTGACCTTGGGCTGAGTGGATGGACACTTTCCTGCAAAAGAGAGTCTGTTAACTCTCCCCCTCCCCACCCGGTTCTTCTTCTTCTAGCTGTTCACCACTCAGTTCTTCCCAACTTCTGCCTTCTGATCTATGCCCCTCTGCAAACCACTGTTCCAAATCTATACTGTCCCACTGCTCCTAGGAAGATTCAGGGTCCTGATCAGGAGCAGGAGGAGGGGGAGACTCATCATTCCTCCTCAGTGCAGCTCTCCTCAGAACAATCCCTGACACGCCAGCTACTTAGTTGCCAGAAGTGTGTGTCTGTAGGTGTTCTATGCACCTTAGAATCTCCTGTAAGTGCATGCTTTGTCAATAAAAGAATTAAACTACTGGGTATT
This sequence comes from Podarcis tiliguerta, assembly GCF_965153285.1. Taxonomy (NCBI): domain Eukaryota; kingdom Metazoa; phylum Chordata; class Lepidosauria; order Squamata; family Lacertidae; genus Podarcis; species Podarcis tiliguerta. Next base: position 102,709,642 of record NC_139535.1, on the reverse strand, counting down.
TGTTCTCCTTGGGTTGGGCGTGCTCTGGGCACATATGCACAGATGTACTATCACCTTAACTGTTCTGGATGCTCAATAAGCCAAAGAGTGGATATGAATATTTACTCATTGTCATCATTATAATTCTGCATGCTGTGTCAAACCCTAGCACTGAAAACATGTCCTGGACTGACATAAATTAAAGCTTTGGTGGGCCATACCATTTGCAAGAAATCATAAATAAATATTGCATCGAGAACCCTGGGGTTCTGTATATGGGAACAAAAACAAAGCGCTGAGACAGATTCTGCACAACTCATATTTGTGCATGGTTTAGCTAGCAGGGTCTAACCACGGATTCTGAATAATGCATTGTTGTTGTTGTTGTTGTTTAGTCGTTTAGTTGTGTCCAACTCTTCGTGACCCCATGGACCAGAGCACGCCAGGCACTTCTGTCTTCCACTGCCTCCCGCAGTTTGGTCAGACTCATGTTTGTAGCTTCGAAGACACTATCCAACCATCTCGTCCTCTGTTGTTCCCTTCTCCTTGTGCCCTCCATCTTTCCCAGCATCAGGGTCTTTTCCAGGGAGTCTTCTCTTCTCATGAGATGGCCAAAGTATTGGAGCCTCAGCTTCACGATCTGTCCTTCCAGTGAGCACTCAGGGCTGATTTCCTGAAGAATGGAGAGGTTTGATCTTCTTGCAGTCCATGGGACTCTCAAGAGTCTCCTCCAGCACCATAATTCAAAAGCATCAATTCTTCGGCGATCAGCCTTCTTTATGGTCCAGCTCTCACTTCCATACATCACTACTGGGAAAACCATAGCTTTTACTATACGGACCTTTGTTGGCAAGGTGATGTCTCTACTTTTTAAGATGCTGTCTAGGTTGGTCATTGCTTTCCTCCCAAGAAGCAGGCGTCTCTTAATTTCGTGGCTGCTGTCACCATCTGCAGTGATCATGGAGCCCAAGAAAGTAAAATCTCTCACTGCCTCCATTACTTCTCCTTCTATTTGCCAGGAGGAATAATGCATATGACACTTCATGATATTCCAGTGAATTAAACTAGGGGGGTCCAAGGAGCATAAGAGCATCAAGCCAGGAAGCAGATGAGAACTACCTTTTCACAGTGTGCATTTAAATAGTAAAATCCCCAATTACATAAGTGCAAATTGTCACCCTGGTCCCCTCCGTAAATTACCACTCCAGGCAGATCAACCCTAGCTCAATGAACGGTGAAAACTATATCATCCTTTGCAATCAAGTCAATTTCCCTCTGCAAGTTGCTTGCTTGTACGCAGGCAGCCTGGGCAAGAGTCAAACTGGGTACAGCTTACCTAGTGAAATATCATGATTGCTTGCTAAAGAAAGATGTAATTGTCTCTAAATCATGCTTTCCTTCTTGTCCCTGACATGATGTACACAAATAGGTACTTGCTTTCCACTGAAAGGTCTATCTAGAGTTCATCCAAGACAGATGTCTCCTGCCTCAATTGTTCTAACAACCATCCCTGGCAGGCATCCACAAATAGGAGGCTGTGATTACCCACACTTACAACCAGATTATGAGACACCTGGGAGTGGCGATTAGGCTTCTTCTTCCTTTCTTTTTTTACAGAAGATGGAATAGGGATTGGGAGAGGGAAGGGAAGGGCCTAGTCAGGTTTGCTGCAGTTAATGGCAGCTAACAGACTGAGGTTGAATCCTGACAAGACAGAAGTACTGTTTTGGGGGGACAGGAGGCGGGCAGGTGTGGAGGACTCCCTGGTCCTGAATGGGGTAACTGTGCCCCTGAAGGACCAGGTGCGCAGCCTGGGAGTCATTTTGGACTCACTGCTGTCCATGGAGGCACAGGTCAAATCTGTATCCAGGGCAGCTGTTTACCAGCTCCATCTGGTATGTAGGCTGAGACCCTATCTGCCTCCAGACTGTCTCGCCAGAGTGGTGCATGCTCTGGTTATCTCCCGCTTGGACTACTGCAATGCGCTCTACGTGGGGCTACCTTTGAAGGTGACCCGGAAACTACAACTAATCCAGAACGCGGCAGCTAGACTGGTGAGTGGGAGCGGCCGCCGAGACCATATAACACCGGTCTTGAAAGACCTACATTGGCTCCCAGTACATTTCCGAGCACAATTCAAAGTGTTGGTGCTGACCTTTAAAGCCCTAAATGGCCTCGGTCCAGTATATCTGAAGGAGCGTCTCCTCCCCCATCGTTCAGCCCGGACACTGAGGTCCAGCTCCGAGGGTCTTCTGGTGGTTCCCTCACTGCGAGAGGCCAAGTTACAGGGAACCAGGCAGAGGGCCTTCTCGGTAGTGGCGCCCGCCCTGTGGAACGCCCTCCCATCAGATGTCAAAGCGATAAACAACTACCTGACATTCAGAAGACATCTGAAGGCAGCCCTGTTCAGGGAAGTTTTTAATATGTGACATTTTAGTGTATTTTTCATCTTTGTTGGAAGCCGCCCAGAGTGGCTGGGGAAACCCAGCCAGATGGGCAGGGTACAAATAATAAATTATTATTATTATTATTATTATTATTATTATTATTATTATTAATGTTTAATCTGGAAACAGAGACAGTTTTCTATTGAAGGGGCTGTTTTGGATACTGACTGAACATTGGGATCAAGAGGCTGTAAAAATGAAAATTAAAAAGGAACCAAATAATCAACAGCCCAAAACTGTATTCGGCTGCACAGCAGCAACCCAGAGAATTCGGCACAAAGTTCTCTGCATCTTGTTGCCTCTTGGGACAGGAAAGGCCCTTAGCCATGGAGTTTTGGAACAGAGGGAGAATAGAAGGAGAAAAGCAGATCTGTATTGCTAAAGATCATCTGAGAGCTCCTGTCAGCTCCACAGCAATGCAACTTTAGACTAAGGTTCCCAACTTTTGAAAGTTAAAATTCTGCTTCCTGGCCTGGGCCAGGGAGGGGGAGCCCAAAGGGTCAATGGGAGGAAACTGTAAGTTTGAGTTAAGTCTGCTGCAACTGGATTTCTTATGGACAGTGCTAGTCCTGAATGTATTGGATTTGTGACCATTGTGCTCATCTGCCTTCAGTAGCAGTAAAGCTCTGCTGGATGAAATACAATTGCCTCTGGTCTTATTTTGGGAGGAATCCTGCAGCGTGTGGGATTTGAACTGAGGGCTTTATAGATCATGCAGTTTAGGGCCTAGGCTACTCCAGCTCTCTGGTTTATATTACACGGATAAAACACACGTGTGTGGAATTATGAGAGGCATTGCCCATGGCAAAGCAATTGCACTCTCCTTTTGCCATTTACAAGACTTGTATGGAGCCCCTCACATTCACCTTCTCAGCTTAGCAGTTTGGTCAAATCAATGCTTTGACTGCCCTGTGTTTCCAAAAGTGTGCAAGCCACTCAGCAGCGTAATATTATACCCCTTGACCCAGGCCCTGGAGATTCTGTAATCCTTGTGCGAAATCATTTCACAGTTGTTCAAAAGCATAGCTGTTCCTCCCAATTGTCCTTAAAAATTAAATGCCGCAGGAATCAGAGTGTATCAAACACCTGTAGAGATAATTTTCTGGAACACTGTCAGGGGTCCTTTCTACCAAGAACTCAGTTATCGCTGGATCCATTGTATTGTCAGGAAACTGTCGTCTAAGGGGTTCCTCGCAGGCATATTCTAGATATGGAAATGATATATAATGAACTGGGGAGAAATGTTTAAAGTAACTTTTTAAAAAAAAAATCAGGGGTTTTTTTTAGTAGGAATTGTAGGTACTGACAAACCAAAAGAACAGAAAATACTTTTAATGTATGTGACAACAGCTGCACGGATGCCACTAGCCCAAAGATGGAAAGAAGAAAGAGTCCCCACCAGAGAGGAATGGCAAACTAAGCTGTTGGACTATGCCGAAACAGCAAAACTGACCGGAAAGCTCAGGAACCAAGAAGACCAAAACTTCAAGAAAGAATGGGGAAAGTTATAATTTATCTAGGAGACCACTGTAAGCAGATGAAAACATTAGCAGGATTCTAATAACACTAGTAGTAGTAGTAGTAGTACTAGTAGTAGTAATAATAATAATAATAATAATAATAATAATAAAATATTTATACCCCGCCCATCTGGCTGAGTTTCCCCAGCCACTCTGGGCAGCTTCCAATCAAGTGTTAAAAACAATACAGCATTTAATATTAAAAACTTCCCTAAACAGGGCTGCCTTCAGATGTCTTTTAAAGATAAGATAGCTACTTATTTCCTTCACATCTGAAGGGAGGTCGTTCCACAGGGCAGGCGCCACTACCGAAAAGGCCCTCTGTCTGGTTACACTTGTAATGTAACAATTACTATGGACAATGTGGAGAGATATAAAATATGGATTATGAAATAATATGCAGCTGAAAATGTTGACAATAGGACCCATGGAGAGGAAGTCTGGAGATTCAGAGAAATCTATCTAGATGGATATGTATTTGATATTGTATCTTTACACTTGTAAAATCAAATAAAAATTATATATATAGACCCTTTCCCTGAAAATGAATTTCTCCTAATAAACACATTTTTGCATTCTGTTTTGACCGATGTGCATATTTTTGCAAGTAATTTCCCCCAATGTAATGCATTTTTCTTTGTTATTTTCACTAATATATTCATTTTTATGCACACTGTTACCAAATATAGGCCTATTTGTAAACCGTGGTTGGAGAACTGGATCGTAAAAATTTGAAGAAGTGTGGATTTTTAAGAGTGGCTGTATTTCACTTTGCACGGTGTTTCGGAACGTATGACTGATTTGCCTTCAACTGAAGCAGCTTGCATGGAAATAATAAAATAAAAATGATGCCACACTAAGAACCGCAACATCACACCTCTAAAACCCACTGGCAGGAGAAAAGCAGCAGCGGTGGTAATAAAACAGTCGGTGATAAATTGCTTGTAGAATTCAACCTGCTTCAAGCAAAAAGAGGAGCAGGAAGTACAAGCCTTGATTGTCCAGTGGCTGAGAATGTCATGATGGAGTCTGAGAACTTTTGCATTGTAATATTTATTTTCTAGGCAGCTAGTTTTTTGCAAAAAAAAAAAGAAAAGGGATCAGCATTCTAAATTTGAATCTTTTGCACTACGGGCAGTGTCCCAGAGACTGTCCCATATTCACATTCCTGCACATACTGGGAACTGAATTGCAAACGCTAAATAGTTTGTCTCTCTTATTTCCAACCACCAGATGTAAAGAGCCAGCCCTTCAGTCCGTGTTAACTGGTGTAGCCACTAGTCAGATATCTGATTCATAAATTTAGCTTAAATGTCTTCCTTCTCTCTCTCTCTCTCTCTCTCTCTCTCTCTCTCTCTCTCTCCACCATGATCTGGAACTGATAGCTGGAAACTTCTTTTTATTGGCCACTTGTCAGCTCAAGATTATATATCACAAGGCCATGCTCTATTAATGGGCCAGAAACCTGACATCTAAATCACAGGCATTTCCTCATACTAAGACATGGAGAGGGGAGCCTTAATCTTTGCTCGCAGTAAAAAGCGTCGGTTCTGTCATGATGGCTTCCTAAGGGTGGGGCGCGGAGGCAAAGACGTAGAAAATGCAAGGAGAAGCCTTCTGCGGAAGAAGGTGGAAACACCACTTGCACGGGATAGAAGAGCAGGGGATCAGCTACACAAGGGCCTCTCCAGACGGACATTTTGACACATCGTAAATGTGCCATTGTAAATATGCTGCTGCTGTTGGGTGATAACACTGAGGCCTGGTACCTCCCCCCAATGCAGCGTCACCCGGGATTCATCACTCCGGTCTCCCGTCACGCTGATGTGGCCATATCCAGGGACATGAGCACACGACAAGCAGAAGCTCAGCCTTGAGGAGTAACATCTAAGCCCAATTTATTGCAAATTAAATCAAACGTAACAGAAAAAAGAAAACATGGCTTCTCTCTCTGTCTTTCTTCCTCGGAGAGAGCACTGCAAAAACAAAAGCTACACAGAGCGGAAACAGCGTATCTCGATTTCCTCTCACAAGACTCCAATAACACCGGGCAACAATTTTTTACTTTTTGAATGTTGTCTATATTTCTACAACTGATTTAGGGTATTTTTGCACTGATGAATCAGGAAATGGCATCTGTTTCTCTCCATCAGGTCAGGTTTTCTGTAAACTGAATGGTTTTATGACTTCAAACTGATCCCTTTTCGACATAATCACCCAGAACTATCGGACCTGAATACTTCTTGTCATTAAAATAATCATTTCCAATCAAAACAATTATTTGACAAGGCATTTTACCCCCACCAACTTCTTCTAAAATGCTCCACACAAGCGTACATGTGAACAAAAACATAAAAAAAGACATGTGGCCATAGCTCAAAAACTTGACCTGATTGAGCAAAACCAATGTGACTTTTGGATTCAGCGCATCCTAAATCAGCTGAAAAAACGCAGACAACAAATTTGTTGTTGACCAGTGTAATCAGTGCTGGAATGTAAACAGACATGTGACATGTAACAATCCCACACAACTGCAGCACGGGAGGAATGGAATTCCCAACAGCTGCTGGCCATGATCCAGAAAGGAATGCACACACCTGGTGCTGGCCTTCTTGTGAGGCGGTTGCATAAGACGACAGATTCCAGAAGGCACTGTTAGAATTCCTGCTCCGTGGTTGCAGTCATGGGATTTTTGCCTATCCCATGACGGTATATGTTTTGACTCCACAGAGTGGGAAGTGACGGAGACAGGATGTTTGTGTTACTGTGTTCCGTAAAGTGGGACTATTGTCCTTTGTTCATACACTTTGCTGTCTGATGCTAGAGAGAGAGGGAGCCATGTTGCAGTGCTCCGTGTGTGTTTATATGTAAATAAAGTAGATTGGCCAAAATGCTGAGTTGCTGAGGTCTGTCACGCGAACTGCGCAGACTCTGCGGATCCCTAAGTGGGCCGATGTCTGTTGGCATCGGTCGCTGTGATGTTCAGGCTGAAGAAAGCTTTTGAGGGAAAGAACATGCCAGTCGGGCATGTGTCTCTACCAGGGTCCTACTCAAGTGTAGGACGAGCTCCTGACAGGCACGCCATTTTCCTGCCTCTAACCTTCATCACTCCCTCTTGTGTTAAATGCACACAGGTTTAAAGTGCTCTTTCAAAATGCATCTTTGAAGATTCGTTCTCCCCCACCCAATTCACCAGGGTTTGGTTTGGAGACGGCCGTGTGTTGGCCATGGTAACTGTTCACAGTAAAAGTGCAGCTCTCCTACAAAAGGAAAGCATCCCAGAGGGTTTTGCTCCGAAATCCCTCCACTCAGGAAGATGAAACTGAACACCTTTATTTTTATTTAAGAGAATGGCTACCATTGTTCTCCTGTTATTGCAGTGATTGATTTATACATAAAGTCGCTTAAAAAGGACGCAGAAAATCTCCCACACGAGCAGAGGTTATAAAATAACCAATACAGGAGGCGGTTTTGTATCGTTAATCCGATAATGTGTTTTTGCTCTTGTGATGTTTTTATATTGTTTCCATCCCATCTTTTCGGTTAATGTCGCACACATGCACCGTACCGAAAGTAAATCTGAACAATAAATCTTCTCTTCTGGGTTTTGATCAGCAAATCATCATATATAACGATGCCTGACACCATGTGATTTGCCTGCCATGTGGATTTATCGCAAGAGACGGGCCTTTTGCTCATTAAACAAATGTGGTTTGGACGGGCGGGGTGCTTTTTTTAAAAGTTGCAAAACTATAATATCGTTTAATGGTCTGCGGGACATGTTTGAGCGTCCCGGAATTTGCAAATTAAGTCTCTCTGCATCTTCGAGAGGGAGGGAGAGGCCTGAAAAAATGCTGTAGAAAGGCGAAAGGGTCTCAGACAGCTTTTCTTCCCTCACACCCCCAACCTCAACGCCAATTCCCATTGCAGGCATCGCTTGGCATTGTGCTCCGCAGGTCAAGCGTCTGCCCTGTGTCAGCATGCTTGGCTTCTTCCTGAGGGAAACTTGGCAGGATGGAAGGAAAACTGCATATCCTCAGTCCTGCCCCTGACAAGGGTATTCTTGGATGAAAGCTGCCTTCTTGGCCCAAAGATTTTAACACTACATCTATTTTGGTACCATGAATAAGAGCCCATTTGGCTTCTCTGCCACCATCTCATCCTTAAAACTGAGGAAAAGAAGAGCAAGGAGAAGGGGCAGGGGAGATTGCAGTAATGAAAATCAAGGGAAATTTCTAAGTTTATGAAGCCAGAAAGGATTTAAAAATCCAGGACAAAGCTAGAGGAAACTAACCAAAAACAACAACACCTGGCATATTTTTGTGTGGTGCAGGTGGTTAGAGTTCTGGACTAGGACCAGAGTTCAAATCACCACTCATTGATGAAGCCCACAGGCTGACCTTGAGCCAATCACTGCCTCTCAGCTTAAACTATTTCACAGAGGATTCAAGGAGGAAGGGGAGAACCACAGACCCTCCAAGGGTCCCTGTTTTCCAGGGACAGTCCCAGATTACGGAAGCCACCCCAGTTTCTGACTCGATCCCAGAATGTCCTGCTTTTCCTTAGGACAATGGTTCTCAACCTGTGGGTCCCCAGATGTTGTTGGACTACAACTCCCATCATCCCTGAGCTCTGGCCTTGCTAGCTGGGGATGATGGGAGTTGTAGTTCAACAACATCTGGGGACCCACAGATTGAGAAAGGCTGCCTTAGGATGTCCCTATCAGAGAAATGTTGGAGGGTATGGGACACCTCAAAGTGTCCCTATTTTCCAGGGACATCCCTGATTTAGAGACACCATTCCAGTTTCTTATTTGATCCCGGAATGTCCTGCTTTTTCTTAGGATGTCCCTATTTTCGGAGAAATGTTAGGAGGGTATGGAGTTACTCGATGCCGGAGCTGTCTGAAGGCAATCCTGTATAGGGAAGTTTTTTAATGTTTTATTATGTTTTTATATATGTTGGAAGCTGTCCAGAGTGGCTGGGGCAACTCAGTCAGATGTGTGGGGTACAAATAGTAAAATTATCATTATGGAATGGTGCGTCCCTATTTTCATTGGAGAAATGTTGGAAGGTATGGAGTTATGTGACACACACACACCCCCAGCCATCTGAATGCAGCCCTGTATAGGGGAAGTTTTTTAAATGTTTAATGTTTTATTATGTTTTATGTATGTTGGAAGCCACCCAGAGTGACTGTGGCAACCCAATCAGATGGGTCGGGTATAAATATTGTATAAATGTTGTTGTTGAATAGGATGTCCTATTGTTGTTGTTGAATAGGATGTCCCTATTTTCATCAGGGAAATGTTGGAAGGTATGGAACCATGTGAACAACCTTGAGCTCCTTAGTGGAAAAAGCTCGGATATAAATGCATTTTATACATATAAGATTGCATATGGAAATTGGAGAGGGATGAGGTTTGAAGTTACCCAAGCCACTAAGAACAAGCTTTGCCCACACTTCAGAAATAAACACTGCAAAACCCCATGATGAAAACAAGACAGGGTCTCATGTGAAGAGACTGCCGTTTCTGGAGACAGTCGTCTGTGGTAACACATTTAGCGAGGAGCTAATAAGCTGCTATGGTTTTCCCAGTAGTGATGTATGGAACTGAGAGCTGGACCATAAAGAAGGCTGATCGCCGAAGAATTGATGCTTTTGAATTATGGTGCTGGAGGAGACTCCTGAGAGTCCCATGGACTGCAAGAAGATCAAACCTCACCATTCTGAAGGAAATAAGCCCTGGGTGCTCACTGGAAGAACAGATCGTGAAGCTGAGGCTCCAATACTTTGGCCACCTCATGAGAAGAGAAGACTCCCTGGAAAAGACCCTGATGTTGGGAAAGATGGAGGGCACAAGGAGAAGGGGATGACAGAGGACGAGATGGTTGGACAGTGTTCTCGAAGTTACCAGCATGAGTTTGACCAAACTGCGGGAGGCAGTGGAAGACAGGAGTGCCTGGCATGCTCTGGTCCATGGGGTCACAAAGAGTCGGACACGACTAAACGACTAAACAACAACAACAAGTTGCTTGGATCTGATCAGGAACGGACAGGCCCAGCGGAGGGAGTAGGGAGGAAGCTCCCTGTGGACCAGCTGGATGATGAGGAGAGTTAGGCCAAGCTACCAGGCATTTGTGATGAATGCAACACTGCCCTTCTGGGAGTAGAGATGTGGGGAAACATTTGATTCAGCTGATGTTTCAAGACAAACATAACTCATTTGCGCTTTCTGAGAATACCATGCAAACTGAAACGAAGTCCACCCTTACCAATTTGCACTTCTCTGAATTTCGCAAGGCAGTTTGCCAGCCATGTAAAGAGTACTAAAAAGGCACATACAAGAGTAACGTGTACATAACAGATGAATATCCTTTCTACAAAAGAACATATTGTAAAACTGTAATGATCCAGAGAAGATCCGCAGGGCCCCTGCACAAGGACAACACGCAATACAGTGGTGCCCCGCAAGACGAATGTCTTGCAAGACGGAAAACCCGCTAGACGAAAGGGTTTTCCGTTTTGGAGGTGCTTCGCAAAATGAATTTGCTATGGGCTTGCTTCGCAAGACGAAAATGTCTTGCGAGTTCCTGCAATTTTTTTTCGCTCCCCACCCCCTTTTTCTAAGGCACTAAGCTGCTAATAGTCTTTTAGCAGCTAATCCGCTAATCCCTTAAGCCTTTAATAGCCGCTAATAGCCGCTAAACCGCTAATAGCGCTAATCCGCTAATCCGCTAATAAGGTTGCTTCGCAAGACGAAAAAACCGCTAGACGAAGAGACTCGCGGAACGGATTCTTTTCGTCTTGCGAGGCACCACTGTATCGTGAAGAGTTTTGTATTTTTTCTGCATATGGGGGCGGGGGCGGTATTGTCTCTGTTCTTATGTTATATGTTTTTGTGTTTTTATATTGTAAACAATCCTATGATCCTCAGATGAAGGGCATTATAGAAATTTTAATAATAATAATAATAATGGTGAAAATAGTGCTCACAAATGTTCTCCATGAGGGAATATTACTTTGTCAAAAATGTGTGTATTAGACACGGAGGACTTTTTGTTTAAAAAAATCACAAATGAAGAAAGAGCAGAAAAATGAGAAACTGAAAAGGGACAGATTTGCTCATCTCTACCTGGGAGGTATCTTGGTGTTTTGTGGGCCTATCCTTTCCTGGACAGAGTTAGCGTCAGGCTATTTCCTGAGCCGTTTCCAAGCAACCTTTTCGCCTCACATTCAGATCATTCCGCTACTACACAATAGCCATCACTTGGGCTAAAGAAGACTCTTCGCCATCTCAGAAATGTTGAGTTTCAATTTCCTGGGTGAACTTTTAAACCTCCTAGCGGGAGCCACCTCTAAAAAGTAAGCAATCACTTTACAGCGAGGGATGAAGAACAAAATGGCTGAACAGTTTCATTCCTTCAGCAGGACTGGGTAAACAAGCAGAGGATAGGCTGCAAATGTAAAGATTAGCTGGATCCAATTTTATTTCGATACAAGAAAAAGACTACAGGATCAATATGGATTTTGGCTAACGCCATGAGAATGTGGCTTCAAATATTAGCAGTGGGAAGCTCACTGGATGCAGAGTAAGCCGTAATGTGAACAGACCCACAGCTCTACCCTAGGGGCTCCCCTTCAGCCCTCCCAAAAAAGTATTCGAAGAGCTTGGGTTCCCCCCAAGTTGATGGGCATTGCCATTCAAATGGTGTGTGTGTGCCATGTCATGTGATTGACTATGTGGGGTGGGACATATTTTATGCAAGCTGGCATCCCTACACACCACCATGCTTGATCTTGAGCATAAATCTTGACACAATTCAGAAGAAAACAGAGGCAAAGTTTTCCACTTCTTCTTTCCAAACATATTGTTTTCCATTACATACAGGTCAGCATGGAAAGTTTCCGCTGTAAAATGGGCCCAATGTACAGTGGTGCCTCGCAAGACGAAATTAATTCGTTCTGCGAGTTTTTTCGTCTTGTGAATTTTTTCGTCTTGCGAAGCACCACTGTGTATTGACGGTTTCCCATAGGAATGCATTGGCGGTTTTAAAAAAAAGGTGCAAGACGTTTCGCCTTGCGAAGCAAGCCCATAGGGAAATCCATCTTGCGAAGCAACTCAGAAAACGGAAACCTCTTTCGTCTTGCGAGTTTTTCGTCTTCCGAGGCATTCGTCTTGCGAGGTACCACTGTACTCTTTAAACCCAACATTTGGAGGATTATTTATTAAGTGTCCAGGCTGTCATAGACTCCTTGCATGGTGTCAAGCTTTTTCTACTGAGGCACACTTGCCTTGAAGCCTCTCTTGCTGATTTCGTAAAAGCCTTACCATTATATAATAATTTATATAATATATAAATATAAATATATAATAATTTATTATATAATAATTCAGAAGGTTCCTATTTAAGGACAGGAAAGCTGAAGTCTTTCATTTACACTCCCTGTTACCTTCCAAAATACAACCTTTTAAGAGACCAAATTTTCTCTGCTTTCGGGATTTACAGAGAACAACAGGTGGGCTATGAGGAAGCAATTTGTTATGAACACTAACTCTGTCCATATTCATGACACATAATCCTCCATTGCAGCTTTAGTAGCCAACATGTGAGAGCTGAGGGGGTGAATAATGTTTGGAACTTTGTTTATTCGTTTATTTTAAAAGTTCCCCTCTCCCGATATGAGTAATAGGCTATAAGGATCTGACAGCTCTGATTATATCTTCGCTCCCTCCTGCAGTCTGGAGGAAAGATTTGGAGCCAGTCATATCCTATGGCATTTAGCAACCAAATTTCCAGTTGGGGGCTGAAGTAAGACTCCCTGGGGCCTTCTTAGCTTTTCATCCTTTCCAGGCATGGGCGGAAGATGGGGTTTCAGCGTATGAAAGATGCTTGTGGATGCTAAGGGAACACATTCCATATTGGAAAGGATGCTGAAATGCAAGTTCCGTTCTCCCACCAGGATATTAGAGGCTACTGAGTTCCAACTGGCACTTACGTTTGGTGTTCCACTTCTGCCATTGGCAATCTGACAGAGGTGGTTCACATGATACAGGTACCTTGTGGAAGCTATACAGGTCTGGATGGGGAGGCTGCTAGGGAGCCCAGTGGATGCAGCCTTGAACTTCATGGAAGAAAGGTGACTTATGGGACATATATTGCCCTAGGACAGCAGGATCCAACGGAGAAACACATACTGGCCTCTGCTGCCACCAGTAGGGGAAGGGTGAACATGTCAAGTTAAGTTTCTTCTCTTTCCAGGCTTAGGTTTAGTTGTCTGTATTTCCAAATAAGTTTGCCATATATGCGCAGTATAGATAGCTGACAGCCGACAGCTGACAGCTGATGATAATAATAATAATAATAATAATAATAATAATAATAATAATTTGTTATTTATACCCGCCCATCTGGCTGGGTTTCCCCAGCCACTCTGGGCGGCTTCCAACAAAATATTAAAATACAGTAGTCCATCAAACATTAAAAGCTTCCCTAAACAGGGCTGCCTTCAGATAGACAGATAAATAAATAGATGATAGATAGATGATAGAGATGATAGATAGATAGATAGATGATAGAGATGATAGAGATGATAGATAGATGATAGATAGATGATAGATAGATGATGATAGATAGATAGATAGATGATAGATAGATAGATAGATAGATAGATAGATAGATAGATGATAGAGATAGATAGATGGTAGGTAGATAGATAGATAGATAGATAGATGATTATAGATATAGATAGATGATAGATAGATAGATAGATAGATAGATGATAGATAGATAGATATAGATAGATATGATAGATAGATAGATAGATAGATAGATAGATGATAGATAGTCCTAATGAAGATTCATCAGCATCTTTGTGTGAATTTCTTTGATATAAACAATATATTTTATGCAGGTTTTTGCCTAATACGCATAATTTTGTTTGCACAGCCATTTCCACTCATATAATGCATTTATAACACTCCCAATCAAGTGTTAAAAACAATTCAGCATTAAATATTAAAAACTTCCCTAAACAGGGCTGCCTCCAGATATCTTTTAAAAATAGGATAGCTGCTTATTTCCTTGACATCTGGTGGGAGGGCGTTCCACAGGGAGGGCACCACTACCGAGAAGGCCTTCTGCCTGGTTCCCTGTAACTTGGCTTCTCACAGTGAGGGAACCGCCAAAAGGCCCTCGGCGCTGGATCTCAGTGTCCGGGCTGAACGATGGGGGTGGAGACGCTCCTTCAGGTATACAGGACCGAGGCCATTTAGGGCTTTAAAGGTCAGCACCAACACTTTGAATTGATGTTATTGTCACTAATATATGCATCTCCTTCCACATTTTAACACAGTACATGCATTTTTGTAAACATTAATTGGCTGGAGAACTGTGTCGTAAAATTCAGAGAAGTACAAATTTCAAAGGCTGTGTCTCATTTTGCATATTGTTTCGGAAGGTGCAAATTAGGTTCACTGGCCTTTAAAAACAAACTGAACCAAATTTCTCCTCATCCCTAGCCATTAGCCCAGGGGAGGCTGCATAATTCATGCAATATTGACATAAAATTTGAGAATAATGCAATTTGTCATGCCTTGGGTCCTGAACGCCTTGGTACTTGGATGTTTTGGCTCCCGAACACTGCATACCCGGAAGTGACTGTTCTGGTTTGTGAACTATTTTTGGAAGCCAAACGTCTGATGGGGCTTCTGTGGCTTCCGATTGGCTGCAGGAGCTTCCTGCAGCCAACCAGAAGCCGTGCTTTGGTTTCTGAACATTTTGGAAGTCAAACAGACTTCTGGAACAGATTCCGTTCAACTTCCAAGGTACGACTGTACTCCTACCAAAGTAGGGATGCACGGGTTAAACCACAGAGCCTAGGACTTGCCGATCAGAAGGTTGGCAGTTCGAATACCTGTGACTCTGTCCCTGCTCCTGCCAACCTAGCAGTCCGAAAGCACATCAAAGTGCAAGTAGATCAATAGGTACTGCTCCGGCGGGAAGGTAAACGGCGTTTCCGTGAACTGCTCTGGTTTGCCAGAAGCGGCTTAGTCATGCTGGCCACATGACCCAGAAGCTGTACGCCGGCTCCCTCGGCCAATAAAGCGAGATGAGCGCCACAACCCCAGAGTTAGCCACGACTGGACCTAATGGTCAGGGGTCCCTTTACGTTTACCTTAGCAATTTCACAATAAATGCCCCAATGTGTATTTTCTGACTAGAGGATTTTGAAATGTTTTTGATTCAGTGTTGTAAAACATAATCGCAGAATGCTCTGAAAAACAAGGATAAGAAGTTATCTTTAGTTTACACTGGCCATACGCAAAGAATGCAGAAGGAAGCAGTGTATGGTGTAGTTAGCACATGTAAATAGATAAATATAGCAATAGCTGGCAGGCAGATTTACCAGGAGTGGGGAGATAAAACCCTCAGATGTATTCCAAGCTTGCCACCAATGAAGGATAATGCTATGTATGCAAAACAGTTTGCTTTTTAAAGCAGCCCTGTATATT
This sequence comes from Podarcis tiliguerta, assembly GCF_965153285.1. NCBI lineage: Eukaryota > Metazoa > Chordata > Lepidosauria > Squamata > Lacertidae > Podarcis > Podarcis tiliguerta. The sequence continues at coordinate 102,694,181 of NC_139535.1, read as the reverse complement.
TACAAGCATCTGTATCCATAGCGAACATATGGGATGGCGATCAACCCGGCCCTGTGGAGATAGCACCATACAAGGGCATTTAAAAAAGTTTTTAAAAAAATCTACAAGTGATGTTGCAGCTAAGTGAACGAGAAAGATACTGCGCTCAGAGCCACAGCGGCAAATCACGAGGTAATTGTTTCCTTCTGCAGAAGTTATCGTAATATGGACCCAAATTAGTTTCCATATTCAATGAAGTTTATTCGATAGCACTTTTACTGCCCTGCTAATGATCCGGTTAAGCCAAGTTGGGGCAAATTATGAAACAATAGGAAGATGGTGGCAGTTTACAAGGCATGTTCTATATAACAATTTTTAAAAGGCTATAACACAGGTTTATTGGATCTGGCACAGCTTATAAATCCCAACTCCCATTAGTACATCATGGGAGTGGGGCAGGGAGAAAACAAAAAGGATGCCCTTTCATTTGTCATTGGCAGTTTTACACCTAAGTGGGTTTACTGCAGAATGTGGCCGCCGCCACCTCAACTAGAAGATCTACCAGCGAATGGCAAGATGTATTAAAACGCTTGACAGATTAGAGAACTGGGCAAAAACAAACAAGATGAATTTTAACAGGGAGAAATGTAAAGTATTGCACTTGGGCAAAAAAAATGAGAGGCACAAATACAAGATGGGTGACACCTGGCTTGAGAGCAGTACATGTGAAAAGGATCTAGGAGTCTTGGTTGACCACAAACTTGACATGAGCCAACAGTGTGACACGGCAGCTAAAAAAGCCAATGCAATTCTGGGCTGCATCAATAGGAGTATAGCATCTAGATCAAGGGAGGTAATAGTGCCACTGTATTCTGCTCTGGTCAGACCTCACCTGGAGTACTGTGTCCAGTTCTGGGCACCACAGTTCAAGAAGGACACTGACAAACTGGAACGTGTCCAGAGGAGGGCAACCAAAATGGTCAAAGGCCTGGAAACGATGCCTTATGAGGAACGGCTAAGGGAGCTGGGCATGTTTAGCCTGGAGAAGAGGAGGTTAAGGGGTGATATGATAGCCATGTTCAAGTATATAAAAGGATGTCACATAGAGGAGGGAGCAAGGTTGTTTTCTGCTGCTCCAGAGAAGCGGACACGGAGCAATGGATCCAAACTACAAGAAAGAAGATTCCACCTAAACATTAGGAAGAACTTCCTGACAGTAAGAGCTGTTCGACAGTGGAATTTGCTGCCAAGGAGTGTGGTGGAGTCTCCTTCTTTGGAGGTCTTTAAGCAGAGGCTTGACAACCATATGTCAGGAGTGCTCTGATGGTGTTTCCTGCTTGGCAGGGGGTTGGGCTCAATGGCCCTTGTGGTCTCTTCCAACTCTATGATTCTATGATTCTATGACTCTATGATTCTATGCTTACATTAAAATGTTCCCTTTGCTCTCCAGCAGCACCCAGTTGCTCAGCAAGGAAACCAGGATGAAGAGCTTTCTGAGTTTATGTTACTTTGGAAAACTGACTGAGCAACTGATTTTAAAGTATTCATGTCCAACATCTACTATACATTTTGGAAAGTGGTTTGTCTGTCTGTCTCTTTGTTTTTTCTCTATACCTCTCAAGATGTTGCTGCCAAATTTGATACAAGTTTAAGGTGGGGGCGGCACTCTTCATCGACATTTTACACTGGGTTCCAGTGGCGTAGCATGGACTACTGGAGCCCGGGGTCACACAGAGGGGTCTGAGGAAAGCAAAATGGGTGGAATAGAGAGATCGCAGCTGCAGAGATAAGAAAAGAAGAGTCGATCCATTGTCTGGAGAGGTCATTTCATGGTTCGCATGGAGAAGTCATTTTCAACGGAGTCCAACAATGGAAGTACACAGCTGTATTGAGCCAGCACTAGTTGTTGAAATTTTGCGTCCCTAACATTTTTGCAGCCAGGACAACCACCCCTATGCCCCCCCCCCGCCACATGCTACACCACTGCTGGGTTCCATTTTGAATCAAGATGGTGGGTCTAAATGTCACTTTGACCAATTTTGGTCATAGTTTTGGCTGCCTCTCAAGATCCTAGTCACAAACTCAGTACAGTGATTCCTGGAGTGGGAATGGGGGGTCTATATAGATGTTGTGGTGCCAGACACCATTTCAAGTCAAGATAGCATCCTGAAGTATGACTTTGGCATGACCTCACCCTTTTTTCACATAGGTTTGGCCTCCTCTCAAGACATCCACACCAAACACGAGGGTGGCAACATGAGAACGGATCTTCTCTGCAGTAGCTCCCCATCTGTGGAATGCTCCCCCCAGGGAAGTTCATCTGGCGCCTAAGAATAATAATAATAATAATTTATTATTTATACCCCGCCCATTTGGCTGGGACCCCCAGCCACTCTGGGCGGCTTCCAACAAAACACTAAAATACAATAACCTATTAAACATTAAAAGCTTCCCTAAACAGGGCTGCCTTCAGATGTCTTCTAAAAGTTTGGTAGTTATTTTTCTCTTTGAGGGAACCACCAGAAGGCTCTCGGCACTGGACCTCAGTGTCCGGGCAGAACAATGGAGGTGGAGACGCTCCTTCAGGTATACTGGACCGAGGCTGTTTAGGGCTTTAAAGGTCAGCACCAACACTTTGAATTGTGCTCAGGAACGTACTGGGAGCCAGTGTAGGTCTTTCAAGACCGGTGTTATATGGTCTCGGCTGCTGCTCCTAGTCACCGGTCTAGCTGCCGCATTCTGGATTAATTGTAGTTTCCGGATCACCTTCAAAGGTAGCCCCACATAGAGCGCATTGCAATAGTCCAAGCGAGAGATAACCAGAGCATGCACCACTCTGGCGAGACAGTATAGCCTTCACTATACACCTTTAGGCGCCAGGCAAAAACGTTCCTTTTCAACCAGGCCTTTCCTGACTCAATCTGCATCCTATACCCTGTTTAAAAATGCTGGCTCTTTGGGGGGGGGAGTTATTGGGTTGTTGGTTTTGTTTTGACTTTATGTATTTTATATTTTATGTGTACTGCCCTGAGACCTTCAGTTATAGGACGGTAGAGTCATACCTCATGTCACGTCCGCTTCATGTTACGTTCTTTCAGGTTACGTCCTGCAGTGACCCAGAAGTACCAGAAAGGATTACTTCCTGGTTTCGCTGCTCGCGCATGCGCAGAAGCACAAAATGACATCACACACATGCGCAGAAGAGGCGAATCACAACCCGCGCGTAATAACAACAACAACAACAACAACAACAACTTGACATAAGGGTTCTCAAGGTGGGGATCAGTTAACAGACCAAAACATCATTTGGGATGGCTTTGTCCATTTTTGACCTCTTACTATATCATTGCCAAATTCAGCATGAGGGTTCCTGAGGTGGAGGTGAGAGTCTTTGTTGACATTTAGACACCAGGTACTGTTTTGAATCAAGATGACAGACTGAAACATTGACTTTGACATGACTTTCTGTGGTCCAGAGAGCCTAGAATTTTCCAAGATAGTGATATGGATGGGTTTTGTATCATTGGATACTAAAGCATAGCTTCTAGAGTTCTCATTTTAATCCAACAACCCTTGTTTTTTTCTTTCAGCTCACTTCCATAGGACATGGAGGAGGTATTAACGGGTCTTTTCTAGAAGCTTATCTAACTTGGACTGCTCTTCCTTAAGCGAGAATAGAGTAGGATCAGGAATTTTGTTGCAGCCACTTCTGTAAATTACATAAAATCCTTACCTGACCCTCAGAGATGCCTGATTGGAAGCATAAAAGCATGCAGACATAGCTAACATTGCATGTAAATGATGGCGAGAGTCAAAAAATGGCTTTTAATGATCCATTGGGCTACAAAGCACTACACATAAAAACCTTTGTTAAAAAGAGGCAAGTGGGAGATCATGACTCAGCGTGTTATCTCCACGGTGTTGTTTAGTCTATCCGTTTTCGGAAAATTAAATAATACAATTAAAGTTAAATGGACCACACAAGAATAACAATTAGAGTGTTGCAATGTATCAGAATGTTGTTAGTTTGGGCAATAATTCAAATCTGGCAAGAATCTCTCATTGTCACTGGCGTCCTTGATTTGAACTTTTTTTTTTTCCCCTCACCGCCCCTCATTGTATTTGCAAAGTCTTTGATTCGTGCTCTGTGTTTGGAAACATATGGCAGCTTCATTTTTTGCCACAGGATTCAGGAAGACCTTATTGAAATAAGTGAAAAAATGAGCAGCTGCAGCGATGGGAGGAACACTTTGGTGAGAAGAGAATGGGACGTTTGCCTCAGCATTCAAAACACAGCTTTGTGCCAACTAAACAAACTAACAGCTCCAAGTGGTGATGGCCAATGAAACAACCATGTGATGCATGTCAATTGACCTCTGTGTTATTCAATTAACTCCAATGCACTTTAGCAATAGCCTTGAAAAATATTGTTATAGGATCTGGTCTAGCAGATGTGTTGATGGCTGGGGGTAAGACCCAGCCTTGAGCTGCAATCCTGTGCACATTTACTTGGGAGTAAACCTTTTGGGCAATGAGATATACATCTGAGTAAACTTGCACGGAATTGCACTGATACTCTGGTAAATATTTGGAGCGCTGTGGTCTTATTCACAGCTAGACATCCTTTTCATCTGCCCTAGTGTGGGTTTGGCTCTCATTTCATATAAGTTCTTTTTCTGCTACAAAAGCAGCTTCTCTGTGCATAGTACATAGTTAAACTTATGAAATTCCCTACGACACTGTCAAGGCTCTGTCAAGGCTTCGGAAAAGCTATTCCTCTCCCGGTTGCAGCAAGAGCAGAGAAAACAAGGCAGAGTCCTTTTTAATGAGTTTTATTCAATCTTAATAGTTAGAGACAAAAGAACACAACAAGAATTAACAATGGCGTTGCTCCAAACTGGGCTCCTCCTCCTCCCTTCCTAGCAACAGCATCTCCCTTTATGGTGGCTGCTTGTGGCCCAAAGTCTCTGATTCCGTTGTTCCTGCACCCTTTTGAAAGCCGAGTTCTGGGAGAAGGGGAATCAGAAATACTCTCCAGTGATAACGTATCAGTTGACTGCCCTGTCTCCCCTCTTCCCAGCTCTGCTGCTCATCTGTCTCTGAGCTGTGACTTTCCTCAAACCTAAACGGCCTCAGCCCAGTATACCTGAAGGAGTGTCTGCCCGGATGCTGAGGTCCAGCTCCGAGGGCCTTCTGGCAGTTCCCTCACTGTGAGAAGCAAAGTCACAGGGAACCAGGCAGAGGGCCTTCTCGGTAGTGGCACCCGCCCTGTGGAACACCCTCCCATCAGATGTCAAAGAGATAAACAACTACCTGACATTTACAACACATCTGAAGGCAGCCCTGTTCAGGGAAGTTTTGAATGTGTAACATTTTAATGTATTTGTTGGAAGCCGCCCAGAGTGGCTGGGGAAACCCAGCCAGATGGGCGGGGTACAAATAAATTAGTAGTATTACTACTACTACTACTACTACTAATAATAATAATAATAATAACCCCTCAACCCCTGCTGTAAATCAATTCTTCTTCTCCTGCAGCATCAGGAGATGGGGGGGGGGGTGATCTCCACCATTCCTCATCCATCTCGCCCTCTTGAGTCCAATCCCTGACCAACAAGGTGTAGCGATGGCCAGGAACGTGAAAAGAGTTTAGACAAATTCATGGTGGATAAAGCCAGCAATGGCTATTTGTCAGAATGGCACTACCTTGAGAATCAATGGTAAGCCTCTGAATACCAGTTGCTGGAAACCGCAGTTGTGATGTTGCCCTGGGGATCTACTTGTGAGTTTTCCATAGGCATCTGACTGGCTAATGCAAGAACAAGATGCTGGTCTGGAGGAGGTTATAGCCTGCTGTCGTAAAGCTCTTGTTAAATTCACTTCAAAGGCCCACCCAACCCAGTATCCTGTCCCTGAGGTAAATGGCAAATGGCATTTCTATGCGCTCTGACTTCTGTCATGGTGTTCTGTTGTGCCAGAAGCGGTTTAGTCATGCTGGCCACATGACCCGGAAAGCTGTTTGTGGACAAATGCCGGCTCCCTTGGCCTGAAAGCGAGATGAGCACCACAACCCCATAGTCGTCTTACCTTTACCTTTACCTTTACCTTTACCTGTCCCTGAGAATGGGCAGATTCAGATGCCTTAGGAATGTATAACAAGCACAGGGAACTATTGAATGTATTCCATTTCTAGCCTCAATCAATTAAAGGATTAGGAGCCTCTTGAGATGCTCCTAACACAGCTTCCTACTTTCCCAACATTCATAGATTTGCCTGATCTTCACTTGAAGTGCAGTTTGGGGGTTTTCGAAAATGCTTTGTAATAATAATAATAATAATAATAATAATAATAATAATAATAATATCTTTATTGTCATTGCCCCCTTCGGGGACAACGAAATTACTTGGCTGCTCCATAAAAACACTAATTAAACAATATAGTAAAATACAGCAAGGGAGATTAGATGACTTTCAAAGTCCGGGCTTCCCATTCAGGGCCGAGATCGCTCTGGAGAAGAAGCTGTTCTTAAGACGGCTCATTCTTGTCTTCATCGACCTGTATCTCCGTCCCGACGGCAAGAGCTCGAAGAGACAGTGACCAGGATGCGATGGATCTTTTACTATGTCCAGTGCCTTCCTATGGCACCTTGTGGCATAAATCTGCTCTAAGGTGGGGAGTGGGCAGCCAACAATGCTCTCTGCTGCCTTAACAACCCTGCGCAACCCCATCCTGTCCTGGGTAGTACAGCTTCCGTACCACACACATAAGCCGTAAGTGAGCACGCTCTCAATGGCACAGTGATAGAAGGCAACTTAATAGTGTTTGAACAAACAAACAAACCTGTTTTCAAGTTCCAACACAAATAAAGTTTTAGCTGCCATTTTCCCAATCACTTTGAAAGCAAAGAGAAATCAAATTCGAAGTCATTTGGAATTACAGAGGTGGAGTTTCATAACGATCGTAGAAAGCCAGGCTGCAGCCTTAGCCCTACCTGCATCTACTGAGACCGTATTCTAAAGGCTCTTCTCCCCACTAAAAGAAGGCTTGTTAACGTTCGCAAATCCCTTTTCAGAATCAGCTCCATGTGAATCTGCTTCTGGTTTCAACCTTTCTCAAGCTAACCTTACTTAAAGCAATATCGCTTAAATGAGTTGCATGATTTTTTGAGTCACTTGCAGCATATCAACGTGAGGCTGATTCAAGACTCCTTTGGAGCTGGCTTTGGCAACAAATACTTATTCTGAGATCAGAGGCACATTTTAATATGTAAAATATGTTTCTTGGGCAAGAAATCCCTCTCATTTATTCTCTCTCTCCCCCCCCTCCCCTTTTATCATTTCAGGCTGAGCAGCAGAAAGCCTTTCATTAACATACTTCTCCACCACATAAAAGTGAGCTATTGTGTCAAAGACTACAGCTGGTGAAAGTAGTAGATGAGGTAATATCAGGCAGATGCATCTGCCTTCATCAAAGGGAACTTCAGATGCTCTGGGAAGAAGGTAGGGGAGTTGAGGTGCCCACATTTACCCACCTTTCCCAACCCCCTGGGTTGGTTTCGAAAGAGATACCCTTGATCCAAAAAGATTTAAATGCACACACAAACCCCACCACTTCCTGGATTCTGTTCCTTCCCTTCAGTCTGGGCCCAGTCTGACTCCCCTCCAGGGGATCCTGTAAGTTACCTCTTTGACCTTTTTATCGGCTTATGTGGGACCAACATGGATATCTGGCACTGGTGAATACTTGAGGTTCCGGACCCTATGGTTGTAATTCGTGGGCAATCATTTAATTTTATCCTGATTCTAATTTTTAAGATGTATTTTAATCAATTGTTTGATTGTGTTTCAATGTATTTGATATTTGATGTTAGCCACTCTGAGCCTGGTCTTGGCCGGGGAGAGTGGGGTATAAATAAAAATTTATTTACCGTATTTTTTGCTCTATAAGACTCACTTTTTGCCTCCTAAAAAGTAAGGGGAAATGTGTGTGCGTCTTATAGAGCGAATGCAGGCTGCGCAGCTATCCCAGAACCTAGAACAGCAAGAGGGATTGCTGCTTTACTGCGCAGCGATCCCTCTTGTTGTTCTGGCTTCTGAGATTCAGAATATTTATTTTCTTGTTTTCCTCCTCCAAAAACTAGGTGTGTCTTATGGTCTGGTGTGTCTTATAGAGCGAAAAATACGGTACTTGCTTACTTCCTACACAGTTCTGAAACCATCTAATGAAAACATTCTCTGCACATTGCTTCAGAACACTTTGTCACCATCATGGCAGGCCAGAAATCTTCTGCTTCAATTCTCCCATTGGCTGAGCACTGGGTGGGCAGAGGTGTACAGCCAACATGCATCGTTTGCGCTGCGACACATCTGGGCCAGTTGGATGTCTGATGCAGAAATTGCTTGGAAGACAAAGCATTGGGCTGTGCACTTCATTAGGGACCAACTTTCCGTGCTCCTGGCCTGGCTGCATGACACACAACTGGGAACATGAGCAATCTGGAGCCAGGAAATGAAAAGGAACAGTAAGCCAGGACAGCCAGGACAGCAATGCTCACGCTGATCCGGCAATTTGCACCCACCATACATGTGCAATTGTGTATTGAGAGGGCAGGAGTTTGATGCACCTCACACAGCAGAATAAGCAGGAAGACGCCCAAACGCAGCTGGGCTGGCTTGTCTACCATCTAAAGAGCTCCCTGTAAGCCCATGAAACCCAGAGTTTATTTTATTTTTAAAAAATGATTTGTATAGAATTTTACAATTTTATCATAATCACAATCAATATTTCAAAAACAAAATGCATTATAAATCCTCAACCCCAAGTTGACTTCCCTCAACTTCCTTTTCTGGTTTTTTGGCATATTATCTCTCCCTGCTTATTGGTTCATTCTTATTCTTTATAGTTTTAAAAATAATTATTATTATTCTCTTATCATTTTGACATCCTGCTTCTGTTTCTACATTTATTTTGTGAATTGCAAGTGTTTAATCAGACCCTGCAAGTGAGACCACTTCTTTACGTTGATTCTGTAAATATAACATAAATGGTTCCCAGTCCTTCTTAAAATCTCTGATGTCTTTATCTCGAAGTCTTTCCGTTAGTTTTGCCATTTCAGCATATTCCATCAGTTCTCTCTGCCATTCTTCTTTAGCTGGTATTTCAGTACTTTTCCATCTTTGTGCATGAAATCCAGAGTTTAAATGGCCTGTATACACTGCATCTGTGAGCAAGTTGTTTCTCTTGACTGCAGGCACAAGAAAGGTTTGAAACAATCCTCCATATCTACAAAATCAAAGCCCATTAGATAACTCCTTGGGGGGAAAGGGATTCTGGGCATGACCTGTATTATGACCAAACACATTGAATACCTGCAAGCAAGGTGCGAAGGGTACCAGGTGTTAGTTCAAACAAACTAGGAGGATCAGCAAAGGGAAGGTGAAACCATTGATGGCACGTGGATCATGGTGCTCTTTGCTTTGTTCCCTGGTTTCAGCCAGCCCAAGCCAAACATTTGCAAGAAATGAATGTCAGTACAAAGCCTCGTACATACAGATCAGCTGCCAGATCAGCCATGCTGAGGACAGTATGATTTATATCTCACACCCACACACTCAAATGCACAGCCCTGCCTTTATGATTGTTTCTAAGGAGGATACAATTGCTGTATATGCCAGCGAGATGTTTCTGGCCAGGAGCATCAGCCATATCTAATAGTCAAGTCCAACTTTCGTCCGGGAATAGCTGTGTGTCTCATGCTGCGGATATATATATATATATATAGGTTTTTGAGCTGGGAGTCCACTGTGTGTTTGTGGCAACCGCAGCCAGAAAAACAGTTTGCAAAACCTACCAAAAGAACAAAAAGTTTTGACTCCCAACCATTTTTGTCCTTCTGAACTACACAAGGGGATTTTTCCTTTGGGGAAGTTTTTGTCTGAAAATCCACTCCAGTGGAAGAAGGCAGAACTTACCGCCTTAAGAAAAAGGGTCGCTTCAAATGTCTATCTGGCCCCATCTGCACCAAGCTCCTGTCAACCTAGCAGTTCAAAAGCATGCCAGTGCAAGTAGATAAATAGGTACTACTGCGGCAGGAAGGTAAACGGTGTTTCTGTGCGCTGTGGGACTCGTCACGGTCCTCCGTGCGCCAGTAGCAGTTCAGTCGTGCTGGCCACATGACCTGGAAAACTGTCTGTGGACAAACGCTGGCTCCCTCGGCCTGAAAGCGAGATGAGTGCCGCACCCCATAGTCACCTTTGACTGGACTTAACCATCCAGGGGTCCTTTACCTTTACCTATTAGAACAGTACAGGGCCATCTTAAGCATATCTGGTGCCGTGTTGCAATGATCCCTTTGGCACCACACCCCCTGGCAACTCCAAAACAAGGGGGGTGGAAAATGTCCTCTGCCTCCCCCACCATCCCGATCCCTGGCGTGGTGGCGGCAATCAAGCAGGAAAATGTGCTGGCAGACATGCTCTCCGTCGTCGGGGCACCTGAGAAGGCAGCCTGGGAAGGCTGTGCGCTGGGAGCAGGGCCATCTTTAGCAGATGAAGAGGCTTGGCATCCTAAGCCTCTGCAGGGATCACTGTCCTCCTGTGGAAGCTTGGGAAGGAAGCTGCAAGCCCGCCAGCCATATAGTTGGCGGGGCACAGCTGGCAGGCATGCAGGGAAAGGGGAGGCTGCCGGCCAAGCCACGCAGCTCCCCCCCTCGCCAAGGCGCCCCTGAGAGGCCAGCGCCTGGGCGCAATGAACCACTAAGACCAATAGGAAAGACGGCTCTGGAACAGTATCTGTGATGGCGTGGGATTCGGATCCCAGCCTGCACAGGATTCCCCGCCTCCAGAACCAGATGAGCCGGGGCTGGGGCTTGAGCCTGAAGGGCCCTCACCTGTGCCGGATCCTCAGGAGCAGGCACAAGCTGAGTCTGCTCTGGCTCCTGAGGGGGTGGAGGACCCATTGCCTGCAGCTGCTCCACTCTCAGCCCCGTCAGGGGAAGCTGAGGTTGCCTCTGGGTCCAGTAACTCTCCAGCCTCTCCTGAGCTGCGGGGGCTCAGGGCAGAGAGGTGGAGGGAACTAAGTTCCTGCAGGAGGAGTGCTCGCCTCCAGGCCAGGAGAAGCGAGTCACCTGTGGACCGGGGCTGCCCTATAGCTCGGGCAGATAAAAGCCAGCGAGCCCCAGTCCCAAGTTGCAGGAGCACCCTGTCCTGCTCTTCCGTCAGAGTTCCTGACCTCACCCGACTCCCTGCCTTGGACCCAGATTCAGCTTTGACGGACTGCCTCCCTACCGCACCCTCGACCTCGGACTGGACTCAGACCTCGCCGCCCGCTTAACCCTCAGGACCAGCACAGTATCATGACAATTAAAACAGTCATAACTTCCCCCCAAAGAATTCTGGGAGCTGTAGTTGGTTAAGGATGCGGAGAGTTGTTTGCAGACCTCCTCTTCCACTCACAGTGCTGCAGTTCCCAGAGTGATTTAACAACCAAATCCTCTTCACAGAGAACTCTGGGAATTGTAGGTCACTGAAGGAAATAGGGGCCACCTAATGATTCTCAGCAGCCTTAACAAACGGCAGTTCCCAGGATTCTTTGGGGGAAGCCATAATACTGCTTTTGATGTGTCGTGCAGAAGGGGGGTCTCTTAGAAAATCCTTCCGGTAGGGCCGCTCCTAGCACTAAGCAGCACAGTGGCCGTTTCTTTCTTTGTTTCAAACAATTAAAAAATTGTTCTAAAACCCTGTTTCGTTTTAAGCACGGCTGTGCAAATATTTTTAGATTTCTTTGTACAAAAAACTCAGAAGCCAACTGGAGTGGCTGTTGAACCTTACGTCGGCCATGCTAATTGGATCTGAAAGCAATTGGATTTGAGATTTCCTTCAAGGGGAGAAAGAATATGCCTTAGCTGGTTCATGCCATTTCTTGTTTCGAGGCTGCCTCCAATGCTGTCCATGCAGCGCTCAGAGCTATGCACCCTGCAATCTGGATCGTATACTTTGCAGTTAATCCAGCCTTTTCTTTAGTTTTTCTTCTTTGGCAGTGAGGAGGCTCATATGTGGAACATGTTGGGCAAAGCATTCTAAGCTCTATATAAGCATAAATCCTTTCTGGATTTGGGATACATGGTTATACAACAACCCGATGTCATCTTGCTATAGCTGGCATCTTTACAATATCTTCTTGGAATAAGATGAAAGACAACTTCTTCTTTTTAATAGTACAGCTATCATGCAATTCCAAACATCTATTAATTAGAGAGGTTGTTTCTGCTGACTCATTCTCCGATGAATGAGGCACGTTGCGATCTTCTCGATGGGACACAGAAACGCCCCATCTCTCCATCATCATCACTTCCTTGGCAAGTTGCCCGACAGGGGCTGAACTTGTTGATATTATAGACTCATACGTTTCCCTGGAGAAATGTAGCCTCATATCTTCAGGCATGTATGAGAATGCAGCGTTAACAAGAATGCCGTTGACCACAAGTCATTTCAGTGAACAAAGAGGAGCAACCACCATATTCCAGTAGTGAAAACTGTGCTTTTAAATTCCTGTTAACAAATACCCATTAACAAACAAGCCCCCGGTCGCTTCTGCTTTCTCCTTAAATCAATTTAATATCCGGGGGGGGCACTTTATCTAAATTATATAATTCAATATTTGAACGACTGCTATTAATAACAGTACTATAAATTGGTATTGTTATAATGAGGCTATTAAGTTAAAGGTAAAGGGACCCCTGACCATTAGGTCCAGTCGCGGACAATTCTGGGGTTGCGGCGCTCATCTCGTTTTATTGGCCAAGGGAGCCGGCGTACAGCTTCCAGGTCATGTGGCCAGCATGACTAAACCGCTTCTGGCGAACCAGAGCAGTGCATGGAAACGCCGTTTACCTTCCCGCCGGAGTGGTACCTATTTATCTACTTGCACTTTGATGTGTTTTTGAACTGCTAGATTGGCAGGAGCAGGGACCGAGCAACAGGAGCTCACCCCGTTGCAGAGATTCGAACCGCCGACCTTCTGATCGGCAAGTCCTAGGCTCTGTGGTTTAACCCACATTGCCACCCGTGTCCCTTAATGAGGCTATTATTGGACTGTAATTGAAAACTAATTAAAAAGTATTATTTTAAAAAATCAACTTACTACCCATCCAAATATTACTCTCAGGACAGCTGCAAACAGTTGGAATAAGTGATAGATGAACCGGAGGGCAAAAATCCCAAGTGAGTCATAATCCTACTGGGAAATCGGAATGCTCATGCTGGATATGAAAATAACTTTGTGGTACAATTGATGAACCTAGATACAAATGACTCATTTTCTTCCTTCCACGGAGACCAGATACAATTTTCTGAAATTTTTATTTCAGTATTGTTTCAAATCTGTGAAGCTGGGGACTCCAGGAATCAGCAAAGGAATTACACTGTCCTCTCTTCCAATGGAGCCAGTATTATTGATTATAAATTGGTTCCCATTATGATAGCTAAGCATTTTAATAATGTTGAAGTTCTTATTTTTAGTTTAGGGATAAACTTTTTTTTTTAGGAATAAGGTATATTTACTGTGCCAGTTTGGTGCTAAACCCATTGAAGTATTTTGTGAAGAGCTAATTAAGCCTTAACTTCCCTGCTTGCCTAAGCAAAATCCTTTCTGTAAAGCTTACATTTGCATTGAAAAGAAATCCCTCATTGCACTGCATTTTGTGACCCTTTTCTGCAGATTTCACTCGAAAACTCCATTTTTAAATTTTATCATACATAACCCACAACTACATCAACATTCTGTTTTAGGATGCTGCTTTAAATTCAGAAGAAAGAAGAGATCAAATGCTTTTTCTACCTCTGGCCACCAATTGGCCAGTTGCCTCTTTGACTCCTTGAATGAAGAGTAGGGACTAAGGAGTAAGGCTGGATCTACACCGATTGTAAAAACGCTTTTCAAAAAGTTATATAGCTCTCAAGGCACTTTTACATTGATGATGGATCGCTGCTCTACAGCGCCCTCTGGTGCCGCATGTTTATAACACCTTTAAAACGTTTTAACTCACCAGTGTAGATTAGTCCTAACTCAACCAGCTCCCCTCCATCTGCATTGCAGCAGACTAAGAAAGCGTTTGAGAAAAGAAAGTCTGGCAAAGGCACACACGAAGGACGTATAATTCACACTTCCGTTCTCTAGGCTTAACAAGATAAAATGAGACTGGATGTAATACCTGAAATTGAGCTGTATCTCTGAAAGTCCACAGGTCAAATTTCACAGTACAAGATGATATCAGGCAAGCGGCTCACTTTCAACCTCAGGGCTTCTGTCTGCAATAAATGGACTTACAGGGTTGTTTTAATGACTGCAGCAAGACACAATAAGTAACATCTGTACTACCATACAAATGTTAAATATTATCACATTAAAGGCCCTCCAGTTTTACAATATTATAGCTACAGTCTTTTATAATATTTGTTTACTATTTTTTGCATTAATCAAGAGTAATCCAAAAAAATGCTTTCTTTTTTTTTTTCAACAGACTCTAAAGGGATTTTGTTGTTTAGTCGTGTCTTCGTGACCCCATGGACCAGAGCACGCCAGGCACTCCTGTCTTCCACTGCCTCCCACAGTTTGGTCAGACTCATGCTGGTAGCTTCGAGAACACTGTCCAACCATCTCGTCCTCTGTCGTCCCCTTCTCCTTGTGCCCTCCATCTTTTTCAATGTCAGGGTCTTTTCCAGGGAGTCTTCTCTTCTCATGAGGTGGCCAAAGTATTGCAGCCTCAGCTTCAGGATCTGTCCTTCCAGTGAGCACTCAGGGCTGATTTCCTTCAGAATGGATAGTTGATCTTCTTGCAGTCCATGGGACTCTCAAGAGTCTCCTCCAGCCATTAAAAGAATACTCATATATATATTCTTTGGAACTTGAAATTAGGGAAAGACAAAGCTAACAAAAGATGGGAGAGAGTCCTAAGCAGATCCATTCATAGTGAAGAATGTTCTTATTTGTGTAAACAAGGATTGGATATTTCAATGCATGTCAGCTTAAAAGAAAACTTTCAGAAAGGCTTGTACATCAGTATTATACATCTGTGGTATCAGACATTTGCTAGACTTCCAAAATGGGTTGGTCTCCTAGGATTTGCAGGAGGTATAACACCGATAATGCTATTTATTGCATATTTGGCGGCACCATGTCAAAGTCTCACCTTACTGGTGAAAAGATCCAGTTAATAATTGGATTCAGCCTCTTTAGCTACCAGAAGTAATTACTCTAGTTGTATTTTTATTTAAACCTATGTGGACAAAGAGTGCCATTCCTTGGTATGATGTCCTCTTACAACAGCCAGTACTGCAGTTACAAAATAAAAATAAAATAAAATAAAATAAAAATGGAGAACGAAGCACACTTCTTGTTGACTGGAATAGCTGGCTGAAATCTGGATGCTTCTTTTATTAATAAAATGACCTATTGTGCTCTTATACGACAAGGAAGAATAATGACCATCACGGTTGGCCTCTTTGGCAGCTCCTTTGTATTTTTTTGAAAAACTGGAGATGAGATATAAATATACAAGATCGTTTTTATCTTGGTAAGTTTTTAATAGTATCTGTAAGGAGCCATTTCTTTTTTATTATTATTATTATGCGGTCTCACTGTACTAAAATCCTTCAAAACAACATTTAAACAAAGAGAATGGACCAACTGGAACTTGGACAAGTCTCAAAACCCAATTAACTTTCTGCTACTCTCCATATAATCCCCCATCCCTTCACCAGAGATCCGTAAGGGCTTATCCATACTTACTCTTGCTCTGCTCTTTCCAGGCACAGCTCTGTGCTTAAAAGCTCCATGTCTAAGCAGTTGGGGTTATTTGCCCCAGAAAATCTGCACTTCTTGCCCAATGGGAGCAAACATCAATTCAGATTCTGTGCGGATGGAAGCTTGCTTCGACTGAGCTTTAAAGAGCAGGCTTTGCCAGGAAAGAGTAGAGAAAAAGTAAGTGTCACAGACTGGTTGGATGCCAAGGAGTGGTAGGAGGCATGAGCCGGGGAACCCCCAAGGGAAGAAGGCTCGGAGCCAGGGGAGTGGTGGTGGGACTACGATGAGTGGTCAGAGGGAGAAGACTGAGGGGTTGAGGGGTTGGAAGCTGGAGAGGCAACCAGTGGCATAGCATGGGTTGCCAGTGCCCAGGGCTGTGTGGAGGAGGTGGGGTGGAAGGGAAGGAAACAGGTGGAGTACGCATGCACAGTCAACTGCCTAACGGCATCCATGTCACCTAAGAGATCGCAGCTGCAGAGATAAGAAAGGAAAATTTGTTCCATTGTCTGGAAATGTCACTTCCTGGTTCACAAGGAAAAGCCATTTTCAACAGAGCACAGAAGCGTGCAGCTGTATTGAGGCAGCACTGAGTGTTGAAATTTTGTACCCCTAACAATTATGCACCCAGGGTGACACACATCCCCTGTGCCCCATCCCACTCTATGCAACTGAGGGCAACAGGGTTTAGTGAGCAGGAAGAGTCTGGGACAGAGTGAAGTTCAGACTATGAGGCTGAAGCAGAAGCTGGAGAGGAGTGGGGTCAAGAGGTTGCTGAAGAATCCAGGGAGTCTCCCTGTCCTGCTGTGACCAACTCCCCTCTCCCCTGGTCTCTGAGAACACACAGAGAAATGAAAGGAGCAGAACAGAGATTAGTTGTGTGCAGACAGAGTTTGAGACTGGGGGGGGGGGGACCCTGAAGAGGATGAGCCTTAGAGAGGGGTGGGAAGACACAACTGTGTCTTCGGGGCAAAACCTACCCGGAAGGGTTGCTGGGACCACTAGGCCTGAGCTGTATTTTTGTTTCCTTGGATAAATAGTTACCGTACTTTTCCGTGTATAAGACTATTTTTATTTCTTTAAAAACCATGCTCAAAAATGGGGGTCGTCTTATACATGGGTAGTGCATAGGGGGGTCGTTTGATTGGTTAGTGCTGCAGCTGTCAGTGGCTATTGTGCATGTTATTGGTTGCTGTGTCAATGGGTGGTGTTGATTGGCTGGCCCAGGAGCTCACCAAGATAGTAGCTAACTTCCTCTATTTGATTTTTTGTCGCCGAAGTATGCTACAGGATCCTGCCCTTGCTGGAAACCCACAGAGATGAAGCGGATTGCTCGCCTCTTATGCCCTTTGGCAGGTGACTGTGCCGTTGCGGTGGTGACGAGATCACACTGGCCTATCTATTCTGAATGCATTCTGAATGTTCTTATGTGATGCCAATAAAGGTTACTTGACTTGACTGGCTGGCGCTGCGGCGATTGAGTGGGCGATTGGCAGCTCTTGCCAGTGACGGGACATACGAGAGGCAGATTTTGTGACGCGTTGTGGTGAGCGATTTTCAGCAATCCCCCCCTAAAAAAAGCTAACGTACACATGTTTACAAGCAATTTCCCTGATATGCATTTTGGTATCTTCTTTCCATGGATATGTACACTTTTACCTAATACACTCATTTTTGTAAACATTGGTTAGTTGGAGAACTGCATTACAAAATTCGGTTGAGTGTGAATTTCAACAGAGAGCTGTGCTTTGGATCATCTATTCAGAATGATCAAATTTGAACGATTCGGCTTTAAATACAAGCTGAATCAAATTCCGCCCTCACCCCTACTTCCAGGTCTTTAACTTTTGTTGTTGTTTAGTCATTTAGTCGTGTCCGACTCTTCGTGACCCCATGGACCAGAGCACGCCAGGCACTCCTGTCTTCCACTGCCTCCCACAGTTTGGTCAAACTCATGTTAGTAGCTTCGAGAACACTGTCTAACCATCTCGTCCTCTGTCGTCCCCTTCTCCTTGTGCCCTCAATCTTTCCCAGCATCGGGGTCTTTTCCAGGGAGTCTTCTCTTCTCATGAGGTGGCCAAAGTATTGGAGCCTCAGCTTCAGGATCTGTCCTTCCAGTGAGCACTCAGAGCTGATTTCCTTCAGAATGGATACGTTTGATCTTCTTGCAGTCTATGGGACTCTCAAGAGTCTCCTCCAGCACCAGAATTCAAAAGCATCAATTCTACTTTCCCCCATATAAGTAAATGGCAATCATTAATAGGGGAGAAAATAAAAGTGTGTTTTCAAGGGCATCGTTGGAGTTGGGGTTAATACTGCATCCCTGGTGGCCCATTTTATTGGCCTGGAGAGAAGCTCTCAAAATCTTCCCCCATGTAGCCTGTTTAATATGCCCCACCCAATCTAATGGGATCCGCTAATATCCAAGGCTGCTGTTATCTGCTTCGCCCACCCTGACTTCTATTTCTTGCAAGTGATAGTTAAGACAGTGACAAAGCAAAAGACAGCAGGAAATGGCTAGAACCAAAGACTCCCCTCTCAACTTAGGTCCTGTCCACACCAGAGTTTAATGTGGATTTGAAGGGGCAGGATGCACTCACTCTGTGGGCCCGCCCCCCAAATCTGGATTATCTGTGGATAGTCCAATAAGGAAAGAAAATTTAACATAGAAGCGCATGCTCCCCAACTGGGCAGACTTATTCTACATGTGCCGTGGTGTTTCTGTGTGTGCCATTTATAGCTATACCCTCTGCTTCCATTTTCTTTTCATCAGCTTTTTTTTCCCCACCAGTTGTTGCTGAAGGTATGCAGTTTTTGTTTTTGTTTGTTTTTTGGGAGGGAAGGGAATTAAAACAGCTCTTTTGCACAGAAGCGCTCTTGCAGAAAACAGCTGTATTAAAACAAGCACAAATTACACTGTGACAAAACCAGTCTACTATCTGAAACTGCTTATGTGGAAATCAGAAGCTGTTTCTAGGGATGGGGGAGAAAATCTGCCGTTGCATATCCAGGAGGCTAAAAAAAATACAAAAACAAAGGGAGAGAACAAGAGGTAACAGCTCTTTGTGTGACTGACTCCAAATCCTTGGCTGGTTGCGTGGCAATTTCTGCCCGCTCCCACAGATGGAATAAATAAAGACACATGGACACCAGAATTTAGGTCAATGGGTGAAAAATGGCCACAACTTTATTGATTACAGGTAAGAGCAGTATTGATAGGCATTAGCCCTATCAGACTAAGCGGCATAGAACTGGGAAGGGTTAAGCACCAACAGGGGGAGCCCCCGAGATGCACATCCCTAGGCGCTCCCCAAGGGGTTACCACTCGGGAGCGCGCTTTAGGCCCTCGCCTCCATAGGTTTCGGACGAGGCAACACCCCCCGGAGTCCTTTATTGAACTACCCTTCAACATTTGGGGGAGGTGATGGCATTCCTCCCCCCCAACTCATTTGCATAATAATACCCCTGCCAATGCCTAACCACCCAAACCAAAGGTGTTGTGACATTTTGCTACGAGGTAGGCGAAAAAAACAAGTGGCTTCCAAAATAATGCCAATTAGGCAAGTGGAAAAACTCCTACCAGGCCCCTTGCGGCGACCAGCCAAAGTCCATAGAAAAGGCCAAGTGAAAACCTAGAGGGTGGGTGGGTGGGAAACCGCAGGTGGCTGGAAGAAAGGGGCGAGCACGGGCTGCCCCGACCTTAAATGAACTCTCCTAAGCCCTCCCCTGCCGCCAGCCGATTGGCTGGCCCGCTAAATGATGACTCCCGGGATTCCCAAGTCCCGCGGGGCTGCAGCCAGCCCCGCGAGGATGTAGGTGGGGCGTGAGCCCGCAACACACACACACCCTCCTTATGTCAGGAGTGGCTTTTGGAGCAACAAGGACTTTCTTCCTCTCTTTTGTGCAAATCTGGTATATCCAAAAACCTGTGTTGAAAAATAAATAAATAAAAAGATGCTCAAGCTTTCCAATGTTCCAATTTACACAACAGAACCACACACACAATTTGGCCCTCCATTCCTGCTCTTCTTCTTCTTTTTCTCAGCATCTTCGCCTATGAAGCAATTGTGCAAAATGCATCCCGTAAATCAAGACACCTGCTGACTTCGCTGTGTACGTGCTGAGAACCGCAGAGCCGCATGGGACAGATACATGGCCTGTTTTGCAACCCATGCAGAATCAAATGGGTTTTTCCAGTTCCTGTGCGGAAACCAAGCTTGGGCATGCAAGGCCTGATGGCTTCGTTTATAGCTCTTGCCAAACCCAAGCTTTTGTTTGTGGTCTCACCAAATCCATGATTAAGGATTGAAGCCGCAGTTAAGTCCTGACGCAGCAAAATGGCTCAGGGGACACCCCCGTATTACATATCTGGGCGGGAGTGCTCTTTAAAGGCCACCCTACTGAACAGAGGGCCCCAGATATTAATCGAGAGGCTTGTTGACTCGTTAAAAGCACTTAAACTTTATATTTAAAAAAGAAATACAAAGTTGCATTTCAAAGGTAAGTGGGAGAGGAAAACGGAACGTTTAAAAACTGTGAGCTAAAAAAGGGATAGTACTTTTCTCTAGGTGGTACATTTTTCTGGGACTGGCAGCTGGGTCTGGCAGTTTATTTTCTGGGGTAAAATCCCAAAACCAGCTGAACAATTTCAATCCTAAAAAAAGCTCAACAACTTTAGTTGTCCCTTTGGTCGTCCCTCACGCATGTTCACTTCATCAAATCTGGCCCTCTGAAAAAAGTTTGGACACCCCTGCTTAACCTTTAAAACCCACAAAACCATTAAAAGGGGGGGACAATTCATGTGTCAAATAGGCATGGATCTCATTCACAGCTTCATAGCACACTTAGTGCTAAGAATGAATTCAGAATATGCCAAGGGACAAATCTGCTAATTTGGGGCTTATCCTCACTTCCCTTTGTTCTGCAATTTCTTCCAATTGTCCCGTGATTTATAGCCATGGGTCTGAGAAGTTTTTCTTTAGTCCTGCCACTTTCACCAAGAAAATCGACTACTACAATGCGCTCTACATGGGGCTATCTTTGAAGGTGACCCGGAAACTACAACTAATCCAGAATGCGGCAGTGAGACTGGTGAGTGGGAGTGGCCACCGAGACCACATCACACCAGTCCTGAAAGACCTACATTGGCTCCCAGTACGTTTCCGAGCACAATTCAAAGTGTTGGTGCTGACCTTTAAAGCCCTAAACAACCTCGGCCCTGTATACCTGAAGGAGCGTCTCCACCCACATTGTACAGCCTGGACACTGAAATCCAGCTCTGAGGGCCTTCTGGAGGTTCCCTCCCTGCCAGAAGCGAAGTTACAGGGAACGAGGCAGAGGACCTTCTCGGTAGTGGTGCCAGCCCTATGGAATGCCCCCACATCAGATGTCAAGGAAATAAGCAACTATCTGACATTTAGAAAACATCTGAAGGCAGCCCTGTTTAGGGAAGTTTTTAAATGACTGATGTTTTAATGTATTTTTAATCTTTTGTTGGAAGCCGCCCAGAGTGGCTTGGTAAACCCAGCCAGATGGGCAGGGTATCAGGGTATAAATAATTTATTATTATTATTATTATTATTATTATTATTATTATTATTATTATTAAACTGCTAGTGTGGTGTAGTGGTTAAGAGCGGTAGACTTGTAGTCTGGTGAACTGGATTCACGTCTCCGCTCCTCCACCTGCAGCTGCTGGGTGACCTTGGGCCAGTCACACTTCTGTGGAGTCTCTCAGCCCCACTCACCCCACAGAATGTTTGTTGTGGGGAAGGAAGGGAAAGGAGATTGTTAGCCGCTTTGAGACTCCTTAGGGTAGTGATAAAGCGGGATATCAAATCCGAACTCTTCTTCTTCAGAAAATCCGACTGACTTTCTTTGATTCAGCAGTAAGCAGAGGGTTTTCCTGGGCAAAGCACCAGAATGAAATAAAAAACCTCTCAGAACCATATCTGGAAATCACAGGACAAACAAATCACAGTGTGGATTAGTCCTCAGTTTAACCTGTGGTTGCTAACTTATAGTTTAGGTAGTTCTCAAGGAAGCAGCCAGGTGAAAACACAATGCATCAACGGAACAACATCCAAAGGGATGTGCTGGAGAGACATGGTGGAATAGGTAATAAATACGGAAGAGGCTGAACCAAGTGAAGTTCAGTGCGCATCAGCGGCAGGGAGTATCAGAACTCACACCAACATTTCCCAGCTATTGCAGCAGTTCCAGCATGGTGTAGTGGTTAAGAGCGGTAGTCATGTAATCTGGGGAACTGGGTTCACATCTCTGCTCCTCCACATGCAGCTGCTGGGTGACCTTGGGCCAGTCACACTTCTTTGAAGTCTCTCAGCCCCACTGACCTCACAGAGTGTTTGCTGTGGGGGAGGAGGGGAGAGGAGATTGTTAGCCGCTTTGAGACTCCCTGAAGGGGAGTGAAAGGCGGGATATCAAATCCAAACTCTTCTTCTTCTTCTTCTTCCTCAGCCAAGAGGTGTGAGTTTCAAGTCCAGCCCCCAATGGATAGGATTGTCCATATTACGTTCAGCAGCTCCAACTCGGAAAAATGGTGTGGATCCTATCTGGGCACTGTCCCAAAACTCATGTGGGGAAACTGTGTGGGACAACTGGCCCAGAACACATGTGCAAACTGATTCAACAATCCTATTATCCACAGAGTTCGATGGGATTTGCTGTCCAAAGGGGTGGGGGGCAATTAGGAGCAGGAAGTCAGCTAGTGGGAAAAGGATTACCGTATTTTTTGCTCACTTTTTCCCTCCTAAAAAGTAAGGGGAAGTGTGTTCCCTCCTAAAAAGTAAGGGGAAATGTGTGTGCGTCTTATGGAGCGAATGCAGGCTGTGCAGCTATCACAGAAGCCAGAACAGCAAGAGGGATTGCTGCTTTCACTGCGCAGCGATCTCTCTTGCTGTTCTGGCTTCTGAGATTCAGAATATTTTTTTTCTTGTTTTCCCCTTCCAAAAACTAGGTGCGTCTTGTGGTCTGGTGCGTCTTATAGAGCGAAAAATACGGTAAGCTGTTCCGCTGCTCAAATTCGCAGCCTCCTGGGTTTGTTTGTGATTGAATGAAACAGCCACTGAGTAATGTGTAGTTCACCCTGACTGTAGGACTCTAGCCTGACAGTACAACCTTGTAAATACTCAGAAAAAAAAGTCCCACTAACCCCAATGGGGCTCACTTCCGAGTAAACATGTTTTGAGATTGCATTTTTCATTTCTGGAGCTAGCATGGCAACTACTGTTTATTGTAATTAACATCTGATGATAATCATAGGGAGCCGCGGTGGTGAATTTGAATAACTAGAGTTCCCAGCCGCATCAAGAAAGAGTGTTCTGCTTCTTAAACTTCTCTTCGCAAAGCTGTTTGTGCCTGCAGCCAGAGAAATTTGAAGCTCTTCGGCACACAGCTGCTCTGCAAATATAATTTTCCTATCAACTTTGACAAAGAAAAATTGCTAAACGGTTCCCACTTCTGCCATCATTGCTCTTGACAATGTTTTAACAAGCTAAGTGTTTTCATATGTTTGCTTTATGTAAGAGATACAAATTGGCAACAAGCAGTGGCGGCGGCGGCTGCTAATGCCAATCGTGGCATTGTGAACTCCAAGGTCGTAAAGTTAAGAAAAAATATATTTTTAAAAAATCAAGTTTCTTTCTCCGCCAAAGGAGGGTTCTGATCTGATCTGGTCATGAATCATGCTGCATTTCTAATTAATAAAATAAGTTATTGGGCACTAGATCTGCAGGAATTTGTAGATGGGGTTCATGCAACTTCCCAGAATCCTGATCAAGGGAGTCTGGTGAAACTAGAGGACCAACCTTATGTCTGTTTGGTAGAATGCTTGTCAGTGTGGGCAGCTTATATACCTGTGCAAGACCAGCAGATTCCTCCTCTGGTCTGTCAGACTGCTGCTCTTTGGCCTGTCTGCTGTTTCACATGTTGACCCCACCTGCCCAAAGACAATCTCTCCAGAGTGGTGAATGCTCTGGTTATCTCCCGCTTAGACTACTACTGCAATGCGCTCTATGTGGGGCTACTTTTGAAAGTAATCCGGAAACTGCAACTAATCCAGAATGCGACAGCCAGACTGGTGGGAGTGGCCGCCAAGACCATTTAACACAGGTCCTGAAAGACCTTCATTGGCTCCCAGTACGTTTCTGAGCCCAATTCAAAGTGTTGGTGCTGACCTTTAAAGCCCTAAACAGCCTTGGCCCAGTATACCTGAAGGAGTGCCTCCACCCCCATCGTTCAGCCCGGACACTGAGATCCAGCACCGAGGGCCTTCTGGCAGTTCCCTCATTCCGAAAAGTGAAGCTACAGGCAACGAGGCAGAGGGCCTTCTCGGTAGTGGTGCCCGCCCTGTGGAATGGCCTCCCATCTGATGTCAAGGAAATAAACAACTATCTGACTTTTAGAAGACATCTGAAGGCAGCCCTGTTTAGGGGAGTTTTTAATGTTTGATGTTTTATTCTGTTTTTAGTGTTCTGTTGGGTGCCGCCCAGAGTGGCTGGGGAAACCTAGCCAGATGAGCAGGGTATAAATAATAAAGTTGTTGTTGTTGTTGTTGTTGACCCAAAGTCTTTTATTTATTTAGAAGAGTTTGGATTTGATA
This sequence comes from Podarcis tiliguerta, assembly GCF_965153285.1. NCBI lineage: Eukaryota > Metazoa > Chordata > Lepidosauria > Squamata > Lacertidae > Podarcis > Podarcis tiliguerta. The sequence continues at coordinate 102,669,783 of NC_139535.1, read as the reverse complement.
TCCCGCCTTTCACTTCCTTTAAGGAGTCTCAAAGCAGCTAACATTCTCCTTTCCCTTCCTCCCCCACAACAAACACTCTGTGAGGTGAGTGGGGCTGAGAGACTTCAAAGAAGTGTGACTGGCCCCAGATTATGAGACTACCGCTCTTAACCACTACACCACACTGGCTCACAGTTTACTTGGGCAATCCTCACTCAGAACTAAGTCGCAATGAGTTCTATGCCATTTGCTCTCAAGTAAGTGCACATTTAGGATTGCAGTCTCCCTGTCTTTCAAGATGGTGGTATCCCCCTCCTCTGTTTCACCCTGAGAACAGCCATGTTAAGAAGTTGAGAGGTATTCACTCAAATCAACAGGAGCATTTCTGATTCAAAAACATCGCTGCTAAATAGCTTTATTCTAATACACAGAATGCAATTTTCTACCCCCCAAAAAATATGAATTTATTTAGTGCTGAAATAGCAGCCACTCATAACATTATCATAAATGTGCTTGTTTAGCTGAACTGAGTTCAATATTTTTTTTAAAAGGAACTTTAAACAATCTTATTTTGGAAACCATCGTTTTCAAGCATGAATTTTGATATCATGTTTCTGACCACTTCTCCCTCACTTAAGCTCCTATTTTGGTGAGGTAGATAATCTTCTATGTAAGGGGACAAAATGATAGCAGGTTCTGCACAGTCAATTCCACCTAATGAATGCCCATTCGATTCATATATATATTGCAACACAGGCTGTATACAGCAGTCACTGGAAATAATAATGATGATGATGATGATAATAATAATAATAATAATAATAATAATAATTTTATAATTTATACCCCGTCCATCTGGCTGTGTTTCCCCAGTCAGTCTGGGTGGCTTCCGGCATACATAAAAATTTTAATAAAATGTCAAACATTTAAAAAAAACATTAAATGACTCTGTGAGACAACACCAGCATCCCTTTGAGATGTCAAAATGTTATTTCCACTACATTTCTGCATCTATTAAAGCTGCAGTTGAAAAGCATTTTTCTGGGTTCCAAATATGCACCACCATATGGTTTCATTAACCACTTCCTTAGTGGATTTGCAGCATATGCAAGAATTAGGGGGGGGGATCTTCTGTTTGCTGTGAACTGTTATGGTAGGGATGCAAGGCATAAATGTCCCCTCATCCACTGCCTGGCAAAGTACAGAATTTACAAAAACAAAGGCATCGTGATTTCTGCCACTCCAGCAAACTTCCACGTTGATAAATTGCCCACCAAGGACCAAGCAAGGGCTTAAGTTGACCAAGGCATTGCGGAGAGGGGAAAGGAAATCTCAGGCAATGCTACTCTTTGGGGCAGTGGGTCCGTTTTCTTTGCAACGTGCAGTTCCACTCTTAAATACATGCAGTCCCGCTAAGGCTGCCAGCCATCCCAGCCACTGTTTTGTGTGTCCATTATTATTACATTAAAGGCCCTCCAGTTTTACAATATTATAGATAAAGTCTTTTATGCTATTTGTTTAATGATAACTTTTTTGCATTAATCAAGAGTAATAAAAATGCTTCTTTCTTTAACAGACTCAACAGCTATTAAAAGATTACTATTATATAATATTCTTTTGAACTTGAAATTAGGGAAAGACAAAGCTAACAAAAGATGGGAGAGAGTCCTAAGCAATTCCATTCATAATGAAGAATGTTCTTATTTATGTAAACAAGGATTGGATATTTCAATGCATGTCAGCTTTAAAAAAAAAAACTTTCAGAAAGGCTTGTACATCAGTATTATACATCTGTGGTATCACACATTTGCTAGACTTCCAAAATGGGTTGGTCCTCTAGGATTTGCTGGAGGTATAACACCCATAATGCCAATTTCTTGAAAATTTGGTGGCCACCTCATGAGAAGAGAAGACTCCCTGGAAAAGACCCTGATGCTGGGAAAGATGGAGGGCACAAGGAGAAGGGGACAACAGAGGACGAGATGGTTGGACAGTGTTCTCGAAGCTACAAACATGAGTTTGACCAAACTGCGGGAGGCAGTGGAAGACAGGAGTGCCTGGCGTGCTCTGGTCCATGGGGTCACGAAGAGTCGGACACGACTAAACGACTAAACAACAACAAAAGTTAAAGATCTGGAAGTAGGGGTGAGGGCGGAATTTGATTCAGCTTGTATTTAAAGCCGAATCATTCAAATTTGCTCATTCTGAATAGATGATCCAAAGCACAGCTCTCTGTTGAAATTCACACTCAACCGAATTTTGTAATGCAGTTCTCCAACCAACCAATGTTTACAAAAATGAGTTATTAGGTAAAAGTGTACATATCCATGGAAAGAAGATGCCAAAATGCATATTAGGGAAATTGCTTGTAAACATGTAAACAACAACAACAATGTCAAAGTCTCACCTTATGGGGAAAAGTGGCAGATAAGATCCAGTTAATAATTGGATTCAACTGTCATCACCACCATTTGAAGTGGTGGTCACAATGTGGTTTGCTGTTGCTGTTAAAATTTGTATACCCGCCTGGCATCCGCAGATCTCAGGGTGGTTCACAACACAAAAATACAATATAAAAGCATAAAAAACAAAGAAAACAACCAATAACAAACCAATAATCTCCCCCCCCCCCCGCCACCAATGAACTAAGCTACTAGAGATTGTTGCTGTCAGTTCCTTGCTTCCCTGACAGTTGCCCCCAATGACATGGATTGAAGCTGGATTGGGGAATTTACTCTACCCAATTCATAGGGTGCTGTTAAATATTCCAGCTGGAACATCTCACCATGGCAGTGCCAGTTTGGTCCTCGTCGCTTCTCTTAAGATGCTGCCCAGCTCAAATATGACCTATCTAGGAAATGCAACATGGCCCACCTGCTGGAGTTCCAACAGCTTTCCCATTTACAACAGTGATATAATATAAAATGTTGTTTGTTCCATGTAACAAAAACACAAACTAGCAGTTGGCCTGCGGCTTGGGACACATTTCTGCCAGGGCTGGCTGTGCTGCATAATCTTAATCTAGAAGGGTGATGTGTTCAGGGGGACATGCCTTGGATAAGTGACCTTGTCAACTGTGTTCCCTGATCCAAACAAAGCTATGGTGTTAAGTCCTATAATGTTAGTGCAACTCCATAATCAAAGCGATTCGGGTTTGGGGATTTGGAGACTCATCTGGCCCAGGACATCTTTTAGAGAAGAAATGTTGATTTGTAGCTGTGCACCTGCTTGCAAAAGGCTATGCAGATAGATATTTATTTCTAGATCTTCTTCCTGTAGCTTGACCCTTGGCAACCTACCCCATCTAGGGCTATTTTAAAACTGCACAAACCATTTGGGTCAGCCTCTCCCTGTCCCACTTCTCAAGTATCTACAGTGAGCTAATAATATTAACAGTGAGGCTCTTCTTTATTCTCGATGATCTTAAACGTTCTGCTTTTGTACACTTGGCACTTCTGTTCTCAATTCTGCTGTCTAGGAATGCAATCGGCACCATCGCTTTGGATTAAAACACACTGGGAGCTTTTTACGGAGTGTTTGCCAGCGTATTTAATGTTCTCATAAAAAGTTCAACTATTGAAAAGAGGGCAAGCCAAGTAATCAAGCATTATCTGGGCCCAACAGAATACAAATGTCTAGGCACTGACCATTTCTGCTCAATAGGTTAGCCAAACCTAATAGACATTACTATTGTTTTGACCGCCAGACTTCTGATTGGTTGGCCTTTTCTACTTGGTAGACTTGCGTCAAAAATGGCTCCCCTCAGGAGGCAGGAAGTGGCTGGGTAATGTGATGACCATGTGGAGATCAACAATATTTGAGGTGTATAAAAGACAACAAGCCTTGGTGCCTCCTTGAGGAGAAGGTTCAAGAGGAACGGTCCACTTTGAACAACGTTACCTCTTTTCTCAAATAGCGTTGAACAATCACGGCATGAAATTGTCCAAACCAATTTCAACAATAGTTCACCCATTTCATCATGTCTCCCTGCAGGATCCACTCTTATATCAACTAATATGGGATTAATATATTAATGGATGAAAAAACAAACTAGCAATAAAGAGGAGAACAGAGGAAAAGCCTTCCCTGTCTCCAAAAATATTTTTTTTTTAAATAAAGAACATTATTTGGGTCTAGCCATCCATTCACTCCCCATTTTGTCCTATTCCAGCAGCTTCATACATTTTTTAAAAAATGATGCTGACTTAAAACACACACAAATCAAATAGGGTGCTAAAATGATGGCGAGATGTACCTGTTTCAAAATGTCAATTCAACTGCTAACGTATATGGTATTTCTGGGATCCCTCTGTCTGGAAGCTATAAAAGGCTATTTCCCTGCTTGCTCTTGGTTGATTCCTGCAATACCATTAGCTTTCTTGCAGTTCTTCTTCACTCCTCGCTTTTCAATAGCAGAGAAAAGGTAGGTGTTTAACTAGGAACTTCACTGTCCTAAGCAGACTGAGAAGGATCAGTGGCCACAGCTATCAGCTCTGCTGGCTTAACATGGCAACTGTGGGGTTAACCAGCCTCATATAACCAACTTGCTTAAGTTTAATTAATGCATGAAAGGGTTAATACCACAAAGCAAGCTGTCCTGCCAGGCTTAGCTATGTCCATGGCCCTTCATTTTGGGAGGAACTAGATAAACAAGCCTTTGTTCTCCTGCAGCTCAGTGTATGAAGAGAATTGAACTGGTTGCTCCAGCAAAACCACATGGCTCGCACAAGCCACTATACTAATAATCTAGGAACTTTGAAGACACTCAAACTCAGGACGCAAGGGAGAAACGTGCTAAGAGGAAGGCACGCTTGGCAAATCCACACCGTGATCAACTCCCGCCTAGAAACCAATGTCCCCACTTTGGAAGGATGTGTGGATCCAGAATTGGCCTCAACAGTCACTTACAGACTCACTGTTAAAACCGTGTTTATGGAAAACAATCTTACTCGGGTATGAGTGATCACCAGAGAAGAATCTAGAAACTTTCACCACTTTGTAACTAAACTAAGTTTTACTCCCTGTTGAACTTTTCTGAGGCACACGAATCTGACCTTTGGAGAGTTTGTAAGTAACCAATTTTTAATTGACCAAATGTGTTGTTGTTTTCCTATGCGGGAGAAGAGGGTAACTTTTGAAAAACACTTTTTAAGTGGGCATTTTGGAACTCATTTTGACAAATACTGTCCCCCCCCCCTCTTTTTTGCATTCATTCTGTCTTAGCACCTGCCCAGACTAGCTCAGGAGAGGTTGTATTATGCTGACGAACTTTGCAGACCCAACTCTAACATTTTCTTACTTTTCTTATTACCAGTTCCTCCTCCTTCTTTTTTTCAACTAAGAAAGGGGCTTGCCATTTTACTTTCCCTTGATTGGCCAGTTCCGCAGTGTCTTAGTGCAAATACAGTGCTAGTTGTCTCTGCAGAATCTACAATGGTGTAGATTTATATTCGGTGCTTCCAGAGAATGTTGCAGGCTACTGCTAAAGGCTGCCCCCTTGTGGCAGCTGCTTTTAATTATAGAGTATCCTGCAATGATTTGAAAAAATTCTAATTAAATGCTGCACATTTTAATCATTTGGCTAATCAACTAAATATTTAGCTGATGAACCCATAGGGCTGGGGGAAGAACAAACAGTTTATAGTATGAGTCATGAGGCTATTTTGGGCTTTGTTTGTTATTATAATAGGGAATTAATTGAGGCTATTTTAGCACAATAATGAGAAGAATTAAATATTAAAAATAGACTTTCAATTTAAAAATGAGTAGCTGTTGCTCAGTCATTTGTTTTTTCAATATCTGCCAAAGACACAGATATTGGTAACAACTAGAATTACCTGGATTTAATCAATTAAAAAGAAATTTGACACATAATTAAACTTTTTTAAAAAAAGATTGTCGGGGGGGGGAATTCCACACAATAATGATTGCCAGAGTCATTTTGTTTACTTCCTAGCTGCTGCAAGTGGTATATTGGAATGGAGCAGGCAATTCCTTCATCAGAGACTCCTTGGCAAACTTCAAAGGAACTGAAGAAGTCATGTGATGTACGAAGAAATGTCTTGAGATTCTCCATGACTGAAGTGGTTGTGTTTATGGAATGGTGTGGAATTAAAGGAATTGTGCTTCTTTCAATAAGAAAGGTGCTTGGTATTTTTTTGCCACCTCCTTTGTGAAGTTCAAGTTGGCTCGTTTCCGATAAACACAGTTCAAGATTTACCATAATGTTTGTGTGTATCTGTGTATCCTAAACAGTATTTTAAACAGTATTTCAATCTTGGCGATGCCTTTATTTAGATCAGCTGCTGGAGAGAGTGTTCTTTTTGCTCGCGCCCCGTTTGTGGGCTTCCCAGAAGCATCTGATAGTCATGATGGGAAACAGGATATTTGACTGGATAGGACTTGGGTCTGATCCAACAGGGCTCTTTTACTACAGGACTAATCACTGTATAGTGACCTTAAGAATCACTGCCCTTAAAAAGAACTGTTTGGAAGGGCAGTTGCACGAAGGGAGTGCCTGTTGCTTGGGAAATCTGATTGTGTTTCTCAAGGGCTTTTCTGAGACAGTGGCGTAGCGTGGGTTGTCAGCACCCAGGGCAAGGCAAGTAATTTGCGCCCCCTAACCCGGGCAAGGCAAGTAATTTGCGCCCCCCCCCCGCTGCACTGTCCCTCCCCCAGATAGTCCCTCGCTCTCTCTCCGCACCGCACCGCACGCCTGGCACCCTCCCCTCCACAGTTGGCGGCGACCCGGCGGCTCGGATCGGATTCGCACAGCCAGCACTGCAGTGAGAGAGAGTGAGTGAGCCAGGTAGGGGCAGAGAGCTGCGAGTGCGAGCGCCCCCCCCCCAGATGTTGCGCCTGGTGCGGCCGGCCCCCCCTGCACCCCCCACGCTACGCCACTGTTCTGAGAGTCTTGTTAATGAGAGCTAGCAGAAAGGAGCCTCAATTCACTTTACCCTCATTCAAGATAGCATTCTGTATTTGACTTAAAAACCAGGATGTGGATCTCCAGATGTCTCTGAACTGCATCTCTCCTCATCCCTGACCACGATTAGCCACGCTGGGAGCTGGGGGTCCATAACAACCCTGATTTAAAGGCACAGGATATTCAAGATCCAGTTCAAACTTTTAAGGATGGGAATGGCTTAAGCCCAGCAGGGCCTTCTAAGCATTTTAGCAGAAAATGACCAGGTGCTCATCTTTCTTCGCCTCATCTCTTTTCAGGGTTGCAGCTCCTCCCTACGTATCCAGATTCTCCCATCACTCTCCATCTCTTAGGACCTCACCATAGCTGTCAACGTTTCCCTTTTTTTAAGGGAAATCCCCTTATTCTGGATAGGATTCTTCACAAGAAAAGGGAAAAGTTGACAGCTATGGACCTCACTCACAGCCATCCCCCACTGCTTTTCTGCCACAGGTACAGGGTGCTACTTCTGCTTATAAGGCCAGCAGAACGACAGTCCATAGCTGTCGTTTCCCTTTTTTTAAAGGGAAATTCCATTATTCCAAATAGGATTCCTTGCAAGAAAAGGAAAAAGTTGACAGCTATGATCCAGTCAAGCCTCCCTAGGACTGATAATAAGAGTTTGCTGCAAAGCAATCAATTTCTCTGATCCAGAACTGAACGTGTTCCATTTGTGAGCTTCCTCTTGCCGATAGTTACAGAAACACGGTGACTGCATGGAAACAAGCCATCTCCTGCGTTGGAATCAACCTTGAGCAGCAAAAATAAGGCTAGGTTCACTTTTCTTCCTGCCAGATCATGGGATTACTGTATTGAAGAGGTGGGAGCTGTTTACTACATTGAAACTTCAACTACATTGAAACTTCAAGCAGTACCAGCAATAGAGTAAATGGCAAGCAGCAGCATGGCCTAGTTTGCAACATCCTGTCACCAGTTGCACAAAGGAGCTTAATCAAAGCCTTAATGACTAGTGCAAGAAGCTGTGGCACACGCCCACATGCGCTTTGCAGGATGTTTCTAACAGGGTCCAGACTCTCTTTGCTCTCCACAAGAGCATGTAATTGGGGCAGCTGGTGCATATGGCTGGGCTCTTTTGCTGTTTATCCCTTGACAGAGGGGCAAGTACCGTATTTTTTGCTCTATAAGACTCACTTTTTCCCTCCTAAAAAGTAAGGGGAAATGTGTGTGCGTCTTATGGAGCGAATGCAGGCTGCGCAGCTATCCCAGAAGCCAGAACAGCAAAAGGGATTGCTGCTTTCACTGCGCAGCGATCCCTCTTGCTGTTCTGGCTTCTGAGATTCAGAATATTTTTTTTCTTGTTTTCTTCCTCCAAAAACTAGGTGCGTCTTGTGGTCTGGTGCGTCTTATAGAGCGAAAAATACGGTAGTTGTGCATGACCCCAGCAGGTAATAAAAATCTCCTTCCAGAGGCCACAGATCCAAGCAGAGGCGTGGTGCAGGGAGATGCGGCTAACCCAGATCCCATCAGCCATTCCCCATTCAGAATCTGCAAATTTGCAAAACAAGAGGAAATCCACATCTGGAGCAGAAGGGGAAAGAGCCAGGGAAGATTCTACAGGGGGGCAAGGGAAGCTTGCAAGAGAGGGTAGATTTCTTATCCTTCTCTCAAAAGTGCAGCACTGAATCTTGAAGCCACTTCTGATTATCTGCCAGTATTTTGTTGGACATTAAATATGTCTGATTTCCTCAGTTCCAACCTATAAAATAGCTAAATGAGTCTGTGTGGCAACTCTACCAGTCCTGATCTGGGAGTCCTGGACCGCCACGCTGCAATCTAAGCCTGGAGGACATGGAAAGGCAAGATGCTGAAGGCACAGGGCAACAGGTGATGCTGTATTGGGAGCTGTCAAAGGCCTCTACCAGGCCTGGCCAATCCAGAGGTTCTACAGTGCCTGCCAATCACAGGAGGCTAATGCTTTAGATCAGCAGTTCATTGATGCTTGTTTTTAACTTCTGTTGTTTTTGCCTTTTCATGTTGTTATTGTATGTTTTATATTTTTAATGTTTTGATATATTTTATGAATTAGTGGTATGTTGTTGTTGTTGTTGTTGTTTAGTCGTTTAGTCGTGTCCGACTCTTCGTGACCCCATGGACCAGAGCACACCAGGCACCCCTGTCTTCCACTGCCTCCCACACTTTGGTCAAACTCATGCTGGTAACTTCGAGAACACTATCCATCCATCTCGTCCTCTGTCGTCCCCTTCTCCTTGTGCCCTCCATCTTTCCCAACATCAGGGTCTTTTCCAGGGAGTCTTCTCTTCTCATGAGGTGGCCAAAGTATTGGAGCCTCAGCTTCAGGATCTGTCCTTCCAGTGAGCACTCAGGGCTGATTTCCTTCAGAATGGAGAGGTTTGATCTTCTTGCAGTCCATGGGACTCTCAAGAGTCTCCTCCAGCATCCTAATTCAAAAGCATCAATTCTTCAGCGATCAGCCTTCCTTATGGTCCAGCTCTCACTTCCATACATCACTACTGGGAAAACCATAGCTTTAACTATACAGACCTTTGTTGGCAAGGTGATGTCTCTACTTTTTAAGATGCTGATATTAGTGGTATACTGTATATTTATTATTATAAATGCAGATAAAAAATAAAGATGTTTGCAATACTCTTTAGCATCTGGAGGGAGCACTTCAGCACACGGTCACAGGAAGTTCCCAAAGTTGGTCCTGGCTTCCATCCACAGGATGTCCTTGTTAAACTGTGAGCTTTGCCATTCGCTCATGAGAGTGCTAGAATTTATCGGCCTGCTTAATCCAGGTGACCTCTGCCAGACTCTCAGGGATTTAGACTAGAATCCCTAAGAATAGCAGATGGCTAGGAAGAGCTGCTGTCTTCAGCATTTTTTCCCCAGTCTGTGAAATTATTTGCATCCCCCCCCCTTTTTTTTTTTTTTACATCTGGAACTGCAGACACTAACTGAGACACTTTCAGGCTAAACATGTTTAATGATGTAACAGCTCGCCAGGCAACTGACAACAACAAAACCTCCTCAGTTATCTTCTTTTTCTAAGGAAATGGTAAGAAATGCACAGCTTGAGGAATTCCATGCAATTAAGGGGGAGGGGTGTTGAACATTTTCCTTGCGAAAGAAAGAATTAGATTGTCAAAGATCTCCCAACCACCTCCACACACAAAATACAATCTTTGGCAGGTGCTTCACTAAAGCATGCATCACTTACAAGCATAATTTAATTGTATCCACAATGTTGATGCTGTTCCTTGGTTTCTACCACATCAGCAGCATTTTATTATTTGTACCCCGTCCATCTGACTGGGTTGCCCCAGCCACTCTGGGCAGCTTCCAACATATGTATATAAAACATAATAAAACATTGCACATTAAAAGGCTTCCCTATACAGAGCTGCCTTCAGATGTTCTCTAGAGGTTACACAGTGGTACCTCGGGTTACAGACGCTTCAGGTTACATACGCCACTAACCCAGAAATAGTACCTCGGGTTAAGAATTTGCTTCAGGATGAGAACAGAAATTGTGCAGCGGTGGCAGTGTTAGACCCCATTAGCTAAAGTGGTACCTCAGGTTAAGAACAGTTTCAGGTTAAGAACGGAGCTCCAGAATTAATTAAGTTCTTAATCCGAGGTACCACTGTATAGTCAATCAGCATCTTGGGCATTCCACAGGGTGGGCACCACTACTGACAAGGCCCTCTGCCTGGTTTCCTGTAGCTTCTATTCTTGCAGTGAAGGAACCACCAGAAGACCCTCAGAGCTGGATCTCAGTGTCCAGGATGAATGATGGGGGTCGAGACACTCCTTCAGGTATGAAGGGCCAAGGCCATTTAGCGCTTTAAAGGTCAGCACCAATACCAGACCCTTCAAGTGTCCCTATTTTCCAGGGACATCCCTGTTTCACAGAAGCCGTCCCGGTTTCTGATTTGACCCGGGAATGTCCTGCTTTTCCTTAGGACATCCCTATTTTCATTGGAGAAATGTTGGAGGGTATGAAGTTATCCAACCCCTGAGCCGTCTGAAGGCAATCCTGTATATGGAAGGTTTTTACTGTTTAATGTTTGATTATGTTTTTCTATATATTGGAAGCTGCCCAGAGTGGCTGCAGCAACCCAGTAAGATGTGTGGAGTAAAAATAGTAAAATGATCATTATGGAATAGGAAGTCCCTATTTTCCTTGGAGAAATGTTGGAAGGTATGCAACATTGTGCTCGGAAATGTACTGGGAGCCAGTGAAGATCCTTTAGGACTGGTTTTATATGGTCCCAGGGGCCACTCCCAGTACCAGTCTGCCGCATTCTGCATTAGTTTTAGTTTCCAAGTCACCTTCAAAGGTAGCCCCACATAGAGCACATTGAAGTATTCAAACAGCAGATAACCAGCACGTGTACCACTCTGGTAAGACAGTGCACAAGCAAGTAGGGTCGGCCGGCATACCAGGTGGAGCTGGTAGACAACTGCCCTGGACACAAAAGTAATCTGCACCTCCATGGACAGCTGCGAGTCCAAAATGACTCCAGAATGCACAATGGAGGGGTTGCCTCTTTGGAGCATTCTCTCATCAAATAAAATAAGCAGCCAAGAGTTATTTTTGCTTCCTCTGCAGCTTCCTATTCTTGGGGAAGGTGATCAAGCATGTGGTGGCAGGACAACTCCGGAGACTGTTGCATAATACTGATTGCGATAATTTATCGGTCTGGCTTCTGGCCCAGTTTCCGCGTGGAGTCTGCCTTTGATGACTATCTCTGGAAGAAGAATAGTGAACCCTAGATCTCTCAGTAGCTTTTTCTCCCATCAACCATAGTACCCTTCAGGACTGGCTCTCAGGGTTAGGGAACAGAGGCGTCTTTTCCCAGCCATCCCTTTCTCACCTGTTTGACAGGTTCCAGAAGATGGTGCCTCAGGTTAAAGCAGCTCCATCTCTTAAGTGTTGTCTCACACAGTGCCACAAATACAGTGGTACCTCGGGTTAAGTACTTAATTCGTTCCGGAGGTCCGTACTTAACCTGAAACTGTTCTTAACCTGAAGCACCATTTTAGCCAATGGGGCCTCCTGCTGCTGCCGTGCCACCGGAGCCCGATTTCTGTTCTCATCCTGAAGCAAAGTTCTTAACCTGAAGCACTATTTCTGGGTTAGCGGAGTCTGTAACCTGAAGCGTATGTAACCCAAGGTACCACTGTATTCATATCCCGTACCATCTTAACATTTGTTTCAAATCCCCAGGGGAGATTTGCCAGAGGTTTGAGCTCAAGTGCCGCTACTACTGTGCTGGTGACACCCAGTTCTGCATCTCCTGATAATAAAAAATAAATAAATGGAGGAATGTCTGCGTATGACAATTATTTCCAAGTAAGGGGGAATGGCAACAAAATGTTGCAGTGTGGGGTGCTCCTAGTCAGGATTCTGACCAAGCAGGCAGCCAGCAACACTTTTCTGAGATACTTTGTTCCATTATTCTTATCCCTGGGTCCACACCCAAAAGTCAGCCGGCATTTTGTGACTACTGAGTAGGCTTCAGTCCTTATGGGGCTTGGGGTGAGGGGCTCACCCGGTTTTATTTTTTTCCTAAACATTTATCGTATTTCTGCAAACGTGGGGTTTTCCCCAAATGAATACTTCCTTCTTGTGCTTCAGCTACCGTATGTAAGATCCACACGCAGACACTGAAATCATTGTTAGCAATGGGATGGGATAGACCAGGGACGGCCAACTTCCAAGAGACTGCGATGATCTGCTCACACAATTATAAACTGGCAGTGATCTACCCCTTTTGGGGGGGGGGGGGGTTGGGTCAAAGTTGTTGAGCTTTTTTTATGAGGGAATGATGTGCAGTCTAATTCTCGACGTATTAATTTTGATCCCTTGAAAATGAGAGTAAGGACAAGGCGATATTCTTTCTGAGCTCATAGGAAAGGGCAGCTCAATTTGTTTTCAAATATGGCAGGTGCAGCTGGATACCAGTTAAACTGAACCAAAAAATATAAATCATCATTAGTTTTTAAATTATTATTCTGATAACTGGCAGATAAAATATGTGAGTTTCAAGATGTTACAATTTTGGGGGTGGGTGGGGGAACCTCACTGGCCCAATTAAGCACAATTTCACCTGCACAGTATCACCTGATCAACACTTAAACATGTCTCGGACTATATCGCTTTGCCGCTGCACCCTGTAAGAGCCTATTGTCTGAGGAAACAGGCCATAAACTATGGGCTGGGTTGGTGCTGCCCTCTAGGGGCTGTTCTGCATGGACTGCAATAGCAGGTGTCACTCAAATTAATCCTCAAAGGAGGGATCAGCCTTCACACACGTACATAGAAGTGTTTCAAGAGTTTCGGCATCAACATCAAACACCAGGTCACAATGTTCTATTTGTATCTCCGGGAAATAACCAGAGACTCAAGGCAACAGCTGGTGGGAAGCATCTAGTGAACTCAATTCAGTGCCAAAGTGCATAGCTGTCAACTTACAGATGTGAAAATAAGGGACCAGCAGCCTTGAAAATAAGGGACCAGCAGCCAAAATAAGGGACCTGCAACCTCACCTGTTCCAGGCACTCCAGTCTTCCTGCCCTCCTGCAGTCTGGTCAAACTCATGCTGGTAGCTTCGAGAACACTGTCCAACCAACTTTGTGACCAGAGGTTCAACTGAATAGAATCTGAATCACATGCACCACAAGGCCTATGCAGCCTCCACTTAAGATGGCTCCCTGGCCTGGCTTTGCACTGCAAAGTTTGCAGCAGCACGTGCAACAAAATGGCGTCCAGCATTCAAAAAACCCCTCAGCTTGCATTAACTAGCCACACACAAGGCATGCAAGCTCCACCCCCCAGTCATTCTTAGACTTCTTATTGGGTGAGCAACACAGCCAAGCAACACAGTTGGAGCCTCCCTCCTCCCTGGCCGGCAGGGAGGGAGGGAGAGGAGCTGCTTCCTTTGAAATTTAAGGGACATCATTTAAGGGACATTTAAGGGACATCCATCAATAAGGGACAGCAGCGGGACATGGCGCTGGAATAATGGACTATCCCTTCAAATAAGGGACACTTGACAGCTATGCAAAGTGCGATATACAGAAAAGGTGCCATGTTGCACAGATTTCTGTGTATGTTTTCACCATGTAAATGGCACTGCATATGCACAGGCTGCAACTGCAATGAACTACAGGAACAAAGGGACGTGGGTGGCGCTGTGGTCTAAACCACTGAGCCTCTTGGGCTTGCCGATCGGAAGGTCGGCGGTTTGAATCCCCGCGATGGAGTGAGCTCCTGTTGCTCGGTCCCAGCTCCTGCCAACCTAGCAGTTCAAAAGCATGTCAAAGTACAAGTAGATAAATAGGTACCGCTCCGGTGGGAAGGTAAACAGCATTTCCGTGCACTGCTCTGGTTTCACCAGAAGCGGCTTAGTCATGCTGGCCACATGACCCGGAAAAACTGTCTGCGGACAAACGTCGGCTCCATCGGCCAAAAAAGCGAGATGAGCACCGCAACCCCAGAGTCATTCATGTCTGGACTTAACTGTCAGGGGTCCTTTAACTTTTTACTGGGGAAAGGCACAGGGTCAGCACAGGAGCTCCTTGGCTTCTAGGAAATCAGGTGCATGGAAGCAAGTTTGAGGCTCAATCCAAGACAAGGGGATGATAGCTCTCAAACTAATTGGGGATTATCTTGTGTTTGCTGATAAGAGCTCCGTTGTGTTTGCATGGTTAAATCAATGGAAGGCAGGCAAAAGCATTCAGGTGCCAAAGCATTATGTTGCATCAGCCATTTCCCCCACATTTATATTGACAATCACATTAAATGAGACACACACATTGTACACACTCAAAAAGCCTGTATTCTTCAGGAGCGATCCTGTCAGAACACTAAAGTCCGATAAATAACATTTACAAGAAAACTGAAGCGCAACAGTTACGATGTTGAGTTTGTAACATGGATACAAATATGGATTGACAGCTCAATGAGGTCATTCGTGTCAAATCAAATAACTAAAATTGCACACAAGACAAGGGGAAAGTAAGAAGCAGCTCAAAGTAACAGCATGCTGAACTGAAAAATAAAACCTATACCGTTTCCAAGCCAGTTTAAAGCGAAAAGTGCTACAAAATTGCCATCCACCTAGTTTCTGATCTTCCACTTCTCTAGTTTCCAAGTTGTATAAACTATTCCATAAAATACAAGAGGTGTTCATGTTGAGTCTCGAGTAAGTTTCAAGGAGATATAAGTTTAGAAGTCCACATTTCTACCCCAGTGTCACCTCAGTCAACAGCATCGTCAAATTGGCCTTCCACTGGCATAGTCTCTACCTGTCTCCAAGTCACCGGTGCTACATGGTGCAAGCTTGGGTCATACAAAGGCTTTTCTCGAACTGAACATGCCACTGGCTCTTGATCCAAGAAACCTCCGCCGTGAATCACATCTTCAAAATCTGTTGAGTGATTTTAAATCAATCTGATTATGTCTATAAAGCTGTTTTCAACAGGCTGCAATTCTAAGAACCCACGCTAGGGAATAAGGCCCTCTTGGCATCAGAGCAAATTATTTTTGATAACAATTATTCCTCTCATCCCACCCTTCCTCCAATAAGCCTAGGGCAGGATACATGGAGAGGATATCATTTTATCTTCCCAACAACCCTTAAGGCCATGTTGTCAGCTTTCTTCCTTGAGCCAAGAGAACAGAAAGCTAAATACATGCACAAAATTGGATCTCAAGAGTGTTTATCAGTGTGTGCTTATTCTGCAATTCGGTTGCAACTCTCATCAAAGGATATCAACTTACTTAAGCAGTATGTCAACTTACTTTAGCCTTGTAAAGGTCTATGCTGAACACAGTGAAATTTGGATCCAAGTTGTTAAGTAAAATAACATGGCATGGCAAGAAAATTTGTTGTTGTTTGTTGTTGTTGTTGTTGTTGTTGTTATACCACTGAATAATTAATTTCCCCTTCCTTCACCACTCCACACATATTGCAATAAGCATGTCAGCAAGTCATGCAGAACAAATGGAAACTTCCTCTATTGATTAGAAGAAGTTTCAGGAAGATAATATTCTCCAGCGCTACTGCTCACTAACTGCTCAAACCAATGCTGTACGTAATCCAGAAGTGGTAGCACCAGAGTACATCATGTTGAGTAGAGCAATATGTGTGTATGTCTGATGGCTGCTAGACTACAAGCCCTGGCCTGTTTCCCTCTCTGCTTGCTTTCTCGGGGGCTTTTCCCAACCATCTGTGATGTACTGGGAGAAGGTAACTAGGCGAGACAGTCAGCCAACCCAGACCAACAGCAAGGAAGTATCGCTGCTTCCAGAGCACCAGCTCAGAATGGGAATGGCCAGAGGGCTCAGGAGAAACGGCTCAACAAACTGCTGCTGCCGCCGCCACCCAACAGCACCTGCTACCAGAAGCGGCTGATTTACTCCGCCTCATGACAGGGCTGGCCCTACAAGAAGATGGGATGTACGTTTTGTCAATGTAGTCTCGACAACCACTGCATCTAGGTGCCAAGTAGATTTTGATCTTTAGCTGTCTTACAACTGCTTTTTCAAAAGACTGGTGCATATGCCCGGCCTACTCTGTTCTCCCAGACTGCTCCACTCTCTCACACATCTAATGCTGTTGCTATGAACTGAGTGACACATGTAGTCTTAGATTGCGTATCTCCAAAGTTTCACAGATTAAAAGAGATACCTTTGTGTTCTTGAAACATCCCTATTTTTACACCACACTCTGTCCTCTATAGACAGGTGGGTAAAAAAAGAAGAAGTCCATAGTAGCTTCCTTTTAAACACCCACCCACACCCCTTAAGTTTTAATCTCATACTCAATTTGGTACAACTTATTCAAAGAATACTTTAAAAAATAATAATCATGGATATGATTATGAATGGCTAATAGTCATGAAGCTATGTACCACCACAGGCATCAGAGCTGGTATACCTCTGAATTCCAGCTGCTGGGAATCACAAGTGCTATTAAACTTACCTCCTGCTTATCGGATTCTCACAGACATTTATCTGGCTGGTCACCATGAGAACAGCATGCTGGACTAGCAATCCAACAGGCTCTTTTTATGTTCTTATGACACTTTTATTGGCCCATCGCAAGAGCAGTTCTAAAGAAATCTTCCCACAATGCACCTCTCCCTAGACACCTGGCTTTCTAGCATTTCTTCTTTCCTTTTTTTAAAAAGAACCATGTTGAAGCATCCACCTACCATAAGGATTGCTATTGTTTTCGTTGTCTTCCAACTCTTTATCCCAGTCCTCTTCTACATAGTGAGATACAGTTTTCGTCTCCATAAAAGCTGCATCTGTGGGCATGCTTAAGTCTTCGCCATCTGACTCAGAGTCTTCGTAGGGTGACTCAAAGTCTTCCAGTTCCTCAAGGGCGCTTTTCGCTTTCTCCGCCGCATGTTCTGCCAAACCTATAAAGAAAGAAGCCTTTGTTGATTTATTGGAAAAATTAAACAGCAAAATGGATCCAGAAACCTAGGGAGTTTGATAGGTTGAGGCGATAAATCAGCTTAGCCATTTCCTCACTTCATTGTACGTGGCAGCAGAAAATAACTGAGGCGATCTTTGAATATTACAAATTCCCACCTGGTAATCTTTTAGTATCAGATATTGTCTGAGGTTTCCCTTTCAGTTTTAACGGCTATTATTTCATAAAGCTAGTTGACTGAGGAAAACAAGGGATAAGTAAAAACGTAACTAGTTGGGAGGGAGAGGCAGTTCAGGGAAGCCTTGGCAACTGTTGTGAAGGGAATCTGAATGTTGGTCAAGTGGCGGTTGGGGCAGTTAGCGCAGAGAGAGGAAGGGATGGTGCAGTTAAGAGAAAAAGAAGAAAATGTTGCCGTGGGTTTGTGAAGCACATCCGAGGAGGGAAGACTGGTCGTTCTGGGAATGACTGCGGCAGAGAGAGACGGAAGAAGAAGAAGAAGAAGAAGAAGAAGAAGAAGAAGAAGAAGAGGAGGAGGAGTTTGGATTTGATATCCCGCCTTTCACTCCCTTTTAAGGAGTCTCAAAGCGGCTAACATTCTCCTTTCCCTTCCTCCCCCACAACAACCACTCTGTGAGGTGAGTGGGGCTGAGAGACTTCAGAGAAGTGTGACTGGCCCAAGGTCACCCAGCAGCTGCATGTGGAGGAGCGGGAAATCGAACCTGGTTCACCAGATTACGAGACTACCACTCTTAACCACTACACCACGCTGGCTCTCACAATGATGGAGTGCAGAATAACTGTGAGGGAGCCTGCAACACTCATAGAGTAGTGTGAAATACCTGGGGGACACGGGGGGACAGGACAGAAGTGTTGGTCTCGTTATACAAGAGTGGATCAGGGGTACCATCTTGGAATAAAATATTGCGGGGTGGGGTGGGGGGCAAGTAAGCCTTGCATAATTGATTGATCACATTGCCACGGTGCACAGACACCATTTGAATGGTAATGACCATCAGCCGGGGGGGTGCCCTCAAATATTTTATTGGGGGGGAGACGCAAAGACCCCTTGGCTCCTATGGGATGGATACATGCTATGGGATGGATACTCCATCCAACATTTATAACAAAAGTTGTTTCAGCTAGCAAAGGTGTTTGTGTAATCTTCAAAACTCCCTTCCCAGGTCGCAAACTTGGTTTCCAGCTCTCATGGTAGCACTTCCTTGTTCGGTTTATAGCCTCACAGCTCTCATTGTAAGAGCTGGAAGGGTCCGCAAGGGTCATCAGTTCCAACCCCCTGCTGTGCAGGAATCTCAACTAAAGCATCCTTGACAGATGACCATCCAACCTCTGCTTTAAAAGCTCCAAGGAAGGAGAGTCCACAACCTTCCGAGGCAGACTATTCCACTGTTGAATGGCTCTTACTGTCAGAAACTTCTTCCTGATGTTTAGTCGGAATCTCCTTTCTTGTAACTTGAAGCCATTGGTTTGAGTTCTACCCTCTAGAGCAGGGGAAAACAAACTTGCTCCATCTTCCATGTGACAGCCCTTAAGATATTTGAAGATGGCTATCGTATCTCCTCTGAGTCTCCTCTTTTCCAAGCTAAACATACCCAGCAACTTCAACTGTTCCTCAAAAGGCTTGGTTTCTAGACCCCTCATCATCTTGGTTGTCCTCCTCAGCACACGTTCCAGCTCATGGAGATAAAAACATAGCCACAACAGGCTCCAACAGTTGGACTTCATCCCCGAAGGCGCACTTTTCCACTGTCTCCCGAGAGGGCAGATCCCAGCAATATATGTATATAATATTATAAGGAGCCACCATCTACTGAACAATACCAGTGTGTCACCTAAACCAGCAAGGACTAGCAGTGGCTGTCCTCTTTCCCAGTTCTGCTACTCAAAGTCTCTTACAGGGATTGAGAGCTTGGGAGATATACTGTACAAGGTATGTATTCTACTACTGAACCATAGGGCCTTCTCCCAGGAATATGGGAATCTCTGGTATTCAAAGCTAAGACTGTACTTCTCAGCCATTTCCTCCCCACCCCAAAAAAGTACCTTTTCCAGGCCTCCAGCTGAAAGTCTTCACCACTTCAAATTCCTCCTGTCCAGCAAAAGCAGATGCATCAGCCTTTTTCTAGCGGGGGGAAAACATTTAAGAAGTCAAATGATCCACATCTTTGATTGGATTCCTCATGAGATTGGCTGTTACTGGACAATAAATTATCCTATTATTGAGCTTTTGGTAACCATCTCTTTATTTTTGAAAGATTGTGTTGAATTACCTTTCGGTGAGCAAAATGTTTGTGACCTATTTGTGTATATTTTTAATGCTGATTTCACCGTTATGACCTATTTGGTTAACTAAATTGTTAGATGATGATTCCTAACGTATGTTATGCAAATTATTAGCCTCCTCGTGTAACCTCATGAGAACAATCACAACACTTGTCTTAAGAAAATGTTTCCTTCTGCCACAATATACAAATGCACTGGCACACTTGCTTCGCTGGAGTAAAAAAAGGAAGCCGTATAAAGAGGTACACACTCCAACCCTCCTGCTCAGAGGCAGGAAATTTTATTTCTAAAGAAGGGTGTCAACAAGTTTATCCAAATGAACAAAAAACCTCTAAGACTCCACCCATTTGTTCACCCGCTAATGCTCATTCTTTGTCTTTGTCAGGAGCAGAACAACAGAAGATATAGGATCAACCACAGGGAAACACTCTACAGATTTTTTAAAAGCCCTCAGAAAGTAAATAATTTATCCAGCGATTCCCCAGAATAATACAAAATGCCTCAGATGCAAAAGGCCCCTATTAATTTCCACTCCCTCCAAAACGTAATAATAATTCTGGAGGACTGTATAGAAGTTTGAACTCCACCTTACTTCATCCAAGAAAAAGCCGGTACCCTGGGAAGCTGTTCTTTACAAGAGCAGAGGAAATGTGAGTCTGAGGCAATAAAACCACTAGCACATTTGCAAAGCTAAGCAGGGTCCGGTATGGTTTCAAATGGGATGGGGAACCTCATGTTCCTGCATTTTAGGGTTGCCACCTGTCCTGTATACTACAGGACTGTCCCGTATTTAAATGTCAAATGCTAGTCCTGTATTCACAACAGTTTTGTCCTGTATTTCAGGGCTCTCTTTCTGCCAAGTTAGGGATCCTCTCCAAATGCATGTGTTGGAAAGGTTGTGAAAAAGGTCATGCATTCAAGTTGTGCGTAGCCAAGCGCAAGACAGATTTACAATTTCATGTGTATGCATGTGTGCACGTGTGTGTGACAAACTTCAGAGCAGCCATCCTGTTAGGCTGCAGCAGCTTGCAACGGATTGCTTTGAAGGGAGAATGACAATTTGAATAAAACATTGGGGGACCCACATAATCCATCGCTAGACACGGCACATACAATCTGAATGGCAATGCCCAACAACTTTGGGGTAGCCTGGCCCCCTCAAATATTTTATTGGGGCGTGGACCTTGGCACCTATTATTTGAAATCACTTCAGTATCAATTTTTTTATTTTAAAAACCCATCCCCCAACCTCCCCGCCCCGCATTTTGCCAGAACAAAATTAGCAGCAAAATGTTGGACTCAACGACCCTCACAGGTTTCCTTCCAATTCAGCAATTCTCAATTCCCCCTTGTTGGGGGACATGGGCATAACCCACGAGGGGCAGTTGCCCCCCCCCAAAAAAAAGTATTAAAAATCAATAGAAACACTTCAACAAACTAAAGTTCTGCTCCTCCTAACAGAAGCCTGCCACACCCCCACCTAATGTCCTCTTTTGGGGGGGGCATCCAGGTTTCCTTTTACATGTTAAAGCTGTGATTCCCAACCACAGGGGGGGCAATTCGAAAATAATATCTCAGTGAATGGCATTTTAGGCTTCCTCCACGTGAATAGGAGTTAACCTGTTGTTGAATAATAAGAATTCAGGAAGCATTAGGATATGTGAAGCATTAGGATTTGAGAGATGCTTAGGTGGGGCATGACCAAAAACAAAGGTTGGGAACCACTGTTTTAAAGGACCCGCTCGACAGCTGTTCGTGAGACCTCCCTTCCTCACCCTCCCAAAAAAGTAGCTGGACATTTCGAAGGTGAGCACAAGTTTAACACGTGTTTCCTCCCCCTGCACGTGAACTCCAGAGCCTCTTTCTCTCTCTCCTATCCCGTGGCCGTTTTCCCCTCACCCGCTGCTCTGGGAGGAGGAGGAGGCGCCCCGGAGGCTCGCGCTGCCCGACCGCCTCCATGCGCGCGCTGCCGCCCCCCGCCCCGCGCGGCCAGAGTCCTCCCCTCAGTCGCAGAGTCAACCGGACACAACCGGCGCCCGCCCCGAAATGCAGCTGCGCCGCCACTTACTCCGCGGCCGCAGGCGCGCGTGTGTCACGTGGCCTACCCTCGGGGTGCTCCCCTTGAGCAGCCGACCAATCCGATCACGGAACCAAGAAGCTGATCCCTTGGGAACCCTCCCCCGCGCGCGCCCCTGCCGGTGTCTCGCCTGCCCGCCGCATGCGTGGGTGAGGGCGCAGAGGAGGTTGCGCCCTGCAGCTTGCCTTATTATTATTATTAGTAGTAGTATATAGAAGTTTGAACTACATCTCACATCAGCCATTATTATTATTATTGCTGGTATAGAAGGTTGAACTCCATCTCACATAATCCATTATTATTACTATATAGAAGCTTGAACTCCACCTCACACCATCCATTATTATTACTGTATAGACGTTTGAACTCCACCTCACATCATCCATTATTATTATATTACTGTATAGAAATTTGAACGCCACTACACATAATCCATTATTATTATTATTATTATTATTATTATTATTATTACTGTATAGAAGTTTGAACTCCACCTCACATCATCCATTATTATTCCGGTGATTATTTATTTTTGGGTATGCACGCGTACTCAGGAGGAATTCGCTTTGTCCTGTGTCCGAAAGGATTGTTGGCATGCGAGCCAGCACTGCACGAGTTTTGCCTTATTATGCTTTCTAAACTCGTGTTTATGCTTAAAACTTATAAAATCATTTACCCAGAGCATGCTACAGGTTTCAACTGGGCAGTGGTGTTATGACACCTGTTTGAAAACATGGGCCAGTGGAAACATTTTATTACATTTGGAGTCTTGACACAGAACAGTGGCACAGAGTTTTGTTTTCCCCCTAAAATAATGGATGCAAGAATACTGCCTGGAAGTCGTAGTAGTACCCTATAGTCACACCTCGGGTTACAGACGCTTCAATTTGCGTTTTTTCGGGTTACGGACTGCCGAAACCCAGAAGTACTGGAACGGGTTACTTCGGGGTTTCGGCAGTTGTGCTAAATCGCGCTTTGCACATGCACAGAAGCACCGAATCGCAACCCATGTGCGCACAGATGCGCCGCTGCGCGTTGCAAACACTGCAGGTTGCGAACGTAGATCCCGCACGGATCCCGTTCGCAACCCGAGCATCCACTGTATTTTATATTTTAGCTTTCAACTGTATGCCCGCAAACTTTGGGTTGCATCTATTGAAATCTAAATGCAAGTGCACCGATGAGCACGTTCTGTTAACTGCATTCTTGTGCGAACCCTTCTGCTAGGTCTTGGAAGAATGTGGAAGTGCAGCCAATATGCCTGCAACTGCGTGTCTGTTAGTGGAAAGCAATAGCTGGAGTGCACTTTCCCCCTTAAAATATGTTTGCAAGCAGCGTCTCTGAGATCTCAAGCCTTGGGCCAGCAAACCTCGCTTTCCAGCATTTGTCTTCCAGCCACTGGGGTATCGTTTTGCAGTGTGCAACAGCACGTGACCCAGCTATTTATTTGGGCTTGATCTGCCCTAGACAAGGTGTTTATAAAATAATCAAAACAAAATAAATCCAGACGGGAGGAAAAACAGCAAAGGATTTTGTGCAAATGGATGTACAGTGGTGCCTCGCAAGACGAAAAGAATCCGTTCCGTGAGTCTCTTCGTCTAGCGGTTTTTTCGTCTTGCGAAGCAAGCCCATTAGCGGATTAGCGGATTAACGCTATTAGCGGTTTAGCGGTTATTAGAGGCTTAAGGGATTAGCGGATTAGCTGCTAAAAGGCTATTAGCAGCTTAGTGCCTTAGAAAAAGGGGGTAGGGAGCAGGGGGAAAACCCCAGGAATCGCAAGACATTTTCGTCTTGCGAAGCAAGCCCATAGGAAATTCGTCCTGCGAAGCACCTCCAAAACCCTTTCGTCTAGCGGGTTTTCCGTCTTACGAGGCATTCGTCTTGCGGGGCACCGCTGTACTTGGATTTCACATTACTTTTTAGTGCAATGCGGTACTTGCTAAGGCAAAAGTCTGAAGTGAAGAGGCTTTCTGCTTGCAGGAGGACATCTTTAGATACAATCTATTGGTACATTTTAAATTTAAAAACTTTATGAGACCAAACTGACCAGTCAGTCTTAAGTTCCTTGCAACTTGAGTAATATCAATGCATTCCAAAAAAATCTGACAGTGATTGGATATTAGATTGTTAATGATACTTTGGACACCACTGTTACTGGCTCTATATGCACTGCTAACTAGTTAATGTCCAAGAGTCAGAAATCCTATTTATTTAAATACTCTTTATTATTGTACTTGTAGACCACTCTTCAGTGTATGTCACAAGGTGGATTTGAAAAATTTGACAAAACAAATAGATTTTACAAAAAACACACAGTAAAACCACAAAACAGTGTTATGGGATGGGGGGGGATTTCTCTTAAGCAGGGGGAACCCTAGTTCAGGCTATTACTTTGAACTAGAGATGTCTCTTGTAACAACTTTAGAGTCCAAATGAGCTAGTTTAAGATGGGTATAACAAATTAATCAATTGTGTAACAATAAACAGCTGGAAGAGCCAGGGACAAAGTGGTTACTGCAATAAATTTAGGTAGGTAGCCATGTTGGTCTGACGCAGTCAAAATAAATTAAAAAATTGTCCAGTAGCACTTTAGAGACCAACTAAGTTTGTTCTGGGTATAAGCTTTCATGTGCATGCACACGAAAGCTTATACCCAGAACAAACTTAGTTGGTCTCTAAGGTGCTACTGGACAATGCAATAAATTTATTTGTTTGTTTGTATAGCGCTCTTCATCCAAAGATCTCAAGGTGGTTCATACCAATGTAAGCTTTTCTTTCCGTGTCTTCCGTATTACGGATCAACAGAACACACATAACAATGTGCCAACTGTTTCCTCTAACTCCACTCTCATTTTCTTATAGTTCTTTTTTTCCACTGGAGTACGCCGTATGAACACCAGTCAGAATCTTTGATCCACCCATCAAAAAACCAACAATGAAGAGAGAAGGCCCCCCAAAAATATATTTATTTGCCTTTGGGTTACAAATTTACAAACAACATTTAAAGTAGGTTTAGCTCTTAAGATAAGACACATCTAGGATTACATTTCTCACAGGTGTCCAGTTTGCAGCAATGTGTACTTTGAAATAAAAGTTTCAACGTGTTCTCCCTGCAACATTTTCATCGCCCTCCAGTGAATGCTGCCGCAGTTCTCAGGTTTGCCTTGGGACTGAGTCAGTTCCTCTCTGATGTAATCCAGCCAAATATCTTCAAAGGAAGAAAAAAGGCTAGTTAATATTGTGATAATGGAAATGCCCCCATGGGCCCAAAACGTAGAAACACATGACCCTATGTATGTTCCACCATTGGGGTATATGTGTGGAGTGTTGTTGGTTTTTTTGCAAAATCTGGGACTAAACACTTAGCAGTTGCTATAGTACTTACAATAGCTCCTTTTTAAAGATTATGTACTCCGCATCAAAGATGAGAAAGTGCTTCCAGCAGAGGTGGTGGGTTTCGATTTACGTTATGGTGTATGTTGAACAAGGGTCGCGGGTGGCGCTGTGGGTTAAGCCACAGAGCCTAGGACTTGCCAATCAGAAGGTCCACGGTTCGAATCCCCACGACGGGATGAGCTCCCGTTGCGTGGTTCCTGCTCCTGCCAACCTAGCAGTTCGACAGCACACCAGTGCAAGTAGATAAATAGGTACCGCTCTGGCGGGAAGGTAAACAGCATATCCGTGCACTGCTCTGGTTCGCCAGAAGCGGCTTAGTCATGCTGGCCACATGACCCGGAAGCTGTACGCCGGCTCCCTCGGCCAATAAAGCGAGATAAACGCCGCAACCCCAGAGTCAGTCACAACTGGACCTAATGGTCAGGGGTCCCTTTACCTTTATATGTTGAACAATGCAGACATTGATGATGAGCAACCTTTGGGCAAAGTCCAGAGTAAAATAACTTGTGCACAACTTTTAAAAAAATATCCCTTTCCTGTACATTGGATGGCTCTGGCTACCACAGCCTTATGGCCAGCCCCCAGGTTAGCCAGATGCTTAATTCTGGGGATTTGAGGGGTGGTGTGGGGATTTCATCTGAGAGACGTTGCTATTTGGGCTGCCTGCTTCATCCTTATTACCAGGCATAGGCAAACTCCGGCCCTCCAGATGCTTGGGACTACAATTCCCATCATCCCTACCTAACAGGACCAGTGGTCAGAGATGATGGGTATTGTAGTCCCAAACATCTGGAGGGCCAGAGTTTGCCTATGCCTGCTTCTTATGATTCTGGCCTAAGTAGGTTCTCAAGATGACACGCAATAAAATCCAGTTTTTTGCGTGCGTGTGTTTAAATTTACTCTAATCAAAATGCAGATGGAAGGAAGAGAAGATCTCTGGTTATACCCACAACACTTGAAGAAATAAAACTTCTTACCGGGGTCTGTGGCACCGAATTCTCTCAAGGCACGTTCATAATATTCTCGGATATTGGACATTTTACAGGATTCCTTGGAGGTAGAAAAAAAGCGGGGTAACTAAGGATGCTGAGCCAAAGGTTACAGCTGCTAAATAGATTTGCCAAGTACATAAAACAGTGTATTGCTATTTAGTCCTTCAGCCCATGAATTAAAAGGGCACAGGAATAAGAGCAGAAGCTGTGACAGGCTTGGGCAATAAAGTATTGAGAAGCTTTCCCCTCTCACATGGCACTTTTCCTGCCTCACCACCCAAACCCATAGCCTTGAATGCTTCCCCTGATATTCCTTTTCCACTACCCCACCATACCCCCTGGAGCTCCCCAAAAACTATATGTAAAACACACATATTCCTATCCCACCAGATGCAACCTTGGGCAGCAAATAACGTGAAAGTTAAAAACATTCAGAAAGCTTTATTCCAAGACAGAACACAAGTCAATCCAGCTCAGAACTGGCTGGCAGTGGCTCTTCAAAGTTTGGGGCAGGGTTATCTCTCAGCCCTACTCAAAGCTGCCAGGATTTGAACCTGGGACCTTATGCACGCAAAACAGATGATCTACCACTGAAGGCACAATGAAGCTTTTAAAGGTTCAATGTTTTGCTGTATCTTTATTATATGTGCTGGAAGCCTTTCAGAGTGGCTGGGGCAACCCAGTCAGATGGGCAGGGTACAATGATGATGATGATGATGATGATGATGATGATGCTAGACTACCAAATAGGCAGAGTAGGCACTGATCTATGGGCCCCACACCTTTTAGTGCCCCTGCAATAATGTATCAAAATTGGTTTATTAAAATTGTTGGTTGGTAAAATAAAAATAAAAAATGTACTAGGCATCCACAACGTATAATCTGACACTGTGGAGATATGACCTTTTCCCCAAACAAACAAAAAAAGTATTAAAAAATAAGCAACATCTCTAGCTGTTTAGGGTTTTCAGAAAACAACACAACATTTTGAGTCATGTCAGGAAACGGAATAGCAACGATGCACTTGATATAGGTCAAATCCTTTAAAAAAGTTTCCAGATGTTTTCTAAAAAGGCACCTTTTAGTAGTCCAATCCCAACATATTCCAGCATATTAACCACTGCTCCCTTTAGAAAATTCACAGTGGCACATGCCTCTAATGATACAGAACATCCTAAAACTAAGTTTGTCCTAAGTTCAGTGGCGTAGCGTGGGGGGTGCAGGGGGGGCCGGCTGCACTGGGCGCAACATCTGGGGGTTAGGGTTGGGGGGGCGCAAATCCACGGGTTAGGGGACGCAAATTACTTGCCTTGCCCCGGGTGCTGACAACCCACGCTACGCCACTGCCTAAGTTACGTTACTTACTTGCTCCTTTTCAATCTGAATCATCTTCTTGAAGAACTCAAGGGAAAACGGACGGCTTTCATGCAAACTAGGACATAAAAGATGGTGTGTGAGGGATTCAGTGTTTTAAAAACCATCAGAGAAAGCGGAAGAAATAAATAATTGTATTTATATGTGTGTGTATATGTGTGTGTGTTTCAGAAGGAGTTCTTCTAACCTGGTAAAGACTTTCTTTGCTTTCTTATAGCCACCAGCCCTGTACGCCCATTCGATATACTTTTCCTTCATGGTTACCGAGTCAGCAGGCAGTGTGGCTGCCAAAGATCTCTGCAAGTTTAAACATAAAAAGAACCTGAGCACATTCAGAGAAGACCTGTGAAGCTCTGAAGCACATGTCATGGACTATGAGGAGCTGCCATATTTTGATCCGAAGTGGGATATTTCAACCCAGAGAGCTAAGGATTCAAATAAGAGAGCAGGACTGGTGTACACAGATGGAATAATTCTGAGTACATCTGAGTACATCTTGTAATTCTGCGACTGTCCTTTCCAAATCAATATACAGTCATACCTTGGTTTTCGATCAGCTTAGTTCTTGAACGTTTTAGATCCCGAATGCCACAAACCCAGAAATGACTGTTCTGGTTTGTGAACTATTTTTGGAAGCCGAACATGCGACAGGGCTTCCGACTGGCTGCAGGAGCTTCCTGCAGCCAATCAGAAGCTGTGCTTTGGTTTCTGAACGTTTTGGAAGTCGAACGGACTTCCGAAACGTTCGAAAACCGAAAACTCAACAGCTGACAGCTTGGCCTCAGGATCTTGCACTCAGCAGAAGCCACGTGGCATGTTTGACTTCCGAGGCGTGTTCGAAAACCGAAATATTCGTCAACGGAGACGTTCGAAAACTGAGGTACCACTGTATTTAGAAATGGAGATTGTGTCTGAACGCATTCATACACACATTTATATCTGGGGTGCTTTCAATGGGTGTGCGCCCCCCCCCCCCATTTGAGTATTACTGTCTCCAGTCATTCTCCTCCTTCGCCCCCTTTCTTGCACCCCCCTCCTGCTTGGCATCCACTTCTCTATTGTCAGAGACAACTCACATCTTCAGCAAAGGCTTTCCCCAAGTATGGCAGCCAGATCGGACACTGTCTTCCCTCGCCAAAGCCCTTGAGCCCAACTTAGTCTGGCTCCTGTACTCTAAAAGGCTCTGTCTCGGGATCACATAATTTCTTTGACCTGCAGATTACCAAGCACAGTGCTGGTTCTAAAATTAATGCTAACATGATAATGTTGCTAGTAAAACTTTTCCCATCTGCTTTCCTGAATAGTTCTACCCATGCCGAGCTGTCGTTGTTTTCAAATAGGATATGTAATACCTGATAGAGTGCTTCCGTTTCAGGAGTGCTATTGACATTCTCACTCCATTCTGTACATAGAATCCATAACGGCAAGCTGTCCTAGTGGTAGGAAGAGAGAAAAATTAATTTTAGGCCATGGAAATACTGGGCATGATATGTTGGATGCGAGGCAAACACATAGGAGCCAGACCCAGCATTTGAGGCTATATGACAGCTATTTTTAAAAGCCACCAGAAAGCCCAGCGTGGGCTAGGAGATTAGGATGGCAGCAGAATTAATGCACTTATCTTCCTATTGGAGGGGTCTAGGCATATCAAGCATCTGGAACCCCTTGCTGCAGAGGATAATATCAATGGGGACAATAATAGGTGATACCTTTGTTCTAATTACAGGTGTTTAGGCAAGTAACTTAGCCCTTAACTTAAGCATTACAAGCAAGGGGTGTGTGGCACACCATCTTAGTAACTCTGGGGTGTCCCCATAGTCATGTGCCTTTCCCCAAGTTGCAGCTGCTGCCCACCCCCATGGAGTGCAACTTATACAAATTATTATTATTATTATTATTATTATTATTATTATTATTATGCTGCCTATCTGACTGGGTGGCTTCCAACAAATTAAAACACATCAAACATTAAAAACATACAGGGCTGCCTTCAGATGTCTTCTAGAAGCCAGATAGTTGTTTACTTCCTTGACATCTGATGGGAGGGCGCCACTACCGAGAAGGCCCTCTGCCTGATTCCCTTTAACTTCACTTCTCACAGTGAGGGAACTGCCAGAAGGCCTTTGGAGCTGGATCTCAGTGTCTGGGCTGAATGATAGGGGTGGAGACACTCCTTCAAGTATGCAGGGCCAAAGCCCTTTAGAGCTTCAAAGGTCAGTACCAACACTTTGAATTGTGCTTGGAAACGTACTGGGAGCCAATGTGGTCTCAGCCAATGTGGTCTCCCAGTCACCAGTCTGGCAGTGGCATTCTAGATTAGTTTTAGTTTCCAAGTCACCTTCAAAGGTAGCCCCCCCAGAGAATGCATTGCAGTACTCTAAGCACAAAGGCATGCATACAAGACACCCTCCCACCATGGCTGAGGAAACCCATAGTCTAGCATCATTCCAAAGGCATTCTGGGGGGAAAAACACTAAATGGAAGGTCCAGAGAATTTGCGCCTGTCCACTGGGGGATATAGGAAGCCCTGAACACATATTTTTTAGATGTCCCTTTTATGATGAGGCATGTAGAGAAACCATTGACCCCCCTGCTGGTGAGGCTTGCTGACCTCCCGGTAAAGCAAAATTTCGATCTTCTCCTGTTAGGCAAAGACCACAAGATGACCCGGATTGTAGCCAGATTCTGCGCACAGATCTGTAGGCGCAGACCATCCCCCAATTCAATCTAGTTTGTTAAAATTCCCAAACCCGGATCCACGGGCGACTTCAGGTTATTTCTCTAAGGTAGTCTATTTTGAAGTTTTTATGAGTTTACATGGCTATCGCACTTTTAAACTTAAAATCCATTGTTGTATGTTGTTTTAAATGTTTGTTTTGCTATTGGGATGGTAGTTCCATTTCTGTTTCTCAAGCTGGTCTCTGACCGTAATAAATTTCATCGCTAAATGGAAGGAGCAAATGAGAAGAGTTGTTGCCCCTGTCATCACAGTAAACATCCCTGAACACCATCTGTCCCCAAGATGAGGGGAACATTTCCCACCCACCCACCCAAGATCAGAACACATGCCCCCCCCCCCCAATGCAAGTGAGGTGCCTGTGGCGTTTGCCTCCTAGGATGGGTCATAAGGAAAGGGTTAAAATGGGTGTGATGTGATTGGCCAGTGAGAATGCAAGGGGGGAATAAAAGTTAGAGTGGGAGGTTTTGAAAGTCAGTTGAGGTTTGGGAGTTGAGAGTTGAGGTTTGGGAGTTGAAGAAGGAAGAGGGAGGTTTAGGTGTGGGTTGGTAGAGTTGTATTGTGAGAGAGTGAGAGGAATTGTTAGGTGGAGTCAGATAGATAGTTGGAATAATCAGTTTGGAGTTGTTAGGAACTAAGATTAAGAAACTGTCAAGGAAAACTAACTGAAACCATAAGCTTGTTCCTGTATTAAAAATAAACTTGATTATTTGTTTATGTTAACAACTGACTGGACTCCGTGTGTCCCCGTGAGATACGGGGTGGTGGCAGGGGAAAAAGCAATCGCAGTGGCGGCACAGGGTCAATAGACCGTCAGACGTCTGGGGGCCCTGTGTGGGATCGCCACACTGCCCCTCCAGGCTTGCAAACAGCGATCCTTTCATTCCAGGGGCTTGTCGCTTACCTTTGCCTTAACTGCTCTAAATGCTTCCTGGAAACAAGGGCCTACACCATCCGTGTTCAGCTGGAGTAGCAACTTCAGCCTCATCTCCCACATTTCTACCAAGTGGCTGAATCGTCTCGTTGCCGCTGCTGCCACCTCTTCAGCCTTTTCTCGGAGGTCGAGCCCCAGTAAGAGCTGGAGCTGACGAGATGCAAATCAAAGATAAAACGGAAGCCTTTATTGAGAAATGTGTCCCAAGACCCAAAGTCATAGAATCATAGAGTTGGAAGAGACCACAAGGGCCATCAAGTCCAACCCCCTGCCAAGCAGGAAACACCATCAGAGCACTCCTGACATATGGTTGTCAAGCCTCTGCTTAAAGACCTCCAAAGAAGGAGACTCCACTACACTCCTTGGCAGCAAATTCCACTGTCGAACAGCTCTTACTGTCAGGAAGTTCTTCCTAATGTTTAGGTGGAATCTTCTTTCTTGTAGTTTGGATCCATTGCTCCGTGTCCGCTTCTCTGGAGCAGCAGAAAACAACCTTTCTCCCTCCTCTATGTGACATCCTTTTATATATTTGAACATGGCTATCATATCACCCCTTAACCTCCTCTTCTCCAGGCTAAACATGCCCAGCTCCCTTAGCCGTTCCTCATAAGGCATCGTTTCCAGGCCTTTGACCATTTTGGTTGCCCTCCTCTGGACACGTTCCAGTTTGTCAGTGTCCTTCTTGAACTGTGGTGCCCAGAACTGGACACAGTACTCCAGGTGAGGTCTGACCAGAACAGAGCAGAGAAGTCAAGTCTTCTCGTTTCATGCAGTGTGGTGCTTTTTTATATATTTAAAAAAAGACCCAGCAAGAGCCATATACATCCTTACCCATTGCTGATAGAGAGAAGCTGGCAGCAACTGTAATTCATGAGCCCGGCTGCAAACACTTGATATCCTTTCCAACCTCTAAAAAAACAAGAAGAGATAAGGAAAAAAGAATGAGCTTCACTGCCACGCAGACTAGCCTCCACAAAAACAAAAGTAAACTTCTGAAATTGTCTGCAGGAATACTTAAAGCGTTTACCTTCTGCTTTAACTCTTCACTGTTTGTCTTCCGGTTATATCTTTCCAAGCAAAAAACGACGTAACGTTCCCACATGTCCTCTGGAAGGTTAAAAATGTTTTTCTTAATAAAAATGGCAGTCACTCCTTCTGAACGAAAACAACAACACTGCTTTTCCAAGACCCACTAAAGAAAAATTCAACTCCTAAGCAAAAGCTAGGGACGGGGGTGGCGTTGTGGGTTAAACCACAGAGCCTAGGACTTGCCGATCAGAAGGTCGGCGGTTCGATTCCCCGCGACGGGGTGAGCTCCCGTTGCTCGGTCCCTGCTCCTGCCAACCTAGCAGTTCGAAAGCACCTCAAAGTGCAAGTAGATAAATAGGTACCACTCCGGCGGGAAGGTAAACAGTGTTTCCGTGTGCTGCTCTGGTTCGCCAGAAGCGGCGTAGTCATGCTGGCCACATGACCCAGAAGCTGTACGCCGGCTCCCTCGGCCAATAAAGGTAAAGGACCCCTGGACGGTTAAGTCCAGTCAAAGGTGACTATGGGGTTGAGGCACTCATCTTGCTTTTCAGGCTGTGGGAGCTGGCGTTTGTCTGCAGACAGCTTTCCAGGTCATGTGGCCAGCAAGACTAAACTGCTTCTGGAGCAATGGGACACCGTGATGGAAACCAGAGCGCACGGAAACACTGTTTACCTTCCCGCCACAGCGGTACCTATTTATCTACTTGCACTGGTGTGCTTTCGAACTGCTAGGTTGGCAGGACCTGAGACAGGCGGGGGGAGATCACCCGGTCGCAGGGATTTGAATCTCCAACCTTCTGATCAGCCAAGCCCAAGAGGCTCGGTGGTTTAGACCACAGCGCCACCCGCATCGTGAAACCTGATTAACAATTGCAAGCGGATGAGAAGGACAAATGGACAAGCACTCGGAAAGCTTGCTGCCTCTCTTGCATTTCCAGATGGGTGTTTAAGCGTGGGAAGGAGGCTCATCGCGCATGGAAATTCTTCGCAGCATCTGCATGACATCATTGGCAAAAACCAATTGCCTTCCCATTTTCATTCAAATATACCCCTTTCGGGGGAAATCTGAACAGTTAAAAATTAATAAATAACCACACACGTATTGAGCTCAAGTCCATCAGTTCATAATTAAATAGGGAATCATGACTACATACATCTTCAAAGCTCTACCGCAAGAACTGGAAGTATCGTTTTATGTTTTAGAGATTTTATACTTTATAAATGCTGGTATATATTAGAGGCACAAGTTCTAACCTGTGGGAAGGGAGGCAACTGCTTCATCAAACACCATGCAACACCGTTCTTCTTTTAGGGCTGCTTCCTGTGCTTTTGACTGTTTGGACCGATGTTCTGAGGTGGGCAATGAGTCCTTCTCCAGCTCCTGCCGTGCTATGTAGTCCCACATAAGAGGATCATTGGCGTATTCTGCCTGCAGGCTAAGAGGAAAACTATCATGCTATTGTTCCATTCACTACCCTCTTCTTAGGAGGGAGCATTAAGAGTGCTTTGCTCTCCAAGCAGGCGGCTATATCACAACAGTGACATTTTATTTATCCTGAGATACTCTTGGCACCACTTCAGGTGAAGCCACGTCAGACATGCCAGAGTCTGCCAAGTCACAGTCTGGTCTACACAGGCTGAAGAACAGAATGGGGATGAGGTGGTAGACTGAAAGCGAGGAGATCACATCTGAATGCTTTCCATGTTAAACAAAATAATACTTCTAGCACAGTGGCTTCCAAACTTTTCTTTCCCACAGACCACTTGGAAATTGCTGAAGGTCTTGGCAGACCACTTAATGATTTTTCTGCCTGTTGTAACAATTGCAATGCGCTACAATGGATGATGATGATAATAATAATTTATTATTTATACCTCGCCCATCTGGCTGTGTTTCCCCAACCACTCTGGGCAGCTTCCAACAAAACAGTAAAATGCAAAAAATGCTGTATGATTTTTTTAAAAAAAAAACTGTATTTTTACAGACACGCTGTAGACCACCTGAATGGACCACACTAATTGTGCTCCACACCCACCCCAAACTTACTTTTCCAAAATTTCCTTTTGAAGGTCTTGTGTAAAATCAAAAAGTTTTGCAATTGACAGCAGTGACAGAAGAAACTCGGCACCTAGAATGGAGTCAGACAGACAGACAGTAATTTGGGGGGGTCCAGAACCTCATAAACAGTCTCTCTTAAGCCAGAAAATATTTAACAAATAAAATATTATAACAAGAGGATTAATTTAAAAAATGAATAAAACCGTAAGAACTCTCCAAACTTTGCTTGAAATGCATCTCTTTAATGCGGAGTGTCAAATTTTGCCGCAAAGCTTGGATTGACTTGTATGTGAACTTGCCTACACAATTCATGAATGCTCAGCAGCTGGGACAGATCAGTCTGTAGATCATGCAGCTCTTAACCTCAGGGTCATGGGTTCAAGCCCCACATTGGGCAAAAGATTCCTGCATTGAAGGGGTTCGACTAGATGACCCTCAGAGTCCCTTTCAACTCTTATGATTCTATATGCAGGTAATACCAGGTCAGAGACAACTGGCCCATCAACATGAGCATCCTGAGAGCAGCCAAATCCAGATGCTACAAGAAAGCTGAACAACTCATCCTACATACTAGTAAATATATTTCTTTAAAAGCTAGGTGCCACTTTTGAATTTAAAATCAGTCCCAAAATTCATAAAACCATTCGAAACAATAAACAAAAGTGAAAACATCCATATAGTCAATTTAATTTAATTTCAGCAACCTCAGCAGCCAGAACCAAACCAGAACTCGGTTATCAACAGTTGTGGAAAGCTAGGGTGAGGAGAGGTCTTTTAACTGTCTGTGAAAGTACCCCTTTGTCAGTAACACCTTCAGGGTTGTAGCCATGCCCAAGCCATTCTGTTAGAATGGGTGCCGCAATATTCACCCCAGCCAACCAAACTTCAGTCACCAGTGGCCTATATTTTTTAAAAAAAACCTAAGGCAGGTTGCTGGGACGCGGGTGGCGCTGTGGGTTAAACCACTGAGCCTAGGACTTGCCGATCAGAAGGTCGGCGGTTTGAATCCCCGTGACGGGGTGAGCGCCCGTTGCTCGGTCCCTGCTCCTGCCCACCTAGC
The DNA here is from genome assembly GCF_965153285.1 of Podarcis tiliguerta. Taxonomy (NCBI): domain Eukaryota; kingdom Metazoa; phylum Chordata; class Lepidosauria; order Squamata; family Lacertidae; genus Podarcis; species Podarcis tiliguerta. Next base: position 102,634,445 of record NC_139535.1, on the reverse strand, counting down.
AGTTCGAAAGCACGTCAAAGTGCAAGTAGATAAATAGGTACCGCTCTGGCGGGAAGGTAAACAACGTTTCTGTGCGCTGCTCTGGTTCGCCAGAAGCGGCTTAGTCATGCTGGCCACATGACCTGGAAACTGTACGCTGGCTCCCTCGGCCAATAAAGCGAGATGAGCGCCGCAACCCCAGAGTCGGTCATGACTGGACCTAATGGTCGGGGTCCCTTTACCTTTACCTAAGGCAGGTTGCTACTTAAAACACACACACACACACACAGAGAGAGAGAGAGAGAGAGAGAGAGAGAGAGAGAGAGAGAGAGAGAGAAACACAACATGGAGTTACCTTTGATTTTCTGAACAGCATTTCTGTAGACAACTCGGGCCATTGCACCATTAAGTATTTCCTCAGAATAGCTGAATTCACCCTAAAATTGCAGGCAAAAGTCAAGCTTTCATGTCCTAGACCCTTTTCAGATAAAAAACAATTCATGACACACAACCAACACTTTTTCTTCCACAGAGTTGCAGCCGGGGCCCCACTGCACATATGGGCCACTGCACTGCACTGTCAGAGAAATGCTCCACATATCTTGATAGGTGGACATTCCCCAATATTGAAAAAGCAACAATAGTGTGGCCTCTGGTTAGCTTTGTTGACATATATTTTCCATAAGGCACAGAAGGTCACAAGAAACTTGCAGCTTGTCAACGTCTTCTAGAAGCAACACAATACACTTTGGCGGGCAGGGTCAGGGAAGGTCAAGATGGAATAATTTAGCTTTTTCCTACCCACCACAAGCCATTTGGATGGGGTGGACTACATGTTCAACAGAATACATAAATTAAAAAGAAACTTGGCAAAGAACCTTTCACAAGAGGTGTGTGGTCTCTGAAAGAGCGCAGTCACTCAACAAAACACAATCTGGTTTTGGCCTTGCGTTTGTTAACAGCTGTACAAGTTACAAGAACTGTTCCACAGCACATGTCCCAAGCTAATGACTCGGCACTATTACAGGAGCACAGAAACATGGCTCCACAGGAGAAAGCTGCGCCAGCGACGTTCCTCGAGTCATGTAGACTCTGAGCTGCACTTAAAGGGCAAGCACAAGACCAATTAAGGGATAGCTGTTTTTGCTTCAGGTGTCTCAAATGGACACATAGCACAGGAAAGTACAGTGGACGCTCAGGTTGCGAACGTGATCTGTGAGGGATGCACGTTCGCAACCCACAGCTGCGCACACATGGGTTGCGATTTGGCGCTTCTGCGCATAGCGTGATTTACTGCTTCTGCGCATGCGCGACCACCGAAACCTAGAATTAACCCGTTCCGGTACTTCCGGGTTTTGGCGGTCTGTAACCTCAAAAAATGCAACCTAAGGCGTCTGTTAACCCGAGGTATGACTGTACAGTGGTACCTCGCAAGACGAATGCTTCGGAAGACAAAAAACTCACAAGACGAAAGGGTTTTTCGTTTTCTGAGTTGCTTCGCAAGACGGATTTCCCTATGGGCTTGCTTCGCAAGGCGAAACGTCTTGCACCTTTTTTTTAAAAACCGCCAATGCATTCCTACGGGAAACCGTCAATACACAGTGGTGCTTCGCAAGATGAAAAAACTCGTAGAACGAAAAAACTCGCAGAACGAATTAATTTCGTCTTGCGAGGCATCACTGTACTGTATAAGCGTGTCGTAATTTATTGTATCACAAACACTTCAAATGATACAACTTAACTGTCTAAGTCAGAGGCGGGAAAACGTTTTCCAGATTAAGGGTCCCCATACCCTCCTGGGCCATGTTTTGGGGGATGCACACCAGTGATGGGAAGAGGGCCAGAAGCAGCCGAAAGTGAGTACAGCAACTGTTGTGACACTTTACCGTACAAAGTTAAGTGCATCCCAGTCGCCAGGGCCGGATTTAGGTTTGATGAGGCCCTAAGCTACTGAAGGTAATGGGGCCCTTTATATGTCCAGCTGTCCTTTGTCAACAACAAATTGTCGCTGTTTTTTGGGTTGAATATATGCTATATGGTAATTTATGGACCTAATGGGTATCTAAAGCCATTTGCACGTAACAAAATATGTATGTTATCAAAGTAATTGTTGAACTGAAATACAATTAAGAACAAGTATCTTAACAGTGAAATACAATTAAGAAGAAGTATATTGGGTACAGAAGTACTGTTTTGGGGGGACAGGAGACAGGCGGGTGTGGAGGTCCTGAATGGGGTAGCTGTGCCCCTGAAAGACCAGGTGCGCAGCCTGGGAGTCATTCTGCACTCACAGCTGTCCATGGAGGTGCAGGTCAATTCTGTGTCCAGGGCAGCTGTTTATCAGCTCCATCTGGTACGCAGGCTGAGACCCTACCTGCCCGCAGACTGTCTCGCCAGAGTGGTGCATGCTCTAGTTATCTCTCGCTTGGTCTACTGCAATGTGCTCTATATGGGGCTACCTTTGGGCGGGGTATAATTAATAAATTATTATTATTACGCAAGAGAATGGGGCTCTAAGCTATAGCTTGTTTAGCTTATACGTAAATCCGGCAGTGCCAGTCACACAACGCTCACAGGTTTCCACAAACACACACGCATCTCCACCCAGGGAGGTAAGAGGCACCTGCACAGTTCAAGGACTTATTTCAGCCAAGCAAAAGCACTTGAGAAGGGTGTAGAGACAGGCAGAAGAGGAGAGTGGCCTGGGGACAGGAGATGTAGCCTGGAAAAAAATCCCAAGGGCTCAACGGACAGGTCTAGAGTTTCCCCACCCCTGACCCAAGTGGAATTGTTTCTGGCACAGGCAGAAATTTTCCGTGACAACGACATCTCACTTCTTACCAGGTCCATCTTCGCTTGCTCAAATTCTTTCTTCTCTTTCCTTTGCTTTTCGGCATTCATGAGCTCCATCCTGAAATACTACAGAAACAAAGAAAGGCAAAGAGGGGAAAATGAGGTGGCAAGGGCTTCAAACGCCAGTGGAGAAAGATTCCTTGTTACTACTGTGGTTAATAGTGGTGCTGATGTAAAACGTAACTGGAGTAAAATCTGGAATAGGAAATCAGCCATTTTGTGGCACGCTCCCAATTAACCATGGTTCAGGGACTCCCAGCATTATAACTACAGTGGTGCCTCGCAAGACGAAATTAATTCATTCCGCGATTCTCTTCGTCTAGCGGTTTTTTCATCTTGCAAAGCAACCCTATTAGTGGCTTAGCGGATTAGAGCTATTAGCGGCTATTAGCGGCTATTAAAGGCTTAGTGGATTAGCTGCTAAAAGGCTATTAGCGGTTTAGCGGCTTAGAAAAAGGGGGTGGGGAGCGAAAAAAAATCTCAAGACTCGCAAGACATTTTCGTCTTGCGAAGCAAGCCCATAGGGAAATTTGTCCTGCGAAGCGCATCGAAAAACGGAAAACCCTTTCGTCTAGCGGGTTTTCCGTCTTGCGAGGCATTCGTCTTGCGGGGCACCACTGTACTACTAAAAAAAAAATTAGCAGTCTTCTTCTTAATACTTTGCATTCGTGGTTCTTTTGACTTTTCCCTCACTACTGTTCTTGAAACTGTTGAAGACTTTGCCCGGTTAAGCGCTTCACCAGAAACTGACGCCATGATTGTGGATAAACATGGCTGTTTCACAACAACAGAGGCTACTATTGACACATAAAAATAATGACAACAGTGGCGATCAAGTTGGCATGTTAAAATTTTAGAGAGAAATTTTAAAGCTCCCCTGGACTTTTGATGATTTTAACAACAAAAGCAATACTAAATTGCATCATTTTCAGGCTGCAAAGACAAAACACGAAGGACTTCACAATAACTATTGCATATCTTACTTTCCCACCCATGGTAAAGAGAATTACATCTGTAGTTTTTCCTGGCAGACACACTCAGACTCAATGCCTACCAATGAAAGAAGGGCATCATACTATTATATCGAAAGTTATACGTATATAAAAAAGCAACAGTATGTCCAACCAGGCTCACTTGACACATTCATTACATCTCCTTAGGCACTAAACGAAACCATTTCTCTTCAACCAGGCCTTTGACTGATTAGCATTATATGGCTTTTTAAATGTGTCTGTGGGAGGGGGTTATTGGTTTGTTTTGCTTCGTTTTATTATGCATTTTGTGTTTTCATTTTGTATTTTTCTGTTGTGAATGGCCCTGTGATCTTCGGAGGAAGGGCAGTATACAACTACTACAACTAAAAAAAAAGAATAATTTGCCAGTGAGGATGGAAAACCAGAATGGCGTTCTATTCTTCAGTTCAACAAACTAGCAGTCAATCAACAAGCAGATCTTAGCTGAAACGAACTAGTTAAACATTTGCAGTGGAGGAGGGGGGAAGCATCAGAATCACATATTACCTCTTGATACAGTTTGGGACATTCTGGATGGAAACGCAACGCACGAAGGAACAACTGCCGGGCACTTTCAGATGACAGACGGTCCTCCATTTCCCATTTTGCAGCCATGATCCAGAGAGCTACAACAGAGAGAGAGAGAGAGAGAGAGAGAGAGAGATGGTGCTATTTTAAGACAGTCACTGCAAAACCAGCTGACAACCAAGAAGTCATTCCAAGTAATGGTTCTTATGCCTTGTTCTGCTAGCCTCGCCTTCCCCAACTTGGTACCTTCCAGATACTAAGGTAAAAGGTAACGGTACCCCTGCCCGTACGGGCCAGTCTTGACAGACTCTAGGGTTGTGCGCCCATCTCACTCAAAGAGGCCGGGGGCCAGCGCTGTCCGAAGACACTTCCGGGTCACGTGGCCAGCGTGACATCACTGCTCTGGCGAGCCAGAGCCGCACACGGAAATGCCGTTTACCTTCCCGCTAGTAAGCGGTCCCTATTTATCTGCTTGCACCCAGGGGTGCTTTCGAACTGCTAGGTTGGCAGGCGCTGGGACCGAGCGACGGGAGCGCACCCCGCCGCAGGGATTCGAACAGCCGACATTTCGATCGGCAAGCCCTAGGCGCTGAGGCTTTAACCCACAGCGCCACCCACGTCCCTTACTGCTAGACTACAACTTTCATCATCCCTGGGCATTGGCCACACTGGCTGGAGCTGATGGGATCTGGAGGACACAACATTGGGGAAGGTTGCTCTAGTATAGCAATAACTCTAGTATAGCACAACCTGTTCCATCAGCTTAAATGAGCCAGATCAGGCAAGCGAATTGTGCCACTGCCAGGATATCCCACCCATCTTTTCCAAGACTGCCTATCCTGCTCACTTCATATACAAGCTTAAGTACCGTACCTGGTTTGTTGGGATGAAGAGCTAACATGGCTGAAAAGACCTTGCTCAGCTGTATTTTCCTGTTCTATTAGGAAACAGAAAGCATCATATCACTCTCTTATATTGTGTACCTTTTCAAGTGAAACAGATTCACCTTCATTACAGAGGACTTTGATACTGTTTGGTTTGCCATCTTACAGTGAAATATACCTGGATCTGCACAGCAGGCAACTTACAGTTTTTAGTACCTGCAGTGATCCATGCGACGGTCACCTCCAGGCTTGACTACTGTAATTCACTCTACGCAGGGCTGCCCTTGAAGCTGTCCCAGAAACTACAGCGGGTGCAGAATGCTGCAGTGAGGCTCCTCACGGGGTCTCTGCCATGGGAGCATATTCACCCAGTGTTTTTCCAGCTGCACTGGCTCCCGGTAGAGTACAGGGTCAGATTTAAGGTGCTGGTTTTGACCTTTAAAGCCCTTCATGGCCTATGACCCTCGTACCTACTGCCTCTCCCGGTATGCCCCACAGAGAGACTCAAGGTCCATAAATAGCAACACCCTAGTGGTCCCAGGCCCTAAGGAAGTTAGATTAGCTTCAACCAGAGCCAGGGCCTTTTCAACTCTGGCTCCGGCCTGGTGGAACGCTCTGCCTCATGATCCCTGCAGGATCTGATTGCTTTCCACAGGGCCTGTAAGACAGAGTTGTTCTGCCTGGCCTTTGGCTTGGAGCCAATTTGATTCCCTCCCCCTCTTTCTTTTTTCATTTCCTTTCTCCTCCTGCGATGAGGCTACATTTTAATATTTTATTGTTTCAATATTTTAATGTTGTATTTTAATTTTGTTTTTAAGTTGTATTCATTCAACTTGTTTTTATTATTGCTTGTTAGCCGCCCTGATCCCAGCCTTCGCCGGGGCAGGCGGGGTATAAATAAAAATTATTATTATTATTATTATTATTATTATTCCCCATAACAAAAGCTTGGGGTGGTCAGGCAGAACAACAAAGCTCAAACAGCAGCAAGACTGTGAATATTTATTTAGCATTTATTTATTTATCACAAACTCTGGCTGTTGTAAACTCTGTCGTGCATATATATATATATATATATATATATATATATATATATATGAGACGGAGACAAATTCCCAGTACTGATAGTACTGGCAGGTAAAAATATCAAAAGCAAGTCCAGTCGTTCCAACAAATCCGGTCATTTCAACAAGGTTCTTCCAAATTATCACAATGCAAAGACCACATCCCGTGGCTCCCTTGAAAGGAGGTTCAACTGCTTATCAGCTCACAGCTGAAATGAGGAAATTACACTCTGATACTCACCCATTTCTTGCAAAAGGCCACATGAGACAACCACAGCTGAAGATCATCCTATGGAAGTGAAACAAAAAGGAGGGTACGGGTAAGCTAAGAACACAACAAGTACCATTAATCCAGAATTGTTATCCTTTTTACAACAATGGCGTAAGGAGCAAGATATGGGAAAGTCAAAGCTTCCACAGCCAGCAATTGAGAAAAGAAACTATGGAATGAAGAAGTGTCTCAACTAGCAGTCAGTGATGGACCTGTCTTTCAGGAGGAGGAAGAACCAGTATTCTAAAACAAGCATTTTAGAAACTAAAAAGGTAAAGGGCCCCTGACCATTAGGTCCAGTCGTGGCCGACTCTGGGGTTGCGGCGCTCATCTCGCTTTATTGGCCGAGGGAGCTGCTGTACAGCTTCCGGGTCATGTGGCCAGCATGACTAAGCTGCTTCTGGCAAACCAGAGCAGCGCACGGAAACACCGTTTACCTTCCCGCCGGAGTGGTACCTATTTATCTACTTGCACTTTGACGTGCTTTCGAACTGATAGGTTGGCAGGAGCAGGGACCAAGCGACGGGAGCTCACCCCATCGTGGGGATTCGAACCGCCGACCTTCTGATCAGCAGGTCCTAGGCTCTGCGGTTTAACCCACAGCGCCACCCGTGTCCCTATTTTAGAAACTAGAAAGCTACAAATTGCAACTGGTTTGTTCTTGGCTTATCACTCATGGTTTGTTTGGAGCAAGACAACCCATGAGCCCAGGTTTGAACAGAACACTAAGCCAAACTCTGTCACAGCTCCAAGAAAAACAGCAGCAGCACCAGGAGAGGAGTGAAACAGCTGCTGTTTTCTAACTATGTCGCTAGGACACCTGCTCATTCATACTTAACTGCAGTTTGGCTTTAGAATTATGCACAAATTATGCTTTAGAATTATGCATCATGTTACACAAGAGGTTATACAAAATCATCCAAGTGCTATAGAATAAAACAGCCTTACACTCCATTTTGTTGTGGCCCGTTTGAAGACACCATGTATTCTCTGCAGAATGGAGTACTCAATCTCATCTTTCTTGAACGAGTAGCCAGTGCGCTATGGAAAACAATGACCAACTTTACAATCCTTGGTAAATTCCATAAGGACCCTGTCAGGGAACTGCCATCGGAGCTGGAGGCGGAGAGAAGGCTCCAGAGGGATGCCGGAGAGGGTCCCAGTAGGGAGAGAGGCAGCCCATCCACTGGGGAAGGAAATCAGCGTAACACCAGTGGAGAAGGGGGGCAGATGGGGGAATCGGAGAGGTGGCTCCAGGACTCCTCGCCAGAGACCAGCGGAGAGAGTACGGGTACTCCGCTGCCCACACCCTCCCTGCGCAGAAGACTTCCGCGCAGGGAGAGTAGGAGGAGACTGGGCGTCAAACAGCTTTTATGCTGGAAAAGGTTCAAGAAACGCCCACTGACGGATTCTGCCAGCGACTGAGGCAGCCACGAAACTTGAGGCTGTCCAGACAGAAAGGGTTCAACCAGGTAACCTAGCCAGGAGTGGCGGCAACTTACGCACGAGCAACCCCTAGAACCATTACAGACCCCTTCAAGTTTTCAGTTACATGTCAACTTACCGCTCTTCTTTTCTTAATCAATTCCAACAGATTGATTTCATACTGAACGGGAAGAAAATATTTAGAAGGTCAACAATACTTCAAGGATGATAAAAACCGAGCAATAGCTAGCACAGTAAAGCCATGCATTTATTGCTTTATATAGATTTTATGTGATATTATATAATAACAACTGCAATTAAGGCCTGTAATAATGAGGTGAATAAATCAAGAATTATCCAGTGCCCATTCATCCTAGCTACTAAACATGGAGAAACGCTCCCCCCCCCCACTCAATCAGTGGGCTGAATCCTCTTGGATTTTGATGGAACCAAAAATATACATTTACCACTCTCTCTCTCTCTTTCTCTCTCTCTCTCTCTCTCTCTCTCTCACACACACACACTTATTTCTCTAGGTAGGGTCCAGAAAGACTTCTGTCTATTCCTAAGAGCTGCTGCTAATCAGTGCATAGACCAGGGATGGGGAACCTGCGAACCTCCAGATGTTGGTAGTCCAAACCCCTTAAACCTCAGCCAGCATGGCCAATTGTCAGGGATTATGGGACCTGTAGTCCAGCAACATCTGGAGGGTCAATAAGTTATCTAGTCGTCTGGTGATATAAGGCAGCTTCCTCTGTTTTTAAAAGGCCCTCTCTACATCCTTACAACTGCATCGTAATTAATGTATAAAACTGCTGCAGCAAAATTTAGAACCAAGAGATATACCAGACTGTGCATTTGAAAACTAAGCCAAGCTTTATTGCATTATGTTTTCAGTTCACATTTTTAAGAAACACCAGAAAATATTATGCTTGTTAACTGAGATAAATCTCAAGAGATGAAAGCATACCGAAAATGAATCTTCTTAAGAAACCTACCTGAATGTAACTGATAAAATTTTCCTTATGGAGTGCTCTCCGTTGTATTTTATATTCAAGGGCTAATGTCTTCTTAATAACCGCCCTGCAGAAATACAAAAAGGCAACATGCTTCCATGGTTCCCAATCCACAGAAAAACATAGGTATCACAACAAATTGAGGTGTTAACAACTCAATTTCCTCCTTATTGTCCATGTCTGGTGAGGGACATGCAGGTTCTAAATCGGTGCCTGGCTGCTATAATGGTCTGGGTGGGGGGCTGATAAAATCCTGAAAAGATGTTACTGAATATATGGAAAATAACTGCGTACAGCTGACAACGTTGTCAGCATTAAGATAAATTCCACAGTGTAAATAAGTTTTGAGGGATGTCACAATGGAAAAGCGACTGGCATAGTTTTTTGTAAAATATGCAGGGATATAAAATATATATGATGAACCATGAAAAGAGAAGAAGGGAAGTCTTAAGTATGTAAAATGTTTATCTGAACTTGTAAAACAGAAGATTTAATAAAAATCACATTTACTAAAAATAAAAGATGTAATGGCTTGGCTGTGAAATTTAGAACCCACGAGATATATCAGAATGTGCATTTGAGCACTAAGCAGTGCTTTCCTGGCATTATATTTTCAGTTTGCATTTATGAGAAACAAAAGACACAGTTGGTAGCACTGAGATAAATTCCACAGTGTAAATAAGTTTTGATGGATGCAATAATGGAATAACTGAATGGTATAGTTTTTGTAAAAAAAAATACAGGGATGTAAGATATGTAAAATGAACCATGCAAAGAGAAGAAGGGAAGTCATTGATATCTTAAGTATGTTAAATGTTTCTCTGAAATAGTAAAAACTAATAAAAATCATATTTATTTTTTTACAGAAGATACTATGGCTTGGCTGCTTGCAGGTCTGCCGAGTAAGGTGAACAGCTTGCTCCCTACCACCCTTGAAGGAGTAGGACCAGGGCTGGATTTAGGTTTGATGAGGCCCTAAGCTACTGAAGGTAATGGGCCCTTTATATGTCCAGCTGTCCTTTGTCAACAAATTGTCACTGATTTTTTTGTGTTTAATATATGCTACAAGGTCGTTTATGGACCTAATACGTATCCAAAGCCATTTGCACGTAACAAAATATGTATTTTATCAAAGTAATTGTTGAACAGAAATAAAATTTAGAAGAAGTATATTAATATATTAATAGTGAAATACAATTAATAAGTACATTAATAGGTAAAGGTAAAGGGACTCCTGACCATTAGGTCCAGTCGTGACCGACTCTGGGGTTGTGGCGCTCATCTCGCTTTATTGGCCAAGGGAGCTGAATCCGGGTCATGTGGCCAGCATACCTAAGCCGCTTCTGGTGAACCAGAGCAGCGCAGGGAAACGCCGTTTACCTTCCCACCGGAGTGGTACCTATTTATCTACTTGCACTTTGACATGCTTTAGAAGTGCTAGGTGGGCAGGAGCAGGGACCGAGCAACCGGAGCTCACCCATCGTAGGGATTCGAACCGCCAACCTTCTGATCGGCAAGTCCTAGGCTCTGTGGTTTAACCCACCGCGCCACTCGCGTCCCAAGTACATTAAATGTGAAATAATTATTAAGCTCTAACTTAAAATGGTTGGGGGCCCATTACTTACATCACAGGAGCCTACACAACACAAAACACTGTTGCTGTATGTAGGTTTTATTTTATTTGCTTTTTATCTTACATTTTGGAAACGTACATCCAGGGGGTTTTTTCCTTTAAATTTTTGGGGGACCCCAAGAGAGTGTGACCCTAAGCTAGAGCTTGTTTAGCTTATACGTAAAACCGACCCACACAAACGAGGTTCCCTTTCCCCACCTTCCTGCTTCCACCCCCAATCCATGGGGTCGTTCCCTCCCTAGATCCCCGGGGATCGCGGAGATCCCGCCTCGCCCAACCTGATCTCTTTGGTGGTGAGGAGCCCGACCCTCCCCAGCTCCTCTAGCTCGGGGATCCGGTCCTCGATGCGCTGCTCGGTCCTCTCCGCCATAACCGGGAAAGGCGACCAGCCTCCGAGCGCCGGTCTCTATCTAGATGCACAGCAGCAGCGAGCAACACATGCCCGCGCCAGGAGAGAGACTCGGCTTCCGCTTCCGCCGGGGTATCGCCGCGTTTCCCTTCCGCGCAGGGCTCGCTGCCTCCCTGCGGCTCCCAGGGGAACTGCAGCATTTCTGGCACCGGCCGGGAAAAGGGGTCAGGGCAGATCAGGGCCGCTTTGTCAGCCTTTCCTCCTCCGCTCCTGTGAAAGGAAAACCTGGTCCAGACCTGAGGTGCGATGAGGGCCTGGTGACAACTGAGTTGCTAAGATGTGGACTATACACTTCGTTAATTCAAGGAATATACACTTCATTAATCAAAATTTACCAATTTCTGTGAAACACCCCCAGCAAATTCCTACTAATCTTGTCTTCCATACTACAAACGCTCTCATTCGGGATCTCCCTCTTTGATATATCATCTGCAACACTCTAAAATCAAAGGAGTTGCATTTATCTGGCACAGATAGTGTGAAATATCATGAAAATAATGGCATCGAGTGCCAGCTATAAAATACTAGCTGTACCTTCCCCACAGAAGCACCCAATAAAACAAAACAAAAATCCAACCTGCAATCTGAATGTGTAAAGGTAAAGGGACCCCTGACCATTAGGTCCAGTCGTGGCCGACTCTGGGGTTGCGGCGCTCATCTCACTTTATTGGTTCAGGGAGCCGGCATACAGCTTCCGGGTCATGTGGCCAGCATGACGAAGCCGCTTCTGGCAAACCAGAGCAGCACACGGAAACGCTGTTTACCTTCCCGCCGGAGTGGTACCTATTTCTCTACTTGCACTTTGACGTGGTTTCGAACTGCTAGGTTGGCAGGAGCAGGGACCGAACAACGGGAGCTCACCCTGTCGCAGGGATTCGAACCGCCGACCTTCTGATTGGTAAGTCCTAGGCTCTGTGGTTTAACCCACAGCGCCACCCGGGTCCCAATCTGAATGTGTAGGATAAATTATTGTTCACAGTACTATTCAGGTAGGTCTGACGCAGTCGAAATATATTTTAAAAATTAAAAAAATTGTCCAGCAGCACCTTAGAGACCAACTAAGTTTGTTCTTGGTATAAGCTTTCTGAAGAAGTGTGCATGCACATGAAAGCTTATACCAAGAACAAAGTTAGTTGGTCTCTAAGGTGCTACTGGACAATTTTTTATTTATATATATATATTAATACTATCTATGACAGCCGTTGTTCTCCACTAGGGGTCAAAGCTAGGTGGAAATGTATCTATTTAAAAATTATTATTATTATTATTATTATTATTATTAATTGAATTTATATACCGCCGTATACCCGGGGGTCTCAGAGCAGTTCACAGAATAAAATCAAGATATAAAACTATTTTTTCTATAAAAAGAGGTGCCAGAGTTCACCACGAATGCCTCCCTCTTTCTCTTAGAATGGCAATGGCGCCCACCTGAGAGGAGCCAGAACTGAGTTCCGCCGAGTTCCCCCTGAGAGGGAAAAAACCCTCCTTTTGACCAGTTTTGAGAGCAGCTGCACCAGGAATTCCCTTCATCCTTCCCAAACTGCAGTTTGTTTGTTTCCCCAGCATGTTTTATTAAATTTCCACAAATTTCACTCATACATTCCAATACACAATAGATTTTTTTCTTTGTCGACTTCCCATCCCGTTTTTCCATGATGTTTTTTCAATTTCCCTCCTTGCTGCACTTTGTCTTCTCTTCTGTTATATCATGGCAATAAGACAATAGTCTCTTAATTCCTTCTGTTGCTCATAGTCCAGCTCGTGAATTCGTCATACTATCATATTTCTTTAAATTGTTTTATGGAAGAATGGAGGCCTTTTTCAAACAATCAGCATTAGGTTCTCTTCTTTTAGCTGTTAACTTTCCTGATTCATCACTTTACTTATCGGTTCTTCTTTGGTGAGAACTTCACCCTTCCACCAAACTACAGTTTCTCTGGATTCTTTCACAGAAGGCACTGGATTGGATTTGGATTTGGATTTGATATCCCGCTTTATCACTCCCTTTTAAGGAGTCTCAAAGCAGCTAACATTCTCCTTTCCCTTCCTCCCCCACAACAAACACTCTGTGAGGTGAGTGGGGCTGAGAGACTTCAGAGAAGTGTGACTAGCCCAAGGTCACCCAGCAGCTGCATGTGGAGGAACGGGGAATCGAACCCGGTTCACCAGATTACGAGTCCACCACTCTTAACCACTACACCACACTGGCTCTGCTGGGTGTTAAACTGGTAGAAAGCCAATATAAGGTTTGTTTTAGATATGCCTTAAAAGGCTTTTTGAGTCTATAGTAGGAAGACTTGAAAGGGCATTATTTCCCTGTCACACCAAACACATCGGATTTGAAATGCTCAGACTGAGCCAGAGTTTTCCAGGGCTTTGCTCCAGAACCTACTTTCAATGCCAGGGTTCACTAACCAGTACATATAAGAGAGGTGATGGAGCTTACTATATCCCCCGACCTGAAATATTTCCCCTATCTGAGTATGTTGAAGATGGGCTGTAATTACTTTAAATTTTCACTGAGCACATGTCTAAGTAGCATCAGACTGCAAGTGCTGTGGGAAATGCACTTTGAACATGGCTCAGAGGTACTGTACTATAATTAAATCTTGTTCCAGGATTAAGCCTGACACAAAACTAGGGCTTGGCACCTGAGCCCTGGTTCCAATTAAGCCCTTAGGGACTATTTGACTAAATGTTTGTGTAAAACATTTTGCAACTTCTCAAGCTCAAATCTTATTGTCATTTTCAAAGCACACATTTGTTTGTTTGAATTGATCCTGAATAAAACCAGCCTGAGATGAAAGGGAAGGGGCTTGCAGATTAGAAGATGTGACTGCTTGGCAAAAGGGGAATAATAAAGGTTCATCCCTGACCCAGAAAGTGTGCTTTGGCCAGGATAACTTCAAATGTTTAGCTATATTCCTGTCGAAAAAGATCATTCCTGGTACATGTTTAAACAGCTAATGCAAGCTCTCTTTAAAGAGAGCATCCTTACTGCCATCCAGTGGCGTAGCGTGGGGGGTGCAGGGGGGCCGGGCGCAACATCTGGGGGGCGCGCTCGCACTCGAGTGCTAAAATCCATGGGTTAGGGGTGCAAATTACTTGCCTTGCCCCGGGTGCTGACAACCCACGCTACGCCACTGCTGCCATCCCCATACAGATAGGGCAGCAGGACAGGTTAAATGCTTAAAGCTCCCCGCCCTTGAGAATGCCTTTCATAACAAACAGGTTTCAAAACGTGCTCTCACATTTTGTGACTCACCCTTGTGCCAAGGTCAGGCTGAGAATAGTTGTATTTCTGTATTGCTGCAGGCCCTGAGAACGGATGTATTTGTATGCTGTTTTAGGAGGAGTTCTGGCCTCGAAGAGCCAGCTGCAGTACATTGTAGCTGCTACAAACTGTAGAGGTGTTGACGAATGCATATGTTCCAGTGTGTGTGAAACAAATCCAGATTTTGTGATAGGAATTTTCTGGTCTTAGATATATGGTAATGTTCATAAGTGTACCAACCAAGCACATACATAGATCAGCACAGGAAGGCCAACCTGGAACCATTTCGATTCCTAAACTGACCAAATGTTTTCTCTGCAAGGTCAAAGTGGGAAACCTCCCCATTGTCTCTTTCCTCACAAATCCTGTCTTAAGGACACATTTAAGATATGAATAGGGTGTGAGCCTGTGACCTGGCCCAGGAACTAAGTATCACTACAAAAGAATGAGCGGGCTCCCCAGGCAATCCAATCAAATAACCTGCCAGACAGGAGATAAACAACAGGAGAAAAACAGTATTAAAATTTCTGATTTAGACCGCCTTTTCTGTGATGTAGGTGTGATGTATCTGAGGGGTGGTCTTAGGTTACACCCCTTCTGTGATGTATGTATGATGTTTCTGGGGGTGGTCTTGATCTACAGGGTTATTCTCTCCTATCAATAGGGAACCTATGTAAGGACTCTATATGGGCTTTTGGATACCCCATAAGGGAAAAGGGCAACTTTTGTTTACAACACCGTGTATATGATAGGCAATTGAACATAACCACTTAGATCCTAAATTAACTTACAAAAGTCAATGGAATTAAGGCGTTCTGCCTCACCCTTCCACTACAGCTCCCTTAAAAGTCTAGATAGGAACAATGTACAGGTAGTCTTATGGGGTAGAGGGGGCTGCTGCTGTTAGGGGGAATCACCCTAAGTAAATTTACTTAGGGAAGTTCACAGAAAGGTTTCCTGTTCTTTTCTCCCAGCAGCAGACTCCCATGCCTCTGTCAAACATTGCTCAGAAATCCTCTGACCCTGCAGGGGGTCTTTTACGGTGCCACACAGGGAGAAGGAAAGAAAAAATTTGCCTTCCATGAACTTCATTAACTTTTCTTATGTTGCAGGAATTTATGTATAGGTTGGGGGGGGGTTGCCCCTCCAGCAGATATCATGCACATGCAACCCACTACCAGAACCAGCACAATCACTTTTGTGACTTTTATGAGCTGTCCCCACAAAACACTTCATCAGTTTCTTCCTATCCATTCAAAGGGCCTTTGCTGCACCATACCAAATGTAACAATTCACTGATAAATGTATCTATGTACTGGCTCACTGGGAAAACTTCAGAAATTCATATAGACATGTGAGCTCAGCTACTCAGCAGCCCCTCTGCCTGAGTGATAATTCCAGGCATCCTGATACCTGAGTTCCAGACAGGTAGCCATTCTATAAATAACAAACCCAGATGAAGACAAAAGGGTGTGATTAACTTGGCTGGGAAACAGGGAAATGTAAATATGGTAATGCTCATAGAGCAGCAAAAGAGGCTTGAGCCCAGGAGTCAGCCTCTTTTCTTTGGCCTTAGGCCCACCCCCGGCCCTGCCGTCCATTGTCCTCCCTGGCCGAGGGCGGGTCAAAGGCCAGCTCAGGCAGGTGGGTGGCACCCGCCCAGGTGAGCCTCGCTTGGTGCCGCAAACCCCGCCCACCTGTGGGGAAGGGAGGGCGGATATTTTGTTACACTTGATGGGTGTTTGGTGGAGGGCAAGGAGAACCATGGGGCAGGGTCCAGGATGCTCAGATTACTGCCACCAAACCTCCCCTTTCATGATGTAACCGTGATGTATGAGTGATGAAGTTGGGGGGGGGTGTAACATGGGGATTAGCAGCTAATAAAAGTTTGGGGGCTCTTTTGTTTGGGGCTTCCATCTTGTTCCATCTTGTGGCAGGTGGGAGTCCTGTCGTGACAGTCTTCAATAAAGACCAAGCCTACTGGCTGCTGTTTTGCTCTGATATTTCTGGCTGGTGTCCTTGTTTTTTGTCTAAGGGAGCCCTCAGATTTCTCCGTTAACACTAAGGATCCAAACCCATATAAAAATCAATGATTTTGCACATACATTATTTTTACCAGACGCTATAAAGTAAAATCAGGTTGTGTTCGTAGACTACATTCCTCTGTTTTCCTTATCATTCTTCCCTTACTTATATGTGTGCAAAGAATATGGCTTCATGAATATAATTAAGCAAGTCTGTATTTTAACGTTTTTAACACACATCTGAAGCATTCTTTCTAGATCCCTAGCAACATCCTTGATTTCCTAGCAATGTTCTGAAATTTTGATTCTTGGCTTGTCCTCATTTCTCTGAACCTTGAAGACTGACATTAATTGAAACGCAATGTGTGTGTGTGCCAGGTTTTGTGATAAGCTTTTTTTCTGACCATTCTTACATGCTTCTGTATGTTTGCTTTGGAGGCACTGAAAGCTTCACCATTTTGGATCTACAGAACAATA
Source organism: Podarcis tiliguerta (assembly GCF_965153285.1). Lineage (NCBI taxonomy): Eukaryota > Metazoa > Chordata > Lepidosauria > Squamata > Lacertidae > Podarcis > Podarcis tiliguerta. The sequence goes on along the minus strand of NC_139535.1, from coordinate 102,617,592 downwards.
TATACTTATGTACCATTTTACTGGTACTCAGGTGGGGTTGTGGTCTAAACCACAGCACCTCTTGGGTTTGCCAGTCGGAAGGTCAGCTGTTTGAATCTGTACCATGGGGCGAGCTCCCATTTTTCTGCCCTAGCTTCTGCCAACCTAGCAGTTCGAAAGCATGCCAGTGCAAGTAGATAAATAGGTACCACTGCGGCAGGAAGGTAAATGGCGTTTCCGTGTGCTCTGACTTCCATCACAGTGTCCCCATTGCGCCAGAGGTGGGTTTGTCATGCTGGCCACATGACCATGACCACTACCTGCCTTAACAGTATTTTCTTCTTAATATATCAAAAGACTATTCAGGAGGAGTCATAAGAGGAGGACTCTTCTCCTCTTACTACATTATTACTACATTATATATTATACTACATTAGCGTCACCTTTCTGTGACTACAACACCTCATTGACTATCCTTTATAGTAGGGTCTATTCTCCAATAGCTACAGATCCAGTTGTTTTGTAGCTCACACCCATAAAGATGCCCATCTTCTGGTGCAACGATGATCATCATATTCCTTGTAAATCTGGAATTCATACATCTGAAGTACAGTGGTACCTCGGGTTAAGTACTTAATTCGTTCCGGAGGTCCGTTCTTAACCTGAAAGCACCACTTTAGTTAATGGGGCCTCCTGCTGCTGCTGCGCCGCCGGAGTCCGATTTCTGTTCTCATCCTGAAGCAAAGTTCTTAACCTGAAGCACTATTTCTGGGTTAGCGGAGTGTGTAACTTGAAGCATATGTAACCTGAAGCGTATGTAATCCGAGGTACCACTGTATATATTTATATTTGCTACTCTACTGCTCAAAGGAATTGCAGAAAAGTGGATTGCACTGTCACCATATGGGGCCTCAAATGCCTTTCTCTGTAGTTCGTAGATTATATGAAACACTTTATAGAATATCAGTTAGAAACATCCTTGATGGCAAAACCAGAACTATATTACAGTTACATCAAGGTACTTATTTACTATAAAAAGGGGTGATATCACTAGAAAATATAACTTGTTTTCACCCGCTGATGCAACTCCAAGCAGGTTTACTCGGAAATAAGAATCACTCAACACATTAGGACTTCCTTATGAGCGAACATACCAGAATTGAGCTGTGAACAGGAAGCAGTGGAGAACAAATCAAGGCTCTGCTTAGCAACCACTGTGTTCTGCCCCCTTACCTGGAAAAATAATTATGCTCTCTGGAATTTTATAACCCAGTCAGTGAAGAAACAGCGATGACAGAACCAGCCACAATACCATAAAAAGCAACGTGAGCCCTAACGGCAGCCGTTTTTTCAACTACAGGTGCTCAGTGTTGCAACTTGGCAAAGCAGTTAATACAGTGGTACCTCGGGTTACAGACGCTTCAGGTTACAGACTCCGCTAACCCAGAAATAGTACCTTGGGTTAAGAACTTTGCTTCAGGATGAGAACATAAATCACACAGCAGTGGCGCGGCAGCAGCAGGAGGCCCCATTAGCTAAAGTGGTGCTTCAGGTTAAGAACAGTTTCAGGTTAAGAACGGATCTCCAGAACGAATTAAGTTCTTAACCCAAGTTACCACTGTACAAACGTTGGTAGTAGAGAGCAAGGTGGTGGTTGTAAGAACATTGGATTCACCATTGGAAGAATCAACTCTGAAGCAGGTCTACTGACTTGGGAATGGAATGACTTCAGCATCTTTGCTGTATCAGTATGCTAACCCCCCAAACACTTTTGTGTTCTAACCCTGGTTGGCATGATATAAAGCTGGAGACAGGCTGTGTGATTCATTTTCTTACAGGCAGTGTTAGAAACCTCCCCAGATGCCATGCACGTTTTGCAACTGGCCTGAGTCCAACTGCGACCATGTGGCTATCTCTGGATGCTAGGTTAGCAACTGACATCTCCATCTGGCTGGCCCCTCCAGCTTTCTTAAGCAGGTAAGCAGAATAACTTATTTGTTGCATTTACTGTCTATCCCACCTTTTCCTCCAAGGAGTGCATGGTTCACCCACCTCCTGTTAATCCATACGACAACCCTGTGAGGTAGGTTAAGAGACTCTGACTGGCCCAAGATCACCCAGGCAGTTTCCTGACTGAGGATTCGAACCCTAATCTCCTGTGTCCTAGTCTGCCACTCTTAACCACTACACCACATTGACTTCCTAGAGCACTTCTGCTATGGAGCAGCTATATAAATAAAGTAGGTAAATAATTATGGGGAAAGCAATGTGTCACTTAGAGAAGGATTTTAAATATTTTCCTTGAATCTTGAATGTGTTTGTTTCTGGATTGTTTTATCTGATGTTTTAATGTGCTGTAAACCATTCTGAGATTTTTTTCTTTAAAATATCAAGTGGTATAGAAATAATAACAATAATAACAACAACATCCTACCTCAAAAAAGGTGCTTACACATTCTATTGTGGTGACCATAAACTAGGTTTAAGGTACCATTTGGTGAATAGTTTATACAGTCGTACCTTGGATCCCAAACTCCTTGGTACTCGGACGTTTTGGCTCCTGAACACCGCAAACCCAGAAGTGAGTGTTCCGGTTTGCGAATGTTCTTTGGAACCCAAATGTCTAATGGGGCTTCTGCGGCTTCTGATTGGCTGCAGGAACTTCCTGCAGCCAATCAGAAGACGCACTTTGGTCAAATGGACTTCCAGAACGGATTCTGTTTGACTTCCAAGGTACAACTGTATACCTACCTTTCTAACACTGCCTATAGTTTCTAACACTGCCTTCTGAAAAAAGGAACAGAAGGAGAGAAACAGTAGGTTCTTCCTCTTTGTTGCCACTTCACTAGTCATCCTTAGGCCAAAATACTAATCTACTCACCAGCTTTTGAAAAGTTATTCAGATGCTGTCCACATAAGAGCAAAAATATAAAGCAAAGCTGGCTAACTGGCCATTGCCATTGTCAGAGTCAATGTACGCACAACATTTTATTTTAGAATCAAGGACCAAATATTTTTTTTTCTTATGTAGTTCACACACTCTAGATCTATTGCATTGATTTTTGCCCTTGAAAAGCTCTTATTGAGAAACTGGTTTTATTCTGGAAATAAAACCTTGCTGAGGATTGATTGTGCATGATACCATTACATGTCCATTTGAAAACAGATGTGGGCAGTCCTGTCAATAGGGGTGGTGTATGCATCCATGCCTTCCTACTTATGTTGTGCACATGCCAATACTGCAATAACCACTTCCTTCTCAATTCATTTGGGGCATGTGCAGAGAGGAAAACACATGGATAACCTGTTCAAGGGGAAAGCTTTCAAACATGTTTCAAGTAACCACGCCCACCCTTGCAGGTGGCAGGATCTAGAATCAATCTAGATTACGTTGTGGTTGAGCACGAATGATTACAGATTTAGAAAAACTTTATTTTTGCGCTACAAACGGGTTAGGGTGTATGCAGCCTTACAATATTGCAACTGATATGAGCACACAGACAAAGCTGAAACCACTCTGCATGACCTATAGCTGTTAGGCTCAAAGCAGAACAAAAAGAAAGCAGTACAGCAGGACAATGGAATTCCAAAGCTTTTATATTTCGGGAGTGCCTGAAGTCTCTTTGCTAGAAACACAAACATTGAAGAAACAACAACAAATATATTTAAAATGCTGGCGTGTGATGTTAAATAGCCAGCCTAAGTATAACCAATAACTGAAAATAATACTCTGTTTCTGGGGTGGGGGAAATCACCAAAATAGACCTCATTTCTAATTCACAGTCTAACAAAGTGATCCTTAGAACAATTAACATTATGGACTGTCAGAAGTATTCAAACCAAAGTAACAAATGCCGCACATGGCAGGCAAGCAAAGACCAGACCCACGAGAACAGTGCACAGTAGATTTGGAATGCAAATCAAAATGCAACCTGACATGTCCTTTGTTCTTTCCCCCATGGAAAATCCACTTTAAATGCTTCCCATGTGCCCTTTTTGTAAGCTTATCATCTGAACGGATCACGGAAAATTAGGCAAAAAGGATCTATTACACATTTTTAAGAGTAGGGGAGAGACTGTCTCAGAAATGCTACAACAGGATAATCAGAGGGAGGCCCATTACTGTCCCTCATGCTCTGTTGCTGCTGCAATCGTTTAATCTTTTATTTGCTTAAGAGCAATTTTCCCTTGAGCACATATATCAAGTACCATACACTGCTCTCCCTTCTCATGGTAAAAGTTATTTTAAGTCACCCAGGCTAATGCTGCTAGCTCCCATCAAAACATGGGGCATTGACCAAAAAAATATGATCAGGGTTTATCAGTGTAAGGATAATCCGCTTAACCAATTTAAATGTAATTTATGGAAAGGTATGTATCACATTTTAAATTGTTTAAGGAAACAAAATCTGAGCAATTCCCTCCACTGAGAGAATAGTGACCCATTCTGAAATAAGCACTTGGAAATAGCTCTGCTACCACTCTGTATGCCTCCCCCCCAAAATGAAAGGCTTCTATTCCTCTTTAAAAGCATCACTATTCCACATGTAATGTCTGGTCAAGCATAATATGCCTCTCTGGAGATTCACCTGCTGGTATTCAGATGTTCCTATAGCTAATATTAATGGGCTCAAGCTGAATATAAAACCTCAGCAGATTTCTTTGTAGCTCCTGCAGCCAGTAGATAAGCTACCTATGGTTAACAATGTGAGCTGTATTTCAGTAATATTTAAGGGTCATGCCAAACCTATCACTTACGGAAAATGTCCTGCCTACAGATGTTCAAATCCAGAGCTAACTCTGAATATGAATAGTAGGCAATTATGACTCATAAAAAGTTTAGATTCAGAATCATGATTCAGTAGCAGTTAATGGAAAGTATAATGCTGGTGATCAACAAAAGAGGTTTAAGGACTCTCTCAAGGCAAATCTCAAAAAAATGTAGTATAAACACCGACAGCTGGGAAACACTGGCCTGCAAGCGCTGCAACTGGAGAACAGCCTTTATCAAAGTGGACTTTGAAGACACTCAAACTCGGGACAAAAGGGAGAAAGGTGCCAAGAAGGAGGCACGTTTGGCAAACCCTCACCATGATCAACTCCCGCCAGCGCTAGATTTATGTATAGGCTAAGTAGGCTGAAGCCTAGGGCCTCTAGATCTAGGGGACCTCACCAGCCTGCCCACTCCCTAGCACTGCAGTCTCCCGCCCAGAAACCTGTGTCCCCACTGTGTAAGGCTGTGTGGATCCAGAATTGGCCTCCACAGTCACTTACAGACAGACTCACTGTTAAGACAGTGTTCATGGAAGACAATCTTACTCGGCTATGCGTGATCACCAAAGAAGAAGATCTTCTATAGTTTTGCCTTTTCAAAGGAGAAGATAGATAATAATTATTTGGACTCAGGAATTGGGGGAAACCCAGTTTTTAATGAGTTTAGAGGTAGAATTTGAAAATGTCTCATGATGGAAAGTGGTTTGCATGTTTGGAGTAAAACAGATGTTTCTTCCAAAACATCTGGAGAAGACCAAGAAGTGGGGTTTCATCCTAGAAACTACCTAGAACCTTTAAGTACTAAAGTTGGACGGGGGACACCATATGTCAAGGTCCTGCAAGGCAAAATAGGTTGCTGCTACACAGCACTTGATACTTTAAAAAACAAACTCCAAGAGATTACCAGAACCACCACATTGTTTATTATATACTTTATAAATGCTGCTGTTTTGGGTAAGGTGGCAAATAAAATTTACCATCATTGTCCTCTTTGCTGCTTTCACCCTTCTTCCATGGAGAGCTGAGGGAATCAGCCTTGAAGCATCAAGCATGCTGAGAAGAGTCCTCTTCCACACTGAACTGTGTTTATTGCTTGCCCATTAATTTTTATTTTTATTTGTGCTTACATATAAAGCCTGGGTTGATTATCTGCAGTCATGAATTGTTTGTTGAATTGTTGATATTGTATTATTTGAATTTATTAAACTTTACAAAACTAGTTTCTCCCCACCATGTTTTGAATTCTGAAGAATGGATGTCTGTTGTTAGCTGCTTCAACAACAGTTCGCTGTGGAAAGGTGGCATATCAACAGTTCGCTGTGGAAAGGTGGCATATCAACAGTTCGCTGTGGAAAGGTGGCATATCAAAGCTACAAGGGTAATCACACAGTAGTAATTCTGGAATTTTATTCTTTAAATTGCCTTCTGGGTTACCTTTCAAAGATGTTGAAAAGAGAAACACTTTTTGCCGTTATGGATATTATTGATAAATCCTCTTCACTGAACATTTCAATCCTCAAGTGGGGAACAGTGAAACAAAATAACAGTAAGATGATACAAAAAAAGCAATATACAAAAACGGCAAAACCTATAAAAAAAAAGTCCAGCAAGTAACAATCAAATTAACAGCTCCATCGTAAAGCAAAACAAGAGTTAAGAGTTTGCATTTTAACAAAATACCTAGGTAAAGAAAATACGGCATTTAACCACAGGTGTCTGCAGGAATAAAACACCAAAAAGGGAAGCAGCCCAATTTCTAAAAAAGAAAAGGATTATTAGAATATGTACATCGTGTTTTAGGTTCTACAAAGGCTAGCAGCTCTCTTTAAAAAAGAAAGCAAGCAGGGGTGGTGGGGTGGTCTGCAGATTGTGATTCACTGAAGAGCTCCCCCCTCCCCTGTGGACCATCATTAAAGGAAGCAAATGGCCTTAGCAACAGTTCTCACCTCTTCTGTCAGCTAGTGCACCCGAATCACCTCTCCTCAAGAAGGCATCACTCTGTGGTTTGTGAACAACTGAATACCTTCCACCTTTAAAACCTGTGCAAGTTCTCACTCAACAATATCAACCACATTGTGTCAGAAGTAGCTGCCAACCTGGGAGAGGCAGACACTAGGAGTCAGCCAAGCAGATAAGTAGTAAAATATTAGGCTCCTTCACCCTTTCCTTTAACAAAAACACATACGGTACTGTAGTTCCTGCCATTTGAACCTAGGCTGCCCACCCCAGGTAAAGGTAAAGGGACGCCTGACCATTAGGTCCAGTCGTGACCGACTCTGGGGTGGCGGCGCTCATCTCGCTTTATTGGCCGAGGGAGCTGGCGTACAGCTTCAGGGCCATGTGGCCAGCATGACTAAGCCACTTCTGGAGAACCAGAGCAGCACACGGAAACGCCGGTTATCTTCCTGCCGAAGCGGTACCTATTTATCTACTTGCCCTTTGACGTGCTTTCAAACTGCGAGGTTGGCAGGAGCAGGGACTGAGCAACGGGAGCTCACCCCATCACAGGGATTCAAACCGCCAACCTTCTGATCAGCAAGTCCTAGGCTCTGTGGTTTAATAATAATAATAATAATTTATGATTTATACCCCCCCCCCATCTGGCTGAGTTTCCCCAGCCACTCTGGGCGGCTTCCAATCAAGTGTTAAAAACAATACAGCATTAAATATTAAAAACTTCCCTAAACAGGGCTGCCTTCAGATGTCTTTTAAAGAGAAGATAGCTGCTTATTTCCTTCACATCTGAAGGGAGGGCATTTCACAGGGCGGGCACCACTACCGAGAAGGCCCTCTGCCTGGTTCCCTGTAACTTCACTTCTCGCAATGAGGGAACCGGCAGAAGGCCTTCGGCGCTGGATCTGTGTCCTGGCTGAATGATGGGGGTGGAGACGCTCCTTCAGGTATACAGGACCGAGGCCGTTTAGGGCTTTAAAGGTCAGCACCAACACTGTGGGTTTAACCCACAATGCCACCTGTGTCCGCCCACCCCAGGCAAAGGGGTATAAAACAAGAGGGCCATGACCATCTCCCCATATGCTTGGTTGCGGCCATGGGCATAGCCAAGATTTTTTTGGGGGTGGGGGTGTAGTTATCTACGATGCAAATTGTCATTTATTTACTTTATTTAGTGGGGGGGCAGTTTCCCCCCACTGGGCTAATGGGAGTTGCAGAGAGCACCTGGTGCTGCAGGAGGGAAACAGACCAAGATGGCAGCCGACACCTTACTCTGCGCGGCACGTGTGGACCTAGCCTCGCTATCGCGCGAATGCGCACCCCCCCCCCCCACTCCTGTTTCCGCGCGCTCGAATTCCGGCTCCAATCGGGGCGCGTTCCACGGAACGAAGGCGCGCGCCTCAGAGCCCCTCGCGCCTCGACGTGAGCCGTCGGTTAAAAGAAGTTCCCTAAAGCCCACGTCCTCTCCCGTCATGCACCGCAGCGGCGAAAGCGTGCGGGTGGGGGGAGGAAGGAGCAGCTCCGCTTTCCCGCGAATTCAGTTCAAAGGAAGCAGGAGGGGGAGGGGGGGAGGCGAGCTCCCAGCGGCGAAGCGCGCGGTCCAACCAAACTCTCGCGGAATCATTCTGCCGTCACTTCTGGGCGGGCTCTGGGCCGGCCAATGGAGCGGCGCGGCGCCAGGGCGCGGGCCAATGGGCGCTGGGCGGAGGGGGCGGGAGCGGCTGGCGGCGGCGCCGTCGGGTTTGGCTGGAGCAGAGAGGGCGCTTGAGGAGAACCGATCGGCGGCGGGGCGAATTGGCGGAGTCGAAGCGCTGCCCACTTCCTCCGCCGCGCCGCGCCTCCTGGCCCTAGCGGGCCGCCGCTCCCCGCGTCTCCCGCCACGCGACCCGGCCCCGTCGGAAAGGGCCCTCTCCCCCCCTCCCACCATGGCTCCTCAGAAGCACGGCGGCGGAGGAGGCGGCGGCGCGGGGCCCAGCTCTGCTGCTCCTAGCGGAGGGGGAGGCGCCGTCGCGGCCACCGCCACGGGCGGAGGCGCGGGAGGCGGTGGTGGCAGTGGCGGCGGGTTCGGCGGCGGCGGCGGCTCGACCTCGGCCGCCGCGCCGGGCGGCAAGTCCGGCGGCGCCGTGGGAGGCCTCGGCAGCGGCTACTCGGGGGGCGGCAGCGGCTGCGGCTCCTCGGCGTCGTCGGCAGCGGCCTCCTCGGCTGCGGCCCTCCCGCCGGTGAAGAAGCCGAAGATGGAGCAGATCCAGGCCGACCACGAGCTCTTTCTGCAGGCCTTCGAGAGTGAGCTTCGTGGGGAGGAGGGAGGGGGGTCCGAAAATAACAACCGTTCCCCTCCCTCCCCCCTCCCGCCCGAGTCGAGGCGTGATGGGCGGAGGAGAGGGAGCAGCATCGGCCGCTTATCGTGGGGCGGCGGGGCTGCCTTCCCTTCCCCCCTGGCGCGCGCGGTTCCTTCGGCGGGAGGTGGTCCCCCCCCTTCTTTCGGTTGGGGTGGGGTGCTCTGCAAGCAATGCTGTTGCTCCTCTGCCAGGGTTGTCAGCCCCCAGGGCTGCCCGTGGGGGGGGGGAACCCGCGCCCTGCCTAATTGTTACATTAATGAGGCCGTGCCACACACGCTCCACCTCGAAGGATTTTAGGAGTAGTCAGATTGCGCCTCTCGGTAGGATTACCTTTCGGGGCTCGGGAGAGCCGCGGGGGGCGTTGTAAGTTGATACTATGTTGCTACGAGTGTCTTCTTCATCTCTCCCCCTCCCTCCCAACCCCTTGAGATCTCATTGGGAAGCTGGTTTTCCTAAGCGATTGTCCCACAAAAGATCATTTTCGAAGCTGAGGTTTTATGAACTGTAAGGAAAGTCAAGGGGGGATGTATGGAGGGTTAGGGAATTGGCCTCTGGTTTTGGACCTTAAAAAGGTTGGTTATTCTATTTGGGGCAAAAATTGCAGACTTTTGAGTTGTGTGGTGAAGGCTGATGGTATGGATAAGGCTGGTCAAGGAGGAGTGGAGAACTCGAGAAGGAAACTTGTGATCAGGAATTAGTCTGAAGAATGTGGCCGATTATTTGGTAGCCTTACAAAATTGCCTTATGTATAGAAAAAAGGTTTTAACTGCCACCCATTTTTTAAACATTGCAACAACTAGTTTTTAAAGTGAAAAGGTTCATTCCCTAGAACTTTCATCTAACAAGACAGCAGCTTAACAAAAACATTGGGGGGGGACAGCAGTTGCTCTTAGAACACTTAAAGCACATCTTCTGATTCTTGTAAAATGAAATTGTGAATGATAAATCTGTACACTTTATAGAGTAAGATTTTAAATAAAGTTGGATTAGGAAGGAACTAGTGTGTTTCCCAGAGGTCAGTTTTCTAAGAATTTAAGATGTTTTCTTCCACTAAATTATATATTTTCAGAGATGGTGTAGAAATGTTGAAGGGTTCTACGCTGACAGGCATAACTCTGGTTAAGCATCTGAATATTCTTCCTCCTTTGTGAACTTTGTGTTTCATAGGAGCTAAGTAGTCAAGACTTTGCTAGCAAGATAGAATGTATTATATCCAAGGGCATAATGCTGCTGTTGGTTATTCAAGTGTAAGGGATGCAAAATTAGCTTCTGGAAATACTCCATTCCACAAAAGTATTTTTAATCTATCTTATTGGATCTATTGCTGTATGTTATGGGTGTTTATTTTCAAATATATACTGCCATATTTCACAGTAGTAGATGGGTAGTGGTCCCAGTAGTGGTCACTTGGTTGTAGCTGATAGTGATTAGGTTGCTGCTTGAAAGTGCCCACTTGCTTCATTACAGTCTAGGTATTTATGTACTACACATGTTTGGTATGAATGGATAATGTTGTATATTCAAAAATTTAATGTGTTTCAGGGAAAAGCTAGTAAAGTGTCAAATTTTCTGCTTTGTAAAAGACTGCTCTATTTTCTCTCACAGAACCAACACAAATATATAGATTTCTACGCACCCGCAATCTCATAGCTGTGAGTAACTGTTAATCCTTTATTTTAATTTTTTGATCCACTCGTGGCAATGTTGAATTGACTTTTTTCATTTTCCGTTGCAGCCAATATTCTTGCACAGAACTCTCACGTATATGTCCCACAGAAACTCTCGAACAAATATCAAAAGGTAACTTCACATATTAAAAATGTTTGTTATTTAATATGTTAGCGTCGTCCCCTCTTTAGCAACTGAGATGATGATAATAGTAGGGTACTGCCTATGTATAGTATGAATGATAACTTTCTCCAAAATTGGGACCTAAATTCTTTTTGTAAACTTCACTTGGAAATGAACTTAATGACCACATGTACATATGTAATGAAGCCTTGTATTTGTCTTAAATTTTCATGTGGATTGGTTTGCAATGTGAGCTTGCAAGTGGTAGTTTTTCAGAGATTCACTTTGCTGATGCATAGCAATGAAAAATATCAACTGTTTGCTGTCAAAGATGAAATCACATTGCATAAAAAATGTATATACTTCATAAGTAATTGGGAGTGTTTGGTAATTAATTAACATTGTATTGTGCTTGCTATTTAGCTGTTACTGCTTGTGGTACTTCCATCTTAAGTCACAATGCTTTGCTTCAGGTCAATGTAGGTAATACTTTATATTTTCTTTAAACTTAGCCTCTCAGTAAAAAATAATTATAGACAATGTCTGTGGGAAAGTAAAGAAAAATGGTAATCCAAACTAACTTCATTTTTGAGCTTCTGCAGTCGGTTTAGCAATCAGGAGCCTTGAAATACTAATACACTTCAAAATAATTAAAACTGCCTTTAGCTTTGAGTGCTTGCAACGTAATGTTTTTATCTCAGATAACCTATAAAGATTAAATTTGTAACTCCACTTGAATGGAATTAGTGGTGCAAAACATTGTTTGAGTCAACAAGATACGCATAAGATACGTCAGAGGATGGAAAAAAACAAAGCGATAAAATGTACACTGAAGGAATGGGGTATGCTTGCCACGGAAAAGGGAACTACAATGGGAGTTAATTCTTAGGCATATAGCATTGCTGTTGCCCATTAACATGAATTGTTCTCGAAAGCCATTTAAAATAAAGCAAGAACCAACAGATTTAAATAATGTAAAAATAGGTCTAATTAGTCAGAAGACTATAGTGGAGTATAGGTCAGTAGACATCTAGGAATTAGGTTTGTGTGCTGTAGGGTGTTAGTGCAAACAGAGGGATGAATCCTTGATCATGTTCTGAGTCTGGGACGTTTTGTCAAATAACTTGTAATGGTCAGTGCTGCTACTGGATGATAGGGAGCATCAGCTACATATAGGTGTATTTTTTTGGTATGTCTTTGTTTCAATGTAGTTGTGGTATTGAAAGAGTATGGCTATTTAAGGACTCATAGAATTCCTCAAACTAAAACTGTTTTCTTTCCAGAAATATCTTACATTTAGCGACAGTATGGGAGCCTGCTTTTTCTGCTACTGCAGATAGCCAAAGAATATTTTTTTACTGCAACATCCATACTTAGTATTTATTTCTGCAGTGTGATGGAGAAAGATGAAATTGGCTGTGTTTGCACATCATGGTAAACCATAAACCATGGATTGCCATGTTCAAATGAATTGTGCTTTCTCAGCCACATTGGGAGGAACCAAATTGTGATCACTGGCTTAGCAGTCCAAACAAGTGATCATGGTTTGGTTTGGTTTGCTCTTTAAAGAAAACCATACTGATAAGCCAATGTTTCTTCTTGGCATACCAGTTATAGCTTGAGCAAAATAAACTGGTTCCTAATTGGTGCTGTAACACTAAATTGGGGGTCATGGGTTTGTTTTCTCCCATCCCAAGAGGGAAGTAGCAAAATAGCTGCTATTCTCTTGTGCATAGTAAGTCATAGCTTACTGTGATATGCAAAAGGCCTAGATTCTTAGCTTTAATCTTTAATTCATGTTTGCATATAGTTAGTTGACTGGTAAACATGTGGTAAGAAAGAACTGCATCCAAGAAGCCAGGCAGTGAAGCTTTTGTAAATGAGATCTGTTGGTTGTTTCCAGCAATGTGGTATAAATGACAGTGTGGACATAAATGACTATTAAAATGTGTTAAGGGCTAGTAACTATGTGTAATATTCATAAGAATATTAATGTGCAAGCACAGCCACGAGAATTGCAAAATAAGGTCATCTGAATTGTAGGTGAATGATGGTCATGTCAACTGTTCTGCGAGAAGCAAAAACAACAATGTTGTTGAATACATTTTCTGTCTTTTCCTGAAGTGTACTCTCAAGGCAGCTCACAGCTACAAATAATAAAGTACAAAGAATTAAACTGTAAAAGCCATCAGTTTAAACAGAGAGACCAAATTAGGAGAATGCTTGCTGAAATAAAATTGTCTTTACCACGCGCCAAAGGACAGGATGTATTATGGGGGCCAAACCATACCTCTGTAAAAGAGTTATTTCACAATATGGATGCCACAGGTGAGAAGGCCCACTCTTGTGCTTGCTCACCATTCTTCAGATAGCAGGGGAACACGGAAGAGGGCCTCCCATTATGGAATCTAGAGGAGACCCATAACAGACTTTCTGGACAGATTCATGCAGGAGTCAGTGTTTCCTCACCTCACTGTTTAGGACTCCAAAAATCAAAGGCTGGAGCTGGTTCACCACAACATGGTCAGGTATCTTAATCAAAAATGCAGATTAGAAACTGGGCAAAACTCATTCATATTGGAGAGAAGTGCAAGGATATCTTCAAGAGTGTCTTCACAATTACTTAAGTGCTGTCAAACAACCTCTGCAACCCAAACCCTGTTCTGACTGCCTTTACAAGCCATGATGAACAAAGATCATGCTGAGTCTTTCAGTTTCAAGAATCTTGTCCACATTCTCAGATTGTGCAAAATGGAAAGTATAAGGCATGGGGAGGTCTGAAAAGGTGCTTTAGAGCAAACTGCAGGACTTCTCACAGGCATCTGGTTGGACATTATCAGAAACATGACAATAGGCCTTTCGTCTGATCCATCGGGGCTCTTAATGTTTGCAAAGGGCAGTACAAAGCAGGAGATCCCATATAGATTCTAGCGAGAAAAGGGTTACTTAGCAGAGTTGTCCACACCCACCCTCCTATTAACAAAACGTATCACATTTCCCTTCGCCACGAACAAATGACCCGCAGGGAATGATACTTAAATTCCACAAAGTCGAGAGTTCTGTGCTTTAAGCTGGATCCAACCAAGACAAAGGTGCTTTAGGGGACATGAACAAATGACCTCGCGGGGAACGATATTTAAATTCCACAAAGTCAAGAGAGTCAAAGTCGAGAGTTCCAGGGAGGAAGGAATGTGTTTGGAGCATTGGAGGGACTTGTAAACAAGGGTGTTTATGAGGGAAGTTTGAGGGGGAAGCCTGCAGTGCTGTCTCATGGTGCATGTAGGACCAAGAGACATTGACAGCAAGGGAGCTGCTTCAGTGACCTGCAACACCAGTGCCAGGTTTGTCTTCCTGCCTGAGAATGCAAAACTGCACCTGCAGTGAGTACAAGCTAGTTGCCTTGCTGGAAGAGAAGCTACAGCAACTTGAGGCAGAAAACCAGGACTGTCAGGAGCCATGCTGTGTCTCTGGAGCTACAAAATCAATTTCATGTCCTCACCTCAGATACTGATTCTCAGCCTGAGGAGCAAGAACTACAACTGCAGGCCTTGGAATACATTGAGGTAGTAGTGGACAGTGGACAGAATGATTTCTGTCGCTCCCCAGAGAAGAAAAGATGTGTGGTGGCAGAGGACGGGGCAGCAATGTGTGGAGGAATGACTGGTGGTTTTAGTTGTCCCTATCCGAATGCACAAAGTACAGGAAGCAAGCAAGAAGAACTTGAGCTCTTATAGGATGACAAATATGACCCAATAAGCATTGCTGAAACTTGGTGAGATGAGACTCATGGCTGGAATGTAGAAACTGAGGGGTACAACCTGCTCAAAATAAATGATGTGTACACTTGTGACGATATCTAAGATTTTGAGCATGGAAGGCAGATTGTGTAAAAATTGTAGGAAAGGGAAAGAACATGATCTTACTGTAGGAGCTTTTGGATGTAATCTCAGAACCTCTGTCTATAATCTTTGAGAATTCTTGGAGAACAGGTGAAGTCATGCCAGATGAATCTCATTTTTCTTTTCTTTTTTATAGTTACCAGCTTAGTGGATTAGGGAAGTGCTGTGGATGTAGTGTACCTTGATTTCAGTAAGGCTTTGTCAAAGTCCTTCATAATATTCCTGTACAGAAGCTGGTAAAATGTAGACTGGACAAAGTAACTTTTAGGTGAATTTGACTGACCAAACCCAAAGAGTGTTCATGAATGGTTCCTTGTAGGGTGCCGCAGGGTTCTGTCCTGAACCCTTTGTTGTTCAACATCTTTATCAATGATTTGGATGATGGAATTGAGGGGGTGTTAATCAAAATTGCAGATGAGAGCAAACTGGGAGGGGCAGCTAATGCCACTGAAGACAGAATTGGGATTCAAAATGACCTTAACAGATTGGAGAACTGGGTCAAAATTAACCAAATTAATTTCAGTAGAGAGAAATGCAAGGTTCTGTACTTAGACAGGAAGAACCAGCTGCACAAATATAAAATAGGGGACAGCTGGATTGCCAGTAGTATACAGTGGTACCTCAGGTTACAGATGCTTCAGGTTACAGACTCCGCTAACCCAGAAATAGTACCTCGGGTTAAGAACTTTGGTTCAGGATGAGAACAGAAATCGTGCTGCGGCAGTGGGAGGCCCCATTAGCTAAAGTGGTTCTTCAGGTTAAGAATGGACCTCCAGAACGAATTAAGTACTTAACTCGAGGTACCGCTGTATATGAAAAGGATATTGGGATCATAATAGACCAAAAGAGTCAACAGTGTGATGCAACAGCAAAAAACCACGCCAGTGCTATTTTAGGTTGCATCAACAGAAATATAGCGTCCAGATGAAGGGAAGTAATAGTACTGTTCTATTCTGCCTTGGTCAGCCACACTGCGTCCAGTTCTGGGTGCTACAATTTGAGAAGGACAAGCTGGAATGCATGCAGAGTAGGACAGTCAAGATGATCAAGCGTCTGGAAACAAAGCCTTATGAGAAGTGGTTGAGGAAGTTGGATGTGTTTCGCCTGGAAAAGAGGAGACAGAGGAGATATTGAAAGGGCTGTCACATGGAAGGCGGAGCAGGCTTGGGACCTGAACCAATGGATTCAAGTTACAAGAAAGGAAATTACTAGTAAACATCAGGAAGACCTTTCTGACAATAAGAGCTGTCAACGGAACTGACCCCCTTGGAAGGTGGCAGATGCTTCTTCCTTGGATGTTCTAAAGCACAGGTTGGATGGCTACCTGTCAAGGATGCTTTAGCTGAGATTCCCGCATAGCAGGGCTTTGGACTAGATAACCCTTGGTGTCACTTCCCCCATCTTCCCTCCGTGTGTGTGTGTGTGTTTAGATTGTAAGCCTGCGGGTAGCGACTGTTTTGTTTTGCTCATGTAAGCAGCTCCGAAAGCCTTTTTGGCTGAAGAACAGGGTACAAATTCTACAAATTTAGTATCCTGTCTTTATAAACCCAGTTGTAAGGACACACAATGGAAGCTAGCAGAGTGTTGGACAAGGCTCCTTGAAAAAGGGTATTGAATCCTAGGGTCACACGCATGCTCATCTGATTCAGGAGATTGTTGCATCAATCAGCCTAGTGGGCAGAGATAGGAGATTTATGCTTCCTTCCCCCAAATAGATACTCTAGTATGCAACATGTCTATTTTCTCACCAAGAATCAAATCGTGGATGAACTTGGTTTCTTTGTTAACTGACCCTCAACATTCGAAGACTTGGTGGATTGCTAGCAAGGCTACCTCAGTTCCCAGGACTGAAGGATGGATCAGGAGAGACACTTGTGTGATATCTCAGCTTCCGATTACCTGGCGTGTTCTTCCCTATCCCATACACCTTCCTACACATATCCAGTAACATGGCCCCATCTGTCTCGCTTCAGAAACATACTCCCAATATAAACAGTCAAAAAGCATTTCCCAAATATTTAACACCGGTTCCACACATTAGCCTTCAAGTGCTTATGTTCTGCAGAGACTAAACTATATATTTTAAGCCCTAAGCTGCAGAGATGTCAAAATGTTCGCCTTTTATTCTTCAGAGTAGTCAAAGCAAGTATAAAATGCTACGACCACAGTTACTAGCTTTCTGAATATAAGGCGGCTGAGTGAGTTTGGCATGGATTGTCTTGTATAAATATATATTCATGTTTCCGTTTGAGTAAATTATTTACAAAGCAATGAAAATAGCATTGCTTAAGCCTTTAAGGAACTTGTACTATTCCTTTTTTTACTTTTGTCCTTTGCCTTACAGATTATACTTAGACCTTATTTGAAATTTCCTATCGTTGTATGAACATTCTCTCATATTTGTATTTTTTGTCCTTAGAATTGGAAAGGGAAGTACCTTCCAATTATATATGCTTATTTAATTTCTCAGTCTTTTACAACTTGAGAAATAAAAGTATTAAAGCTTGACGAGTGCCGTCTGGTATGGGATTTCAAGATCTATTTGATAAGAAACCAGCTTTTTCTCAATTGTGAATTATTTTCAGTTTGACAGGCTGATCTAAACGATTGTGTAACCTTTTCCAGTTATCTTCTTAGAGAAATGCATCTAGCAACCACTTGCTGATGCCTGGCCTAAGTCCTCCTTGTACTATACCCCAATATTCAGTAAAGGGCTGTCATATGAAGACACTGGCACACTGCCAGACCTGAATGTTTTTAGTACAAGGAATGTCGCTAGTGTTCAGCTGAGCTCCCACAAAGCAAAAACAGCTTTTCTGAATTCTAGTTCTGTAACTCTAGAATTCAGTTTCTGATACCTTTGTCTATTTATGCCTGTGGTGATTCTTAAGTGATAGTACATTTTACTTCTGTAAGTGTTCTTGAGCTAAGCGTAAATATTGAAACGTTTTGAAAATAGCCATGATTGAAAGACAAAATATTTAGGGATTAACATCATGCGGCTAAACACTAGCTTTCTGTGTCATATTGTGAAGTATTTCACAACTTGGTGCACCCGACTCCCTTCCAGGTCCTAAAAAAAAGCAATTGGAACAAATCTTTATGAAGCAAAACTTAACAACATAATGGAGATCAGTGAAATTTCAAAAAAACACAACTTTTATTACAGGAAAACATTCAGAGTAGACGGGATGCTGACGAAAGTAGAGAAAAAACAGGGAGAACACGACTTGCAAAGGTAACATTCATTTTATCTACCGAGAATGTTTCAGTAACAGTGTTTCAAATGGGATTATGTATTTTCTATGTCAGTAGAAGTCATACTGAAATATGACTGGAAGTATAATGAAATTCTGCTCCTCCCATAATAAAATAAATGTAAACTAATTTTACCAGAGGTGTTGTGTGTGGTGTCTGTCTGTTCTCTGGTAAACTTGCGCTACAGTGTTTAGCTCTTAATATGGATGAAATAAAACATACAGTCACTTCCTGAAAAGCGGCAAAACATGCCAACCGGCTCTAGTAATTTATTTGTTTTTGAAATTTCATTGATTTCCATTATGTAGTTGAATCACAGTTTATTCTGTAGTGCATGTGCGAAAACACACCTTTCCATCTATTGCTGCAGGTTGCTTGTTGTTGTTCAAAACTGTTGTTGCATTTGTGTTAGGTGAATATGCTGAAATCTTGCCAGAAAACCTTCATAAAATGCCTGTGCTATGTTGTAGATAGGAATAAGTTTATTGATCGTCATTATTTAATTATTTCTATGACTCCCAATTGTCAACATATCAGTTGATAGATGGGGAAGTATCTTCTTGAAATTGCAGCTTCATATTTTGGGAGTAATTCTGGACCCAGCCTTGACCTTGGGTGACCAGGTGACAAGCAGTGGTGGAATATGCTTTTGCCCAGCTCTGGTGATCACATGCTTGAACTACTTCATGGGGCAGCCTTTGAAGAGTGTTCAGAAAAATAAACTGTGATGGCTAGGATATTAACTAGAGATGAATGCCAGGGGTAAATTCCATCATTGTTGGAACAGCTGAATTGGCCTCCAGTTGGTTTCTGGGACCAATTCAAAGTGCTGGTTAAGACATGTGAAGTCTGGGACCAGGATTCTTGATGGACCATCTTCTCCATTATGAGTCTGTTCATATATTAAGATAATTAACAGGAAAACTTTTGTGCTCCTGGGACCAGAGTGATGGCCTTTTTTGTGGCCTTGGTCACACTTTGGAATTGCCTCCCAGACACATGTACCTCACTCTTTACCTGACATGTCTTCCACTGCAATGTGAAAACCTTCCACTTTAGGGAAATCCTTGGTCTGTTAGTTATTTTAGTGCACTTGGTTGACCATCCTTAAGGTGTTTTTTGTTTTTGTTTGTTTTTTGTTTTTGTTTTTTGTTGCTGTACAGTTTTTAATTATGTGTTATCGTTCATATCTAAATTTAATGTTAATTTTGTTGGCCACCTTGAACTATTTGGAAATATAGGGTATAAATGATTTTTTAAAATTAACCTGTTTAAAAACCTGAATTGAATACAAAACAAAGAAAGCTATTTTGAACTTGTTAATGAATCGGTGACCCTATTATCAATTATTTATTGTAAGAAGAAAATCATAGGCTGCTTAAGCATAAAACACGTAAGAGGGCACACAATAAAAATAAAGGAAAAACAGATACAATTACCGTATTTTTCGCTCTATAACACGCACCTGACCATAACACGCATGTAGTTTTTAGAGGAGGAAAATCCGTAGGCACGCCACCCGTAGGCATTCCCTCCATAACACGCACAGACATTTCCCCTTACTTTCTAGGAGGAAAAAAGTGAGTGTTATGGTGCAAAAAATACAGTAATAGGAAGGGAAGCATTGTTGCACTTGAACTCATTCTACGAGCACAATCATCTAGTTGTGATACGATCCAAAGTATGAGTGAAAAACACTGATTTGACCATTAAGTATAATGCCTTTAGGAAATTCCTGGGCCAATGCTTTGTCCCATGATGTTGCTAAAGGGAGGCATGTTTCATGTTTTCATAAGAACATGAGAAGGACCCATCTGATTAACATCCCGCATTGGCCAGCCAGATACTTCTAGAAATTCCTAAACTGTCTAAAAAGGCAGCCACGTGTGAAGTGCATTGCTGTAACATAATCTTGGTGCAATTATTGCATGAATGAGGCCAGGTTAGATTAAGAAAATAAATGTTAAAAAAGATTACTTGTTGTCTTCTCTCACATTTCTTAAATGTGCCTAGAATGTCTGAAGAGTGAAACAATATTTCTTTCCTTATTTTAGCTTGTCTGCTCATCTACAACTCACCTTTACTGGTTTCTTCCATAAAAATGGTACGTATTTCATCATACATTTTTTCTTTCAATGTCGCTTACTGATGATAGAGGAATGTTTTGGTGTGTAACTGAGGTTCATGGACCTCTGCATTTTCACTGGGTGAAATAGTATTTATTGTGATTTGCTTGTAGACTGCGAAATGTGTCCTTATAAAATCCTTTCATTATGACTAAGCTGAACTGTATATCATTTTATAGTACACTTAACATTTTGGGATGATAAGTTATCATGGAGAAAAATAACAGTAGAAATGATCTAAGCTAGAATCAAGATACATTTAAATTTTAGTGTTGTAACCCGTGTAAATTTATTGGTACATGTGCAGGCAGACAACATTAAAGACTGGCCTCTTGGTTGAATGGTGTTAAATTGTCAGAAAGTGTTGAGCTCTACATGTCCATGAAAATTGGCAACAGTCCTCTTTTTCTGCAAATTGCTGTTTGCTGGCTCCCCAAAATGAATAGCTGTTGCAGGGTTGGAATCAGGTTTCAGGGGAACGTGGTCCAAGTGCCCTGCTGGAGCCCTTGCTCTGTCCTATGGGATTTCTTCTCATTAGCTAACCAATAGCTAATGAAATTGCTTTTAAAAAAATAGTTACTAGGGAGGTGGTGAGCTGGCAGCAGTAAGGCCCAGTCCTTTGATAGAATAGACGAAGCAGCTGCATGTAATCTTCATTTCCCTGGAATTACTCTGGACCTGGTAGTGGGTTCATCCTCACCTGACACGGCACTTTATAGTGCTGGGCTAAGCACTGCCACCCTAGCAGCAGCTTGAAAAAGAAGAGGGGGACATCAGGGATCCAGTATCAGCCTCAGTGGGCCCTGTCATTTGCCCCTTCTTGCGGCTATTAACCCTGGGCTTCAGCAGTGGCTCCAGTGAGCACAGCTGCGAGTTAACATGCACTTCTCCATTCAACTCTCCCCTTGATCTCTCTCCTCCCTGCCCTGCACGCAAATTGGGTAATGCAGTACAGTGCTACAGGGCCTGTGCTTAAGGTTCTCTATATAGTTTAAAGGGCCAGTGACACATTAAAGCAAAAAGACAGCACCTAGACTGGCAGATATGTATTTGGGTTGCACTGAAGTAGAACCTCTCTTTCAGAAGTTTAAAACATTTTCCCCCTTGGGCTCTTTTTAGATAAGCCATTGCAAAACTCAGAAAATGAACAAAGTTCTGTAACTCTGGAAGTACTGCTTATAAAAGTTTGCCACAAGAAACGAAAGGTAAGTTTAGGCATGGTTTAGCAGTAGCAGGAGAAAGCAGCTTTTACTGTAAGATACTGTAAGATCTCCAAAATGCTGCTGCTATCATCATCATCATCATTAATTATAGCCCACATTTTCCCTGGTGGAAAATCAATCATTTGAGTATTTCTACAAGTCATAAAGAAAAAAGTAATAATCATTTTCCAGTTTATTTTAATATTTTGTCTGTATTCTCTGCTTTTAAAATTCCCCTAAAGAGTATGGGTTCACAGAATCTTGTGCTTTGTTGCTCTAATAAAATAATAAATTCAATAAACGTTGAAAGAGATTACTGGCTGTCTTCTCTCTCACTTTAAGCAGATTTGTTAACTTCATCATGTGTCATATCCTAGATTTAGACTACACAATAATCTATAGAAGAGGGAGTTTGGCAATACATGTTCATCATTTATAAACTGTTTCCCATCCCCCCAATGGGTCTTCGTTAAACCTCACAGGCATTTCATTTTCACTTTATCCAGATACTGAAAAGTATTAAATGTGTTCTATGTCTACAGGATGTTAGTTGTCCAGTAAGGCAAGTCCCTACTGGTAAAAAGCAGGTGCCCTTGAATCCAGACCTCAACCAAATGAAACCAGGCAGCTTTCCATCACTAGCAGTTTCCAGCAACGAATTTGAACCCAGTAACAGCCATATGGTGAAGTCTTACTCATTATTATTCAGAGTAACGCGTCCAGGAAGAAGAGAATTTAATGGGATGATAAATGGTGAAACTAATGAAAACATTGGTAAGCATGAAGTATATCCAGAACTTACTCATTTAATCGGGGGAAATCAGCTAGCTGCTTAAAAGAAAAATATTAAGCAGGCTTTTGAATGTGTGGGCGTTAATTGCTTTATACTTCCAATCCTATACTCAACAGTTTTCCTGGGTGAGTGCTTTTAGGATGAGACAAAGTGTTCCTGACAACCGTGGAGGTTGCAGATCCACTGCCTTGACTGTAGATGTGTCCATGGAAATTCCCCCACGTACTGCAGACAAGCTCTGCTGGTGAAGTGGGTGGCATAGAGGAAGAGCACATCTATGCCTATTCGTTCCATGGTTAAAAACCCGTCAGGAACTGGTGTAAATAATTTCCCTCCCATTAAAAAGTTGAGGATCAACATGGGAACTGTTTGGATGTTACACTGGCATACACAATTGCACAACCACCACTACAACTGAAATGTGTGTGTAAGATTTCAAGAAGCCTGCACTCCTTGCAAAAATACTAACTTTGAGGTTTCTATATGCATTTTTTCATGCTAGAATAGAACTTCCGTTTTTCGATGTCCTTGGAAGTGAACGTTATTCTAATAATGTAATCTTTACCAGGGGTTGAACAAAGAGCTTTGTCTAAAATTTGAAACAATCGTTAAAATAAACCCTCATTGAATCTAATTCAGTGGCTCTTACTGAACAGCTATGCCAGAAAATTTGTGTATATTTATTCCTTAAAAGTATAATATTTAGTGTGCTTAAACGCAGATGTTAACGAGGAGCTTCCAGCTAGAAGAAAACGCAATTCTTCCAACCGTGAAGATGGGGAGAAGACTTTTGTAGCACAAATGACTGTATTTGATAAAAACAGGTAATACTTTTTAAAAAGAGACTTCTCCCAAGGCATGTATTGCATTTTCTGCGTGAATTTCATTTTAATCTTTTAAATATCTTCTGTAAAATAAATCCTAATTTTAGAGATTCATGTTTCCCAAAATGGCATTGAGAAATTCTTTGTCATGGCTAGAGATGTGAAATTTTGAAGCAACAGGAGGAAATCAGAAATTTTGGGGGAAATGAAAAAAATGCAAGATTTACTTTTAAACCGCCTTTACAAGTCAACCATCAATTTAGAAGCATAAAATGTATTGTGTGTGAATTGGTTAGCCATAAAATTATCATGTTTGGTGTATTAAAAACACAATTCATTTAAACAAATGAGCAAATTTCCTTTTTTAATTTTTTGCTACAAATGAGCTACTATAAGAAGCCACCACATTTTTTATTTGCACCAATTTATGAGGAACAAGAAAAAAATAAATAAAAGAAACCACTGGCATTATAGTAAAACAAAGAAGAATGTTAAGTATTCCAGAAACTGTTTCCTCCAGTACATAACCTTACATAAAAGTCTTCCTCTCGCATAGTTTTTAGAAATCATTTAGGGGGAATAAATATATTGTTCTGAACATTTTATTCCTCTCCCCAGTTTTTCTCTCTCTCCACACCCCCAGCCTTCACATTTTTAGTAGTGGCATAGTAAAAAGAATTGCCTGAAACATGCCTACTGCCCCATCTCTATTTAAAATGCAAGCTGCTCACGTGTACATAATAGTATCAAAATAGTGTCAATAAATAAACCCCACACATTTCTGAGGTCTGTGTTTGTTTTAAAACATGTGACTGCTGGGGTCCTGATCTGGTGGAATGCTCAAAATATTATGGAAAAGGGTAGAGCTTTCATCCTTCAAGTGGGCTGTGCTATTGTGATTAAACTCCTGAATTTATACATTTTTCACATGCAAACAAAAGTTACAAACTTGCAGCTTTAAGTTCCTGGTTAAACTATAAGTAGCTGCCTTTCACTGTCTTTGTACTCTCCTTTCATGGATTATATTGGAACTTGATGTCTAGAATTCATGTGCCATCATCATAGTTGTTTTTTTTAAATAATATTTTATTAAGATTTTCACAAAATAACAATGAAAACAAACAAAAAAGAGAAAAAGAAAAAATACAAAAAAATACAAAAAATAATAACAATTAAAAAGCAATTCCATCTTTCAGAACCTATCTTACGTTAGCTTGTTTCTCGGACTTCCCCACACCTCCCCCCTTTGTATTCCATTTCAATTCTTTGTTCAGCAAATCCTTTTCCTCTTTACCTTTATCTTAATTTTGGTCTTAATATTTTTAACTTTACCTTTCCCTCTATTAACATTCCATTTTTTCCTAGTCTTTCAAACATTATTGCTAAAAACCCCTTAGCCTCAATCCAACATCATTCCATCATTCATTAATTTTACATTGTTTCTGTAGATAATCTTTAAATTTCTTCCAATCTTCTTCCACCAACTCTTCTCCCTGGTCTCGGATTCTGCCGGTCATTTCTGCTAATTCCATATAGTCCATCACTTTCACCTGCCATTCTTCCAGAGTGGGTAATTCTTGTGTCTTCCAATACTTCGCGATGAGTATTCTTGCTGCTGTTGTAGCATACATAAAAAAAGTTCTGTCTTTCTTTAACACCAATTGGCCAACCATGCCCAGGAGAAAGGCCTCTGGTTTCTTCTGGAAGGTATATTTAAATACCTTTTTCATTTCATTATAGGTCATCTCCCAGAAAGCCTTAATCCTTGGGCACGTCCACCAAAGGTGAAAAAAAGTGCCTTCAGTTTCTTTACATTTCCAGCATTTATTATCGGGCAAGAGATAGATTTTTGCTAGCTTGACTGGTGTCATGTACCACCTGTATATCATTTTCATAATATTCTCTCTTAAGGCATTACATGCCGTAAACATCATACCTGTGGTCCATAACTGTTCCCAATCAGCCATCATAATATTATGACCAACATCTTGTGCCCATTTAATCATAGCAGATTTTACCGTTTCATCCTGAGTGTTCCATTTCAACAGCAGATTATACATTTTTGACAAAGTCTTAGTTTTGGATTCTAGTAATTCTGTTTCCAATTTTGATTTTTCCACCTGGAAGCCAATTTTCTTGTCCAATTTGTATGACTCCATTATCTGATAATAATGAAGCCAATCTCGCACTTTATTTTTTAACTTCTCAAAGCTCTGCAATTTCAATTTGTCTCCTTCTTGTTCCAAGATTTCCCAATATTTCGGCCATTTGGCCTCCATATTGAGCTTTTTCAAGGCCTTCGCTTCCATCGGTGACAACCACCTTTGGGTTTTATTTTTGAGTAGGTCTTTATACCTTATCCAAACATTGAACAATACTTTCCTGACAATATGGTTTTTAAACATTCTGTGCACATTCTGTGCACCATCATCATAGTTTTTAAGGGCTTCCTGTGGTGGGTTTAACTAGGTATTTGCTACTTAAGTAATAAATTCCATTGGATGAACAAGTGCAGCTGCTGTTCTAATGAAACTATACACCTTATTGTCATGCTGCTAATTTTCCGGGAGGGGGGGTGGAATAAATAGATTAGGAATATTTGTGTTCGGTTGTTATGTACGTTGGACTATTGAGAGAACTGGCGGATTCACAGAAGCCCTTGCTCAGGTATGCTTTGGGGTAGGTATGTGACATGGAACTGCAATAGGATGGGGAACTTCTGTCTTCCACTGCCTCCTGCAGTTTGATCAGACTCATGTTTGTAGCTTCAAAGACACTGTCCAACCATCTCGTCCTCTGTCATCCCCTTCTCCTTGTGCCCTCCATCTTTCCCAACATCAGGGTCTTTTCCAGGGAGTCTTCTCTTCTCATGAGGTGGCCAAAGTATTGCAGCCTCAGCTTCAGCATCTGTCCTTCTAATGAGCACTCAGGGCTGATTTCCTTAAGAAAGGATAGGTTTGATCTTCTTGCAGTCCATGGGATTCACCATAATCCAAAAGCATCAATTCTTCGGCGATCAGTCTTCTTTATGGTCCAACTCTCACTTCCATACATCACTACTGGGAAAACCATGGCTTTTACTATACGGACCTTTGTAGGCAAGGTGATGTCTCTACTTTTTAAGATGCTGTCTAGGTTTGTCATTGCTTTCCTCCCAAGAAGCAGGCGTCTCTTAATTTTGTGGCTGCTGTCACCATCTGCAGTGATCATGGAGCCCAAGAAAGTAAAATCTCTCACTGCCTCCATTTCTTCCCCTTCTGTTTGCCAGGAGGTGATGGGACCAGTGGCCAT
Organism: Podarcis tiliguerta; assembly: GCF_965153285.1. NCBI lineage: Eukaryota > Metazoa > Chordata > Lepidosauria > Squamata > Lacertidae > Podarcis > Podarcis tiliguerta. Next base: position 102,591,364 of record NC_139535.1, on the reverse strand, counting down.
GATCTTCGTTTTTTTGATGTTGAGCTTCAGACCATATTTTGCGCTCTCCTCTTTCACCCTCAATAAAAGGTTCTTTAATTCCTCCTCACTTTCTGCCATCAAGGTTGTGTCATCTGCATATCTGAGGTTGTTGATATTTCTTCCAGCAATCTTAATTCCGGCTTGGGATTCATCCAGCCCAGTCTTTCGCATGATGATGTGGATGATGGATTCATGCAAATTAACATGACTTGTTATTGAATACCAGCTAATGAAGTTAATTTCTCTTTACATATATTTTGCGCAACAGACGACTGCAGCTTCTTGATGGGGAATATGAAGTAGCCATGCAAGAAATGGAAGAGTGCCCTGTCAGCAAGAAAAGAGCAACATGGGAGACAATACTGGATGGGAAGGTTTGTGCCACTGGTATTTGCCAAAAAGTCTTCTTGAAAAGTGTATATAAAATGAGGAGCTTCAAAACACTTAAGGACCTTGAAAATAGTGATGCTTCTTGAAAGCTGTAGAACCGAAGCCTTGAAGCGAAGTAGACTATTTAATTAACAAAATTTATTTACCTTGGTTTACAACCATAATCCGTTGTGGAGGTCCATTTGTAAACCAAAGCAGGTTGTAATCTAAGGCACGCTTTCGCCAATGGGGCCTCCCCCAAAAAAATTGTTTGTAAGAAAATGGGTTGTAATCCCCCCAAAAAAGGTTGCAAACACACACTTCCGGTTTTGATGTGTTAGTAATCCAAAATGTATGCAAACCAAGACGTATGCAAACCAAGGTACCACTGTACTGTTTAACTGTAATAAAACCTCAAAGCTGTTTACAAAAAAAACAAAAAACAAACACCCCACAAGTCATTAAATTTATCAGTAAAAAGAGTTAAAAACTGGTACTTTAAAAATAAACATGAAATCAACAGTAAGCTAAAAACAGATTAAAGGCATAAAACATCTGTACTTCTGGATACGCTTGCTGTTTTTTGCAAGCGCCGAAAAGGTGCCTGATGTCAGTAGCTGGCGGTGGCATCTGTAACGGTCCCAATTTGAAGCTCCTTTGAAAATCTCTCAAAGCAATATATTTTTGTTTCAGAGGTTACCTCCATTTGAAACATTTTCTCAGGGACCCACACTTCAGTTTACCCTACGATGGTCAGGAGAGGCAAACGACAAGCCGACAACTCCTACTGCGAAGCCGCTTTCAACACGGAATTCGGAGAGCTTCCCTCAAGAAAACAAGCCCAGCTCTGTGAAACCTACACAGACTATAGGTAAGGAAGTGTTGGCATACAGATAGTGCTGCTTGCATACATTGGATTTTGTTTTCTTTCGTTGCCTAGTTCTGAACACTGTTCTAATGCGTTTCATGCGTACGCTTCAATTGAGATTTCTGCATTCCAGGGGGTTCGACCAGATGATCCTTGGGAGTCGATTCCAACTCTACAATTTTGTGATTCTATTACTAGTCTAGGGACGCGGGTGGTGCTGTGGGTTAAACCACAGAGCATAGGACTTGCTGATCAGAAGGTCAGCGGTTCAAATCCCCGCGACGGGGTGAGCTCCCATTGCTTGGTCCCTGCTCCTGTCAACCTAGCAGTTCGAAAGCACACCAGTTCAAGTAGATAAATAGGTATTGCTCTGGTGGGAAGGAAATTGGCGTTTCCATGCGCTGCTCTGGTTCGCCAGAAGCGGCTTAGTCATGCTGGCCACATGACCCGGAAGCTGTACACCGGCTCCCATGGCCAATAAAGCGAGATGAGCGCCGCAACCCCAGAGTTGGCCACGACTGGACCTAATGGTCAGCGGACCATTTACCTTTATTACTAGTCTAGAATCAAGAGAAATATATATGTTTATGGGGATTTGTCTAAAGTTGGGTAGGATTAACGTGTACAATGCTTAAATGTCTTTATCTGGTGGAAATCTCTCTTTGGAAATCTATGGGAAATTGATCCTGTTGTGTCAGAGCTCAGGATGTGCTTGTTTGCTTCCTAGCTGGCTGCGCAAGAGAGAGTCTTTCAGTCGGGTGCTGGTCCAACTGCACTGTTTTGGATTTGTTCCTGAACCCAATTCAGTATGACCATGTTGACCTTTAAAGCCCTTAACGTTTGCATCCTGCATACCTTTGGGAACACCTGCTTCTATACTTGCCTCATCACACTGTGAGATCAGCAACTGAAATTCTGCATGTACCCCATCCCTTTTGTTGGTGTGATCTGTAAGAGTTTACTTTCCCCCATCATGGTATCCTCTTAGGAATTTCTATGCCTAGGGAACTCCAGTCGGTCCCTTCTTTATATAACGTCATTGCCCATTATTGCAGTTTCCTTATTTTCTAGACTGTGTTCTGCTGCTGACTGTGACCTCAATTTATGTTGTTTTAAGTCTATTGTGTTAATAGCTTTTTTTCCTACTTACATTTATATTTCTATGCTGTTTTTTTAATGTTTACATGAGTTGGATATGTTCAGTATGGAATAGATAAAAAGTTGTTGGCGAATGCTCTTGTTACCTGTTTTTATGAAGCTTATAAACGCACAGTATATCTTGGGTGGGGTTGGGGAGGAGAACCTGAGAAGGAAGAGGGGAATTGCCAAAAGTCAGACGAAAGCAACCCCGTCCCTCCATAAGCGGAGCTCCACTCCCTAATGAGCCCTGCACTTAAATCTGCAGCTTGTTTGTGGTTGCTTTTATTTCTATCTAGGTTGATTAATTTTGTAAGAGTTTCCATTTTCATCTATAGCAGTTCATATGTGATAGAAGAAACGAAGTTTTCTGATAAATACAAAAGATGTTTAGGGTGAATTGGGCTCATTTTGGTTTTTGGAATATGGTTTTGTACAGCAGTACAGTGGTACCTTGGGTTAAGTACTTAATTCGTTCCGGAGGTCCGTACTTAACCTGAAACTGTTCTTAACCTGAAGCACCACTTTAGCTAATGGGGCCTCCCGCTGCTGCTGCACCGCCACTTCGCAATTTCTGTTCTCATCCTGAAGCAAAGTTCTTAACCTGAGGTACTATTTTTGGGTTAGCGGCATCTGTAACCTGAAGCGTCTGTAACCTGAGGTACCACTGTACAAAAACCAACTGAATGTGGTTTTTAAAATGATGCAATATGAACATCTGAGCTTGTCAAAACAAAAATGTCCTCAATTATTTCCAGAAAGTACAAATAATGGATGCTTTACATTTCCAAGCACAATTCAAAGTGTTGGTGCTGAGCTTTAAAGCCCTAAACGGCCTCGGTCCAGTATACCTGAAGGAGCGTCTCAGCCCCATCATTATGCTCGGACACTGAGGTCCAGTGCCGAGGGCCTTCTGGCGGTTCCCTCACTGTGAGAAGTGAGGTTACAGGGAACCAGGCAGAGGGCCTTCTTGGTAGTGGCACCCGCCCTGTGGAATGCCCTCCCACCAGATGTCAAAGAGAAAAACAACTACTAGACTTTTAGAAGACATCTGAAGGCAGTCCTGTGTAGGGAAGCTTTTAATGTTTAACAGACCATTGTATTTTAATATTTTGTTGGAAGCCGCCCAGAGTGGCTGGGGAAACCCAGCCAGATACACGGGGTATAAATAATAAATTGTTGTTGTTGTTGTATCTCAACAGAAATGCTGTTCCATAGAATGGGGGCTGCCAGTTGTTAAAATAACTGGGGGCAGTCGACACACACTCTGACAATTATAACAATTAGAAATGATATTAAACATCAGTGCAGGCAACCTCTCCTAACCATTGAGTACTCCCACCTCACGCAAACAAGCACATTGTTCTTACAGATTTTAACAGTGCTATCTGTTAGCAAATTCCAGTGAAGAGAAACCCTAGCTAATATTAAGCAGAATCAGGCTAACAGAAGGCAAGCAAGCATCTCAGTAATGGTTAAAAGATCATGACCTGTATTAGAAGTGTATGTCAAAATAACAACAAAATGTGGTTGCTGAGGTTTTCTCATTCTGCCAGATGAAATTTTGCGTAGTTCACCTTTCAACAAGGTACAGAAGGTAAAACATCGTATTTTTGAGCTCTCCAAAGGTGGTAAGCACATCACATGGTGGGTTATGCTGCCCTCTAGTGCCATAAGACTGGAATCACATGGTTAGCTACTTAGGGTACTTTCCTTCTCCTCTTGACCAGTCCTTTCCCTGTCTTGACTAAGGTTGCCAGACGTCCCCATTTCCTGGGACAGTCCCCAGTTTTACAAATTAGTCCCTATACACAATCCTATCATTCCTACTGAAGTTGAAAAGTGTCCCTGGATTCATTGAAAAAAACCTGGCAACCTTCGTCTTGACTCAGAGCAGGGGTTTGTGTGTGTGTGTGTGTGTGTGTGTGTGTGTGTGTAATGGGCAAAGAGCTCTGTTTTCTGTCGTCTCACAAGAGGACAGTATAACCACCCATGTCACCTTTTAGGTAAGAACCATTCTTAGTGTCATGGTATTGGATATATTGAATGAATGAGTGAATTGATTTATTTCGGTCACTGGCCAGAATGAATTGGATATATTGTTCTTATACCTGCAAAGAATCAATGTGTGGATCTTGAAGACCTTTAGTGCTGTCTTTAGCTGTACGACTCTTAAGCCAGCGCCGAATTTAGGGCAGTGCAAGCAGTTCCCTCACACAAGGTGCCAAAGCAAGGGGGTTCAAATTAATAATATTGAGAATATCCATTAAAAAGCAACTGTACTGCTTCCAGTTCCTGTCATCAGCATGTAGCAGTGGCACAGGTACGGGGAAGATTTAGATGCAGAGCAGTTTTCACTCCAAAAAAGATTGGTGGGAAAAGTGAAATTGATGTGAGAATTTTAGTGGTGGCAGTATTATAATGTATGAAGCATCGTTTGCCTTGTATTTCTGAGGGTGGAAATACTTTTTTCTTCTTATCAAAAGGTTCTTGAAAATCATGGTATGCTGCCATGCTGGTGGGTGAAAAGGAGTGGTCTACCGTGAGGAATTATAATAAAGGTGTTTTTTTTTGTTCAGCCAATTGTTAAAAAGTTCATACACTGACTAGGTTCTTGTGTGATTTAGTAGATGGTGTGTTAGACATAGCTGCTCAGCCATGAAGGTTGTGGATAGCTTTAGGCAAGCGTTTAAAATCATAGAATGGGATAATAAGCTTCATGGAAGGAAGGGCTGATACAAATGTAGTATAGGCTTGGAGTCTGTGTTTGCAAGATTAACATAATTATTTTCCAAGAACAAATCTAGGTAGTATGTCAAGTAGGGGTGATTGCGTACACGCTTGTCTAATACAAAGGTATATAAGTGGAATGATTATTTTAATACATTCATTCATTTATTCATTTATTTATTTCCTGCTATATTTTTTATAAATGCATTCCAATTGTCAGTGTATTTGTCCATACACAGTTAATGTCTGCATTCGAAATGTCCATACACAGTCTATCAGCAATCCATTCATATGTTACAAGAGGTTCTTTTTGTTTTCTTCTTCTTTTGTACTTTTTATGCACTAAAAAGTGGAAGGAAGAGAGGTTGAAGCTAGTGCTAAAAGCATGCTATGCTCTCCTACTTGTCTTAATTAGGAGCCCTGTCTTGTGTTCTGAAATGTGTGTATTATTCAATGAGACCACTCAATTCCCTTTTGCTAAGCAGCTACTTATAACAAAATGGGGGCACTTTACCGTATTTTTCGCTGTATTGGACGCAGTTTTTCCCCTCCAAAAATTGAGGGGAAATGTGTGTGCATCCTATGGAGCGAATGCAGGCTTGTGCCATAGCCGCGTGCAACCTCTCTGGCAGGGAGAGGCTGCACGGGGCTATGGCTTCTTTAGCCCTGTGCAACCCCTCCGGCAAGGAGAGGCTGCACGGGGCTAAAGGGGAAGCCAAAACAGCGAGCAGGATCCATCCCACTCGCTGCCTCGTCTTCTTCCATAGCTGCGCGCAACCCCTCCGCAAGGAGAGGCTGCACGGGGCTAAAGGGGAAGCCAAAACAGCGAGCAGGTTCCATCCCACTCGCTGCCTTGCCTTCTTCCACAGCTGCGTGCAACCCCTCTGGCAAGGAGAGGCTGCACGGGGCTAAAGGGGAAGCCAAAACAGCGAGCAGGATCCATCCCACTCGCTGCCTTGCCTTCTTCCATAGCTGCGCGTTGCAACCTCCCCGGCAGGGAGAGGCTGCACGGGGCTATGGCTTCTTTAGCCCTGCGCAGCGTCTCCCGGCACGGAGAGGCTGCACGGGGCTAAAGGGGAAGCCAAAACAGTGAGCGGGATCCATCCCGCTTGCTGCCTTGGCTTGTTCCATAGCTGCACACAACCCCTCTGGCAGGGAGAGGTTGTGTGCAGCCTGTACGCTGCTCTTTGGGGCTGGGGGGGGAATATTTTTTTCTTGATTTCCCCCCCTAAAAACTGGATGCGCCCTATGGTCCGGTGCGCCCTATGGTGCGAAAAATACGGTACTTACAAAACATTGAGTCCTGTACAGGTTTGTTTTGAACAGTAGTACAGTTAGTGACATCCGTGTTCTTTTGCAGCTGTAAAAGAATCTTTGCCGCCAGACCTGCAAGCAAGAAAAGAAAGGGATGTTTCAAATGAGCCTCGACAGAAACTGAGAATATTTTATCAGGTATTGAAAAATCTAATATTTGAGACGGTGCATGATTAGACCTGACCATTAGCAAGTACTGCTTCCCATCTGCGTAGTAGAAAAAGAGGAGACAACTTTATACTAATAACAAGCTCTTGTTTTTGCCAGTTCCTGTATAATAACAATACAAGGCAGCAGACTGAAGCTAGAGATGACTTGCATTGCCCGTGGTGCACCCTGAACTGCCGTAAACTTTACAGCTTACTCAAACATCTCAAGCTTTGTCACAGCCGGTTTATTTTCAATTATGTGGTAAGTATTTTTCCTTGTATCTCTGTAACACCTCTGGTGCGGAGGGAATCCAGTTGCTGCTCCTATGCTCACACAAGGACTCTTGATCCACTAACAAGACGAAGGGAGATGGCACCCTGGAAGATCAGCTCTAGAGGGTTGGGGGATCCTCCATAATACAGTCCGCTTACGTATGCCTCTGGTTACGTAAACTTCGGGATGTGAACGTGGCAAACCTGGAAGTGTTTTTCTGGGTTTCGCCGCATGCGCAGAAGTGCTAAACCGCGTGCATGCGAAGAAGCGGTCCTCTGGTTGCGAATTCCTTGGGATGTGGCCGGACCTCCAGAATGGATCCCATTCGCAACCGGAGGTACCATTGTAGGGTAGAATTATGCATTGGGGGGGGGGGGTGCAGGGGAAATGGAATTTGGGGAAATAGCCTCCCCACTAGTTTCATTGGCAGTTGTTTTCACTGGGTCAAAAGCACTTCTGTGAGCACAAGGGCAGCGGTTGATATTATTACCTTGGCAGAGGACTGCTCTTGGTATGATACAGAGTCAGAAGGTCAAGTGAAACAAATTTGATACTTTCAAGGCAGAGTGACAAAAGTGCAGCTACAATAACTATCATAAATAACATGCCCGAAAGCAGACTAACAGTGGTTGAGACTTGGTTTCCCAGACATTGTGTGATAGGACTGGAAAATGTTATTTTAAATTTGGTTAACGCTGCTGTGTTCAGGGGCTTTAGCCAGAGTAAGAGATGTGTCAAGGAAAGCAGAGTTTTCACGTCGCAGAAGGAATGGGTGGTTGCAATTAACACTTACGATGCTAAATATTTATTTATTACAGTATCATCCCAAAGGTGCTAGGATAGATGTTTCCATCAATGAGTGTTATGATGGCTCATATGCAGGAAATCCTCAGGATATTCATCGCCAGCCTGGGTTTGCATTCAGCCGTAATGGGCCAGTCAAGCGAACACCAATTACTCACATTCTTGTATGCAGGTTGGTAGGAAACCGTGTTCTGCAGATATCTGCAACTGTTTGCATTCCCTGTCTGTAAGATCTTATTTATCTGTTTATATAGCTATCTCTCTGTTAAAATGTTTCTGTACTGCCTGCTGCTGAAAATCTTAAAGCGACTTACAGCAGTTTTATTACTGTAAGTTCTCGATCTCCATGTTTTCTTCCCACTTCCTCAGTGGATATTAAAAATTGCCCTCCTCTTTGTAGGACATGCATATTATAGTGGTGCACAATAGTACATCCATTTAACTTCATTGGTATATGTGCTGCTTGTTAAATAAAGCCAGTGGTGGGGATTGATCAAAGTAGAGTACATAAATTCAGCAACAAACCTAAACATAACTTTAATTTAGGACCGTCAACTGAGGAACTTTTATTATGCCTACCTTTTGAAACATTTGGACTTTAACCATGGCCGCTGTGCTTCTCTCCAGTCCTGCTGCTGCCATGCTAAGCCATGGTTTGGTTTAGCATTACATCTCATTGTTTGGCTCCCCAAACAAATGTAACACTAAGCCCAAACCATGGGTTAGCTCGCAGGAGTGTAGCAGGAGCAGCGTAAGAGCACAATGACTGCTGTTTTTTCACCGCATTAGCATTCCTGCTGCTTCGTACTAAGCCATAGTTTGGTTCAGTGTTACATGTGTCCATAGCCACTGTGACAAATGAAAATGTGGAAGCCTGCTTTGACACACTGAAGAAATTCCATTAATAAGCATTACCCCCCACTGAAAGTAAAGGCCATCCTTAATACTTTGCTATTCCTGCAATGCCACAGCCTCAAAAAATGAAATAGTCTGCTCTTCTTTCACAGCTCTGCTGATTCCAATTGGTCTCCCCTGATCACTTGGTTCTTCTACCAAGCAAAACCTATTAAAGCTTGCAGGCCTAACAAAAATTGGCTTAATTTATAGCATCCGATCTAAATCTTCCTATTTTCTAGTAACTTTGGACGCAGTCCTAACCCCACTTGTGTGTAAGCCCCAGTGCATTCAGTAGCATAGACAAGGTTAGGATTGTGCTGTTACTAATGTTGCTGTAGTGATCAGAATGTTACTCCCATAGCTATAGAAGTCAGAAAATTAAACAAAGCTCTTTATTCTTACTCTGCGGTACCCAGCTAGTTTGGTTGCTAGGACATTGTCTGTGATACTCACCACTTATCAGAGGTTGATTTTTAGTCAGGCTCAGATAATTCGTTAGTGACATGCTATGCAGAGGCAGAAACCTGTCAAAACAGACTATTTTGGGTTCTTGAAATAGTTGGAAATATGCAGCAAAGACACTCCATATTGCTAGCCATTGTATATGTTTCCATTTCCCCCCTACAAATGCAGCAAAGTGTCTTGTGGCACCTTAAAGGTTACCCATATAAAACTTTTGGTTGTTTTTTCTGCAAGAAACTAACATGGCTACCCCTCTGGCCTTCTTTTCGTGGATGTGGTTAAGGTCTTGGTAAATTGCAGATGGGCAGCAACTCTAGGATCATAGAATAGCCCTGATCTGACTGAAAAGTGAGCTTTGTAGGTATCATCTGTTCTATACGTTGCAGATATATGGCTGCCAGGCTTTTAGGTACCTGCTACAAACCATACATACTATTTTTTTCCTCTTCTACGTGCATCTTTTTTTTTTTTTTTTTCCAGACCAAAGCGTACAAAAGCCAGCATGTCTGAATTCCTTGAATCTGAAGATGGAGAAGTGGAACAGCAAAGAACATACAGCAGTGGACACAATCGGTTATACTTCCACAGTGATACATGCTTACCTCTCCGTCCACAAGAAATGGAAGTTGACAGTGAAGATGAAAAGGACCCTGAGTGGCTAAGGGAGAAAACTATCACGGTAACTTTGTCCGACAGCAGATAGTTCTTCTTTTGCTGAGCGATATTCCTGCTTTCCATGGGACAAACCTACATACTGTGTTTCCCACTTTGCATTCTTGGAAAAGGCACATTGCGATACTATGTCTTAATCCAGGCTTCCTCAACCTCGGCCCTCCAGATGTTTTGAGACTACAATTCCCAGCATCCCTGACCACTGGTCCTGCTAGCTAGGGATCATGGGAGTTGTAGGCCAAAAACATTTGGAGGGCCGAGGTTGAGGAAGCCATCTATTAACACAATTAGTTTTTATGGGGTGGTGAAATATTGGATGTGGGCAATAGACGAGCTTGGTGATAAAACGGGACCAAATTGATGGTTGTGACTAGCTTGCATACTTTGCCAAACTTTTATTAGGCATTACAAGTATTGGCCATCATAAATCATCCATGTTTCATTGGGATTTCTTCCCGCTAAATAGAAAGTTGTGATTGTCAGAGGCAGTTAAAATTACATGCACACACATTTTTGTGCTAAAAACATTTTGGAATTGCCGGATACCGAATGTCTGCTAGAAGCTACGTAACAGAATATTACGACTTGGACAATACTAGACTATTCAGTAATGGCCTAGGACTCTAGTTTGGCAAGGAAGATTTAATAATAATAATAATAATAATAATAATAATAATAATAATAATAATAATAATAATATATTTTTATTTATACCCCGCCCTCCCCAGCCAAGGCCGGGCTCAGAGCGGCTTACAAGCAATAATAAAAACAAGATGAATGATTACAACTTAAAAACAAAAGTAAAATACAACCTTAAAATAATGGAACATTAAAATATTAAAATGTAGCCTCATCACAGGAGGAGAAGGAAAAGAAAAAAGAAAGAGAGGGAGGGAGGGAATCAAATTGGCTCCAAGCCAAAGGCCAGGCGGAACAACTCTGCCTCACAGGCCCTGCGGAAAGAAATCAGATCCTGCAGGGCCCTGGTCTCATGAGGCAGAGCGTTCCACCAGGCCGGAGCCAGAGTTGAAAAGGCCCTGGCTCTGGTTGAAGCCAATCTAACTTCCTTAGGGCCCGGGACCACTAGGGTGTTGCAATTTATGGACCTTGAGGCTCTCCATGGGGCATACCACGGAGTGACCTCTAACGTCACATGAGCAGGCTTTGATTTCCTCTCCTCGCCCTTGCAACTCCCACACACCCCTCCCCAAATCTGCATTGGTGTGACCCCCAACTCTCCAGAGCAGGGTTGTTTGGGAGTGCGGTAGGAGGAAAAGGAATCCCACCTGCTTTGTCCATTCCTTTGGCAGACTGACATTCTTGGATGCCACACAAATAATCGTAATACAAAACATTGTGGACTGTTCAGGAAACTGAAGTTAGGCATGGCAATCCTCATTTGTCATAACCCATTTTAGGCTCATGAAAGAACCTGTTCTTTTTCTTATTACTGCTCTAATTTCAGCTTTAGAAACAAAATGCTCATAACAATCACAAAATCTGAAAATACATTTCTTCAGATAGCAACTTAATATTTTAACCTATACATTGATCATTTAAATACAACAGTTATTTTAAATCTCTATATATTCCATCTCTATAAACACCTGCTTAGAATTCCATTAATTTGATCTAATTTCTGCTTAAAATTAGATTACTTTTACATTTTTTTTTGAAGTTTCAAAATAATTCATTTTACAGACTTCTTTTTTATTCTCTATTCTTTAATCCAGCAGGTTAACTTTGCCAACTTGATCATTTTTAACATTTAAACGTCTAATCATTTTTGGACTTCTTCCTTTCAATTAGTATTTTGTCTGCCACCAATAAAAACCCACAAAATCTAGTTCTTCTGTTTCTTCCAAAAATCCTAATAAAATTATTTAAAGTAAAATTATTTAAAAGTTCTGAAGAAATATTTACCTCCATTACAGCCTTAATTTTCCTTAATTCACCTCCATAATGTTGGTATCGCAGGACCACACCACCAAATAATGTAACATCCCTGCTTTTTGACAGCATTCAGCTTTCTGTTCCTGTTTCATCCTTTTGATTTGACATGAAGTGATATCTAACAATTATTTTAAATGAAACCTCCAATTCAAATAATGTGTAAACTGAAGTGAAAGAGCCTTTGCATCAACCTACTGAAGGGATTTAATAGACTTTCCCCTCTCATTTCTCTCTGCCATTGCGCAAAACCCCCCAAATATTCTCTGTTAGTGTAAACACTTAGATGCGAGCACAAGGCACGTTCCCTATACAGTGGTACCTCGGGTTACCTACTTAATTCGTTCCGGAGGTCCGTTCTTAACCTGAAACTGTTCTTAACCTGAAGCACCACTTTAGCTAATGGGGCCTCCTGCTGCCACCGCATCGCCAGAGCACGATTTCTGTTCTTATCCTGAAGCAAAGTTCTTAACCTGAAGCACTATTTCTGGGTTAGCGGAGTCTGTAACCTGAAGCGTATGTAACCCAAGGTACCATTGTATTCCCCCTTCCCCTCCCAAAATACATTAACAGTTATCTCTTCACTTTCTTCCAAAAGTAACTTCAGGGACATTTGTAGCAAAACTGTGTGCCTTTCCCCAGCTCTTGCTGCTTAGTTCTGGCTGTGTGGAATTGTACTGACTATGCAAAGCAATTATGACAATAATAAGCAGATGATGGGGAAAACAAGCCAAGCAATGCCTGACTTAAATAGATGCATGCTAATGATCTTTAAATGGTTGTCTCACTGCAGCAAATTGAAGAGTTTTCAGATGTGAATGAAGGAGAAAAAGAAGTGATGAAATTATGGAATCTACACGTTATGAAGCACGGGTGCGTACTTAGAACTTCAATTTTATAAATTTATGAAAACTGATTAGATTACAATTAAAAATAAAACAACAACCCTGAAATGCTTTTAAGCCTTTCACATATCTGTTATTTTAATGTGTTTTTTTATTGTGTGAACTACTGAGCATTTAAAAAACCCTATGTAGGAATTGTGGAGAAGCAAGTTATACATGACAGCATGTCTGAGCAGGATTTTGATATTGTAGGCATCTTTGGGCACCCAAATCTGTAATAATGCCTTGCGTCATTTTTTTATGTTACAGGTTTATTGCAGACAATCAAATGAATCATGCCTGTATGCTGTTTGTTGAAAATTATGGACACAAAATAATTAAGAAGAACTTGTGTCAAAACTTCATGCTTCACCTAGTCAGCATGCATGACTTTAACCTTATAAGCATAATGTCCATAGACAAAGCTGTTACTAAGCTTCGAGAAATGCAGCAGAAATTGGAAAAAGGAGAGTCTACTGCTGCTACCCCAACAATGGAGGAGATTTCTGAAGAACAAACTGGAATTACCAATGGCTGCAGTGAAACTAACACTAGGGAAAGATCCTCAGAAATGGATGCCATCTCATGTATGGCAAAACAGAATAGAAAACAGAAGATCTGAAAAGAAGAGCAAAGGGGCATTCAATGCACAAACAATGAAGTGACATTTTAAGATGCATGAACTCTTATAAGGAATTTAATATGACACACAGGCTCCTAACAGGCACTGCTGGAAACAGGATTTCAACAATATGGTTCCTTTTGAGTTGATTATGCAAGTACTACATGTATATCAGTTCTAGTGGTGTAATGACAATACTCAAAGTTTGAGCATGAAGAGCAATACAATTTTTGGGAATTTTAATTATGAACTGTACTGAATTTACATAACTTGAGTATATGTAAACCAGTTTTTATATAAAGATTTTTTTTTGATAATTTTTTTTTGCATCTGTACTGGCTGTCTTTCCTACCATGGAGTTGAAAATTAGGGAAAGAGATTCGGACAGTTTATGCTTTGTACTTAGAAATTCCTTAGGTTAACTTTTTTTTGTGGCAAATAACACACCATTTAAAGTTTACCTTGATCTTATAGGTGTCAAACTACAGATTGCAAATTTCTAAACACTTTTTAAACATTCAGCTGTAACATAGCACTTCTTTGCCTCAAACCTTTTTTGGAAAAAAAAAAAACAACCACCTCTGCTTTTCTCATTACAAACACAGGGGAAGTACCATATTAATTCTGTCAGTAGTCCGAACGAATCTGCAGATAACAAGGTGTACTAGATCCAACCTTTAACCTAATCAAGCATAACTGTTGAGAGTTGTTTAATAGAATGCTTTGTTTAACACCTAGGAGATCGCTTCTCGGCCTTTTGGCTAAGAGGTCAAGTGTTAACACCTGGAGGCCATGGTAGGCAGTGCCTGGATACGTACCTATTTTGCCTATATACAGACTGTAAGATCGAAGCATGGCGTTAAATTTTTGGTTGCTAGTTTTGAAGGGGAAATGCACTGTAAAATTAGGCCAGGAAATGTGTGGCACTTCTTATGCAAGTACTCTGTGATGTATTGCATTCAATACAGATGCTAACCTGTGCAGTCTTGCACTGCTAACACATTTTATGCACATGTTTACAGATTTTCTTTTTTCCAATGGAAAGTAGCTTCACTACTGGTACAGTATCAGCTTCAAGGGTTTATTCCAGCCAGCACTGTAGTTGAGTGGCATCGCCTCATTTTTTTAAAATTCTTGAATAGTTCATTTTTTCATATTCTTTATTTATAAAGGATTGATTATGTAAATACAGGTGTTTCTAATTTTTTATTTCATTCCACCACCACAAGAAGGCAGATCCCTGTTGGTTTTTGGTTTTTGTTTGGGGTGGGGGGTGGGGGTAAGCTTTGTAATGGGTTTTTTTCCAGAAATTTATAAAACTGTAAATACTGACTTTGGTCCCTAAAGATGTGTTTAACTGTGAGACTATTTAACTAATGGTGTGGATGTGATTTGTCATCCAGTATTAAGTTCTTGGTCACAGGTTTGTGTCAATAGGAAAGAGGGAGACTGCAGCTTTCTTTAGACTTCTCGAATTTCCTGCTCTTGAGTTGTAGCAAACTCTTATTACACCTTTGAATAGCCGGTCAAGCATTTCTCTTGGGCTTTAATTTGCTAAAGCTGTGCACATATGTAAAAAAATATATTTTAGGAGAGACGTAGTTGTAGAACTATTGCTTATGTCACTTCTTAAGCAGCCGCGCTCTTAATGCTTAAAAGGAGGCTAGCATTGTTTGCACAAAAAAGTTGGTGACCCCTCCCAAAATAGTAATGAAATTACTTCTGTCCAATAAACTTTGTATGTCATGTCAATTTATAATAAAAGCTGAGAATCCCTTTGTTTCTATTTATAATAAAGATGGATTTTCTATATGTACCCTTAATGAGACTTTCAATAAATCATGTAAACTGGGTGAACATTTGAATGGTACAGTAGATATAAAAGAAGTGTTTAATGGACCTTTTTGTTTTTACATTAAATGTTTATTTGAAATTGGATTTTGTACATAAAGTTCAATAATATAAAAATCTTCTGTGGTGTGCTATTGCTTTTTTAAAGGAGCAACCAGGTAAGGGGTGTGTAGTGTGTGTGAGAGAGAGAGAGAGAGAGAGAGATTCTGACTTGGAACCAGGCATATCGAGTTTTTTAATTTGGAACAGGTATTGTGATCTGCAGCCTGATATGGACAGTTCTCTATGCATTAATTTGTGCATTATATGTTTCTTGAAATGAAGTAACTTCTGTTTATTTTCCCTTTTTACCTGCATGAAATGAGGACTGACTGTATCTCTTGAGCCTGAAATCCTTTAGTCATGGTGCATGCTCTGGTTATCTTCCACTTGCTCTACTGCAATGCGCTCTACGTGGGTTTACCTTTGAAGGTGCCTTGGAAACTATAACTAATCCAGAATGCGGCTGCTAGATTGGTGACTAAATCAAAATGGGTCAAATAAAAATTGATTCATGACACCAATTTTTTTTCTCTCCCTTTGAGTGTGCGGTATTTAAATGTCTCCAGCACTCTAAATACTAATTGGAACATGTAGGAGGCTGTTGAGATGGAGAAATATTCAAAAATGGCACCTTTTTCTTTTATGGGAGGAGAAGGAACATTGTCACAGTCCCCCACCTTAGACATATACACGCTCCAGGCAAAAGAATTAATGATGTATCAAAACCAGGCCAATTTCTGCTAAGGAAGGGCTTCTCAAGCTATTGGATGTGGTAGTCTGGCAACTCCCCTCCCCCATTGTCGGGGACAAATACCGTATCTGGTCCCTGAGGGGTCCCACCTGGTCTGGGATGTGGTGGAGTTACTGTCAAGTAGAAGCTGATGACATTCAGGCAGGCAGTGGTCTGTGGGCCACCACTTTTGAGTAGCATTGTGGTAAACCACACTGGGTGTAACCTTTCCCACTTTGTTTTTCGGGAGGATAAAAAGGAAATTAGGTGAGGAAGAATAGGGAAGCCATGTTTGCCACCTTTAGGTCTTCTGTAGAAAAGGTGGGATGAATATAGTAAGGTAAAGGTAAGGTAAAAGACCCCTAGACAGTTAAGTCCAGTCAATGACAGCTATGGGCTGTCATTCTAAAATGGCTGATCTGAAATGTCCTCAAATTAATCCATGTGCTCAAGATGACAAATTCTTTTAAAAAGTAAAGGACCCCTGGATGGTAAAGTCCAGTCAAAAGTGACTAGGGGGTGTGGCGCTCATCTCGCTTCAGGCCGAGGGAGCCGGCGTTTGTCCACAGACAGCTTTCCGGGTCATGTGGCCAGTATGACTAAACCACTTCTGGCACAATGGAACACCATGACGGACGCCAGAGCGCACAGAAATGCCGTTTACCTTGGTACCTATTTATCTACTTGCACTGGCATGCTTTCAAACTGCTAGGTTGGCAGGAGCTGGGACAGAGCAATGGGAGCTCACCCCGACGTGGGGATTCGAACCGCCGACCTTCCGATCTGCAAGCCCAAGAGGCTTAGTGGTTTAGACCACAGTGCCACCAGTGTATAGTAAGTTAATAGTAATGGAATAACACTAGTCAAGCAGATGGACAAACTTTTATTAAAAAGTCATAATACAAAGTACGTATGCTGAGGTAAATAGATACAAGTTTTATAAACACATTCCCTTCCCAACATTGTCTCCATGTTTTACCTTAACACTGTATGGGTAAAATGTCTTCCAAAGGACCAAATACTTGTAAGGTATTGTTAAAGTACAAAAATATTGCAAATGTATTGGGAACCTTCCCCTTTTACATACATTTTTCACTAGCGAAGCAGTTTATCACTGGTCAATTGCTAGGTGCCTTTAATCTCCATCAAGCCTTTTGGTCCTCGTATCCGCTTTATTGGTAAGCTTTCAAACCAATATTTTGCACAGTGCTGCTGTTCCCAAATACAACTCATTCACACATGCTCTCCCCCCCACCACAAAGGATTATCAATCCTAGGTAAACTCCCCTGCCCCCCAGTCAATGGTAGAAAGGCATTCGGGCTAAATGAAAGCACCAGAACTGGTAAAACATTTATTTATGGGGCCCTTTGCCTTTTCCTCATTTGGGAAAACAGGGTTGGAAACTACTGTTGCAGGAGTGAAGCTAAGCAACTTCAGCCACCCAGTTCTGTCTACAAGTTTTCCATGAACCAAGCACTGTATGCATGGACTTCTCAATTCCCGTCAGCCCCAGGCAGCATACCCAGCAGTCAGGAATGATGGGAGCTGTAGTCCCAACAGCATGTGGCAGGCCACAATTCCCACCATATGTGTGCCTTTGTGGAAGGCAGCACAGCCGCCTCCTGGTCAGGCACATTTACAAGCTCCAGTTCATCTATAACCCATTCTAGAGCAGCGGTTCTCAAGCTGTGGGTCCCCAGGTGTTAGACTACAACTCCCATCATCCCTGAGCTCTGGCCTTGCTAGCTAGGGGTGATGGGAGTTGTAGTCCAACAACATCTGGGGACCCACAGGTTGAGAAAGGCTGTTCGAGAGGGAGGAAGAGGATTCCCACCCTCCGGTGTATATATCTCATGTACACACACTTGACAGCTAAATGTGAATTGCGTCTTTGCCATCACATTTCTCTACGTAACAGCAGGGTGACATCCGACAGGATTGGCCTGATCATGCAACAGGATTTCCCCAATGCGCCCTCAAAATCTTATGGGAGGTTTAGGAAACAGATCTGGAGGGGAAGGCGAGTTAGCCACCTTTAACATCTCATACAGTGTTGTTGTTTGCTCCATTTCAAGTTTGCAGAGCTCTGCTTGCTTACGTTAGATTTTACTATATTGCCTAATTGTAGCTCATGCCTTAATTGTGATTCCTGCATTGCGGAGGGTTGGACTAGATGATCCTCGGGGAGGGGGGGTCCCTCCCAATTCTACGATGCCACCTGCGTTAACATGACTAAGGCAGGCTGCTTGCCTGAGTGCAAGGGAAATATACCGGCACGTGGCACAAGAGAACCCGACAAACCCCAGCTTTTTACTTTGAGGCCAAGGGAGTGTCGGGGGGGGGAGCCTTTCGCTTGCAAAATGTCAACAGCCTCGTTCCGCAGAGCTGTTGGGCTACAGAGAAGGTGGGTGAACCTTTAGACCTTTGGATGTTACTGAACTACAACTCCCATCATTCTAGGACATTGGCTACGCTTGCTATTGCTGATGGGTGTTGTCGTTAGCAACATCCCCACTAGTAATTGCCTTAAGGCTTCAGGACAAGGGAGAGGCCCTATCTTGGTGCAGGAAGGAGATATTGGCATCCTCTTAGGCTCCAGTTTAAGGGTCACTGGAGCTCTTGTGCCAGCACCCCAGGTCTTTGCATCAGCGCAGCCCTAGAGCAGCTGGGATATGCAGCAAAGTGCTTTTCTGTTTTTCATCAACAACATCTTACTTTGTTTGTCCTCAACAGGATGCTGTGGTAAGCAGCCTCTGGCTGGCACTGAACAGCTACAGTTTGTGACAGGACATGTCTGCAAGCAATACTGGTCTGTACTATATTTTAAACATGTAAAAAGGGCATTTCACGTCACTTGCATGGTTGAATTTGCCTAAACAAAGGGTGGAGGGGGGGGGGGAGAGAAACCTTTGGCCTTCCAGAAGCCACATCAGTCCCAGCAAGTATGGCCAATGACCAAGGCTAGTGGGGGTTGTAATTCAACAACATCTGGAGGGTGACACCTGGCCTAAACTATCATTAGACCAGGTGCTGTTGGGACTACAACTTCCGCCATCTCTAGCTGGCAGAAGCAATGCTCAGAGATTGTGGAAATTGTCCAAAAACAGCTGGAGACCCAAGTTTGGGAAACCCCGATTGAGTGCACAACTGTGCCACACAGCAGTTATTCCCTCTTAATATCACTACCCTGTCTATGCACTGACCTTGTTACATCAGCAAAATAATAAAATCCCTGATAGATGATGCATTTACAGACACCTTTGTCTACATGGTACCTTAACTTCAGCATCATTCATGTAGCACGCTATCCTAAGTAAGTTATTGCAGAGTTGTTCTTGGAACTCACTGATGGGTAAGAAAAGGCAAAGCAACAATGTATAAGAATGCTAGTTAATTCTGACTGCCACCTACTATAGATTCCCACCCACCCACCCACAAATGCTCAGAAGTTCTACAAAACCTCCTTACAGAATGAGTGTAGCCTAATTCTTTCAGCAGAAGGACGCTGTTGAGGTCAACCCACTGACAGCCATGTGCCAGAAGTGGCCAACACAGTCACTAGCCATATATCAGACACACCCTCCCCTTCTGCTGATTAGCAGAAAAACACGGCGGGGAGGGAGAGACAGAGATCTTTTCAATAGCATTTTTCCTGATGGGAGTACTGGGCTAGGAGAGGAACATCTCCTAGATCAGGACTTCTTCTTTTCCCTTGTAAAAAATCTCTTCCTCCTTTTGGGAGCCACCACTGCAAGAAATGGTGTGTTCCCTCTCAGAGCCTCTAGATCAGCGGTTCTCAACCTGTGGGTCCCCAGATGTTGGACTACAACTCCCATCATCCCTGAGCTCTGGCGTTGCTAGCTAGGGATGATGGGAGTTGTAGTCCAACAACATCTGGGGACTCACAGGTTGAGAACCGCTACTCTAGATCTTCCTGCAATGTTACTTTAGCCAGAGGGAAAAGAGACACTTTTCGAAGGTAACCAAAATTGCCTGATCTTAACAGGCTGCTGCCACACATGGCCTCCTGGGCAGGATCTGCCCCACAGGCTGGCCTCCCCTACTATAGAATTTCCCCTGGGAACATGTGACATCATCTTGGTAGAGGCACTTTCTGAAGCAGGAGGTAATAATAAAGCCCAAGTTAAATATCAGCCGTTCAATGGCACCCAACTGGGCACTGCATGTTCACTGTTGGAAAGCTTATCTATCTGTCCTGTACAATACTTTTGAATAAAAACCAAGGCACACAGGTAAAGAGATGAGACCGAGGTACTGCCCATGGGGAAACAAATACTTCAGCTTGCTGCAGTAAATGGGGGAGCAGGATTCAAGAAACACTAATGCCTGGTATTCGACTGACAAAAATGAAGCATTTGCTGAGTGTCTGCCCAGCAGCAGTTTACAGTACCGTACTCTGATGAATAGGATAAGCCTACAAGGAACTTTGGTCCATAAACCCTGAGCCAAAAGAACAGCACTTTAGCAAAACTGGGCTGTTCATTAAGCGTAACCACACAGGCAGGAGCGCAGCAAAAAGGTTCAACTCTGGCTTTTCCTCCCTTAAAATTAATAATAATAGTAATACAAATTTGATAGCAACAGTGAAGGCTTACTCCCCACCCCCACCCCAGATTACATAAACACACCACCAGTATTTTAAACTGTATACAGTAAATAGTTCAAGTAACGTTTATCACATCGGCAGGTTGCGTTAAGAGGGCTCCCTCCTGCACAGACTCACACCTGTGTACTCAGAGCCTGCGCTAGTTAATCGCTGTATCACCAAGTCCAACCACTGGAGGAATGATACAGTTTAAAGCAATTGGCATCGTTTCAGAGGTGGAGAAGTTAGAACACCAGCACCTTCCAGCCTGGATAGGAGAACGAACACCCAAAATAAAGAGAACCGCAGGACTGATCGAGTACCCAGTCAAAGACCACTTCCCTGTTGTTGGAGCCAATGGTCACTCTGAGTTTGAAGTTCCCCCCTTCATTATTATTATTGGAAGGGCCTAAATTCACAGCTTCTATGTCAAATGTCACAGCTGATCCTGAAGTAACCGCAGGCAACTGGTTTGTCATCTCTTTTCCGTTTACAAAGACAGCACCTGGAACAGGTAAGGCAAAAAACATTAGCTTTCATGAACTAGACATGAAAACCCAGTAAGGTCTGGACCTGTGATCTGACTATTCTATCCCCCTTTGCAGCCTTGCAAACAACTTCATAAAGGTTATTAGGGAAGCTTTTAATGTTTGATGTTTTGCAGTATTTTAATATTTTTTGGGAAGCCGCCCAAAGTGGCTGGGGAAGCCCAGCCAGATTGGGGGGGCGGGTATAAATAATAAATTATTATTATATAGTATTATATTATTAGGCCAGCAAGAAATCAGCATTAGTTAATCGGTCCAATTTTTATTCTTTCTTTCTTTCTTTTTTAAGCTTTCCATTTTATACCAATTAAAACCAAAGAAGAAGCCAAATACAGATGCCAAATTATATATATTTTTGGCATCTGTATTTGGCTCCTGCAGCCAATCGGAAGCCACACCTTGGTTTTTGAATGGTTTCGGGAGTAAAACGGACTCCTGGGACAGATTAAGTTTGCGAACCAAGGTTCCCCTGAATTTGTTCTCAAGAGCCCTACCCTTTGCTCCACAATGCGTTGATTTCCTGAAGTAACTATAAATTTCCAGACTGCTAGCCATGCTAAGTCTCTTGGAGTCCTGCAGTACCCTAATGACGAATACATTTATTAAGGCATAAGCTTCTGTGGACACAGTCCTGCTTTGTCACGATGCACGAAGTGAAATGTTAGTTGGCAGGTAAATAATGGGGGAAACTGTAAGGGGTGTGTGTGTTTGAATCCCAATGAGATGCAAAAATGAAAGTCAGCGATAATTAAATGTGTGTTAAATAGGCACACTTTCTGCTGCGGCTATCAGCAACCAGGCACACCTCCTCCATCATGCTCCAGCTGAGAGCCGCTGCTATGGATATAAAGCTAAGTTATACAGCGGTACCTCAGGTTACATACGCTTCAGGTTACAGACTCCGCTAACCCAGAAATAGTGCTTCAGGTTAAGAACTTTGCTTCAGGATGAGAACAGAAATCGTGCTCCGGCGGCGCGGCAGCAGCAGGAGGCCCCATTGGCTAAAGTGATGCTTCAGGTTAAAAACACCCGTTTCAGGTTAAGAACAGACCTCCGGAACGAATTAAGTACTTAACCTGAGGTACTACTGTACTGTATTTCAGGCATAGGCAAACTCAGCCCTCCAGATGTTTTGGGACTACAATTCCCATCGTCCCTGACCACTGGTCCTGTTAGCTAGGGGTGATGGGAGTTGTAGTCCCAAAAAGAGCTGGAGGGCCGAGTTTGCCTATGCCTTTTGTATTTGAATGAAGCTGCCTTTGGAGAGAGACTTATAAATTTCCCGTTGCTGTTTGGAGGTCACCAGGTTTGGCGATAGCTCCCAGATTCTTGAAGCTTCACCTTCATAAGCAGGATAAAAATTTTACGAAATAAAAATAAAACAAGTAAGTTCTAAAAATAAAGAAATTCACAGTTCTAAGGTTTTATATAGTTCTGGAATTTGTAGACTATATTAGAGGACAGAAGAGGGCAAAATCTGGTATTAATCAGATTATTTTTCATTTAAAAAAAGTTGTGCAAGTGAATTCTTGGGCAACTCACCGTTGGTGCTCACGCAAACCGCTTTATCTCTCTGCAGGGAATCAGCGCCATTCTGCTGCGCCACACAAACACCTATACTGTCTTTTTTGTCCGGCTGACCGACTGTTTCAATTCTGGGGAGAAAGTTGGATGCATTTTGTGCTATTAATATAAATTGCATCAGTTTTTATCAATGACAATGCACCTTTCTTATGGTATCACCCACACCCTGAAAATTATGGCAACAATTTTCAATGGACGTTTGCCTCAGTTCAGCGGCAGTAAATTGGTAGAGGAAACTTTATTGCTGAATCTGCGGCTCGTTGGAATGGCTGCCTCTTTGTTAAAGTGGAGCAAACTAAAGCAAAAAAAACCCAATTCATAAAATCCCTCTAGGTGAGGGTTTGCCCATTCATTCTCAGCACATGGAACCACACTATGTGCAACTCATTCAGCACTGAAGTAAACTGGCAAAACTGCGACAGCTCAGGGTGTAAGCTGATCGCATGGATTCATGGGTCATGTGCCATTTTGGATATAGGCACATCTAAGAATGTTGAACCATCACACAGATAAAGAGATGACATTCAAAGTGCTGAGGGATCACATTAGGAAAGAGACACAAATTATTATTACTTATTAATTAATTTAATTAAATTTTGTATACTGCCCTATTCAAAAAAAAAGATAAAGGACCCCTGGACGGTTAAGTCAAGTCAAAGGCGACTATGGGATTGTGGCACTCATCTCGCTTTCAGGCTGAGGGAGCCGGCATTTTTCCACAGACAGCTTCCCAGGTCATGTGGCCAGCATGACTAAACAACTTCTGGTGCAATGGAACACCGTGACGGAAACCAGAGCGCACGGAGATGCCGTTTACCTTGCCGCTGGAGCAGTACCTATTTATCTACTTGCACTGGCTTGCTTTCAAACTGCTAGGTTGGCAGGAGCTGGGACAGAGCAACAGGACCTCATGCCATCACGGGGATTCGAACCGCTGACCTTCTGATTGGCAAGCCCAAGAGGCTCAGTGGTTTAGACTACAGCGCCACCCACGCCCCCAGAAGGAGCAGAGCAGCAATCTGCACTTCACATTCCTTGAAACTTACACTTTTGGCGCACTTTCGAACTGCTAGGTTGGCAGGAACTGGGGCAGCGCAATGGAAGCTCACCCTGTCATGGGGATTTGAATCGCTGACCTTCTGATCGGCAAGCCCAAGAGGCTCAGTGGTTTAGACAACAACGCCACCCGTATCCCATGAACCCTATACACTATATCCGCAGGTCTTAGGGTGGTTCTCAGGATAAAATGACGATATAAAAACATAAAATACATACTCAAAACAAAAACAACCCAATATTTGGCCACATCATGTTCCTAGACCCCCAGGCAAACAACCACAGGTGCTTTTTTTTAATATTCTAGTATTCTTACAGTTTTAGACAGTTTCTTTTTTATTTTATGAAAAATGTTTTTCAAGTTTTAATTAGTCTAGTATTCATTCTGATTCAAGTTAAATAACCCATTTATCTTCCCATTTCATCAATGCGTCATACGCACCGCTATGTGAAAACAATGCATTATCCTTGTTCAGAGGGTTATTAATGGGGAAGACATCATTCTTTTTCCCCTTTCAAAAAAATCCCCACCATTCATGGAAGAATGTTATCTGCCTGACCAATGAGACAAAACACCTGCAGATTGGACCTATGCAAGAAGAGGAGCACATTTACAGCCCTGCTTCTTGCCGGTTAAACATACCAGTGAAGTTGTAGACACTGATCATAGTGGCAGACATAAAAGAAAACACACCAGTTTATTTTGGAGATGACGCAATTTCCTATAGCCAGCAATGAAAACAAACTGGATATGGAACATGTGTTGAGCGATAAGTATCGCTTGAAATTTTCAGGAGGAAATTACATTTGTTTTGCTTGCTTTTTTTTTTTTTAAAGAACAGGTTGGGTAATAATGAGACGCCTGTCAAGACATTTTGAGTACAGCTCAAATTTGTAACCATATTGCACTGCAAATACTCCCACCAAGCCTTCCTGTCTCCCAAAATGTGCATTGCAAAATGGGGGGCAGCGTAGGGAAAACCTAAATCTCTTCCATCTGGAAGCAATCTAGCTCTCTTTGGAAAAGTAAACCCGAGAATTACAATCAGATTTTGTCAGCCAATGTTGTTGGTTTTTTAATGTGTTTTTTTTAAAATACGATTTTAAACTTCTGCACTTATTTATAGCCATTGGCTCAGATGTGCTTAAACCAGACAGCATTGTCTACTCTTGCAGAAGCTCTCTAGGATCTAACGCAGGCAGAGAAGAGTTTTTTCTAATTACCTGTTCCTTTTAATTGGAGATGCTGGGAGCTTCTGCATGTGAGGCATACGCTCTACGACTGACCTATAGTTTCTTCCCAAGTTGTGGGGAGGGGGAGGCAGGGAACAACTATGGACCCAACAGCATTTCATTCAGTTAATTAACTACTCGCACACGGAACGCTACTGTGTTTGGGGAATGATGGCTCTAGAAACTGAGTTGATGTCGGCCGGCAATAAATCACACCATTCTAACAACCCTTTATTAGCAAAAACACAACCTTCACATTTCACCCTTGGCTGAGTGTCAAGCCAAATGAGCACAGCAGCTCATCTCATCCCCAGTAGGCCTTGCCCCATGATTCAGTTGCCGAGGCTGAAAGTCCCCACCTCCCCACAGCCATCTAAGTCACCTCCTCTCCAGGGCTTTCCCCAAGCAATCAGAGACTGCACCTATATGCTGTTGCTCCACCTGTTTCAGTCCTCTTCTGGTTCTGGGATACCAGCGGGGAGGGAAGCTTGTCAAAGCTAGAGTGGGAGACCCCTGTGTCTCACCATCCTGACCCAGCGCTGCCTCTTGGCCTCCCTCCTCCTAGTCTCCTGCTTCAGCAGCTGCTTCTGATTCTAGACTTCTCTCCGTCACTGATTCTCCCAGCTCACTAAGCCCTGTTGCCTCTTCCTAGTCTTTCCCCTCTTCTCCCTCTGACCACTCATTAATGTCCTACCCCCACCCCTGGGCTCTGAGCCTTCTTCCCTTGGTTGTTCCCCAGCTGACGCCTCCCACCATTCCTCTGAGTCCATGACAGGTAAACGCACCCATGACGGATGAACAGCGGGGGCTGTAAAATGACTGACATCACCCTGAAGAAAGACCTCTGTCAAAGCAATGCCTGAGTCAAGAGACGCATCCGTGGAAGAGTAATAAAAAAGAGTGAGCCTTGTGGGTGAAAGAGCTCTGAGGCAGCGTGTTGTTTGAAAACATTTCTGTCCCATTTTTCTGTTTAAAAAGCATCCAGGGAAGCTCGCGGCAGCAAAACGCATTTTAAAAACAGCCATTCCTACTCCCACTGAAAGGAAGGAACAGTAGGCAGAGAGGAAAAACACAAAAATGAGGGGAAAGAAAATGAATCCACTAACACCCTAAGGACATGAAAAGGTTACTCTTCAAAATGTAACTTGGAACAGTCTAAATCTGTGAGGTGGGCGTCCATAAGAGAACACGAGCAAACCGACTCTTCTGCAGTGGCTCCAAACTTTGGAACTCCCTGCTAGTAGAACTGCGGGAGACAGCTGCACTTCAGCCTTGTTGCAGTGCCTTAAAGACTTGTTGGTTTTAGCTGGCCTCCCCAGAGCAATTTTTTGTCTCGCTCACTGGATGGAGGCAGGATTCTCGTTATGTTGCTGAAGTTATGTTGCTGAAGTTCTGAGCCTGTTTTATTATTGGCTTTAATAATAATAATAATAATAATAATAATATTTTATGTATACCCCGCCCTCCCCAGCCAAGGCCGGGCTTAGAGCAGCTTACAAGCAATAATAAAAACAAGATGAATGATTACAACTTATAAGATAAGGATAAGGTAGAGGGAAAGGATTTGCTGAATAAATAAATTGAATTGGAATACAAACAGGGGAGGTGTGGGGAGGTCCGAGAAACAAGCAAATGCAAGACATATTATGAAAATCGAATTGTTTTTTTAACTGTTTTTCTTTATTATTTTTGTAATTTTCTTCTTTCTTCTTTTTTGTGAAAATCAATAAAATATTACTTTTAAAAAAATGATTACAACTTAAAAACAAAAATAAAACACAACATTAAAATAATGGAACAGCCTTGGCTGTTGCTGTAACTTGCGCCTCCATGGAAAGGGAGGCGTCAAGGATTACACCCAAACTCTTAACGGAAGGCAATAGCACTAATTGGGCCCCCGCAAGAGAAGGGAGTTGGTCCCTCAACCCCATGCCATCCCGACCTAGCCATAGGACCTCTGTCTTCGAAGGATTTAGTTTCAATCGGCTCCCACGAAACCATCCAGCCACAGCTTCCAAGCATCTGGTCAGTGTGTTCGGGGCCAAGTCGGTGTGGCCATCCATCAGCAGATAGAGCTGAGTGTCATCAGCATATTGGTGACAGCCCAGCCCGAAGCTACGGATAATCTGGGCAAGGGGGTGCATAAAGATGTTAAAAAGCATCGGGGAGAGAATTGCGCCCTGTGGCACTCCACACACCAAGGAGTGGCGTGACGACATTTCCCTCCCTAGTGCCACCCTCTGTCCCCGACCAGAGATAAAAGAGCACAACCAGTTACGGGCTATGCCCTGTATCCCCACGTCTGCGAGGCGGTGGTCCAGAAGATCATGATCAACCATGTCAAAGGCTGCTGACAAATCTAGAAGGATCAGCAGTCCTGACCCGCCTCGATCCAGTTGTCTACGGAGATCATCTGTTAGGGCAACCAGAGCCGTCTCCGTCCCAAAACCAGGACGGAAACCGGACTGAAATGGATCTAATGCCGATGTTTCCTCCAGAAACCTACCAAGCTGTTCAGCAACCGCTCTCTCAATTACCTTACCCAGGTATGGAAGATTTGAAACTGGGCAGTAATTGGATAGGTCTAAGGGATCTAATGAAGTTTTCTTTAAGAGTGGACACACCACTGCTTCCTTCAGTTCCCCTGGGAATGTCCCCATGTCAAGGGGCAAATTGATAATTTCAACCAGGGGGGTCCACGCAACATCTGGACACTCCCTAATCAGCCAAGACGGGCACGGATCAAGGAGGCAGGTGGTGGGCCTACCAACTTGGAGAAATCTATCCACATCAGTAGGGAGTATCCGATCGAAATGGTCCAACACTGGACCCGAAGTCAGTCGAGGGGCCTCCAGTTCAGTCACTGTATCTAAATTGGCAGGGAGGTCACGGCAGAGCAACAGGACTTTCTCCGCAAAAAAGCTCGCGAATGCCTCACAGCTGTGGGTCGAATTTGTGCTTAAATTTGGTTGTCCTCCTAACGACGTTATTGACCTAATTATTCTAAAAAGTTGTGCCGGGCGAGAGCTAGCGGATGCAATGGAAGCTGCAAAGATTTCTTAGCAGCTTTCATAGCCATCTCATAGGCTTTCATAAGCGTCCTATAAGATGTTCTTGAGGCTCCGTCACGAGTCCGTCGCCATACTCGCTCTAGCCGTCTGAGATCCCGCTTCATTTTCCGGAGCTCCTCAGTAAACCAAGGGGCCCGGTTTCGACGGGGTCGCAGAGGGCGCTTAGGCGCGATCTCATCAATGGCTGCCAAGAGCCGGTTATTCCAGTCCTCAACAAGGTCATCTAATGAGTCGCCAGGAGGAGCAGGGTTCCGCAAGGCTTGTCGGAATCTATCAGGATCCATCAGTTTTCGCGGACGAGCCCAAATAGGTTCACCACCCGAGCCGGGGAGGAGCTTAGTAGTAACTGATATTTTATACCTGCAGTGTTTTACGATTGCTTTATTTTTTAGGGTTGTTATTATTTTAAAAACGAAAGAAAAACGACACCCCACCTTTCTCTGGTCGTGGAACTCAAAGCAAAGCTATGCGAGGTTCTCAGATGATGACCCATTCAGGCGCTGAACAGACGTAGATTAAGCTCAGCTCCAGCAAGGCGGCTGCATTATGTGCTCTCAGGGGGTGGGAATGTGGATACACTGACGGAAAGTCAAGAGGGGAGGAGGGCAGCCACACCCAGCTTCAAGACCTGGGTGCAGCAGCCAAGTAGGTCCACTCCTGGGTCTCCTAGCTGGAGAAGGAAGGAGGATGCAATGTAGGGCCTCTGCCAATAGCTTACCAGGGCCATATGGAGCTGGTTAGAGCGAGTGGGAAGCCTATTGAATGAGGCTTCCTAAAGCTAAGCATCTGTGTAATCAGAGACTCAGTCTCTTACCCTACTAATAGCAACTGGCACCAGGGCAGCTCCACAGGGTCCCTTCCTTGGCCCAAACAGCATCGCCCTGGGGACAGGAGCAGTGCCAGAATTTCTAACATCAAATTAGAAAGTTTAAGTCTGAAAGCCAACATTGCCTGAGCAGCCGCCTCCCGCTGGGAGTTCCGCTGAAGTCAGCCATCCGTAGCATAGTCGGATCTATAATTAAGGGGGAGGTGGCAAATACTGGACACAAATGAACCAGCAACTGCAGCTGGAATCTTTGCAACGGCTCCAGCGGAACGAGCGAGCTCCTCTGCCAAGGGAGGAAATGACTAGATAAGGGATCACTCAGGACAATTTAGGGCACTGTGGGCTTCAAATATCTTTGAATTAAGACTGATGGGTTGGGTGGGTATGGTCCGTCTTGGAATCTAATGAAAGAAGAACGTAGAGAAAAGCTGGGCTGCAGACGCCCCACCTCTGCTCTGACCCCAGTCTGCACCACTATTTAAGAGAAGCAGCAGTGTCAGGGATCTCTGAGGGTCAGCAGCGTGCAGCCCTTTATCCACGCCAACCCTTGGCCAGTGTTCGAAATTAGCCAAGTGCCAGGCGCATTTTGCACCAAACTAGCGGCCACTTGCGACCAAGTAAAGATGCCTGGGGATCAGGATGGCACCTGACCTCTCCACCATCTGGAGGTGCGTGCCTGGGGATCATTGGATCTTGACTGTTTTCACACACTAATACTGCATGCTGTAGAATTCTACCGGTTATATTTCATCTGCCCAATCGGAATGAATTTCAGGAACCAAAATGCATTTTTCTGTGCAGCCTGAGCACGACCTGTGAACAACGTTATATTTAATTGTTGTAGCTTGTCTTCACTTACCCCACCCCACTGCCCCACTCACAGTTGTGAAAAGTATTCTCACATTATGAATGATCCATGGCACCGTTAAGAAAAAGAGGTTGGGACAGGCCAGTATATATATATGTGGACTGTCCCTGGATAAAGTTACTTTTCTTCTTTAAGTCCTCAAAGTTCTTAACCTAGCTCAAGGTTGTCATCTGATCTAGCCAGATGTTTAACTGAAAATCAATCACAGTCAGTCCATCATTCGGAAAAGAAAAGAAAAAGACTTTTAGAGCCATCTTGCCCCCCAAAAGGCAACTAGACATTCCAATTTGGCAACTGTAACCTTGGTTTAAAGAGCCACATGGTGCCTAGGTTATATATCTTGAGTTTCTAACACTGCCCTTGGTGCTACAGGTTTGCCCCTTTTGTGCTCAAGGAATGCTGGGTAAAATCAGACAATGCGTCAAACTGAGTCAAAACAACAGGTGGCCAGATCTCTCAAGGACATAGCAGTCAATTTACAGATTTGAAAATAAGGGACCAGCAGCCTCAAAATAAGGGATCAGCAGCCAAAATAAGGGATGTTCCGAACACAGGTAAGTTCAACTTCTGAGCCCCTCCGAGCCAAAGGCAGAAAGCCCAGCCAGCATCCAAACGAAGCCTCAAGCGGTGGTTCCTACAGCGCAGCAACCCGGCAAAGGGGATGTAGCAAGGAAAACCATCGCCACCTCTCCACTGGGAAGCGCTGAGCAAAGGTGAGTCCCCAGGCAACGCGGCTGATTTGATCGGCACAAAGCATGCAAGCTCCACCACCCCCAGTCGTTCTTAGACTCCTTATTGGGTGAGCAACGCAGCCAAGCAACACAGTTGGAGCCTCCCTCCTCCCTGGCCGGCAGGAAGGGAGGGAGAGGAGCTGCTTCCTTTGAAACCCGGGAAATTTAAGGGACATCATCAATAAGGGACAGCAGTGGGACACAGCACTGGGATAAGGGAGTTTCCTGCCAAATAAGGGACGGTTGACAGCTATTCTCAAAGAAGAAAGAAACAAACGCAAGCACACACACAAAATCCTGCTGGGGAAAACATGCTGTGGCACGTTAGCTAAGCAAAACGACTTACCGGAATGTCAATGTCTGACCGCAATAGTAGGTTGGAGCTCTGGAGTACAGCACCCCGCCCACTTGTGAATCATTTCGAAGCGCAATGTTTCTTCGGCTGCTCAAGCTATAGCCTTCAAAGCCAGGCGTCCATTCTAACAAAGGAAGGGCAAACAGGAACTAGCACACACGTGCACATCACTCGGAGGTGCAAGGTGGCCGTGCGATGCAACACAGCCTTCCCAGGATGTTGGGACCCCAGCTCACCATCTAGGAAAAGAGGGGCTGCAACTCTCATGTTTAGAGAACGTTTGTCTGCACTTCCAAATGGGAAGACTGCATTTTTTTGAAGTGGGGGCGGGGGACTCCACACCAGCAGCGTTACGAAGATGACAAGTCTCTGTTCCTAAACACACCTACATCCGGACTCAAATATGTACACTCACAGAGAGGTCCAGCTGGAATCAATGCCTAAGCGCAGGATCCAAGTGAGTCCTTTTGGGGGAAGTCCTCTGCAAGCCCTCGCATCAATTGGGCATCATGATGGTAATTATATTAATAGTTACCCAAAAGACCTATGTTGGCACCCAGTACATTTCCAAGCACAATTCAAAGTGTTGGTGCTGACCTTTAAAGCCCTAAACAGCCTTGGCCAAGTATACCTAAAGGAGCGTCTCCACCCCCATCGTTCAGCCCGGACACTGAGGTCCAGCTCCAATGGCCTTCTGGTGGCTCCCTCACTGCAAGAAGTCAGGTTACAGGGAACCAGGCAGAGGGCCTTCTTGGTGGTGGCACCGGCCCTGTGGAATGCCCTCCCATCAGATGTCAAGGAAATAAACAACTATCTGACTTTTAGAAGACATCTGAAGGCAGCCCTGTTTCGGGAAGTTTTTAATGTTTGGCGTTTTATTATGTTTCTGTATATGCTGTATATGTATATCTTGTGAGGAAAGCAATGACCAACCTAGACAGCATCTTAAAAAGTAGAGACATCACCTTGCCAACAAAGGTCCATATAGTAAAAGCTATGGTTTTCCCAGTAGTGATGCATGGAAGTGAGAGCTGGACCATAAAGAAGGCTGATCGCCGAAGAATTGATGCTTTTGAATTATGGTGCTGGAGGAGACTCTTGAGAGTCCCATGGACTGGAAGAAGATCAAACGTATCCATTCTGAAGGAAATCAGCCCTGAGTGCTCACTGGAAGGACAGATCGTGAAGCTGAGGCTCCAATACTTTGGCCACCTCATGAGAAGAGAAGACTCCCTGGAAAAGACCCTGATGTTGGGAAACATGGAGGGCACAAGGAGAAGGGGACGACAGAGGATGAGATGATTGGACAGTGTTCTCGAAGCTACTAACGTGAGTTTGACCAAACTGTGGGATGCAGTGGAAGCCAGGAGTGCCTGGCGTGCTCTGGTCCATGGGGTCACGAAGAGTTGGACACAACTAAACAACTAAACAACAACATATGCTGAAAGCCGCCCAGAGTGGCTGGCGCAATCTAGTCAGATGGGCGGGATACATATAGTAAATAATAATAATAATAAATGCAAAGAATAATACCGTGGGGCACCAAGGTGGAACGACCAGTCTGAGAAACACTCCACGGGCTCCATTCTTGGCGGCCATCTCCTCGTGCACAAACCCTGAACTGGTAATCGACATTGGGATCAATATGGAGCACTATGAATTCTGTGTCCGAGCCGACATACACATCTTCAAAGTGGCTGGCCGTACTCTTACGATACTGAAGCCTGTAATCCTGTGGCACAAAGTCCTCATCAACCTGAAACAGAGCCCAGTTATTGGATTAACACACTGCCTTTAATCTTCCTCCAATTCAACTACCTTACTAGCTCTCCAAAGTGAAATGTTGGCAAGGTAATATTGCAAAGCACGTTATTTTTTTCTGGCTCAGGGTCACACGGGTCGGGAAGTCCTGACGAAACCTCTTCCAAGGGGAAGGAGGGCAACGCAAGCTCTCATGTCACAGCAGCGAAAGGAGAAAAATCTTAGTGGTAATTGCTTTCTGCAGCAAATAAATAAATAAATAAAAATTAGGGTGCCCAGAAAGTTCAGTTGTGTGTTCTGAATAAAAAAGCGTAAACAGATCATTATGCAAACCAATGTTCGATTTGCAAGGGACTCAGTTTGCATGTGTCATTTGAACTCACTCTTTGTAATTTTTGTGGAAAGAAAAAGAAACAGGCATGGGGGCTCAAGAACCTGTTTAGAAAAGCATTCCCTTGAACTTTAAACTACCGTATTTTGTGCTCTATAAGACTCACTTTTTCCCTCCTAAAAAGTAAGGGGAAATGTGTGTGCCTCTTATGGAGCGAATGCAGGCTGCACAGCTATCCCAGAAGCCAGAACAGCAAGAGGGATTGCTGCTTTCACTGCACAGCAATCCCTCTTGCTGCTCTGGCTCCTGAGATTCAGAACATTTTGTCCCCTTGTTTTCCTCCTCCAAAAACTAGGTGCGTCTTGTGGTCTGGTGCGTCTTAAAGAGCAAAAAATACGGTAACTGATCCAACTGTTCTAATTGTATTTTGAGTCAGTTTAATTCCTATGCTTCTGAAAGGGCTTGTTTTTACTGTATGTCTTAATCGTGGATGGTTTTTAATTATTTTTTGAGGGCATTGTTTTATTGTGAAAGTAAATTATGTTGTGTGTCATTTTATACTGCTTAGAAGCTATTTTGGCATGCAAATGGCATATAAGTAAATAAACAAACAACCTGCACAGTTTCAGAAGGAAAAGGACGGAACAAAGGAGAATGGCAGTCAAGAATTGCAATAAATCGCAAGGAAGGGAAAAGGAAGCCATGCAGACCACCAAAGTTTCCCTTGAACACTGGAGTTTCATTGACTGCAGCATAAATCCTGTCGGAGGCAGAGAAGACCAGGAAGCAGCTGATGACATGATGGTCCTATATTATTACTGCATTGACAATCCTTGTGGAGTTGTGTTTTCTTTAATGGGTTGTTGAGGGTGCTTACTATTGTATTGCATTTGTATCCTGCTCTCCTATACAGCAATGTTATGTGTAATGTTCCTAACCTTGGCCTAAAGACGTAATAATAATAATAATAATAATAAATCAATATGTGAACATTGTAGCTGTTTGCAATCATTAGCGGGATATCTGTCTTCACTCACTATGTAGGCTGGCTACTTCTTTTTTTAAAAAGCAAAAAGTTATCCAAAAATGCACTGTATATCTGTTTAGGGAACCATCTCAAAGTAGGTATTTGTAAGCCACACAATCATGGAGTTAAAAACTGCTACTTGTAATATGAATTCATGAGAAAATCTTTAATTTGTGGAGAATTATTCCTGAGTCTATAAAATATGAAGCAATGAAACATACTGTAATTTCAAAAGGGGAATAATTTGGGTCAACGCACAGAGAGAGGAAGGCATCTTTTCTGTACCCTTCTTCTTGCTTTTGCTTATAGATGCTGCAAGTTAATTTTGGTTTTGCAAAGAACTTCAAGACGTCTGCAGAAACTGTCCAAAACATTCCATGGCAAAGCAGAAAAAGACAGATTTTTGAAAACATGGAACGCAAAAAATATCATAGCCAGCTAAGGCTGCAATCCTACACCCCACTTACCCAGGAGTAAGCTCCCCTGAATTCAACAGGACTTACTCCTGAGTATACATGATTAGGATTGGACTTTCAGTCTATGAGGTCAGAGTAACTGCAAACTGTCTTGCCTGAGAATCAATAATCACAAACTGTCTTAAAGGTAAAGGGACCCCTGACCATTAAGTCTAGTCGCGGCCGACTCTGGGGTTGTGGCGCTCATCTCGCTTTACTGGCCAAGGGAGCAGCCATACAGCTTCCAGGTCATGTGGCCAGCATGATTAAGCCGCTTCTGGCAAACCAGAGCAGAGCACGGAAATGCCATTTACCTTCCCGCCAGAGCGGTACCTATTTATCTACTTGCACTTTGACGTGCTTTTGAACTGCTAGGTTGGCAGGAGCAGGGAGCTCACCCTGTCGCAGGGATTCGAACCGCTGACCTTCTGATCGGCAAGCCCTAGGCTCTGTGGTTTAACCCACAGTGCCACCCACTTAAACGAAAGTGATTAAAGTGATTAAAGCACAAACAAAAAGAAAGTAAGTGCATATTGGAGAATGATCTTGAAAAGACTCTTTTCCACCCACCTTGCACCACTTAACAATGATGCCCCCAGGCTTCTCAATCAGCTCTTCTATCTGTATTGGTGGTCGAGATGCTACTGTTCCATGGTTAAAGATCTGATTTCTCACTACTGTAAGGAGAGAGTCATCCAACTGGGCAGATAAACAAGGCACATCAACTAAGGATGGTACTTCTGGCAAACTAGAGAGAGAGACAGAGAGAGAGACTATTCAGCACTGCTAGTAACTTGATAAGCAACTGTTTTCAAAGAATCAACAAAGGTTTGGCGCTCTTGATTTGATTACAGAGACAGAATTTACAAGAGAGTGCACATGTATTTGATTATCTCCCCAACCTCAAAAAGCTTTTTACAAAACCCAAAATTTAGCCTACTTGAGTTTCATAGTACAGTGGTGCCTCGCAAGACGAAAAGAATCCGTTCCGTAAGTCTCTTCGCCTAGCGTTTTTTTTGTCTTGCGAAGCAAGCCCATTAGCGCTATTAGCGGTTTAGCGGCTATTAGCTGCTATTAAAGGCTTAAGGGATTAGCGGATTAGCTGCTAAAAGGCTATT
Organism: Podarcis tiliguerta; assembly: GCF_965153285.1. Classification (NCBI taxonomy): domain Eukaryota; kingdom Metazoa; phylum Chordata; class Lepidosauria; order Squamata; family Lacertidae; genus Podarcis; species Podarcis tiliguerta. The sequence continues at coordinate 102,556,017 of NC_139535.1, read as the reverse complement.
AGCAGCTTAGTGCCTTAGAAAAAGGGGGTGGGGAGCGGGAAAAAACCCCAGGAATCGCAAGACATTTTCGTCTTGCGATGCAAGCCCATAGAGAAATTCGTCCTGCGAAGCACCTCCAAAATGGAAAACCCTTTCGTCTAGCGGGTTTTCCGTCTTGCGAGCCATTCGTCTTGCGGGGCACCACTGTAATCTCTTCTGAAATCCAGGCATTTCAAATGATGACCAGACAGTGCTTTGAGTTGGAAGGTTAAATGCTGCTATGAACACCAGTCTTGCTAGTTCATGTACTAACAGGCCAGGGAAGTCTAAACCAGCGTTGCCCAACCTTGCACCTTCCAGATGTTCTGGACTACAGCTCCCATCAGTCCCAAAACATTTGGAGGGCACCGGGTCAGGAAAGGCTGGTCTAGACTGTACCTTAAAAAAAAAGAAAGGGTGTTTCTCATTCAGATCAACTGTCCTAAATTGGGGAAAAGGAGCTCTAAATCAACCCTGACACCCATTATCATCCAGTCACACAAGTATCAAACTTCCACCCTCAATTCACGGCTCTTACCCAGGGTCAGCAAACTTTTTCAACAGGGGGCTGGTCAACTGTCCCTCAGACCTTGTGGGGGGCCGGACTATAGTTTAGAGAAAAAGAATGAACAAATTCCTATGCCCCACAAATAAACCAGAGATGCATTTTAAATAAAAGGACACATTCTACTCATGTAAAAACACACTGATTCCCGGACCATCTGCGGGCCAGATTTAGAAGGCGAATGGGCCGGATCCAGCCCCCGGGCCTTAGTTTGCCTACCCATGCTCTTACCTATCCAGCTGAATATGCAATGCCTTTTTGGTAAAGCTGCAAAGCTTGTCACTCTCCTCCCCTGTTACACCATGGATGACAGTTTCTCCTGGAATAAAAAATAAAAATTAAGAGGTTCCAATTTAGAAAAGTCCCCTTCATGGATCACTGCCTTGCCGTGGCGAAGGGGCTTGAAGAACTCAGAGAAGCTATGAACTATGCCAAGTGATCCCTCTTGTTGTTCTGGCTTCTGGGATAGCTGCGCAGCCTGCATTCGCTCCATAAGACGCAAACACATTTCGCCTTACTTTTTAGGAGGGAAAAAGTGAGTCTTATAGAGCAAAAAATACGGTACCATAGGTCCATTTGGTTCCTTCCACCCACACCTCGCTTGGAGGTGTCTTGTATGTTTATATTGGTACCTAAGCAGGAGCAGTCAACTGTCACCTAAGATGCAGGGGGCATCATTGGCAGAGGAGTGGGGCAAGACAGTGTAATCCCTGCATGCATGCTGTAAACAAGTGAGGGGTTTTTGGGGGAAGCCCCCATGCTCAAAAAGAACTGGCATGTTTTTAAGATGGCCTCCTACCTTCCCGGAGGAGTTCATCAGCTGTGCCAACACCCTGTTCTATTAGCTTTCGGCACTCGTCCAAGGGTTTGATGCTTTCCTCTTCGATGGCATCTACTTCTTGCAGCAAGGACACCAACCGCTCATCCAGAAGCTTCCTCAAGGTCCCTTTCAAGTCGTTAAAATGCTGTTCAAGTACATCCCTTGTCAGTGCCGCACTCTCTTTGATCTGGAAGGAGACAAAAGGCATGAGAAGCCCGGCCAACTGGGGCAGGGCCAAAACCAATCGGGCTCTTGCCATTCAGAATTTGTTGTACCTTGGTTTTCGAACAGAATGCGTTCCAGAAGTCCGTTCAACTTCCGAGGCAAAGTTCGCAAACCAGAACACCTGCTTCCAGGTTTGCAGCGTTCGGGTTCCAAGTTGTTTGTGAGCTAAGCTGTTCAAAAACCAAGGTATGACTGTAGTAACATCACAGGGTTCAGGAGAGCTCTCAAAACCATGTAGCACAACAGAGAAAAATTACAGGAATACAATTATCCTCATCATCATCATTAATTTAATTACTGTATTTTTCGCTCTATAAGACGCACCAGACCACAAGACGCACCTAGTTTTTGGAGGAGGAAAACAGGAAAAAAATATTCAGAATCTCAGAAGCCAGAACAGCAAGAGGGATCGCTGCACAGTGAAAGCAGCAATCCCTCTTGCTGTTCTGGCTTCTGGGATAGCTGCGCAGCCTGCATTCACTCCATAAGACGCACACACATTTCCCCTTACTTTTTAGGAGGGAAAAAGTGAGTCTTATAGAGCACAAAATACGGTATTTATACCTGTCAGAAAACGAGAATGAACAGCCCAATCGGTATTCCTAAATCTAAGAAACAAGGTCTCCAAAGTAAAAACCACTCGCTTCTCAAAGTTACGGTTAGCTCCATGGGGAAGGGGGAAGAGACATATCCCCCCTCCCCAGGCAGTTTAACAACTGGATTGGGGAGCAGGGCTATAAACACATTTGTAAGCACTTTGTGAAACTACAATGTTATTCATTTATTTTCATAACCCATGTTCTTGAATACACAGACACCTTGACATTTTGTGCTGATCCCTACAAACTATTTTAACAATACGATTTAGACTGGCACAGGAAGGAGCAGCATCTCCCCCTCTCGTCGCTGCAATTGAACTTGGTCTCCTTGCATCCAATTTAAAGTTTAAAAAAGAAAACAGAAGAGCTGATTACAGGTCTTCCCACCCCACATCTGGCGCAGCCTGTGGATGTCACTTGGCATCGCTCATCAAAAGGATCTGCACTGCAATGGGGAAGCAGAATGACTACGACAGAATTAGGCGGAACTTCCCCCCCAGAACTCCACACATCCTTGATTAACAAAACAGAACAAAGCATCTTGCTTACATTAAGGAGAAAAGCAGCGTGGGCAGTTTCTGTCCTGAAAACCAGGCATAAAGGGGGGGGGGAAGAGTGATTGGGCACAAGTCATTCTCATCCCTTCCAGAAAGGTCCACTGCTGCCACCCTCATTTAATCAACAGCTTCATGCAATCAGCAATGCAACGATGCAAGGAAAGAGAAGCCAGTGGCACTAATTGTACGGCAACGTGCCTAATTTATGCTAAGCAGAGCAGCCGAATTTCAGAACAGACTTTCTGTGAGCAATCACCTCCGCAAGATGCCAAAATGATTTTGCAATAACCATTTCACATGATAAAGAATAGAGCTAGTTTGTAAATTTAATCTGGTTTTGGAAAGAGAATTAAGCTACTCAGTAGGAGAGAAATCAATCCTGGTCCAGATGGAAAAGTTGTTTAAAACGTTTCTCTCAATCAGAGAGGCTGCAGAGATGTTAGCCAGATGTAACTTCTTGATCTTCAGAAAAACACAGGATGCTCTACCATTATGTAAAGCTCAACTTCCTCTTTAAGCCACATTCAAAGGACTTTGAAGTCCCCTTGCAGTTAAGACTTCACTTGCTCTTTCAGTGCTTCAGAAAAAAAAAAGGAAGTATACATAAAACAGAAGTGGCAGGAAAAAGAGAAGGGAAGCACTATTTTCTCCCCCTAGATCTTTCAGGCCAGATCCTCCACCATGGTGTGCAAGGCAAAAAAAGGGACATAGGGCCAGGTGGCTGCATGAGTAAATCTCAACTTATCAGCTGGTACAGTATATTATTTATCCAGCACAATAAATAAAGCATCCAGTGGAACAAACCACTGATGCAGCAACTCAGGACAGAACAACTACAGTAGTGTAAGGTCTCTTAAAAATTAATCGCATATATTATCCTTCACTGAAACAGATTCCAGGGCTGTTTACCAAGGTGATGAAAGGTGATGTAATGAAAGCTACATTCACATTGGAATAAAAAGAATATACTTTTTAAAAAAAGTTAGCAAAGGAAACAGTTCAAACAGCATATAAAATGCCTGGGCAAGAAAAAAAAAGTATTTACAGTGGTACCTCAGGTTACATATGCTTCAGGTTACAGACTCCGCTAACCCAGAAATATTGCTTCAGGTTAAGAACTTTGTTTCAGGATGAGAACAGAAATTGTGCTCTGGCGGCGCGGTACTTCAGGTTAAGAACAGTTTCAGGTTAAGTATGGACCTCCGGAACGAATTAAGTACTTAACCCGAGGTACCACTGTACTTTAGGTCAGGGATGGGCAATCTGGGATCCTGGAAAGGTTGTTGCGAGTCCAACTCTTATAAGCCTCAGCCAGAATGTTCTCTAGAGTTCTAGATTTCTTCCATCAAGCAGGCAGTCACACAAGATGGTCTATAATACAGCCTCCTCCATTTCTATGAATTTATGAGCAGGCACTTGCATGAATGGACAGTTGAGTATGAAGAGGGATGCAGAACGCAGAAGCAGAGTGGAGAAAAAGTAACATTAAGTGTGATTCCATCAATTGCGTCAGGGATCCTTGCAATACTTTGGTCAGAAAATGCAAGTACTGTATCTTATTCAGAAACGTTAATGCCAAGGCTAATCAGAGAACAGGACTTTGGTTAAGAACAGGATGCCATCTAAGATGCCAGCTTGCCCCGGCGTAAAAAACACTGCCTGCAGGCAGCTACATTTGATTAGAAGAGGCTTCTTGCTTGCACATCTGGGGCAAGCAATAAGTGTCTCTAGGCTACAGCTCTGAGTTGGTTCTGTTTTCTCTTATTTGGGCCACAAATGATGACCAAAAGCCCATGTGGACAGGTGTTCTATCTAATATTGTGGACCAGTGAGTTATGTGGACTTGCTTGAAAACTTGGGTAACTATACTGCAAATTCATGTTTTTAACAGAATCTCAATACTAAAGGCTCCGTTGTCCCAGGATTCCTGGAGCATGTCAGTCACAGCTTGGACTAAGGAAGATTAGGCCAAGAACAAGAATGCTCCAAAAAGAACAAGGTTATTCACAGCGCCCAATCAAAAGCAAGTCATTTTAAATTCAATGAGGCTGATGCCCAGGCACGTGGGGAGAAGGGTGCAGCCCCAGTTAGCTCCATGGCTGATCTTAAATCTCTCCAGTCCAAGTTCAACATTATAACCATTGCACCACACTGGCCCTTGACATTCTCCAGGTTCAAATCAACACCTGGCCTTAAAGTCAACATATGGCTATCTCACTGCCTGAACAGCATCAACAATGGAAGTAACTACGCCGATCCACCTACAGTTGTTTGGATTAGAGAGATTAGATGCACAAATACAAGGCCAAATAGCATCTGGATTTTGCAGGAAACATTTATCTGGCACTAACAGAAGACGTTGGCAGCAACAGGCACCAAGAGTCTGAGAAGTTTTAGAGATAAGCAGTTGTAGTTAAATACTGCCTTTTCTGTGGTAAAGAGAGTGCCATGAAAATATTGGCTAAATGAAAGCAGTTACAGTGGTACCTCGGGTTACATACGCTTCAGGTTACATACGCTTCAAGTTACAGACTCCGCTAACCCAGAAATAGTGCTTCAGGTAAAAACTTTGCTTCAGGATGAGAACAGAAATTGTGCTCCGGTGGTGCGGCGGCAGCAGGAGGCCCCATTAGCTAAAGTGGTGCTTCAGGTTAAGAACAGTTTCAGGTTAAGAACGGACCTCCAGAACGAATTAAGTACTTAACCCGAGGTACCACTGTATTGGCTGTTGCTGGAGGCACAGAACTAACAGGCCAACAAGACAGCAATAGACAAGAAGTTTTGCTTTCATTTACCAATCAAATTCTGGAAGATTTCACTTCTGAAATTAATCACAGTTTAGCATGTCATCTGAATCCTATAAACTATGGTTAATGTTTAAGCAAGGGAGCTTCATAGCACCCACCACCTAGCATGTCCAAGCTTTCCTTTTACATAAAGGAATCAGTTTTACTCAATCTGCCCTGACTATCCAACTGTGGGAACTTGAAAGACGTGCACATACATGCTCACAAAATTATGGCTTTGGAGCCAAAGCTTTCAAGAAAAATGACAGTGACGCATAATGGTCAAAATACTCCACTGCATCCTATATGTTGAGGTTCGTGTAAGAGAGTGTAGATCCACCAAGTTTGGTAACCTATGAAAGCATTTCAGCCACTATGCTAAAGTTCACGGCTACATAGAAAAATAATTGAGAATGAGAGGAGCATAACGCTTTCAGAGCAATCACTCAGTCTTAGCCTTCCCCTGCCCTTGAGCCCCTATAACCCAAATATCAACATGTGCCCTGATAACAACTCAAAGAAATCAAAGCAAGTATTCTCAAAACAGTACTGAGCTTAAATATGCACACACAACACTAGGTTAAACAGAAGGCAAGACCAATAAACCAAATGTTAGAATGAAGTATGTGCAGTACAGATTTCTCTCTTGATTAAATGCTCACACCACCAACGCATGTTTTCAATGTTGCTTACACTGTGGCAAGCAAGACTGGCTGTTGTACAACCCTGTATGTAACCGTGGGCACTTTTCCAGATTGTACCTTGATGATGAAACTGTTACATTGTTGTAGACATTTCCTAAGGCTGAAATTCAACACCAACTTCCTTGGAAGAAAATCCCACTCAAACTAACCCTTTGTATCCGGCTGCAGGTCTTGTCTGCATGCAAGAGTAGCCTAGCTGAAACAGACCACCAAAGATCTACCAACCAAGGAATTCAAGGAAGCTTGCCAGCCTACTTCCTAATAGCAACTGCTCTTTAGTAGCAAAGTGCCTCTGAACAGGTTGGTCTCATTAGGTGACCAATCCTCCATACTGTTGTCTAATCCACTTTTAAAGTCAAACAAGCCATTGCCCATTCCAGACACAAGCCACTGGCAGTGAACCCAGTGACCTGATTATGTTCTGCGAATATTTATTTCTAAATAAAAAACCCTTTCCTCACTGGGAAGGAGCTCCAATCCCTTATTTAACCACGCTACAACAAGGCAGCACATTCCGGATAGGTCAAGCAGGCTTTTGGAAAAGAATCAATGAGTACAAATCTGTCGTGGTGAAATGGCAATATTAAAAAAACCAGCTGATTCCTGTTGCTGATCATAAGGGGGGCATTCTTGAACAAAGAGATTTCAAAGGGAGCTCCAATGTAAAGCAGATGGATTACAATTTATTAAGAGTTTCTTTTGGGTCTGTACAAAAACAAGAGTTTCCTGTCTCACTGCAGATATTAATTAACCCAGTATTGCTAAGTTGATTGTGTTTCACCTGTCACTTCTGCTATGAAGAGAAAGGTCACTGTGCTTATTTTTGCACACCTTCAAGCTTTTATTGAATTGTCCACTATCTGAATTTTTTTGGACTTAATTCCCCCCTAATCTCACCGATTACAATCCTCCTGCAAGTGGGGATAATATTTCATGCATCTGATGAAGTGGACCCTATTTAATGATAAGTTTGTTACTTCTTGCTGCAACACAAACTAAAACGGCTACCTCTCTGACCGTTACTACAGTGAGGTGCATATTCAGTGAAATAGCTTTTATAATTTATGTTTGTCTTTTATATAATTTCAGAGTTATTTAATTAACCTGGTTCTAAAGAGGCAAAAACATCTTCAAACATTTGGAAGAGGTCAGCAAGCAGATCTAAGATCTACTTAATTCCTGTCTATTTAAGACACACAGCTGTCTGAGCTCATTAAAAATTAGGTCCTATAGGGGTCATGCTTGCAGTTCTTGATCATAATCAAAACAAGCAAGAACTTCTTTTCAAAATACAAAAAACAATGTGCAGCCAGCTACATAGATATCCATGGATGGAAGCCTCAATGGAACTCAGCTAACTCCCCCCCCCCCCAATAGCTATTGCTCTTAGATGCCAAACTGAGTCTTTGACCCAGGCAACATAATGCCCAGTTTTGCCCTTGGCTATGGCACAAGAGCACACTGATGATGCCTATTATTATTAATAATAAGTGGGCTTTTTGAACAGGAACTCGGGGCATCTTGAGTTCCCTTACCTTTTTTTATTAAAAAAATCAAATTAATAATAATAATAATAATAATAATAATATCTGGGGGGGCCGGAACGGACATACACCCTATACCTGAGACCAAAATCCACCTATACCTGTAATCAATAAATTTGTGGCCATTTCTGATCCATATCATTGTCTGCTGAAGTTCCTTAATCACATACATATTAATATTTTGCTACCGCCTGCGGGGTGTCTATGTGTGTGGGGCAGTGGCGTAGCGTGGGGGGTGCAGGGGGGGCCGGCCACACCGGGCGCAACATCTGGGGGGGGGGCGCTCACACTCGCAGATCTCTGCCCCTACCTGGTTAGGGGGCTCAAATTACTTGCCTTGCCCCGGGTGCTGACAACCCACGCTACGCCACTGGTGTGGGGGGGGGGCACTAGGCCCATAATTAACCAACTAACTTTCAAGGTGAGTTCCCCCACCTTTTCCCCAGGAAAAAAAGCACTGATTATCACCACCATCATCATCATTTATTAAATTTGTATACCGCCCTTCACCCAAAGATTACCAAGGTGGTTTGTGGCATGAAAAATTCAAAACGAGAACAACACCACAACATAACCACCCAACACCATCCCACTTACCATTCCCCCCCCATTCCCTTCTTTCCCCCTCTTTTCTTCCTACAAAAAAAAAAAAAAAGATTCTCTTCTATCCTATTTCCCCTTTGTTTAAACCAGTTCATGAACCAATAACTTATACACTGACCACTAATAATGAACCATATTACTCCACATTTATTATGCTATTTTTTCTGACATACAAATGACATGAGAAAACTTGGCATACTTATTTGTATAACATTATTCTTGTTTTATAAAACCTCATAAAAAGTTATTCAAAAAAAGACGAGAAGAAACTCAAGCAAGATTGGATAAAATTTATAGATTATGTCAAAGAACACTGTAAATATGTTAAAAGATTAGCAGGATTGGTGTAGCATTTATGAAGTAATTTGATATCTTAGTTAAAAAATAAGAATTAAAAAATGAAATGCAAAAGTAATTGTATGCAAGGGGAAGAAATGCAAAAATAAAATAAAATTGGAAACCAGGGGGGACGCGGAAAGTCAGACAAGATGAATTTGGTGTCAAGATGAATGGGAAAATGTTGGTATCTGAAGAAGTGTGCATGCACACGAAAGCTTATACCCAGAATAAACTTAGTTGGTTTCTAAGGTGCTACTGGACAAATATTATACACACACACACAGTGGTACCTAGCCTCGGGTTACATACGCTTCAGGTTACATACTCCGTTAACCCAGAAATAGTGCTTCAGGTTAAGAACTTTGCTTCAGGATGAGAACAGAAATCGTGCAGCGGTGGCGCAGCGGCAGCAGGAGGCCCCATTAGCTAAAGTAGTGCTTCAGGTTGAGAACAGTTTCAGGTTAAGAACGGACCTCCGCAACGAATTAAGTACTTAACCTGAGGTACCACTGTCTGTGTGTGTGTGTGTGTGTGTGTGTGTGTGTATATATATATATATATATATATTTAAAGCAACGTACTTTCAAATATATATATATATATATATATATACACACACACACACACATACACAGACAGTGGTACCTCAGGTTAAGTACTTAATTCGTATTTATATTTAAAGCAACGTACTTTCATATATATATATATATATATATGGAAGTACGTTGCTTTAAAAATCTTGGAAAATATAATAATAATAATAATAACAATGTTATTCAAAAAACGAAAAGAAAAGAGAACAACAAAAAACACAACGCAAAAACCCAGAACAAACTAATAAGCCCCGCCTAGCAAACACGTTTAAAAGGATGTTCAAAAAAGCTAAAGAAATAGCTAGAGAGAGGGATAAAAACGTTTCCTCCTGGCGCCCTCGGGAGGAGCAGCAGCCGTCGCTGCAGAGAAGGCGCAAAAAGCCCTGTCAGGAGTAGAGAAGGAGCAATACCGACACCATACCGAATTGCCCCGACCCTCGGCAGGGATATCTCAGCTGCAGCCTGAGAGGGGCTCCGCAGCGCTTTGCAACACCTCCCGGTCCCCTTCAGCTGCTCCACCCCCCGCCCCGCGCCCCCGTTACCTGCTGCCGGGCCAGCTGCAGCCCCTTCAGGCGCTGCTGCAGCTCGCGGCGGTAGGTGCGCGCCGCCTCGACGCTCTCGCGAGCCTCCAGCAACAACGCCTCCGTCTCCATTCCGTCCCCGTCGGCGGGGACACAGAGAGAGAGGCTCGCAGGCCGCGGGCGGACCTACTGCTGGCAGTGGCCTCACACCCGGAAGCGGTCCGCATCCGGGCACCCAGCGCCGTCGGCAGGCGCAGGAAAAGGGCGGGGTTCGGGGGTTCACCCCGCCCCGCATCCCCTTCGCCTCTTCCTGGCTTCGCGCCCGCTTTTTTTTTGGCTCGCTTTCTCTCGCAGAGGCATCGCAGGGCGGGGCACGGAGAGGAAGTTGAGACAATGGGTAAATTAAGACGGGAGTCTTAGTTACTTGGGGGTTTTATTTATTTATTTTGCTATAAAAATGTTCAGTGATGCATGCCTGCGGCATGCAATGAGCAATACATTGACTGAGTTCAAATTGTAAATACAGTGGAACCTCAGGTTGCATACGCTTCAGGTTACAGACTCCGCTATCCCAGAAATAGTGCTTCAGGTTAAGACTTTGCTTCAGGATGAGAACAGAAATCGTGCTCTGGCGGCGCGGCAGCAGCGGGAGGCCCCATTAGCTAAAGCGGTGCTTCAGGTTAAGAACAGTTTCAGGTTAAGAACGGACCTCCAGAACAAATTAAGTACTTAACATGAGGTACCACTGTATGGTTTTTTAAGCATCACCTCCTGGCAAATAGAAGTGGAAGAAATGGAGGCAGTGAGAGATTTTACTTTCTTGGGCTCCATGATCACTGCAGATGGTGACAGCAGTCGCAAAATTAAAAGACGCCTGCTTCTTGGGAGAAAAGTAATGACAAACCTAGACAGCATCTTAAAAAGCAGAGACATCACCTTGCCAACAAAGGCCCATATAGTTAAAGCTATGGTTTTCCCAGTAGTGATGTACGGAAGTGAGAGCTGGACCATCAAGAAGGCTGATCGCCAAATAATTGATGCTTTTGAATTGTGGTGCTGGAGGAGACTATTGAGAGTCCCATGGACTGCAAGAAGATCAAACCGATCCATTCTTAAGGAAATCAGCCCTGAGTGCTCACTGGAAGGACAGATCCTGAAGGTGAGGCTCCAATACTTTGGCCACCTCATGAGAAGAGAAGACTCCCTGGAAAAGACCCTGTTGTTGGGAAAGATGGAGGGCACAAGAAGAAGGGGACAACAGAGGACGAGATGGTTGGACAGTGTTCTTGAAGCTACGAACATGAGTCTGACCAAACTGCGGGAGGCAGTGGAAGACAGGAGTGCCTGGCGTGCTCTGATCCATGGGGTCACGAAGAGTCGGACACGACTAAACAATCTGGACCAAGGGGTCACGAAGAGTGGGAAACAACTAAACAATATCTGGATTTACAGTTCTTGATGGGAAATTCTTCAAAACAATATGGCACTTAAAAAAAAAAGCTGACAAATTCTAGTCTGCATATTCTTTCAGCGCAACTGCATAAACAATTTCCTATTTGTATTTACAGCTTTTTTGTGTGTGTTTATACTATAAACTGCCCTGTGATCTTCGAATGAAAGGCAACATATAAATTTAATAAATACTAGTAATAACTACAAAACAGTATTGAAGTCAGAACTAAAACAGCAACTATTTGTTTTTACAAAAATGCAACCTCTTATATGAAAAATGACAATAATTTTTAAAAATTCTAAACGAAATGATAGAGGTGAATACAACACAAGAGATAAATATAAAATTATTTTACAGATTAGTTGTTTAAGAGCACAACACGCCCAAAATAAAAATGACATGCCATTTCCCCCAGAGAATTGTGGGAACTGCAGTTTTTCCCCAACACAGAACTACAATTCCCAGCACCTTTAATAACACATTTTACAGTTCCCAGGATTTGATTATTATTATTTTGAAAAGTCATTCCTGCATTGCAGGGAGTTGGACTAGATGACGCTTAGGAGGTCCCTTTCGAACTCTACGGTTCTATAATTCTATGTGCGCCGGACGTGCTTTAAATGCACGGTGTAGGACCTGTCAAGGGAGCTCCAGCCGCCGGCGAACTGCAGTTCGAAAAAGCCGCGCGTGAGGCTTTTTCCTTCGAGAGAGGCCAAGTTCTCGCGAGAAAACAGAAAAGCAGGAGGGGGGGTTGGGGCGCGATTCCACCCCGAGATAAGTCTGGTCCCTTTACAGTACATTGGGCTGGGAGCAGCTCACGTGACACGGGAGAAGGTTGGGGGGAACGAAGGCGGCTGCGCGCTCCCCTGTCACGTGAGCTCCAGAGGCGCACGCCCCGCCCACCGCAGCCGCGGAGCTCGGAATCCCTCCAGCGCGCGCTTTTCTAGTTCTGCCCGATTGTTGTCTGGCGCGCGAATTTCTGACAGGATTTTTCTCCGCGCCCTCCCAAACCGGGCCGCCCGGCCGGTAGGCGGGAGTCCAAAGGCGGCCTCCGTCGAGCGAGCGCCTGCCTCCTTCATGGCTCCGAGGACCTTCCTCCGCTGAGCTGAGAGGCGAGAGAAATCGCCGGCCGTTGCTGAGGGAAGAAGGCGGATGGTGGGGAGGGTGGCCATGGCCGCCGAAACTGCGGCTGCCTCAACCGACGGCGACGTCCAGGTAAGAGAGAGAGAGAGAGAGAGGCCGAAGCTCCTTTTCCCTCCGGCTTCGCGGACTTGGTGCGTGTGCAAGCGAGTGAAATGGGCTTGGAAAGGGATAGGTGTGAGGCGGCTCCGCCTGTGGACGAGTTGCAGCTGTCAGAGCCAAGGAGTGCCAACTCGAATAAAATGTTTTTTTTGGGGGGTAGGTAAGCCCAGCCCTACATGATCGATCATATGACGTGGGTGCACGCACACCGTTTGAATGTCAACGGCCGTCAACTTTTTTTGGGGGGGAGGGCTGGCCCGGCTCTCTCAAATATTTTATTTTATTAGAGGTCAACCCCCAGGAGTTGGCTCCTGTGGCAGAGGTAAAGGAGTCAGCGGTGCCAACTTTTTGGGCTACTTTGTGCCATGCAAACTGGCTAGATGTTTTTCTTTTCTTTAATAAAGTTTTTTATTGATACAACAAGAAAAAAACAAACACAAATACCAAATTACACACAAGAATAACCATAGACACATAATTTTCTTCGCAAACAATAAGACATCTGTTGGTCTTAACACTAAAGACCCAACCTCCCGTCTATTCCATATTTCAAATTCATATTACTGGCTAGATTTTTGTTGTTGTACAGTACTAAGTTGCTCTGGATTGCCTTGGTCAAGATAAAGCAACTAACAAATGTAATAATAATAACAAATGTAATAATAATAACAACAATAATAAATTTCATTTATACCCCGCCCTCCCCAGCCAAGACCAGGCTCAGGGTGGCTAACAACCAATAATAAAAACATGTTGATTAAAATACAATTTAAAAAGCAAGATTAAAATACAACATTAAAACATTAGGATGCATCCTCTTCACAGGAGGAGAAAGGAAAAAGAAAGAGGGGGAGGGAATCAAACTGATTTTAAGCCAAAGGCCAAGTGGAACAACTCTGTCTTACAGGCCCTGCGGAAAGAAATCAGATTACAAATATAATAAGTAATAATAACTTGAAGAAAATATCCCCCCCCCCGATAAGCCTCAGCCCGTGTCATTGATCGCATTGATGCTCAGCACTTTCGCACCATTTGGATGGCAATGCTCATCAACTTTTTCGGGGGAAGCAGCCCCCTCAGATATTTATTTATTTATTTATTTGCCCCTAGGAGTTGGCTCTTGTGAAAGTGGTTAACCATCTTATTTTCTTTTTAAAATAGCAGTCTTGATGTTTTTCTATTTACCGGGTTGTGTGCCATCAGGCGTGTTTTCACTTCCCACCCCCATGCAAATTCTAAACATTTGAAACAGATTGGTGGCTCAAGGTTGTCTCTCATAGCCTGATGGGGGAGATCTGGAAAAATACCGCCTTTTACTGTCTCAGTGGGGTCGGTGAGTTTTCCATTACAGATTTCTCCTCCATAATTTTATAATAGTCTTGTATTTTATTCAGGGAACTTCCCTGAGATCCTTTGATGAAGGGCAGTAAATAAATTTAATAAATAAATAGAATAAAAATAAACGTGTAAGGTACACACAAAGGCAGGCATGAGGGCCTCGGTGAAAAACTTCATTTGTGATGCTGTTGAGGGTGTGTGGCGTTAAACCGGTTTAGAACCACATTTTTCTGTCCCCAAGGAATCTTGGGAATGGTAGTTGTGGGTGAGAGGGCATAGTGGCCTGTCCCAGAGAAAACGTAGCAACCTTGCAAGGGTGCATTATGTGATTGGTTTGTTGCTATATCCCATGTTCTGAAAGAGATCATCTTTCAGAGAAAATATGTGTATTTTTTTAAAAAAAAATTAACCCCAAATGTTTTTCGTTAGGGAATATTTTTACAGTCACAGTCTAGCTTAACTGTTAAACATCCCACTTGGGCCCTAAAGCTCGGGATGAGGAGCAGTTCCATTTGGCTGACCTATAGTGGGGATGTTGAGAGTGCAGAAGTACCTGCCAAAGTTCGGGTATTTATTTACATTGTCCTTTTTTGTTTTGCAAGCCTGACCCAGTAGTTGAGCTCTAGCCAGAACCTGAGCTTCCCGGGTCTGAGCCCAATTTTGTATTCACGGGCTAAAATAAAAATAATACCTGGGATCTTCAGAACGAACAATAAAGTTCATGTCAGTTTAGAAAGGAGAATGTATGTTTGCTATTAAATACAGGCAGCCCCCTGTTCATACTGGGGTTACATAAAATCACATATAATTGAAACTCATAGAAAAAGCCCGCAAACATCTCATTCCGCCTCCACCCCACTCCTGTTCTGCCCTTTTAATGATATTTCAGTGAAATCTTTAAACATTTTTGTGTCACTTCCAAGGTCACGTACATATTGAACATGCATAAATGAGGGGCTGCTTGTATGCTTTTAAATAATTTGTTATTTCATTCAACCCAGTCTCATAGGTGACAGCCTGCTTTAATAATATGTCCAGCTTAACCGCTTCTGAGGTAGAATAGATAGATCATATTTTATTTTTTATTTTGCCTTTAACAATTAACATAGCTTTACCGATTAACATGGTGCCCCATATTTGTTTTAAAAAGAAATGTGTGAATGTAGTTCTTGTGTAATAAGCATGACAAGCTTTTTAGACAATTTGCATTCTGAATAACAAATAAGAAATAAACACGAGCAATTTTAATGCTAGCTAAAGCTGTTCATTTATACAAAACCACTCTGCTTTTCCTTTATAGCCATGTAAGAAACGGAAAGAAGATGATCCTTCTATAAAAGCAATTACAAAATATTTTTCACCATTAGGAAAAAATGTTGATAAATTGTTGTCACCACCAAAGTCCAACAATATAATGGATTATTTTAAAAGAACTTCCCCCACATATGAGAATAATGCTGCACCTGTAACAGAGATGAAAAGTAAAACAGATAGATCATCCTTGGAAAATTCTTCAAAGGCTTTATCAAGACTCAAGAGGAAAGGAAAGAGATGTAATTTAAATAATAAATTAAAAGATATAAAAACAATTGGGCCTGACCCTGTGATAGAAATTAATAGTGATGATAGTAAAGAATTTCTCAGGCCGAAAGAAGAAGACTCTAAAGGTAGTTTCAATAGTCATAGTGTTCCTGCATTGGTTGGCCCTACAAACCTGGAAGAAATGTTAAATGATTGTAGTAAACACCGTCTCAGTACTGTTGACAGGAAACATGAAGAAGGAATAAAGAGTAACATAAAAAGATTAAAGAAACGGAAACACAAAGATAAGGTGGACTTGCCTAAACATTTTTCTACTGAAACCCAACAGAAAGATAATAGTAGAGAAGTTGATAATGAACAAGGTATATCTATGAGTAAACCAGAAAATGAAAGCATAGAAAATATTATGCATCCTGAGACTAATGCACATGAGACACCACTTTTAAATGATTGCACAGTTACTGTATCATTTGAAGACTTTCTAAAAAGCCAAGGTGAAAATAAAAGCCATCAAATTCCTGAAGCAGAAACAGCAGATAGTCCCACTGCATCCTGTGAAACGGTGAGCTGCCAAGTTGCTCAGCAGCTCCCACTTAAGAAAGTAACTGTCCTTGCACAAATTCATTCTGTGCCTCCAAAATCTCCCTCTTCTAGGAAAATAGCCTCTATCTTTTTAAAGCAAAAAACCAAAGCAGCTAGAAGACAAAGCAGTCCGCCTGCCTCAGAAGAGATGTATGCTGAGCAAATTACACAGAAGCGAAAATCTAATGTGGTGATAGCAGAAGAAGAGTTAGAACTGGCAGTATTAGAAGCTGCAGGTTCCGAGAGCATGAAGTCAAAATGCACTGCAGAAGAAAGATACCAGTTTATGAAAGCTTTTAGACAACCGGCATCTGATATGGTAAAAAATGGATCTAAAAAAGGACCCAGTAAACAGAAGGAAGTAGAAAAATCTTCAAAACACAAACTGGAAGTGGAAGAATCTGAGGATGTTTCTAATAAAAAACTAGGAAATGAATTATCATCTGATTTTGTTGGTAGTGATTCCCATTGTAATACAGTTAAAAAAGATCGTACCAGAGTAAGAAACAGCAAACTCAGCAGGAAAAAGATGATACTAAGAGGAGAGGAGAAAGATTTAAATACAAACAAAAGCCTGGACCATGCTGCTGGGGAAACCACTTCAACTGAAGCAGAAAGCACATTGTCCCCCAAAAAGAATGGATTGAGAAGAAGTCCACGGCAAAAGAAAAGCCAAAGTTCCATAAATATTACACCAGAAAAAGCAAGGTTTTCAGAGACTATTGATGAAAATGCATCAGATCCTATTCCTGTACAGGCTTCTACACCCCAAACAAAAAAATCCTTTAATAAAAGTGCCTTGTATAAGGCTGTGGTGATTACTGAACCGTTTGATTCAACGAGCCCAATAAGGTAAACATATTTTTAGAGTGTAAGTAATTTTTGTTTAAGTACCTAAACTTTATCTAGAGACGGTAGCTCTGAACATATGCAGCTTTAGCACTTTGCTGTTTATCCCAAAACAGTATTAAGGAGTGGTTTTTAATAAATATATAATAAGTGGGATTTTTTCCCCCCTCATACAGGATGAAATTCACTCGAATTAGTACATCTGAAAGATTTACGCAACAGAGTGTGAAGGTATTGTTTTGAATAAATTTCACTGTAATTTGAATATGAAGGCCCAATAGAATTAAATATACTAGTGTGAAAAGTTGTTGCACGCCCTTAAATTATGCACAGAATACTTTGGATGATATTATTCTTCCCCCTCAAAAGTAGGATGTAAGTAAGCCTTGTACTACTTCTAGGTGTTCTTCCAACCTCCTCACTGTATTTAGAGTGTAACACTGAAACCAGGAATAACCATCTTCATTACTTGCAATCCAAATTTGAAAATAAATTTGAAATAAGGATGGAGTTATAGACCTGTTGAAATTAATGGACTTCAAGCACATTGATTTCAGTTGGTCTATATGACTTACATTGCATATCACCTAGAATTTCCTGTTCTGGCTTTATGTTTACACAAATGAATGTTGAGTGTGAGGAGGACAAATCTGGAACCTCTTTTGATCTTTGTGCATGTCTAGGTTTCTGAGGGAAATTATTGTATGAAAAGGCCCTGAATATATATCTGGTCATACACTTGAATACACTGGCATACACAATATTTCTTTGTTCAGTGAGAAATGGTTTAATATAATTATGTAATTATTTTAAAAAAGTACAACATACACAGCTTTTAAATATTTACCTGGATTAATAGATTTAAATATAGCACGTTAGATTGAACAGTGCCTTGTTGAGCAGAAAGGATTTCTGTTCATACAAGGCATGGTGTCTGATTTTCCCGGGCTTCCCCCTACCTGCTGCAGCCCCGTGTCATTTGCCATGCTATTTTGGAGAGTCCCCCAGCCCTCAGCAGCAGGGTTTTTTTGTGGGGGTGCTTTAATAAGAAGGAGGAATTGGTGAAGAACATTTCCACCTTTGCATCTTTCGATCCAAGCCGCAGTGTGCATTGGCCCTTGGCCCATTAATGATTCCTTTTAATTTTACTGTAGATGAACAGTATATCGAAAGCAAAGAAATTGGTTGAGAAAGCAAAGGCTCTAAAGCATAACAGAGCAACGAAGATTACTGAAGAGACATTACCCGTGCCTCTGCGACGCTCTTCTAGACAACAGGCCTTGACTGAAAAGAAAAAGTCACAGAACACAGAAGTAAGTCCATAAACTCTAGCTTATATATGGAATCAGCATTGTTGTTCACTTGCTTTAAGCAACAGTTTGTCTTTGACCTGTTCTCTATTCTATAGTATAAAGGGTTTGAATAAACTTGTAGTCGTTGCTATGAGTTTGTCTGAAAACAATTTTTTAAAGTATCTGTTCTAGTGATAAAGTAGATGAGTGTAAACCAGGGGTCAACAAACTTTTTCAGAAGAGTTGTTTAAGTACCTAAACTTTATCTAGAGACGGTAGCTCTGAACATATGCAGCTTTCTCTGAGACCTTGTGGCGGGCTGGATGGACCCCTTCCCAAAAGCACCTCCCCGCCGATGCCACTCATGCCGCCGCCTCATCTTCAGCAGCGTCAGCATCCTCTGTCTCGGTGGGGCGCAGAGCCCAAGCCGCTGGCCTGGGCGGCGGAGGCAGCCTCCGCGCCACTGCCGCTTCCTTCCCTCTCGGCTGCTTTCTCCCACTCAGCCGCCTCAGTGGGAAGGAAGGGGCGGAGCCCAGAGGCACCCGTGGCTTCTGATTGGCTGCAGGAGCTTCCGTGCTGCGTCGCAGAAGTCAGTCTCCGTGCTGCGAGGCCGCCACGCCACACCTGTTTAGCGCAGGGACTGACCGACTGGGCAGCAAGGTTCGCAGGCCGGATTAACAAGCCTGGTGGGCCACATCCAGCCTGCGGACCTTAGTTTGCCGACCTCTGGTGTAAACGCTGAGATTAATTTCATGAATAACTGAAAATTGTTTGCTCTCACTTTTCAGCCATACTCCAATAAATACTGATGATCACATTTTAGGTGATTGTTAGTGTTCTTGAGTATTTGCTATAATAATATAACATTTCCTTAGATTATGAAAAGTAAGCAGAAATTGTATAGTTTCTTCTAACATTTTCAGTGAACGTATAACACGGTTTCTATAAAAAATGAACTTTTTGTTAACTGTACCTATGCAGTGTGCTTCCTTGATCTCTCACTAGTCCTGTTCTACACAAGGAAAAATGAGAAAGGGAAAGTGGCTTGTTCACTGTTACCAAGTGAATTTAATGCTGAACTTGAATTGAGCTCAAGTTCCACTTCCAGCTGTGCATTAGTTTTTGCATACTACACTGAGTAGATAGAGAGGCTCAGTTTTATTTGATGTAATACTGACAGAAGTTTGTATGAAATACAACTGTTCATTTGAAATATAGTAGCAGCCGATACCACAAAAATATAGAAACCAAATGCAAGTTGCTGAAGCTTATTTTGTTACTTAGTATCATGTCTTTCGGTTTGCATTCATTTATATTTGCTTTTATAAAAAATGTTGTGCACTACCCTAGAATTTTCTGATACTTTAAATAAAATGAAATAAATGTCTAGTGAACTGTAGTGTATGCAAGAGCTCTATAGAAGCATGTATTTTTGCATTCTCTTCCTTGTCAGGGACTATGCACTGGGAATGTGTGAGTTATCTAACAGCAGCAAGAGCTTTTTCATGCAGGGCTCCATAGGCACAATAAAATTACTTGGGGGTGGGTGGGTTGGGTTGTTGTTGTTGTTGTTTTGATTTTGATTATGTATTTTGTGGTTTTATATTTCGATTTTATTCTGTGAACCACCCTGAGACCTGTAATATTTATCCTGTTTGTGTTCAGGATTCAGTGATTTTTCTGGATTCAAGTCCTGTTTCAGAAAATGTGAACAATCCAAAGAAACTTCGAAACTTGAATGATGTATTGGGGAAGAAGACTGGAAATGTGATGACAGCTATGAAATCAAATGGTACCAAATTTTACTCACTAACTTTCCAATTTCTAGCTCATACTTCAGTGTTTCATAAAATTGGAATAGGTTTCAATGATAAAACAACTCACAATTTAAATAATAGCATTTTTAAGGCATTGTAGCAAAAGCAGGTGGACACTTCTTCAATTTTCAACTCACTGCATTGTGTTAGCCACTATGTGGGCTGCTATAAAACCCTGGGGAAAGAGGCACGTCTTCAAGTGGTGTCAAAGGTAAGCAATATCAACACCAAGCCTAAATTAATGAGAAGGGCATTCTACAGTCAGGGTGCCACCACAAAGAAGGTTCCTAGTCTGTGTCACCACACAGTGTCCTTCACTCAACATGAGATGAGTACAGTATTAAGCAACTATCACAGAGCCAAAATATATTGAAATGTTGGAGATCTTTGATCTCCGATCTCTTTATATGTTTTTAAAAGCAGCCATGGGAGTTATTTAGATTGGGACCATGATGCTAGGGGCAAAGTTTAGCCCTCTCAAGCTGCACTATTTGCCCAATGAATATAGCCTCAATGGGTGGGGAGGTTCATGTTATGTGCCCCATTAAGGTAATACTATCTGGATTTTGTGTGTTAGTATGTGTTACAGGTATAACCCTGTTGGTTGTCTTCTCCTGTGGGGGGGGGGTTGGTATCAATTTTACATGCATAATGAGAGAAATGCTTGTGCAGATTGTCAGAACTTAAAATACAGCTAAAACATGTTTATGAGCAGATGCTAAACAACTAAGTTCACAGGAGTTTTGTGCAGTGTTCTGAAAACTTCACATTCCTAAAAAAATTTCCTAAAATTTGTAACATACTTCCTTAAACTATAAATATGAAAATGAAATTGTTCGCTTTTTCTGAAATATGTGCACCCTGGTACACATGCTCATTCAGGTAACTGTTTTGTGGTCACAGAATATTAAGATTTTCAGAAACCGAGAGAATATCTGTCCTATGACTATGTAAAACAGAACCATGGAATTCAGCTAAAATATACATAGTTAATATATCATCAGGGAAATTAAATAGTATAATTTTGAAAACATATTATGTTATAATTTAAGAATCTGAGATATAGTGTGCAGTTAATTATTATTGTGGTTAATTTGATGTATATCTGTCTGTTCCTTCCATAACTTCATATTGCAGCACAGAGTTAGGGCTATATTTGTGCCTTGCTAATCTGGCAATATTTTACTTTTAAAGGCAAAGAGAAAGTGTCTTCATCAATTAGGAAAAAGGTCCACAAGACTACAGATGCAGCAATTTATGTTTTGGATGAAAGCAGGTCAGTTTGTCACATATATCCTTGTAGTAATTTACAAAGCCCTGAACAACTTAGGTCCAGAGTACCTCAGGGACTGTCTAAACCCTTCTATCCCAGCACGATCACTGTGATCATCTGTAGGAGCATCACTGCTCATTCCCCAAGCTGGTGAGGCTCATTTGACCTCAAGAAACTGAGCCTTTAAGTGTCATTGGCTCAGTATTATGAAATACTCTGCCAATAGGCACCTTCTGTTTCAAGTTTTAAACACCTGCTGGAAACATTTCTGTTTCATCAGCCTTATGCAGGCAATTAAGAATTTCCTATTTCCATAATAGCTGATTTCAACTTTTTAATATGGCATTTGTAAAGGTAAAGGGACCCCTGACCATTAGGTCCAGTCGTGTCCGACTCTGGGGTTGCGACGCTCATCTCGCTTTATTGGCTGAGGGAGCCGGCGTACAGCTTCCGGGTCATGTGGCCAGCATGACGAAGCCACTTCTGGAGAACCAGAGCAGCGCACGGAAACGCCGTTTACCTTCCCGCCAGAGCGGTACCTATTTATCTACTTGCACTTTGACGTGCTTTCGAACTGCTAGGTTGGCAGGAGCAGGGACCAAGCAACGGGAGCTCACCCCGTCGCTGGGATTCAAACCACCGACCTTCTGATCAGCAAGTTCTGATCAGCAACTTTTTAATATGGCATTTATATTATGGTTTTATTATATATTATGATACGATTTATTATATATTATGGTACGATTGTTGTAAACTGCTCTGATACTTTTTATGACTAGAAATGAGGTTTGTGTGTGTGTGTGTGTGTGTGTGTGTGTTAATGAATGAGATGGAACTGCATAAATCCACACCCATTTTTATAGAACCATGAGCAACATAATGGAATGAATGGGCTGTTCAACTAGAACTGGAGAGACCCAGTTTTCAACCCCTGCTCATCCATGAAGCACACTGGGTGACCCTGGACGTCCCCTTTCTCTCAGCCCAGCTTAATCTTACAGAGGGTGAAATGTGGCGGTGTGTTTCACTGTATTCAAACCTGAGCCCCTTGGAGGAGAAGTGTGTTAACATTATTAGTACACAAGTGGAAACTTGGTGAAAGGGTTGTCTGGTGCAATGTAACAAGCAAAAATGCAGCATAAAGTGGGTGGCAGGAGATGTTTGACGGTTCTTCTCAGAGCTGCATGCTCCAGAGAACAGTCAGTAATTGTAGGCAAGTAGTATTTGCCTACAATCCTGACGTGTTCGAAAGCACGTCAAAGTGCAAGTAGATAAATAGGTACTGCTCCGGCGGGAAGGTAAATGGTGTTTCCGTGCGCGGCTCTGGTTCGCCAGAAGCAGCTTAGTCCTGCTGGCCACATGACCCGGAAGATGTACGCTGGCTCCCTCGGCCACTAAAGCGAGATGAGCGCCGCAACCCCAGAGTCGGCCACAACTGGACCTAATGGTCAGGGGTCCCTTTACCTTTACCTAATGTTTCGGAGAAGCTTTCCTCCCATTACTGATCATATCATTGTAGATTGTGGTAAGCTGCTCAGGAATCTTCAGGTTCTCCTGAACAGTTCCAAAGCCTTTGCTGCAAGGAATGCAAACCAATATTAAATAGTGAAGCTTATCTGCTTTTGGTTGTCACTTCCGCCTAGTGATCAAGATTCTGAAAATTCTCAAGATGGCAAGCAGTTCAAAGCGAAACGTGAATTTTTAATGAGTGGTTTGCCAGAGTCTTTAAAAAGGCAGATTGCAAAGAAAGCAGCAGCATTGGAAGCATATTCTTCAGCTAATTCCTCTTTTCGAACAGTGGTCCATGTTCAGCAGAAGGATTGTGGTGAGTATTGACTTCCTAAAGTTCTTGCAATGACTACATTATTGGAGCTTTTGCCTTAAAATAACATTTATTGACTTTTTGTTACTACAAGAGACTAACAAATGTTTGGGTGGCATAAATTTAGAGGAGTTTCATAAAACTATATTCTGTTTGGGCTTAGGCCAGAGGTGGCCACCCCGGCTTGGGGCCCCTGGACCCTCTCCTGTTCATCAGCTGTTCAGTAGGTATCAGCTGATAAGGGAAAGGGCTTTGATACTGAGCAGAGTGTGCAATTACAGATCCTTCTTCTGCCAGTATACTGTATCTGCTTCAAGAAGATCAAAGCAAGAGGAGGAAATGCTTCAGCAAGAGTGGTAGATTGCCTTCCTTTCAAATACAGTGGTACCTTGGGTTGCGTTACCTTCGGGCAACATGATTTCGAGTTACGAACGCGGCAAACCTGGAAGTGTATACTTCTGGGTTTCACTGCATGCGCAGAAGCGCTCTGCGCACTTCGCACATGGGCAGAAGCAGCACCTCTGGATACAGACTTTTTGGGGTAAGTATAGACCCCCGGGACGAATTAAGTTCATATCCGGAGGGTCCACTGTATGAGAAAAACACGTCCACACACTTTGCAATTGCATTTTTGAAGTTAGGGGCTCTAAATAGCTATAGGGCAAGGGTTTGTAGCTCACTTGTGAATTGACATTTGTGTTATTTTACAGAGATTGAGTCATGTTTACATTTTTGAGCAGTCAGGGCAGGTAAAGGATGTTGGACAGCTTTTTTTAAAAAAACCCAAGTTTTACGAAATGTGGAGAAAATGGAAGATGGAACTTGACTTACTAAGTTATGCCTCTGTCCCCATGAGGAATAGCTTTCTCTGTGTTATGTGACTGTGTGTGCATCTACCAGCGGATGCAGGTTCTGACTGCTTTTATAATGTGGTTCTCAGCCTAGACACTGTTCACACTCCTAGCTTAGAAGATGATTGCCTCTTACTTTGCAGGAACTTGAAGATGAAAAGAGCAGTGGGAATAGTGACAGCTTCTTTCATAAGGAAGAAGGCAGCGACAAAAACAAGCACTAATTTAGTCCTTCCTCTGCTCCAACTATAGACATTAATGCTGCTAAATGTTCATTTTAATAGTTGGGAGAAATAGCATACGATCAGATAATTTTTTGTGCTTCTCCAGAGATGTATCATATTAGAAGAAGAGTAGCTGTGTAGAAGAGCCATAAGAGATAAAATGTTAAGGACAGCTTGCATAGGAGCAACCTAGATATAAAGATGCACCCATTTTAAGAAGCAGATATTGGTTTTTTAACAGCACATATGGGACTGCAAAGTGCTGACAGTGCATGCCAGGGTAAGTGGATCACTGGTTTTAGTTAAAGGGACCTACTTGTCAAGTTCTTTTAGTTCAAGTGTCTGAATTCATCTGAGTCTGAATTCATCCTTTTTGTGCTGCACTGTCTGTAATGCTCTTTGCAAGGAGCCTGGCTACTATCAACAGAGTTTTACCAACAGGTGAATATTCTTCTATAATGTATTCCTTGTTACCTATTTCTAACTTGCTAACTGAGTCTTTATTCTTTCATAGGATGTTTGATGTGGAGGTTGGCACCACCCTCATCACCTCTTCTAACTAATCTGAGAGAGGTGAATTCTGAAGTAACTGATATTGCAAAACTCACTTTTCCGCTTGGTGAATTTTCTGTGTTAAAAACACAGCCTGACAGTACTGATTCTCCAATTGTTGTGGTTAGTATTTACAAATCTTTGTTGCCATGATGGCTTTCAGTTCAGTTGATCTATTGTTATTAAAGCTCTTATCATTTTGTTTTTATTAAATTGACACGTAGCAGCTTAATGTTTTTCAATTCCATAGATCACGTGCTTCCTTGTGTCTGTTAGTGTACTACTAAACTTTGTTTTCTATCTTCAAAAATATTAATTGGGTATAAATATATTGTGTTGGTTTTTTTCTGTTTTATAGTCTTCTGGATGGCGACCAGTTTTTTCTGAAACACAAAGGAATTGTTTGATGGAGGAGATTCAGTCTTCCAATGCCCAGTTTCCTGTGAAACGGTTTTTTCATTTGCTGTTGAAAAAACAAGCTGCTTACCAAACTACTAAACAAGGTTGGCAAGTATATGTAACTGACATGTAAAATTCAGGCATGGGTAGCAAGTAAATTTCTAGTAGCACAATCCTAAGCATGTTTGCTGTTAACCGTTACCACTGCAGTCCCTTCCCCTAGAGGGGGCAGACAAAGTGGAGGCCTGGCTATATTGAAGCATTTTTGCTCAGAAATAAAGCCTGTTCAATGGAACTTATTCACAGGAAAGTATACACAGGATTTCAGCCTAGGCGACTTAAAAGATCTTTGTGGGAGTCTGTGCATGCATGCAAGCAGAGTCTTCTTCAAGCAAGTAGTGGTAGTGATGGTTTGGTTTGCTGCTGACAGCACCCCGCACTTCCTCATGGGTGTTGCTGCTCCACATAGATCTTCAGGTAGTGGGGCCATGTCTTAGAACATGGGGTTGCAGGGGGGAGCTGGAAAAACCCCACACTCTTGTGGAACACAGTACTTTGCATATTAACGAGCGTGAGTAAAGCCTATTTGTCTAGATTAGTTGGTGGTGGCAAGAGTAAGAGGTGCTAGGAATTGTTCAGCGGTATGACACATTGCATGTTTTGTTTTTCTTTGTCTAGCAAAGCAATGTGAACCTGTTAGCACTGGGACAAATGCAGACTCTGACAATCGAAAAGCAACCAAAAGAAAACGAAAAGCTGAAGATCACAAATCCAAAAGGAGGAAACAAATTGGAAAAGCAGAGATTAAATTTCCAGACCAGGTTCCATGTGAAACACAGACTGGCATGGAAAACATAATCCCCATAATAAATTTAGATGAGACAGAAGACTCTGAACTTGGATCAGAAAGTAGTTTTGCTTCTGGTAACTTACACTTAATCCATAATATTTTAGAACATATTAAGCATGGCTGTTGTGATTAAGAACATAGTTCTTATTTAACTAGATGTGGAAGTGAATCCATTCTAAAATGGCTAATCTGAAATGTCCTCAAATTAATACATGTTGTGCTCAAGATGACAAATTCTTTAAAAAGGTAAAGGACCCCTGGATGGTTAAATCCAGTCAAAAGTGACTAAGGGGTGTGGTGCTCATCTCGCTTCAGGCCGAGGGAGCCAGCGTTTCCTTTCTGTAGGCCAGACATTTGGGCTAAAAACATCTTCAGAAAATGAAATAATAAATCTTCCTTGTTTCTGCTTGGGGTGATTATTAAAATAGGTAATTTCTGTTTTCATAATCTGCAGATTTTTCAAATGAAGATGTGCTCTGGACAGAAAAATACCAGCCACAGCACTCCAGTGAACTTGTAGGAAACACAGCAGCAGTTCAAAAACTACACAGGTTAGAAACTGTTGAATTTCTTGTATCTTTTTTTCCTTTTGAAGCAGGACCACCTGGAGGAATTTTATCTTTATGCTTTCCATATAATCAGTTATCCACATATCCATATATAACCATATATATTTTACATAATCCATGCTTGAATCATGAAGGCTTCTGCACAGCTAAATGCAAAATGCTTAGATTTGGAAAATCTAAAATGACCTCTGCCCCAGTTCTCTCCCCTTGTTCTTCTTATGTCCTCAAATGTCTCGCCACTAAAACAGGAAAATGCTAACCACAAGTGTCCCTGTATAACAGATGTTGCGTAGGAGAAGTTATCAACAGCGAAAACGGCCGAATACAGTTCCTTTCTCTTTAGGTTTCCTTTCTCCTTTTACCATAAACCAGGGGAAAGGTCGGACTGATGTACAGACTGAAGAAAGCAGAAGTTGGGAGGGAACTCTTTGTATGATCAGGGGCAAGGCTTGAATGTGCTCATTAGTTTTATTTTTGCTGCCGTTTGCGATTGTATTCGATTATGTCATGTATGTACTCAGGTATAAAGCCTCAGGGCACTAGATCTGGGGTGCCCAGTCTCTGGAAAAGATTCCACTGGGTCAGTTATTGCTCAGCAATAAATATCACTTTCTTTTTCTCCACTGCTGTGCCTGTCAATTCTTGGACACAATTTGATTGGGTCACAGGTACTTTAAAAATCCGTGCAACACTTTTAAGTGCTTATTGCAGCAACTGGGTTTCCCTCCAGATTTTTGTGATATGTTTTGCTAGTTAAAGGTCATTCTGGTTAACTAGGTGTGACTCTGCACCGTGTTGGCATAGGAGAGTACCTGAGTATGTGGCTTGAGCCAGTCTCCTAACTGGTTAGGAAAATTGACAGTGTTAAGCGTATATCAGCTCAGTAGTTGGGATTCTGTTGGGTCCATGCTGGCAGCTTCATGAAGCTCCTAAACGACTTTTATAAACACCTTTCAGTTTTAAAAGCACTGAGGGTTTCACATAAGAACCCCACCCCCTGGTGAAAACAGTCTCTGGTGATGTGCTATTCCTTCTCCCTACCACCACCCTTTCAGTGTCGTGTTAGAACACACCGCACATTTAGATAGTGGCTTAATTTGCATACCATCCACGCATGACTTCAGCGGCTTCTCCCACTCCCCA
This sequence comes from Podarcis tiliguerta, assembly GCF_965153285.1. Classification (NCBI taxonomy): domain Eukaryota; kingdom Metazoa; phylum Chordata; class Lepidosauria; order Squamata; family Lacertidae; genus Podarcis; species Podarcis tiliguerta. Next base: position 102,528,345 of record NC_139535.1, on the reverse strand, counting down.
GTTTCTCAGCTTGTCCTGCCATCCAGACCAAAGATTGTGGTTTATAACCCACTCGGTCCAATTTATTTATTTTTCAGTATTTATATCCCACCCTTCAACTAATGGTTGCAGGGTGGGTGACTACATAATACAGAAAGTCAGCCTTCGCCAACGGGAACATTTTGGAGAGCAGAAACTGATGAAGACGACAATTAATATACCACATATATAACTTAATAATACAGATTCTCTGATGCAGTACTTCATCGGATACGAAATTATCTCTTGTGTCTTTAAGGGAAAGCAAAAATAACAGCTGGCAGTCCTGCTCATGCATGTGTTGCTAAGCCATAGCTTAGCGTGAAAAGAGAACCAGTCTTATACGTCCCGGTAAATAGTACAAATGTGCACAAAGACACCAAAATAGTCCTGTCTTTATTTTTAGGTGGCTATGTGAATGGAAAAAAAGAGCTGACTGTGAAGAAGACAGAACTCAAAATGAAGCAAAAGGTGGCAGCCAAGATGGTACTTCAGAACCTTTCTTCAATCTGTAAAATAATGTGTTTTATATTAATAAAAATGATTTATTTCAGAAACCAAATGAAGACTTATGAGTTGGATGTAAGCTTTAGAATATGTAAGATTGTTTTAAATTTTGTTTCATCTAGGGTTATTGGTTGTTGCTTTTTTAAAAAAAATGGAAGTTAGTTTGAGTTTGCTTTTTTTTTTTCTTAGAAAGGGAGGCAGAAAAAATATATAAAATAACACAGCCAAATGTGTGTGTTTACTCTGATATACCTTTCTAGAATCCTTTGACAATGCGGATTTTAAATATGAGAAGTCGGACAGCGAGGAAGAGAGTGTTCTTTGCAATACAATGCTGCTTATCGGTCCCCCAGGCATCGGGAAGACAGCAGCGGTTTATGCCTGCGCACAGGAGCTTGGCTTCAAGGTTTGTATTGGGTAGCTACTTACATAACAGATGTGGAACCTGCAAAGTGATTTTAGCAAATCTTAATTTTATAACATTCTTGCAGATATTTGAAGTTAATGCTTCTTGTCAGCGCAGCGGAAGGCAGATTCTCTCCCAGCTAAAGGAAGCTACTCAGTCTCATCAGGTGGACAAACAAGGTGTAAATGTTCATAAGCCATGCTTCTTTAACAATTACAGTAGCACTAAATCACCCAGTAAGTAATGAGCTTCATTGTTTTATCAGTAGAGAAGTGAACAAAATTGGTTGGAACATGAATTTATTTTTTAAGATTTTATGCACCACACCATTTTTTTAAAAAATGAGTTTCAGGGCAGTGTACTGTCACAGTTGCTGACTAAAAGGAATCTATGCTGTAAAATAAATGCCTTAATTTTCATGTAGGCAGAACTCAGGTGTCAGCTTGTCATGGTTGCCATTTATAGAAGTGGTATACGTACATTTTGATGGTATAATACATATTGCTAATTGGAAGGGAGTGAGGTTGACCTCCTCCTACTTCCCCTTCCCTGGCCAATATCCCAAACCTCTGCTGCTGGGCTGCAGTTAATAAGGGATTGGGCAGCTGAATTTTTCTCATCTATGATGGAAGCAATCTGCCCCTGCTGGACATGGCAGCACATCTCACCATAGTCCTGCGAGGAAAGGGTGTGGAGTTCTGCAACTGGATTATGCAAGCCAATGCTTTCTCTTTCAAGTTTAAGACAAAAATAAAATGTATATTTCAGGAAAAAGCTCTCCCAGAAAAGAGAAGTCCCCAAGAAAGTTTCCCCTTTCACCCAGAAAAGTTGGATTAAAGCAAAGCTCGGCATCCAAAACACTAGCAAACTACTTCAAAATTTCTCCTAGGCCTAAGAATGAAGAAGAAAAGGTGCAAGAAAACAACAAAGGTAGGTTTTTAACATCACATGCGTGTGCTTGATCTTTGGAGATGGGAAACAAAAGATCATAGTGTATTTGTGTAGAAATGAACTCCCAGCATGTATAATCAGACATGAAAACTGAGCTATAATCTATGGCAGCCATGTAAATGTAGGGTGGTTGTTCATTCTGCCAACTCAGCACCTGTTGATGTACTATTCCAGGTACAAAAGCAGAACAATGTCCTCTCCCTCACCTCCTTGGTCTTCCTTTTCCTCCGCCGCTTCCCCAACTAACACCCTCAACCTAATTGAGGTGCTGGAAGCCACTGAGTCTTACAAGTTTCTTTATTAAAAAAAACTTTTCCCTCCTTTACAAACAAATATACTTCAGTGTATCTCAGTGGTTTTTCGAGTATGTAGAAATAATTGCCTTATTCTGGAGTTTTGCTTGCAAACAGATAGAATGGATTTAGAAGCACTGTGTATAGCTTCCATGGTCTAGCCCTGTGTTAGAACAGCACAATGAAGGTCACACGCAGCGCTCCCTGCCTCCTTTCTATCCTTTCGGTACCAGCAGAGAAACAATGAGAGCCATGGGTGCATTCTGTGTTAGTGGCTATGCATTTAAGACCAGACAAGTGATAAATCAAAAGGTTGCTGCTTGGGGAATGATTGCAAATGTTACAGAATAAAAATGTAGAGAGCATGAGCAAACTCTTGATGTACTGCTTAGATATTACAAATCATTGTAAAATCAGATCTGAGAGGAAAGGCAATCTGAAGATATTTTTATGTATATGTGGCAGAAATCACACATGCTTAAGTGATTTTTTTGGCAGCATTGCTGGACCTTTCTTTTCCACTGATACAGATCCTACTATATTATTCATGCAGGATATACAGAACGCTTGCCTAAAGAAAAAGCGCAGATCCAATCTTTAAAAAAGGAAAATGGAGAAGAGGATTCCAGTAAAAAAAGTGCAACTTCTCTTATCCTCTTTGAAGAGGTAAGACATAAATGCAGGTCTTGCTTTCTGAAGAAAAAGTTTCAGCACCATCCAAAATAAAGGAAAGAGGGCCAGAGTTGGCCAGCCTATGATGTATCTATCTCCCCCAACTCCCATAATACAACCTTAAAGTAAAGGTAAAGCACCCCTGACAGAAAAGTCCAGTCACAAACGACTCTGGGGTTGCGGTGCTCATCTCGCTTTAGTGGCCGAGGGAGCCAACGTTTGTCTGCAGACAGTTTTTCCGGGTCATGTGGCCAGCATGACTAAGCCGCTTCTGGCAAAACCAGAGCAGAGCACGGAAACGCCGTTTACCTTCCCGCTGGAGCGGTACCTATTTATCTACTTGTACTTTGACGTGCTTTCGAACTGCTAAGTTGGCAGGAGCTGGGACTGAACAACGGGAGCTCACCCCATTGCGGGGATTCGAACCGCCAACCTTCTGATCGGCAAGCCCTAGGCTCAGTGGTTTACATCACAGCGCCACCCGCGTCCCATACAACCTTACTATGGGTTAAATCCATTTGCACAATGGGACTTCACATTCCCACCCCTGCAGTCCCCATACCCAACACCTACTTTGGAGGGGCCTCCAAGCTTCCAGAGCAAACGCTGGATGGAGCATGGGGTGCCACGGGGGGAGGGGGGAGCGGCGGACAAGAGGAAGAATAATTTCCTTTGCATGATTCACTCTGACACTTTTGCATACAACCTTAGACATTTTTTTTTTTGCCAGCACAGTTTTTGTAGCAGTGCTCAAGTTTATATGGCAGCTCCCACATTCTGTACTGCCTAACATCAACTATCTTTTATTTTTTGAAGCTGGATTGTATTGAATGAATCATCCTTAATGTATACATAGTTTATCACTCCAGATAAAATGACAACCCATAGTTAAATAAAAAGCAAAAGCTTCTGAGTGTCCCTGCAGGCTGAAGAACTGGGGAGGAGCTTAAGCTCATTTATGTTAAACACTAGACCATGGTTTAACTTGATGTCCAAACGTTCATACATTTTATTTGTATGCTGCTTTTCCACTAAAGGATCATGCTGAAAGTGGCTTACAACAAAGAGATAAGGATGCATTTTAAACATACACTACAAAACAATTTTATAATAACATAACGTAACAATTTCATAATAACATAGCAAAACAATAACATACAAAAAACCAAGATTTCTTGTTTTTAATATTTTAGTAACAAGATTACTTAAACAGCATGTAGCATCCAATAGCAAAAATAAGAAGGGAGCATCACAGTTTCACCAGAGTCCTAGAAACATCCCTCTGTTGCTCACAGTGTCTCTCCTGCAGGAGCTTCTTTTAAGGCTTCCAAATATGAAATCTGTTGGACATTATATGAATAAACACTTTCCACTTCTCATAGGTTGATGTAATATTTGATGAAGATGTTGGATTTCTAAATGCAATAAAAACATTCATGAGCACTACCAAGAGACCTGTCATTCTTACTACCAATGGTGAGTATTATTATTATGATGATGATTCCAAGTATCTTGTTAATGCTTTGAATAAGTGAACATTAGAACAGTGAAATTTCTGTTTTGGAGTTTGAGAAAACAGTTTGGAATCTTGAATTCAAGAAGGTTTCTCAGGCAATGCAGGAGGGATGCCTAACCCTTTTCCCTACGGGTGCTTTCTGCTCAATGTAACTGTTTACTTTTCAGTACCCTATGCTGAGGGAACAAAACATGCTGTTCCTTTTATGGTTGTTTGTAGGCTGGTCTCTCTTAGAAACAGCATAGTGGATCTAATTCATTCTGCAACCCTATTTGTTGTGCCCACATTTTGTCTTTTCTGAGTCTCGCCCCACAAGTCAGCACCCTACTTCTGTTTTCACCTTTATCTTTGTTGTTCACCATATTACGCGGGTGGCACTGTGGTCTAAACCACTGACCCTCTTGGGCTTGCTGATCAGAAGGTCGGCGGTTCGAATCCCCGCGATGGGGTGAGCTCCTGTTGCTCTGTCCCAGCTCCTGCCAACCTAGCAGTTCGAGAGCACGTCAGTGCAAGTAGATAAATAGGTACCGCTGTGGCGGGAAGGTAAATGGCGTTTCCGTGTGCTCTGGTTTCCGTCATGGTGTCCCGTTGCGCCAGAAGTGGCTGGCCCTATGACCTGGAAAGCTGTCTGTGGACAAACACCGGCTCCCTTGGCCTGAAAGTGAGATGAGTATCGCAACCCCATAGTCACCTTTGACTGGTCTTAACTGTCCAGGGGTCCTTTACCTTACCTTACACCATACTACACAAAATGTAGGGCAGTTCTTTACCTGTTTTCACACTGAGTGAACTCTTCCTCTAGGACTTGTATAAATGTTGGCATTTATACAAAGAGCAGTGGGAGCTCTTTTCCTATTCAAGAGCTATTGGAGAGTAGAATCATTGAAGATTGGCTTCTGTCTCTCCCCCCCCCCCCCCGGCATGCATCTTTTCCTCCTTTTCTCCTGTTGTAATATACGTTAACTATAATATGTTCAGGGCTCACATTTTAATATTACATTAAAATAATTCTCAATGGTCAAATTTTAAAAGGCTTTACTTCTGAATCTTTTGTGTAGATCCATCATTTAGTTTAATATTTGATGGCTGCCTTGAAGAAATCACCTTCAGTATACCTTCTATGGTAAGTCTTTTACTTTTGGAATATAAAATAAGTAGTTTACGATTTCATAGTATGACAAAACGTGGACCCGACTATTATTGCAACTGCAGTTGAATTCATAGATTTCTGAAATTTATGCATTAGTTAAAGCATCACCCATGCAAGGGGTTTTAAGACATTGTTGCAATGACACCAAATCTTTACAAATAATGCACCATACAGCACAGTTGGCTTATAGCCATCTACTTTTTAGTAGTTAAATAAGATTTAACACTGCAGTTAGGAACATAGGTAGCTGCCTTATACTGAGTCAGATGATTGCTCTATCTAGCTTAGCTTTGTCTGCACTGGCTGGCAGCAGCTTTCCAGTCATACCTGGAGATGCTGGGGACTGAACCTGAGACATTCTGTATGCAAAGCAGATGCCCTACCAGTGAGCTACAGCTCTTCCCCTAAAGGCTCAAATTTTGCTTACATGTGCTGTATTTAAACACTACCCATTCATGGCAGACAACATTAGTTAGTAGGTAATAATAATAATAATAATAATAATAATAATAATAATAATAATAATAATAATTTTTTATTTATACCCCGCCCTCCCCAGCCAAGGCCGGGCTCAGAGCGGCTTACAAGCAATAATAAAAACAAGATGAATGATTACAACTTAAAAACAAAAGTAAAATACAACATTAAAATAATGGAACATTAAAATATTAAAATGTAGCCTCTGTAGGTACAGATTCTTAGCATGTAAAGTAACATTCTGCTGTTGTGCTTCTTTTCCAAATTGTATTACTAATTTTTGAATCTGTTTTGTTTTAGATAAATGTTGCCAGCTATCTCCAAGTTCTCTGTTTGGCTGAGAACTTAAGAATGGATATAAGAGATCTTGCTGCTTTGTTAACTGCAAATAATTGTGACGTCAGACAAAGTATTCTATACTTACAGTTCTGGGTTCGGAGTGGCGGCGGCTATTTAAAAGAAAAAGGTATGGAACTGCGCAGCAAGTCTGCTCAGCTGGGGTAGTGAACAAAGTAGTTCGCATGTCAAAAGTGTTTGTTGTTGTTTACCTGGTAAACAGTTAAAATGCTTTTTAAAAATCCACTCTATTTGTCTATTAGAAAGAACAATAGAACTGGTAAGAAAACTTTGCAATGTATGCTTGATCCCTAACAGACAGCTCTTGTTCCAGCTAGCTTATGTCCTCCTCCAGGATACTAAAGTGTAAGGAGACAAAGCAGGCCAATTCATTGTCCTTCCCCCTTGGTTTTTTTGGTTTCTTATTCCAGCTGATGGCATTCTCGGGCTGCTTTTTGGGGTATTTTTAACGTTTTTAACTTTTGCATACATCTGCTTTCACCTGAGTATATGGCACCCTTTAGGATCCAATCCTGTTGGCACTCAGTCACCAGAATTTGTTATTAGAGAGAATTAGTGTGATTTTTATTGGATAGATGAAGAAGCACCATAGAACAGATGAGGAAATTACAGAATGAAGCTGCAACAAGGGGAAACTAGACTAAAAGAAGTAAACAATCAAATGAGTAATGGCAGCAGAGAAAATATCCAAATTTCAAAAAATCTATACCAAGAATATATTTTTTTTTTAAAAAAGGAACAGAACTGCTACTCTGCTGTCAGAGCTTATCATTGTTATGAATTCCATTTGAAACTCTTGTTTATAGGAGGAGAGAGAGAGGTAAGTGGCAAAGAACAGATTATTTGCATTGAAGATGCAACCAGCTCCAAGATCAGTAAACCTGGCCCTCCAGTGACTCTTCCAAAATGTGACACTGGCTGCACTGAGAACTTGCTTGGCCTTAAGAACATCTTTTTGCCTTCCGAAGATTTGTTCCAATTTCTTAAGGTACGTTTATTTTGGTACAATGGTACAATCCCTAGGGCATGCTGCTGATTAATGACATAAATGAAACAGAATACTATTACAACAAATTGTATTGTGGCATCTCAAAGACTTTTTAAAAAAATGTTTGGTTCATGCATTTTTGTAGGTGGAAGTCAAATTAGCACTATCCAAGTAGAATGGATGAGCAACCATGTTGGCACATGAAAAATACTTTAGAGAGGGAACTCCTAGGGAATTAAACACACACACACACACAGACAAATATTGTTTACTCACTTAAACCAAAGTTGCGCACTTCTGCGCTCATAATGGCTGCTTTAGAAAATACTGTTTCATCTGGTTTATTGTTTATTGCTTTCATGCTTTAGAGCAGGCCTGTCCAACCGATCTACAGAGCCAGCGTGGTGTAGTGGTTAAGAGCGGTAGTCACGTAATCTGGGGAACCAGGTTCGCGTCTCCTCTCCTCCACATGCAGCTGCTGGGTGACCTTGGGCTAGTCACACTTCTTTGAAGTCTCTCAGCCCCACTCACCTCACAGAGTGTTTGTTGTGGGGGAGGAAGGGAAAGGAGATTGTTAGCTGCTTTGAGACTCCTGAAGGGGAGTGAAAGGCAGGATATCAAATCCAAACTCTTCTCCTTCTTCAATCGCTGGGCGTCCCTGGTTGATTGTGGGATCGACAGCCCCCCCCCCCCCCCCAAAGCTCAACAGTTCTGGTCAACCCAATGGGTAGATCACTGCCAGTTTATTTATAGTTGGGAGTAGATCGCAGTCTCTTGGAAGTTGGACACCTTTGCTTTAGAGTGACTGTATATGCTACAAATCTGTTAAGGAAAATTTTAAAACTTATTCATTAATTCCATCTTTCACAGCATGAAATCACAACAAAAGAAGACTGGAGTAGACTGACAGATCTGCTCACAGAATTCCAGATGAAGAATATAGACTTTATTTATAGTAATCTTGAATTCATTTTACCTTTACCAGTTAATATACTTCCAGAACCAATGCTAATGGCTAATCCTTCATGTAACACAGTTACAGAAAACGATTCAAGTAATAAGTCTTTGGACAGCGATTGCTTAGAGGAAACAAGCCCTGTGAAAAAGGTTAAACGGACAAAGCGCCAAAGAATTACAGCTTTCTTAGATGATAGTGATTTATTTGAAAGTGATTTAGACTATTCTGGTTTCATTACTTTACCATCTGGCATGCCTAGTTCATGCTTGGAAGAAGAAAAGGGTGGACCGGAGCCTGCGATGGGTAACACAGCAGCACTGGACAGTGGAACGCCAGCAAAAGCAAAGAGCTCTGCACCAGCATACCAGTGCCTAAATTCAGTAACTGAATTTGTGGACAACATGTCTTTCTTAGATTATTGCTTCAACAGGAGGTGTCAGGAATCAAAACAATCATGTAAATATGAGGAATTTATTTGGACAAAAGGGAAGATAAAAAATGGTCTGTCAGATGAGTTCAGCATGGAGCATGATGACTGGTGGAACTTCAAAAGCTCTGCTGAGCTGAAAGCATCTGTGGAAGCACTCAGTTTTCACAAGTGCATTAAGACAATTTCAAAAATTATGGAAAGTAACTCTTGCAGGACTCCTGGGAATGATGAATTGGAAGAACTTGCACTCAATGTTTCAAAAGACAGAGCTGATTTATACTTTGGTCAGTCAATAGCTAATTCCAGGTAAGGTCAAAATACCACAGGTGTATGCTGAATGAACAGGGGAAAGGATGCTTTGTTCAGTATATAAAGTTCCAGGGAGAGCAAGGGCTTCCCCCTTCTGTTTTCATGTTGTGAATATTTATTTGCAGAGGTACTTCTAAGCAGTTGAAGCAGTCAAGGGAGACTGCTTACACAGTGGCTCCATGTATGCTTTGGAAGAGCCATGGAATGTTGGTTGTGAGCTAATTATAGTGTTTAATTATTACAAATATTCACTAATACTCTAACATTAGTTGGAGTCTTAGTGATGCCTGGTTTTTAGGTTGGTGTGGTTTTTTTGGGTCCGGTTTCAGCCTCAGTTTAGCTATAACAAAGATGGTAGCAGAACCATCTTTTAAATACGGGGCTGCCCAGTCATGTGTGAAATGTAGGGAAGGAAGAGATTTTAACAGCAAAAGGACCTTGCAAGTAAAATACATGGAATCTTTTCTCTGCCAGCTATGTTACACCTCCCCACAGTTAGAGCCTTTTGCGTGCCCATGTGCAGCAAGCCCCTGTGAACTGGGAAGAGGTGGTAAAACATAGAAATAAACAGCTAAAACAATGTTCTGGAATTGAAACAGCAACAACATTATTGATTGCAGATGTCAGTAAGCTTTGGATGAGTATCCTGAGTCAGCTGCCTGACTGTGGGCTGACACAGGTACAGTGGTACCTTGGGTTACATACGCTTCAGGTTACATATGCTTCTGGTTACAGACTCCACTAACCCAGACATATTACCTCGGGTTAAGAACTTTGCTTCAGGATGAGAACAGAAATCGTGCTCTGGCGGCGGCAGCGGGAGGCCCCATTAGCTAATAATAATAATAATAATAATAATAATAATAATTATTTATTATTTATACCCCGCCCATCTGGCTGGGCCTCCCCAGCCACTCTGGGTGGCTTCTATAGAAACCAAAAATACAGTAAAATATCACACGTTAAAAACTTCCCTGAACAGGGCTGACTTAAGATGTCTTCTAAATGTCAGGTAGTCGTTTATCGCTTTGACATCTGCTGGAAGGGCGTTCCACAGGGCGGGCGCCACTACCGAGAAGGCCCTCTGCCTGGTTCCCTGTAGCTTTGCTTCTCGCAATGAGGGAACCGCCAGAAGGCCCTCAGCGCTGGACCTCAGCGTCCGGGCAGAACACTGGGGGTGGAGACGCTCCTTCAGGTATACTGGGCCGAGGCCGTTTAGGGCTTTAAAGGTCAGCACCAACACTAAAGTGGTGCTTCAGGTTAAGAACAGTTTCAGGTTAAGAACGGACCTCCGGAACGAATTAAGTATTTAACCTGAGGTACCAATGTAAAAAGATGACACCCCCACCCCCCAAGCCAACATGTATAAGTTCTATGGCTGGCTTTCTTTTAAGCCTGTCATTTGGGACACATGCAACCTAATTTTGGTAATGCATATAACATTTTTCAGGCAAATCTCACAAAACAATTTACGCTATTGATTGATTGATTGAATTTATGTATCACCCTATACCTGGAGGTCTCAGGGCTGTTCACAGAACAAAATCGAAATATAAAACCACAAAATATATACTCAAAATAAAAACAACAACCCAATAACCCTCCTTCCCCAAACCCCTACATTTTAAAAGGGCATAGGGTGTCAATCAAATTGTTTAATAACTTCTATGGGTGACGCAGGGTTCTTGTTACGGCAGAGGTTTCATAGAGTCCAGGTTACATTGTGCAGGTAGCCAAGAGCTATAGAAGAGATCAGGAACACCAAGCAGAGCCAAAAGCGGTTCAAGTGCACCATATTTAATAACCAGGTCTCTGTAGGCAGAACCATCACCTGCAATATTTCCTAAAGCCCCTACAGCTTGCTCACAGGTGTGCATATGGGGGGGAAGCCAGCAAGGAAATAAAGGCAGGTATTGCTCCACCATCTACAACAGCTTTTGTCTGTTCAGACGTGCCAGAGGCAATATTGGTCAAATGCCCAAGCAGATTCAAACTGAAAAGGGCTGCAATCTACTCTTCCCAAGAAAGATACAAGCTTTGAGATCTACATCAGAACTACTTATTGTAGTATATTTGAAAAATGTTTGCCTTCAGTGGGATGCTTGAGGCTAAATCCTGGGTTCTATAAGGGCAAAAATACTAGAACTAGATCATAAAAAATCAGGAATTAAATAGATGCTGGTTCAGCACAGTGTAACAGCGATTGTACACTGGGCACATTTGCTGAAATTTAATCTGTTATTTCTTGTTAAACTATAGCTGGGACAGGGGAAAAACTTATGTGCTTTTCTTTTGCAGCATTTACCATAATGCACAGAAGAGGTTGGAAATAATCGAAACTGTATTTTCCAGTAGACCTTCTTTAAATATTTGTAACAGACAAGCAAGTGTAGTGGACTACCTGCCTATTCTCCGCAACATCTGCAAGTTGGAGAAACAGAAAGAACAGGGGAAAGCCAAAAGAAGGTAATCTTCATGTTATTAGCAACACAATCATGTTCATATCTTATCAGGAGACACACACTGCAATCCTATGCTCACTTAACATTAAACTCATGCATGCTTCATTTTCTTTCCCTTCTTTCTTTCAAAAAGACAGACCATTTTTCTTCATTTCTTTTTCAACAGATTTCTCCACTACCTTGAAGGAATTCACTTTGATTTTCCAAGAGAAATTTTGAACAGCCTGGCAAATGACTTTCCATAAAACAAACCTGTAGGACCTTTGAATATACATTAATGATTTTATATGTACAGAGTATTGCTTATATTGTGAATCTTTTAAGTATTTAAAAATACAAACTGTATTTTGTATATATCTATTGCCACATTCCACATTCCAAATGTGAAGTGACTATGTGTTGAAATCTACACCAGATGCATTCAAATACAATCTGAAGCATATCAAGCCCATTGCTGCAACTACTGTATTGGCTGACTTTTTAGGGTGTGGGTTTTGTCCCATATATTTAGGCATAATACTGTGTTTATAAGGTGCTATTCTAATTTCCACATAAGTATGGTGCTACTTGGGAAAAGATTAGCCAGCTGATAATGAGGTAACCGTAAACTTTTTTGCTGTTACATTGCAAAGGCTGCTTTTGGGCTTGGTTTTATGTGTGTGCATGTGAGCCAGTAATGTTTTCTTCACCAACACAGTAAGGTCTTCAATCAGTTTGGAGAAATAATCTGTGTTTTGTAAATTTATACTAAAAGTTCTACTGGGTTGTATAGTCGTATTTATCTGTATTTATCTGTAACCCTGTACATTTTATTTTTATACTATCTGATATTTTCCTACCACTACACTTGAAGTTCTTCTGGGTTATTTTTTAATTTTTTACCTACAGCGAAATAATAAATATCTGGATGGGCTTTGAAACCTATTTCTTGCAGGGTGACTTTTAGATGTAAGAGTATACATTATCCCCAGTTATAACCATTAATCATACTTCCGAACTAGGAAAGCATTTGAAAATTGCTGAAGACTGCTGCCTACATGTTGATAGGTTGGAAAAATAGCCTATATGTATATATTAATAACAACTCTTTGCCACTCCATCACTGAGGTTCTCTGAATGGCTTATACTAAAATGCAGTCCCAAACCATTAAAATCCTTAGTGCCGTTCTCTTTGAAGCAATAAGAAGATCTTGTATCAAGAGCTGTGGAAAGCTTTTTGAAGTAGCAGCAAAATGTACCGTATTTTTCACTCTATAAGACGCACTTTTCCTCCTCCAAAAATTAAGGGGAAATGTGTGTGCATCTTATGGAGTGAATGCAGGCTCCATGGCTTCAGCAATAGCAATGTGAAGCCTCCGAAGCGCAGTGGGAGTGCTCCCGCTGTGCTCCGGAGGCTTCACGTTGCTTTTGCTGAAGCCTGGAGAGCGAGAGGGGTCGCTGCACACCGATCCCTCTCGCTCTCCTGGTTTTGCATCGCTGGAGAGGCGCTGCGCAGCTTACCCTCTCTGCGCAGCGCCCCTTCAGCAAAGCAGGAGGAGAAATGGAAGGGGCTCCGTTTCTCCTGCCACCTCGCTGAAGGGGCGCTGCGCAGAGAGGGAGAGCTGCGCAGTGCCCCTTCAGTGAAGCGGGAGGAGAAATGGAAGGGGCTCCGTTTCTCCTGCTGCTTTGCTGAAGGGGCGCTGCGCAGAGAGGGAGAGATTTTCTTTTCTTGTTCTCCCCCTCTAAAACAAGGTGTGTCTTATGGTCGGGTGCGTCCTATAGAGCGAAAAATACAGTAATAATTTTAAGAGCTCTGTCTGCTCAAACCAAATGCTCATCTAGTCCACTGTTCCATTCTCACAGTGGTCAACCCTGTTGTATATGGAAACTGCACCACCACATAAGCATATCAACTGACAAGCATTTAAGATCTTCCACCAGGAATCCAAAATGTTTCATAGAATCCAAGCATTTAGCATACTGCATCTTTGTTTTGTTACTTTGGACAGCAGAGGCAAACAGTAGATGATCTAAGACTTGTTAGTGATGGCAACTTTTTATTTAGATTTAGCCTCCATAGTTGCTATGTGGAGCTATGAGGATAGTAGCAGCTCTGAAAGGAAATGGGCCTATTGCATGAATCTAAACATCTGATTTGGTTTACGTATAGACATGTTATTAATGATACCATGATTGTCGGAAGGGGAGCAGGTATCCCATCTGTAATCTCAATGTAAACCCTGTTACATTCACATTAGACCTGTATCTAAGGCGGGGTTAGCTAATTGCATGCCCTCTGGATATTACTCAATGCTAACTCCCGTCATGCCCGACCATTGCACATGCTCACCAGGGCTGATCGGAGTTGAGAGTCCAACAATATCTAGAACATGCCACATTAGCTAACGCTGGCTTTGATGCAGGTAAAAGGTAAAGGTACCCCTGCCCGTACGGGCCAGTCTTGACAGACTCTAGGGTTGTGCGCCCATCTCACTCAAGAGGCCGGGGGCCAGCGCTGTCCGGAGACACTTCCGGGTCACGTGGCCAGCGTGACATCGCTGCTCTGGCGAGCCAGAGCCGCACACGGAATGCCTTTTACCTTCCCGCTAGTAAGCGGTCCCTATTTATCTACTTGCACCCGAGAGTGCTTTCGAACTGCTAGGTTGGCAGGTGCTGCGACCGAACAACGGGAGCTCACCCCGCCGCGGGGATTTGAACCGCCGACCTTTCGATCGGCAAGCCCTAGGCGCTGAGGCTTTTACCCACAGCGCCACCCGCGTCCCGGTATTAATGATACCACGATTGTCGGAAGGGGAGCAGGTACCCCATCTGTAATCTCAATGTAAACCCTGTTACATTCACATTAGACCTGCATCTAAGGCGGGGTTAGCTAATTGCGTGCCCTCTGGATATTACTCAATGCTAACTCCCATCATGCCTGACCATTGCACATGCTCGCCAGGGCTGATCGGAGTTGAGAGTCCAACAATATCTAGAACACGCCACATTAGCTAACGCTGGCTTTGATGCAAGTCTCATGTAAATATAACAAGAACTAGGTTTAGGTTACAAATGGGGAACCTGCTTGCCTGCATGTGTTTTAGGACAACTCCCATCATTCCTGATCACTAGCTGTGTTGGCTGTGACTGATGAACAGCTGGAGGGCTTAGAGGTTCCCCATGTCTAGTTTTAGGCACTGCACCCCAGGTTTATGCACCAGTCACTTAATTCATTCTGTTAGGCTGTTACTAACCATGGTTAAAATGATCCTGTTTTATGTTCTTCCACTTTTTTTCAGCCAATCCTAACCTAAAAAACACCATGTTACTATCAGCAATCCTGACACAAAGTGTTTCTACACATTTAGTAATTTTAATAGGTCAGCAGGAATTAAATGCTGTTTTCCTATCACAGTCTTCCATGTGCTGTACAGCACCCCGTATACAGTGAATCAGTTGGAACTTATTGTACAGATCATCCATGACAGCAAAGAACAAACCTGAATAAGATAAGAACTAAGTCGTATTGTTCAGTATCAGTAGCTCATAAAAAGCTATTGCCTGCAGCAAGGAATCGCACAGCTCTTCGTCTCTCCACTGTTTGTTTGATGACAAGACGTTTCGATAATTTACTACCTGCTCTCTTGAAAAGTTCACACGGGGCTCAGCTTGCGTAACGGATTCTAAGAGAAACTGTTTCACAAGGTCTATTCCACTAGTTCGCGAGTCCCCAACCATCAACTCAAAGTGCTTTCCTACAGCACTTCGGGCCATGCTTAGTACTTTGTACTGGCCATCCTGCGAAAATATTTTTTGCAACAACGCATAGAGCATGGCTTCCACTGTACGAAGATGTAACGTTACTGGAAACAGATTTGCATTCAGAGCAGAAAGTCCGCTTTTTTCCAAGACATAAAAATCTGCTTCAGGAAGCCGGGATATTACTGAAGAAATCTGAAATAAACAAGCACATAATAAATAGTAGCAATCCACCATAAATATAGTATCTCCAGTCCTATGAGAAATGTTTTACACTATTTTTTTGTTACCCAGAGCAAGCAAGTAATTATATATAGTAGGATGAAGTACATTTTAAAAGGTTTTGGGACTTGCAACTAGCTAGCTCTGTACATTATCATTAGGAAGGGTGATATGGCTTGTCTCAAGTAGCAGATTATGGGGATCCTTTAAAGGGCAGCAAACTCAAATTGTATCACCATTAAGGAAGCGGGAGGAATTGGACCTTTTGACTTCAACCCACAAAATGTATTCAGCTATTTTTGTTCATACTCCTATAAGCACCTATACTTTGATAATTAACAAAAAGATCAGGCTCAGTAGTTCCAGCAATGGGATTTAGAAACAAGGAACAACTTGTCCCCTGGGAGCTGACACTAGCTCAGCACATAGACTGCAGTAGCATCAATCCTAGTGTACAAAAGCGGCTCCCTTTCCTGTACAGAGCATCATGCAAAAAAACATTTTACAATAGAAGTACAGTCGTACCTCGGAAGTCGAATGGACTCCGTTCCGGAGGTCATTCGACTTCCGAAACGTTTGGAAACCAAAGTGCAGCTTCTGATTGGCTGCAGGAAGCTCCTGCAGCCAATCAGAAGCGGCAGAAGCCCCGTCGTACATTCGGTTTCTAAAAGAATGTTCGAAAACCGGAACACTCCCAGTTTTTGATCATTTGGGAGCCAGAACTTTTGACTCCCAAGGCGTTTGGGAGCTGAGGTATGACTGTACCAGCCTTTTCCTCTACTGGCCCAAAAACTAAGACTAGTGGCACAACCTTGTACCTCGGGAGACTCTTAACTCTCTTTCAAACGAATGGATTCAACAGGGAGTAAAACCATGTTTTAGGATTAAGCTGTCACGGCTTCTAAGAAATTCATCTGCCAGTATGAAATACAAAGAAATTTGAGATGTGGCTAAAGCTTGTTTCTACAAGGATCCAGAACAAGTTAACATTTTTCTATTTAACCTACTGGATCCCTGAATGGTTTCAAAGTAAGGCTGGTTCAACATATGAAAGAATTTCTCTGAAATCCTTTTTTTTTTCTTTTTTTTTGAATGAGGGGAATTTTACACATTTTTTTTTAAAAACAAATATGCAACATAAGTAGAGCTAGAATCATTAGCTTAGATGAAGAATATCTTTCGTGAGTAAATAGGCATTTCCAATTGAGCAAGGAGTGTGCTGGGGGCACCAGTCACAAAATGGGTGCCACGACATAACACAAAATTAGACAACCACACCCAACCACCTTATTTTTACCCTGGGAAGTCCTGCTGATTCTGATTATGGAGATCACACATGCACACAGATGTTGTTGCTACCTAATAGCAACAGGGATCATTTATCATACCAGGAAAAATATACAAGGTATAGAATCATAGAGTTGGGAGAGACCACAAGGGCCATCGAGTCCAACCCCCTGCCAAGCAGGAAACACCATCAGAGCACTCCTGACATATGGTTGTCAAGCCTCTGCTTAAAGACCTCCAAAGAAGGAGACTCCACCACACTCCTTGGCAGCAAATTCCACTGTCGAACAGCTCTTACTGCCAGGAAGTTCTTCCTAATGTTTAGGTGGAATCTTCTTTCTTGTAGTTTGGATCCATTGCTCCGTGTCCGCTTCTCTGGAGCAGCAGAAAACAACCTTTCTCCCTCCTCTATGTGACATCCTTTTATATATTTGAACATGGCTATCATATCACCCCTTAACCTCCTCTTCTCCAGGCTAAACATGCCCAGCTCCCTTAGCCGTTCCTCATAAGGCATCGTTTCCAGGCCTTTGACCATTTTGGTTGCCCTCCTCTGGACACGTTCCAGTTTGTCAGTGTCCTTCTGAGTGTAGGTAGCTACACTCAGTTCACAGGCTTTAAAGGTACCTGCACTTTTTGCTCCATAACTTACTTTCTAGGAGGGCTTAGAGACCTACTTCAAAAAAATATTAAAATCTCAGGAGTCTGGGGTGCCACTGGAAGCCTTCACAGGTGCCAGATGAGTGACCTCTGCACTAATCCAATCAATGGCTTAGTTCACAAAAGCAGGACTGGAGGAGGAGCAAGTGGCCACAATCCCTCACACACTTGTACCAAACCATGATCTGGCTTCGTGGTTTCTGCAAACTGGGTCTATATGTAGCTAACAGAACCATGCTGCTCGCAAAAGAAATATGCTGTTAGAAAAACTGCATACAATCAAAACTTAATGTGGCTTACCTCTTCAAGATAGACGGCTGGCATATAAGCACCTTTCATAAACATAGTGCACTCCTGCTGCTGCCAATCCTGAACGGCCAAGCGTCTATTAACATGAGCCCATGCAATTTTGCGAGTGCCAAAAACAATAGATACAATGCTATTGGCAGTCTAAAAGGGAGCATAGGAAAGATTTGTTGGTACTTACAGCATTAACAACATCATGTTTTCTAATACATAATTCCCCCATCTGTTTGCTACAGGTTGTAGAATCACCCCAGAATGAAGGGTATAACACTGTAAATGCATCTCTCTTTGAGTTTTACAAAAGAAGAATGGCAATTAGTCATGCTAAGATGGTTGTAAATCAGGGGTCGGCAAGGTTTATCTTGCCTGGGCCGGATCGGTCCCGTAGAGATTCCTCTGGGGGCCGGATCGCAGGCCTGAGATTCTTGGCATCTGACGCGATTTCCGGCACTGAGGAAGCAAGTCCCTGCCCCGCGCTGGTTTAGCACAGCGCATGAGCGGGCAGCTCAGTTTGGGGGTGGCTCGTGGGCCGATCAAACGACCTCCGTGGGCTGCTTCTGGCCCATGTGTCTTAGGTTGGTGACCCCTATTGTAAAAGCTAAGGGGCAATTCTTCACACATGCAGGTTAAACACGTGGCAGAATACAGAAGTGAGTAGTTGGCTTATCCATCCTTATTCACAGAACAAATAGCTACTAATATGAAGCACTGTATAAATCCTAAGCACCACCACAAGCAGTGCCCGACTGCACAATCTTCTTGCCATGAAAATAGCTGAATTGCATTAATGACCTACTCTCATAGGCAGTATGTGCAGATACGTTCCTTCACCTTGCTGCACTGATACCCACATGCTTGGGCTGTGGGTGAGCTTGTTTTAAGACATTTCTTATAAAATGTACATTGTCCAAAGAACAGTACACCAAGTTCTGCCCACCCGAGGGAACTTCTGCCTCATGTTTCTTGAACAGCAGTGCCCCCCTCCCTACAAAATAACCAGACAATTGCTATTAAGTAAGCTTTAAAATGCAGTGGGTTTGCTGGACAAGTTTTTTTTTTTTTTTAAATAATCTCATTGAGAAAATTCAAGCCCTTTGGTACCTTCGGAGGAAGTCTTTGAATCCACCATTACACATAATTCTGCCTAACCATCTAAAATATTAAAAGCCACACAGCTGAATTTCATTGATATTTACTCGGAAGTAAGCCCTGCTTGATTTAATGGGATTCAGTGACTTGTTCCCAAGTTGCATGACTGAAGACTTAATGTTACTATGAGGGAAATGGCAATATTCATAGGACCCAATGAAAACGATACCTCTAGCCGCTCTCTTTCTATATCAGGTTTGATATATTTCATTGCAGACGTGACACTCTGTATTTTTTTCTCTTTTCTTTCTTCTTTTGCATTGGGATTGAGAATAAAGTTGCAGACTTTAACAGCTGTTTTATACTGAAAAAGAGGCACTTCTAGTAAACACTGTAAATTCCGAAATGGCCCGTGCTTGTTCCTGTACTCTATTATGTTCATGGACTTCCTTCCTCGCATTAGTTTCACAGCACTAAGTTCTTTCTCAGATGCTGAATTTAGTAGCTGCAAAACAGTAGATTTCTGCTCGGTAGAATACAAGTCATCTATTGCACGTTTTGTCTCCTTAAAATTCTCAGCTGCTGATGCAGAATTCAGGTGTGTGACATATGTTGACTTCTTGTGACACAGTAGAAGATATAAAGGTTGAAGTGAAGATGAACCAAATGGAACCTGCAGAAAGCATCTTCTACCTGAAAATAAAGCGCCTGTCATGTTTGAGTCATTCCACCAGCATGAGTAATATGTTGAAAAATTCAGTGGATCGTACACACCAATTCTCATCACAGATCTATCAAAAAGGCCACACTGTCAGGATCTTCTCTACATTCCTCTCCAAAAACTTGTAAATAGATTCTCAATGTCCTGTAATTGTTATGCCAAATAATAGGGAATAGTTTAGCCAAACTTTTCTGTGCCAGTCAGCAATAAAAGACACAAGTAGGTGTATTGAACAGGACATTATTATTAAACATCCTGCCCTTCATCCTTGGAAGAAGAATCTGTGTGATGGGCAAAAAAAGAATATTTTATGTATTCTTTCTCAAGAATCCAAGGTTAGTTAGTTGGGTATGTTTAATCTGGATAAGAGGAGACTGACAGGAGATATGATAGCCATCTTCAAATATTTAAAGGGCTGTCACATGGAGGATGGAGCAAGCTTGTTTTCTCCTGCTCCGGAGACCTGAACCAATGGATTCAAGTTACAAGAAAGGAGTTTCTGAATAAACATGAGGAAGAGATTTCTGACAGTAAGAGCTGTTTGACAGTGGAACAGACTCGCTTGGGAGTTGGAGAACTCCCATTTAATGGAGCTTTTTAAGCAAGCTGGATGGCCATTTGTCATTGGGTGATCTAGCTGAGATTCCTGCATTGCAGGCAGTTGGACTAGATGACCCTTAGGCAGGGCCAGATTTAGGTTTGATGCGGCCCTAAGCTACTGAAGGTAATGGGGCCCTTTATATGCCCAGCTGTCCTTTGTTGACAACAAATTGTCGCTGTTTTTTTGTGTTGAATATAAGATATGGTAATTTAAGGACCTAATAGCCGTTTGCACATAACAAAATACAGTGGTACCTTGGGTTACATACGCTTCAGGTTACATACGCCTCAGGTTACAGACTCCGCTAACCCAGAAATAGTGCCTTGGGTTAAGAACTTTGCTTCAGGATGAGAACAGAAATTGTGCTCCGGTGGCGCAGCAGCAGTGGAAGGCTCCATTAGCTAAAGTGGTGCTTCAGGTTAAGAACAGTTTCAGGTTAAGAACGGACCTCCGGAACGAATTAAATACTTAACCCGAGGTACAACTGTATGTATTTTATCAAAGTAATTGTTGAACTTATCTTGCCAGGGAATAAATAATAAATTATTATTATTATATTTTGGAAACGTACATCCAGTGTTTTTTTTTCCTTTTATTTTTTGGGGGCCTCCAAGATAGCCCAGCATCTTGCTTTAAGGCAGAGCTTTTCAACCTTTTTGAGTCTACGGCTCCCTTGACGCAACTACCTTCTTTCTGCAGCACCCCTGTGGGGCTCAGGAGCCCAGATAGGTCACCCCTTGCCTGCTGAACCGGCAACCCCTCACCCTTTTCAAACGCCTCCCTTTGTGGGGAGTTCCCTCAGCCTCCTCTCTTCTCCCCTCTCCTTGGGCAGCTGCAGCCCCTGGTCTCTGAGATGCCCCAAAGAGAGGTGCCCCCTTACACTGCCAGCCCCAGAGGCACCATTCACGCAGGGAGCTTGCAGCCAGGGCTGCTGCTGCTGCAACAACAACCAGCTGTGCAGGCCTTTGGGAGGCAGAGATGCAAGAAGGCCTCAGAGAGGCCACCCGCTTCTCTTCCAATTTCCACCCCGTTAGGAAACCTTCCCTCGAAAGCACCAGTGCCGTCTCTACCTGCCCGGAGAAGGTCGGGAAGCCCTCTCAAGCCCATCCTCGCCCACTTCGGCTCGGTGCAACACGCTTCTCCTTCCCCCTTCTCCGCCTCCGTTCCATTAGCACGCCCTCAAAAGGAGTCCGTCCGTCCCCACATGGCAACCGAAGCCAGTGCGCATCGTTCCGGCTCCCTCCCGCGGCTCTAAGAAAGTTAACACGCGTGTTTCCCTCGGCCGCCGCCGCTGCTCGTGTGAACCCGCGCTTCCTAACGCCCCCACCCGTTGTCTTTTGCCGGGGGTGGAGGTGGGAGGGCTGCTCCTTGTTTTCACCCTTAAAAGAAGATGAGAGAACTGCTTCGCGTGTGACCCGCAGCTGTTTTCTACACGGGAGCGCGTCCCTTCTCACGATCGGAGGCCGAGAATCGCAAAGGGTTATTATACTCATGTCCGCTCTAACGTGAGGCTGGAGACCACACACAGCCCGCGGCCCTTCCCCGCGCAACTGGGTAGGGGGAGGCTAGTGGGGGCGACGTACCTCGGCTGCTCCTGACTCTGCACTCTTGCATTCGCACGTTCAGGCCTGCCCGGCAACCGGGACTACATTTTACACGGCGGAGAGGCTGTTGAAAGCCACAAATTCACAGCTCTTCGCCCGCCCCCATCTAAAAACAGCAACAAGCCCTGCGATAGAGAAGAGGAGCGGAAGCGCAAACTACTCTCTTTTCCTTCCAAGTGCAGAAACTTTTCTATCCCAATACTGTAAAAGAAACTGAAAGTCCCTCAGAGCTCTGCCTCCCTTCAGCCATGGCTACCGCCGCGGAGGCTGTTAATCTTGCTAAGAATTTGCAGGACGAATTGACTTGCTGCCTTTGCCTGGATTTTTTTAACAAGCCAGTACTGATTATAAAATGCTCCCACAGCTTCTGCAAGGAGTGCATCTCTGAGCACTGCAAAAAGATGGGGCCCAAGGCATTGTGCCCCAGGTGCAGGGGGGAGCTCCGTCAAAATAATTTGGTAGACCATAGATCACTTGCGAACATAGTGGAAACTTACCAGCAGATGAAGAAAAACCACCAGGAATTGTTGGGACCCTCCTGGAGAGAGCACCAAGTAGCCAGTGGATCCCAGGATCTGAAGTTGTCAGCTGGAGTTTTCCCATATCAGCTCAAGGTATGTACGGGCTTGATTAGGACGCTGTTGACACATGCATTTGTCAACAGATTGCATGTGGGAAAGGATAAGCAACTATCAAATGCCACAGGCAAAGATCAAATACCAAAGGCGATTCTTGTCGGTGGTTAGTACACATATTAGGCTGGGACTGGTCAAATATTGAGTTTTGATAAAGCAATAAAAAATTAGGAGGTGTACATGCTCATATGAACTGGTTCTAGAACTTCAAGCAGGGGTGTTTGATTCCTTAATGGCAGGAGGACTAAGTGTTTCATTTCAAAGGGACCGAAGGAAAATATCTCCCGCTGTATAGCAAAGAAAATTTGATAATGGCTTGTATTGAAAGTAGTGCTAAGTGCTTCCTTGGGAAAGTGGAAAATCCCCTCCTCCCCTTGACCCTACCCCCCAAAAATATGTTTGTGGTTTTCTAACCCTCCAGAGCAGATACTTTGCCCATTCCTTTGTTGCCACACTTTGGACCTCTTGTTGGGGAAGAAGAGCCTAGGATGAGAATCGCAGGATCCCGGTCAATTCATATGGGGAGAGGCGGTCTGTGAGGTATTGTTTTCAAGATCTAGGTTTAGATGTGGCTTGTGGTTTTCCAACCTCCAGGAAGTGGTGAAAATAAGTGAAGTCTGCAAACAAATAGAAGTGGCGTTTGAAGCGATCGACAAGTGCACGAAGGACAGCGCTGAAATGAAGGTTGGTCCTTGAATGAGTTGCGATGATATGTTTGGCTTCTTTCTACCCTCTCCTCTTCTGGAACACGTAGAGGCCTTTCAGGGTTGTTGTTTATTTGGTCAGAGAGTGTTCAGTTGAGGTCTGCCGTGCCCCTTCCTCATAATTCATAAGATTTCAGGGGGATGGCATGTTCTAGTATCATAGAACTGAAGAGTTGGGAGGGACCGCAAGAGTCATGTATCTAGTCCACACACACACACCCCAGCAATGTAGGAATCTTTCACCCAACTTGGGGCCCTGAGATTAAGCCACATGCTCCACCGACTGAGCTATCCAATTTGGTTATTACAGCGGTACCTTGGTTTTCAAACGTAATCTGTTCTGGAAGACTGTTCGAGTTCTGAAACGTTAGAAAACCAAAGCATTTACTTACGGAAACATTTACTTATGGAAAAGTCAATACGGAAGTCATGTAGCATGTTCAACTTCTGAAAAGTATTTGAAAACCGAAGCATGTACTTCTGGGTTTTCGGCGTTCGAAAAACAAAACGTTTGACTTCTGAGACGTTTGAAAACCGAGGTGCCACTGTACATCCATTCGCCCCAATATTCCACATACCACAAGAGGGCATTTATTAATTCAATTGAGTCAAGTTGTAAAGTTGTACTTCGAATCGTGCTATCCTAGTCTGTAGATCATAAGCCAGATATTGATATGTCCCTTCTTATACAAAATCCCATAGTTTTAAAGAGGCAGAAGCCCATGTAGGGGTTGAGAATTCCTGTCTGTGGGATAGAGGGGGAGCTGAACTATCCCAAAAGCATTTGAAGAGTTGTGTCACACCTCTTAGGAAGCTCTGAGCTTATGTGTCCTCCTAAATCAGCTTCTCTTCCCTTGGTTTTAGGATTCTGTATCTCGGATCAAAAGTTCCATTAGAGAAGGCTTCAGTTTTATGAAGAAGTATATTAATGATCAAGAGGAAAAGGTGCTGAATGTTATTGACAAAGAATGTGCTGCCGCTCAACAAAGCATAGACTTAATGAATGAGCAACTCACAGCAAGAATTGACAGGCTTTTGGAACTGCAAAGTAACTCTGAGGAAGTGATTAAGGTAAAAGTGGTGGGGGAGGAATGAGATTAACGGTGCACACTTACTTGGATATAAGATCGATTGAACAAATTGGATTTGTTTTCTGGGAAAACAAGTATAGGATCGAGATGCATGCCATTGTGGCTTTTCCAGTGCAATACAAAAACAATGCCTAACCTTACTCTCCAATTCTAAAGATATGATATGTAAATTTGGACCAACTCCCAGAATCCCTGAACCTAGAGAAAACTTCCCCTTTTGTTTTTGTTGTAGCACTTCTGAACATAAACCCCTAAAGCAGCATTTAAATTTCCTTTTTCTCAGTCCTCATCCCCCTGCCCAAAAGTGTTTATGAGTTACGCAGAAACTTGAGAATCATATTTGAATGGGCTCAGTTTATATTGGCTGTATCTTAAGGACCATATGCAACTTCTTTCAAATGGAACCTGTCAGGCACAGTACTTGTAAAAACATTTCTGTTACGCCAGGTTTATCAGATAGGCTGATTTTAACATTTTGCCTGCTGATTTTAGTCATGCATTTCATGATTTTTAAAAATATTGTAGCAAGCCTTGAGTTCTTATGTGAATAGAATATAGAATAGCATTTATTGCATTCATCCATAGACTACAGCAGAAATCATTTGTGATTTTAAAAAGTGGCATATAAACAAACAAATAAAAAATTGTTTTCCAGGAGCTCCAGGATTAAGATTTTAGGGCAAAAGGAATAACAAATATATGTGACAGAACTGGAGGATTTTAGAAACGCCATTCATTCATACTAGCCCCTGAATTAAAATACTTTTTTTAAACTTTCTATTAATATTATCAGCATTCTTTGGAAGGTTTTAGACTGCCCTGGATAGATTTATATACAGATGTATTCCAGATATTTTTTTTCCATTGGATGTTTTCAGTCCACCGCTCTGAATCTATACTTTTCTAACTTAAGAGTTGTCAGAAATCCTTGCTGGAAATGTTGCTTGTTGTTGTGACATCCCCCCCCCCCCCCAATTATTAGAATACCTCATCGGAACAAGAAGTTTCCATCGGTGAGCCTATCAGAGTGACCGAAGTTGTTCTTGGTGTTCAGAAGATTTCTGGCATCATATATGCAGTGGAAGAGTTCAGAAGGCAGCTGGATAGGGCAGTGCTGGAAAAATGCCCCAGGCAGCAGCCTTATGGTGAGTGGAGTTTGAAATTTTCCACTAGCTAAAGGAAGTCTGAAATGTGTTTGATCATTACCAAGCCGAGTCCTGTAAGATGCTGAAGAAGTAAATAGGAGTCTGCATACTTACACCAGTGTAGTGCTGACAGCCAGAAACATTCAGGTAGTACTGCCTTGGCTGGATCAGACCATGTCTGGCATTGTGTCTGACAATGATAGCAGCCAAATGCCCCTGGGAGGTAAGTGAGAAGGGATTCATAGATGATTTGCCCCACCACAGAGCACTCTGAATCTCTGGAATTTCCCACTACAGTCATACCTTGGGTTACAGAGACTTCGGGTTGCGTTTCAATAATTTAACTGAGCGTGCGTTTTTTTTTTACTGCAGAATTTTCTCCAGGAACAAGTAACATGACTTGTGCCTCTAATGATATCCAAACCAACGTGGCAGAGGATGAAATTGCCTCCACCAGCAATTCTTGTGAGTAGTTAACTAACTGAATCTTATTCCTTTTCTGTTGCTCTCATGCACACGAGTGATTTTACAACTTTGAGCAGCTGCACAGAAGTTCATGGGACTGCAGCCTCATGATTCAAGTTGTGGCAGAAGTTTTTTTCTGAGTTGAAAGCCACAGCTCCCTCTAGTTAACGTTCAATGGACCCCTGGATCTTTTCAAGAAAAACAGTGCTTTAAATGTTGAGCCCCGTAAGAAATCAAGTAACTTCTCTGTATAGTCCCACACTGCGTGGTCTCAGAGCACATGAGGTTGGTGAAGCTAAGCAGGTGTAGGTCTGGTTAGTTCCCGGATGGGTGACCACATGGAAAACACATGGATACTACCTTTGGTTGCATTGCAGAAGAAAGATTGAATGGAAATGTAAGAAAAGTAAATAAATACAGTCGTACCTTGGTTTTCGAACTGCTAAGTTTTGGTTCCCGAACACTGCAAACCCGGAAGTGGCTATTCCGGTTTGTGAACTATTTTTTGAAGCTGGGGCTTCCACGGCTTCTGATTGGCTGCAGGAGCTTCCTGCAGCCAATCAGAAGCCACGCTTTGGTTTCCGAACGTTTTGGAAGTCGAATGGACTTCCGGAACGGATTCCATTCGACTTCCAAGGTACGACTGTAAATGTATAATCCCAGGGAGGAGTTTTTAGGGCCACCTGTATATTCTGCAGCTATCACATGATAGCATCCCTCTGTTGTTGGTTAAGGACCTCTTACTTGCAAACAAAGGGACGTGGGTGGTCCTGTGGGTTAAACCACAGAGCCTAGGACTTGCCGATCAGA
The DNA here is from genome assembly GCF_965153285.1 of Podarcis tiliguerta. Lineage (NCBI taxonomy): Eukaryota > Metazoa > Chordata > Lepidosauria > Squamata > Lacertidae > Podarcis > Podarcis tiliguerta. Next base: position 102,501,773 of record NC_139535.1, on the reverse strand, counting down.
AGGTCGGCAGTTCAAATCCCCGCGATGGGGTGAGCTCCCGTTGCTCGGTCCCTGCTCCTGCCAGCCTAGCAGTTCGAAAGCACATCAAAGTGCAAGTAGATAAACAGGTACCACTCCAACAGGAAGGTAAACGGCGTGTTCATGCGCTGCTCTGGTTCGCCAGAAGTGGCTTAGTCATGCTGGCCACATGACCCAGAAGCTGTACGCTGGCTCCCTCGGCCAATAAAGCGAGATGAGCGCCGCAACCCCAGAGTCGGTCATGACTGCACCTAATGGTCAGGGGTCCCTTTACCTTTACCTTACTTGCTAACAAGAGGACTCTCTTTATTAGCACTCCATCAAGATTCTCTTGAGGGAACCAGCTGCTCTTCTTCAGCAACGTTATCGGCCAGAGATAGTCCAATGCCAGCAATTTCCAGTCAGTTTTCTCAATGTAAGTATAAGTCACTGTATATACAAGATAGTGGTGTTTGGAAGTGTGGACAAGACATTCAATGAACCGTTGTTTTGGTACTGCAAGACCTAGATTGATTGTCCTGCTGCTGAATTCTGTCAGCTTATGTCCAGTTAAAGCAGTGTCGGATTTACGTATAAGCTAAACAGGCTATAGCTTAGGGCCCCACTCTCTTGGGGGCACCCCAAAAAATTAAAGGAAAAAAACAACTGGATGTACATTTCCAAAATATAAGATAAAAAACAAATAAAATAAAACCTACATACAATTAGAGCTTAATAATAATTTCACTATTAATATACTTCTTCTTAATTGTATTTCTCTATTAATATACTTCTTCTTAATTGTATTTCAGTTCAACAATAACTTTGATAAAATACATACTTTGTTATGTGCAAATGGCTTTAGATACCTATTAGGTCCATAAATTACCATATAGCATATATTCAACACACAAAAATAGTGACAATTTGTTATTGACAAAGGACAGCTGGACATATAAAGGGCCCCATTACCTTCAGTAGCTTAGGGCCTCATCAAACCTAAATCTGGCCCTGAAGAGTCATACTTGTTTGTTTGTCTGTTTTAAGAGTCAAACCTTCACACTGAAGTCATGAACTTGCTTTCTTTCAATCCTATGTTTTGAAAATACAGCATGGCATCTCTTAAGCTTTGTTAACTGACAGCTTTCAGAAAGCCTGTTCATTGGTACATTTAGTTTTATTGAGCTGCAAGATGTTTTGTAAACTTCTCCAGATTGTGGGAGATAGGATCTGGTTCTAAATGATTTCCTAGCCACAGAGAAATATTTATCATATACAGTACTCACCCCACCAATGTACTTTGGGAGTTTTAATTAAATAGCCATGATACAAAATGAACATTGATTGATTGATTAATTGAATTTATATACCACCCTATATCCAGGGGTCTCAGGCCAGTTCACAGAATAAAATCAAGATATAAAACCACAGAATACATAAATATAAAAACAACAACCCAATAGCCCCCCCCCCTTACAAAAAAACACATTTCAAAAGGGCATAGGATGTAAATCAGATCAGCCAAAGGCCTGGTTAAAAAGGAACGTTTTTGCCTGGCACCTAAAGGTGTATAATGAAGGCGCCAGGCGAACTTCCCTGGGGAGAGCTTTCCACAAACAGGGAGCCACTGCAGAGAAGGCCCGTTCTCCTATTGCCACCCTCCTGACCTCTTGTGAAGGAGGCACACATAGAAGGGCCTCAGAAGATGATCTCAGAGTCCGGGTAGGTTCATATAGAAAGAGGCGGTCCTTGCCTGTTAAAGAAATTCTCTTGATCCAGCACGTTGATCTTGTTTAATTTTAATGATTTTGCTTATTATAGGGGCATCCTACGTGACTTTCGATCCCAAGAGGGTCAGCAACATGCTTCAACTTGCAGAAAATAAAAGGACAGTCTCTGTGACCCCTTGGGAATCTGACTATGAATATTGTCCGAAGAGATTCCGCATCAGCCAGGTGTTGGGCTCCCAGAGTTTCTCTGAAGGGTGTCACTACTGGGAAGTTAGCACCAGAAACAGCACAGGATGGGCTATTGGTGTCGCCAGTGAGGACATTGGTAGGAGTGACAAGCTAGGGAGAAGTGAGGTATCCTGGTGCATAGAATGGTCAAGGAAATGGCTCTCGGCATGGCACAGAAATCAAGAAACTCCAATTAGTGAAGAGAAACCTCTGCAGGTTGGCGTTCTCCTGGACATTCCAAGCAATCGCTTATCTTTTTATTCTCTCACTGATAAGGTAACCCTTTTACATCAGTTTGAAATCCATGTGGTAAACCCTGTCTACCCGGCTTTTTGGATCTATGGTACAGAAATAGGTGGCTCCTTAACTATAAAAGATATCAAAAGGAATTAACCAGAAGCGGTTTAGTCATACTGGCCACATGACCGGAAAGCTTCTGTGGACTAACGCCTGCTCCCTCGGCCTGAAAGCAAGATGAGTGCCGCAACCTCATAGTCGCCTTTGACTGGACTTAACCATCCAGGGCTCCTTTACCTTTTATTACCTTATACCAGAACTATAAATACATACCGTCTTTATGCCGATTTGCCCTGGGGATTCCTGAGAATTGTAGTTTGGTTAGCATGCTTCCCTTTTTGATGTGTGAATTGCTTCCCCCTTCCCCTCTGAGAGGAAATTAATTTACAGTGATACCTCAGGTTAAGGACTTAATTCGTTCCGGAGGTCCACACTTAACCTGAAGCACCACTTTAGCTAATGGGGCCTCCTGCTGCTGCCACACCGCTGGAGCACGATTTCTGTTCTCATCCTGAAGCAAAGTTCTTAACCCGAGGTAATATTTCTGGGTTAGCGGAGTTTGTAACCTGAAGCGTATGTAACCTGAAGCTTATGTAACCCAAGGTACCATTGTACTTACTAAGCCAGTTTGACTCTAGTGTGCCAATACAGTGGTACCTTGGTTCTCAAACTCAATCCGTTCTGGAAGTCCGTTCAACTTCCAAAACATTCGCAAACCAAGGCACGGCTTCTGATTGGCTAATTGGCCTGGAAACAATTCCGACAGCCGATACGGATGTTCGGCTTCCTAAAAATGTTCACAAACTGGAACACTTCCAGGTTTGTGTCATTCAGGATCCAATTTGTTCATCAGCTAAGCCGTTTCGGAAACAAGGTACCACTGTACTGTACATTGTCACAGGATGGAGGCTGCAGAATTATGGCTGTAGAAAGAGCTTCAGGTTTGGAATATTATCGCTGGCTCTTTGAACAGAATGCCCAGCCTAGCACATGAGTGCTCTTCAAGTTGTACTAAATTGCCTATCTTAGTTTTGTTCCTAGCAGCAGTTTCATATCTGGCAAAGCAGATTTATCATTCATGCTAAATAAGGCAGGCAGAAAAATATTGGATGTCTCTTTTTAAGCCATATTTTGCACTTTAGAACATGTTCAAATGCTTGACCAGTGTTTATAGTTACACAAATCTTCAATTTCCAGTAGCTGATAACAACCCCCACCCCCGCACTGGAAGTTCACCAATTTACTGAAAAGAAGTCAGAAGGTTGTCTTTTCTCTTCTGTTCAAATGTAACAAATTAGTTTAGCATGAACAAGCTTTGTTCACCCGTCTCCCCCCCCCCAAAAAAAAAAACAATAAACCAACTTTCTGTTACTGGGAGCCAGCTTGTAATCCAGTGACTGATACAGCTGCAGCACAAAATACCAGCTGTTGCTTAGTAAGAAGGCAAGTGTTTATTTGTATGTGAATCAGCTTCCATTGTTTCATTTCATGTGCTACAAAGGTCTCCTTTCCACAGGGGCCAGGAATCCAAAATGATCATAACTACTGTGCTCCATTCCTTCCCCAGTTAGAGAGGAGCCTTTATTTACACCAGGGGTGCAGACACAGTTGGCGCTGTGGTCTAAACCTCTTGGGCTTGCCGATCAGAAGGCCAGCGGTTCGAATCGCCGTGACAGGGTGAGCTCCCGTTGCTCTGTCCCTGCTCCTGCCAACCTAGCAGTTCGAAAGCACGCCAAAAGTGCAAGTAGATAAATAGGTACCGCTCCGACGGGAAGGTAAACAGTGTTTCTGTGCACTGTTCTGGTTTTGGTGTTCCATTGCACCAGAAGCGGCTCAGTCATGCTGGCCACATGACCCTGAAAAACTGTCTGCGGACAAACACTGGCTCCCTAGGCCCATAAAATGAGATGAGTGCCGCAACCCCAGAGTTGTCTGAGACTCAACTGTCAGGGGTCCTTTACCTTTACCTTTTTTTGGGGAACATGTGGCCCTCCAAATGTTCTCCTTAGCAGTGTAGCAACCCCCACTGGCACCTGGGAGGGGCTAAAGTTATTGAACTCCACCACCCTGCAACGCTCAAAAAACCAAGGAACCGCAAGCCCCCAAGGCATGGCAGTCAGCATGCCACACAAAAGACTGCTGTGCCGTCCTATAGACACCCATGATGCCCAACGCCCCCCCAACCAGTGTGGACTGCCCCCCCCCCAGGCTACCTACACTACTGGTTCTACTCCAATTCCCAGCAGCCCCAGCCAGCATGCCATACTGTCAGGGATGGTGGGAATTGTCATCCGACAATCTTTGGAGGGCCACAGGTTCCTAACCTCTGAAATATATCTTTTGATGCTGCTTTGAGGCTGACCTCCTTTGCAATCTTATGTTCACTTTTTTATAGTTTACGTATGCAGAAGGATAGTAAGAACTTTGCAGGGTTCAGACACACTTTGTAGAGATGATAAAGTCTAGAATGTGGGTCAAGAATAAATGAAGGAATATTAATGTTTGGGGTTTTTTTTTACATAATATCGTTCTGCTTTTTTATGTTCGCTGGCTGTTTTGTAGAATCTTACAATTAAAATTGTGAAACACGAGGCATCCAAAATAACTTTCTAAAATTCTCTAATAAAATGGCTTTATTTTTTAGCACACAAGACTTTCCCTTGTGCTGTTTCTATAAACCATTTCTGTTTGGATAACGGCACCCCACCAGCTTTGCTCCGTGCTATATCTCTTAAAACAACCATACAAATACTTGTTGTGAAACAGTAATGGCCAAACTTGGCCCTCCAGCTGTTTTGGGACTACAACTCCCATCATCCCTAGCTAACAGGACCAGTGGTCAGGGATGAAGGGAACTGTTGTCTGGGGGGGCAGGTTTGGCCATAACTCTTGTGGAGAGTGCATTGGGAAACAACCAAAGTGCATCACGTTGAACACAGCCCATTAGGTAGAGCATGAGACTCTTATCTCTGGGTTGTGGGTTCAAGCCCTGACGTTGGCCAGAAGTAGGGCTGCCACCTGTCCTGTATAATACAGTACAGAGTTGTCCCTTATTTCAATGTAAAATGCTACATCCTGTATTGACATTTTGTCCTGTATTTCATGTCGTCTCCGTCTGTCTCTCCCAGGGTTGTGGGTTCTAGCCTGACGTTAGCCGAAAAGATTCTTGCATTGCAGGGGGTTGGACTAGATGACCCTCGTGGTCCCTTTTGAATTTTACAGTTCTGTGATTCTATGAGACAGCACACTTCTGAGTTAACAGCACACAGGGAATGGATAGATAGAAAACTGCAGTGTTTTTTTCTGGAGGGTACGCATACCCCTAAACATTTTGTGAATCTTTGTACTTTTGTCCATTTACTGTATTTATTTTTCCCAATCTGAAATGTAAAATGGTAATTTACTTGAGTCAAAATGAGTACCCCTGAACATTTTAAGAAAAAAAAGCACTGGAAAACTGGAGGAAGGTGTGTGTGAGTGACCCTCTTAATTCAGCCTTTGTGTTTCTCTGTAAGAAGAATATTGCAGGCTAGGAAGCCGTTCCACATCCAAATCTCAATGGCGCCCCTTCCTATTTCTTCGCACGGGTTACCTCGCTCGTTCAACTGACAACCGGAAGCGCCCCTCTAATCCCCTCGCGCCCGTAACCCTTTGGGCGCAGCTTCCCGCGCTGAATTCATTTCCACTCCCGTCGCGAAAACGAAGCGGGGGGGGGGGGGGTAGTGCCGCTCTAGGCTCATAGACTTGAAGGCGCCCGGCGGACCGGCGGCAACATACTGCACAAGGCCTTTCACCATAGAGCTCGGCATTGGCTAGAGCGGCAGCGCTCCTTCGGCGGAGGCATTGCGGCGGCCTCCAATGGCGGCCACCGGAAGCTCGGCCCCCTTTTCCTCCCCTCCGCCCTGTCACTCTAGCCCGGCCGCCACCGCCCCTCCCCATCTCTATGGGCCGCGGAGGGGGGGAAGGTTGCGAGCGGGGCGGCGGAGTCAACGAGGAGCCGGTTGCTGGCTGAGGCGAGAGAGGGCGGGAGGTTTCAGCAGGCCGCGGGGCTCTCCGCCTTCCCCCTTCCCTCCCTTCGCCCTCATGTGAGCGGGGCCCCCGGCTTGCGAGGGCCCGGCGGGAGAGAGAGAGAGGAGCGGGGCGATGAAGAAGGACGTGAGGATCCTGCTGGTGGGAGAACGTGAGTTGAGGGGAGAGGGAAGGTCAAGGTTGTGAGGGGAGGGGGCGCGAGGGGGGAGGGGCGCAGGTCAACGGCCGCTCCCCCCATGGCCAGATAAACGGGGAGGGGGATGCTGGGGGGGGGAGGGGGCGAAGGGGGGAGGGGGGAGATTGGGGCGCACGTGGCTTTTTATTTTTCCAAAAATTGTTTTTATGGAAGATTTTCTGTCTGTCTGGGCAAGGGAAAGGCTTACCTGGGCTCACTTAAAAGGGAGTCCAGGAAAACAGGCGCCTGGGACAAACAGGGATGTGTGTGTGTGTGTGTGTGTGTTTGGGGTGTGTGGGGATATCTAAAAGAGGACGAAGGTGGATTGGAAAGAGCACGAAGGGGGAGGCTGAAGATGCAGAAAAAGAAAGTTTTGCAGGACTCGGGCAGAGACAGGATGAGGAGAGGCTGGTCAAATGGGCAGTGGGGGGTGGGAATGATGGTTGAGGAACAGGGCAAAAAGTGGGTGGCACATAAGGAACATGGGCATAGCTGGCGCCCCGCTAAATCAAGTAAATAAGTGAATAAAATACTTAACCAAAAGTAGGAATCGTAGAAAGATGTTGCCGGGTTTTTCTGAGTGCTTGGGGTCGGAAGAAAATTTAAAACAACTGCTGTTGAGACGTTTCACTCCGAATGTGCTAGACAGAGCCAGACAGAGGAGGATGACAGGTGGGTGTCCTGCCCCCCCCAACATAAATCCTGGAAGGAGAGGTAAATAAAAAGTTGCTTTTCAGAATAGGAAGTTAGGGAATGATTTTCTAACTTTTTTTTGTGGTTCACTCTTTTTGGAATTTCCATGGCCTCACCACAACTGCTTTGTACACAGAAGATTGCAGGTTCAACTCCCAGTATCTTCTGGTACTGCTGGGAGAGGCTCCTGCCTGATGTAGACCAGGTATGGAGAGCCTTTAGCCCTCCAGATATTGCTGAACTACAGCTCCCATCATCCCTTGCCATTTGCCATTGTTGCTAGGGCTGATGAGAGTTGTAGTTCAGCAATATCCCCTCAGCCACCTTCCTGCTCCTGACCTAGGTGGACCAATGGCTTGAATCTGTACAGGACAGCTTCCTATGTTCCTAAGTGGTTGGGAAGGGAAGTAACCCTTTTACAATCTGTTCTAATCGCTGGGGGGGGGGGGGAGACTAGTGTTTAAATTTTTACTTTGGTGTGGTGGGGCATTGTATTTATTTGTGTATTCCAGCGCTTCTTCTGTCTTCATATTCTTGCTGTCAGACCAAGCACCTTCAGTCAGTAGTGTCTTGTGAGGAAGTCTGACAGCAGTAATTCTTCGCAATATTCCTCACCAAGTTTCCTCTCCAATAGGTCAGCTGTCTCACACTGGGAAAGATTGCTATAGATAGTCTTTCATTCGTTATTTAAACTTAGCCATAGCTCAGTCTGTGATTTCTACCTGACACATTACTGACTCATGCTGAATCAAAATGCAGATGGTTATAAAGTTTGTTTGAAAGTGGCAGTCTGTTATGAGTATCCCTTCTGCTTAACAGCTGTCTTGAAAATTTGTGATTGATGACTTTTAAAGCAGTTCCACAAACGTATGCAAATAATGTCGTGTTTCCCTGTGATAAAAAACATGTTATCTGCAAAGAATGTATTCTTGTGAAGCTGTATAAGATAAACAGGCAGCCTAACCAGTCCGTAGGCTAAACAGCTACTACCTAATGCAACTTTCCCTTAATGCAAGTGTCAGGGGTTCAGGAGCAGAGGCACAGGAAAGGGAGGAAATAGAGAGCGAGGGGGAGGAGTCCGAAGGAAATGTTAGCGATGACAGCGGTCCGAGGTCTCTGAGTCTTTCCAGCGAATCGGAAGATTCACAGAAAGGGGCTCCCATGGTCAGGGCAAGGGGGGTGCCTAGGGGGACACCCCAGGGCGAAGGGGCCAGAGGGGACTCAGAGAGCAGCAGTTGGAAATCAGGACCAGCGTCCACACCAGAGTGCAGAAGGGGGGAGGAGTCCCAGGCATCGGGATCAGGCGGCGCACTGCCAGCGGGAGGACATGAGTCAGGATTGGCCACGCCTCCATCGGGGAGCGAGGAAACGGTCGAGAGGAAGGTTGAAGGCTGGGCGCGCGCGCCAAGTTCAAATGTACAGGAGGGCGGCACAGTTGGCAGCCCGGATAGGGAGCCAGGTCCCAAAGCCCGCCGAAAAGAGCGGGAGGAGTCAGGGGGGTCAACGTCAGCGTCAGAAGAATCCAGGAAGGAAGGGACCCCGGGGGGTAGCAGAACCCAGAGGAGAAAGGAGAGACGGAAGAGGTGGAGTAAGGCTAGAATCTTAAACTGGTGTACAGGGGGCGGAGATTCAGATGGAGCTTCGCCGATCTAACCCTAGACGTAGAGCTGGGGCGCTACGGATTGAAAATGGAAACTGTACTTCAATAAAGACTTTTGCACATTACTACTGGCTAGCGTTGGTCCTCTGTGAGCTGGGACCTGGAGCCAGCTCTGACAGCAAGGGTTTCCTGACTAGTGCGCTATTTTAATTTGTTGCTGTTTGTGCTAATTTGTGAAGGATATTGGGAAAGTAAAAAATGGCACAACTATATATGACTTTGACTTTCAATCCTCTGCATGTTTTCCAGGAAATAAACATGTCTGGCATTGTTCTGTGTATTAATGAGTCCAGGGTGTGGGTGGGCGTATTGCCTTTGATTGTGAATTCATTCCTGAAATTTGATTTGAGGGACTAATATCAGGCAGTATTGCCTTCAAATTGCATTGTTATTTGTAGAATTATTCTTGAATTGTAAAGTTTGGAGTGCTCCTTAGAGCTCTCCTACTGTGATCATGCGTGGGATTTGTAGATATGTAATGGCCTGCGGTATACATGCTCACTTTGATGTTCTGCTGTGGATTCCAGTTATGCTAGATTTCCATAACACGTTAAGTTGTACCATGGAAAAGTCAAAACTTGCACTTCTGCAATAAGCAGGTATATCTTTTGATATGGTTTCCCCCTTTTGAATAATATGTAGGACATGCAGTACATTCTACCTCTTTCCCCCAGCTCTCCATTATGCCCACACCACATTTAAATATAACTTTTTAAAATCATTTTTAATGGAAACAACCTGTACTCATACTGAAGATAACTGAGATTCTGAGTTGTCTTGCTGGATATTTATTTGAATTCATATTGCACCCTATTCTGCAGACTTAATATAAAAATGAAAATATAGCTCAAAATAATCTTGCACTGCTTCTTGACCAGTAGAAGCAGAGATGTAGAGCCCAGTCAGCTGAAGATAGTTGGCGTTTTAAGATTGTGAAAGGGCTGTGGGTGTGTTCCAGTTATTATTATTAAACTGTATGCTGCTTTATGTAGAACATGACGTTTACTTAAAATGAGTTCTGGCATCATTGTATAGATGTGCTCACTTTTGGATGCAGTCAAACCAGGCATCATATTATTTTCTTACAGCTGCTCTTTGGTTTTTGCTTAAGGATTAAAGTCTGCTTTGCCAAAAAGTGTGTGTATTATGTATCTTGAGAACGGCATTACGATACCCTTCTGTCTAGAAAACAGTCGTCCCCCCCCCCCCCCCAATTTCAGTGCAGTTGTAGCTAGTTAAAAGTTTTGAACAAATAAACTTGCCTTCATATAAATGTACAAGCAAACTTTCTCTAAGTGAGACGTTAATGTACGGTTTCTTTTCAAAGAATCTGCAGTGGGTGGGAGGCAGTGGCTCACAACCCTCCAGAAAAGATTTTAAGATTGCAGTGCGGAAGAGAGGAAAGCTGGGTGAGCCAGAGTCTGTTCCACCCCCTAAAGGCACTATTGGAGTCAATCCCTGGTGTTTATGGTAGACAGTTATGGGATAACTTTACTTAGTTTAAAGGCAACGGGATTTTGAAATGGAAAAGGAACTGAGATTTACTGGTTGTGTGTGGTATCAAGCCGAATAATTCTTTACTTCACTACTACTGTTTCCTGGATAGAGAAGTTTTTAATGTTTGTTGTTTTATTATGGTTTTAGATTTGTTGGAAGCTGCCCAGAGTGGCTTGGGCAACCCAGTCAGATGGGAGGGGTAAAAATAATAAAATTATGATGATTATTACTGAAATTGAGGTATTCAGCTATATTACTAATCCAGATTTGGAGGGACACCATTTTTTTGTGTGTGTTGTGATTGAAATAAGTAGGAGTCTGTATGAACTGTTAAAGATGGGTAGTTTCTAATGTCTGATGTTTTATTGTGTTCTTAATATTCTGTTGGGAGCCGCCCAGAGTATTAACGGGACGCGGGTGGCGCTGTGGGTAAAACCTCAGTGCCTAGGACTTGCCGATTGCATGGTCAGCGGTTCGAATCTCCGCGGCGGGGTGTGCTCCCGTCGTTCGGTCCCAGAGCCTGCCAACCTAGCAGTTCGAAAGCACCCCCGGGTGCAAGTAGATAAATAGGGACCGCTTACCAGCGGGAAGCTAAACGGCGTTCTGTGTGTTGCGCTGGCTCGCCAGATGCAGCTTGTCACGCTGGCCACGTGACCCGGAAGTGTCTACGGACAGCGCTGGCCCCCGGCCTCTAGAGTGAGATGAACGCACAACCCTAGAGTCTGTCAAGACTGGCCCGTACGGGCTGGGGTACCTTTACCTTTACCTTACTACTGTTATTTATACAAAACTGACATCAAGAGGAACTTGCCCAACTCTTAGCTACTGTTTTCCCATTGTAAGGAGTTTTAACATCCTACTGCAACTGTTTTGGCTATCAAATACAAAATGAATAGTGTGATTATTTCTAGCAGCAGGGTGACCCTTTTTAGAGGTCCGAACAAAGGTGCCATATATTAAAAATCATTTTGAATCTTCTGTTAAGATAGTAGCAGTTTTCCATCACATTCATCCTGTGAGGTCACAAGTGAGAATTCTGCAGATAGCATATGCACTTTCAGCACATCAGACCCTTTCATAGCATATAACTTCTATGGTGTTCAGCCAGTATTGGCCCTGTATTCACCTGCAGTGCATTACAGATTGGAGCAGTTATGGGGTTGCTGTGGGTGGTGCTGTCTGTCTACAACACGTATGGTTTTTCAGGAACTTATTCCTATTTTAATACTAAACCTTTAAAAAGCAAACAAGCCTTGCCTCACATCTCTGTAACCTGTCCTAAGGAGAGAAACCTCTGTCTGAATACTCAAATGAATTCAGGCCCCCTGACCTGCACCATATTTTCACTTCAGGGACCTTCTCCTACTTCTTTTTTGGTGATAAAGTCTTTGTTTTGGTGGGGGAAGGGAGAACAAGATGGTCATTAAACTTCAGTGATTTGCAGGAAAACTCCAGAATGCTATTTTAAGTGGCATGATGAAGCAGGCTTTTCTGCAGTACATGAAAACACAAAAAGTAGGTTAAATACCACACCGCCATAAAGCTCTGAGGTGTAACACTAATTGGTATATATAAAGCTGTTTCCCCAGAGTTAAAATAGAATCAAACAAGCAAATTCTCAGTCCAGGTTTAAGAACTAGCTCATCATCCATCATGCGTAGACAAAAGTGTCCCAAAGTAACAGCCATTAAAGATCACCTGAATTAAAACTGGTGGCATATATCAGCATAGGAGGATTGCCTCGATTATCCCTTGCCTTGCTTTCATCCTCTCCCTCATTTCCCCAAAACCACAGGAAAGCATTCTGAACCAAATAAAAAATGATGCATTATGCAACATAGACAAACTGCGTTTGCCTAATGTTGCAAGCGCTTAAACCCTCTCCAAATCCGGTATAAAGGCTAAAGAAGCACTTTCTACACAGGGGATAATGTCCTATATGAGTCTGCTTTTGAGAAAACAAACAGCAAGAGATCCCCCCCCCAGCAGCAACAGGTTTTGTATAAAAAATCATTTGGGGACAACAGTTAGAATTGCAGAAGTCTTGTTAAGTACTGCTTGTAATTCATCTTGAACACCTGAACACCTTTTGGGCAGAACAGCTAAAACATTTTTGGTGGGGTGGGGTGGGGAGCCGTTCAGTTGCCTTCTTTCCGCTACTGAAGCACATCTCACTCTGTACCTTTCTGCCCTTCACGTTTGCCAGATCATGACTGGAGAGGGTTAAATTTGGTCTTTTTGGGTTTGTGTGTGAGAGCCTAGAGGCTTTCTACGTAAAACATAGGCTTCTGTGGCCAACTCCCATCAGGTAGACTCTTGTGCACTTGGCCTAAGTGTACATATTATTTCGTATCCTGGTGGTTTTCCTACTTTTCCAGTATTCTCTAATAGCCATAGTTGAGGCTGAGTTTATTTCTGCAGCTGTGACGCATAGCATTGTTGGTGAACTCCATAAAATTCACACCGAGGCTTCATGACTACATGCTGCATTTGCTTAACTTTTGCACGTTGCTGGATTTTGTTGAAATAGCATTTATAGAAACAGTAAATTCTACCAATATAAAGGGAGTTGGGCCCAAAAAGGGAGTAGTAAAAGTTTAGCTGAAGACTTCATCCTGCAAGTATTGTTAAAAGGTAAAGGGACCCCTGACCGTTAGGTCCAGTCGTGGCCGACTCTGGGGTTGCGGCGCTCATCTCGCTTTATTGGCCAAGGGAGCAGGCGTACAGCTTCCGAGTCATGTGGCCAGCATGACTAAGCCGCTTCTGGCGAACCAGAGCAGTGCACGGAAATGCCGTTTACCTTCTCGTCGGAGCGGTACCTATTTATCTACTTGCACTTTGATGTGGTTTCGAACTGCTAGGTTGGCAGGAGCAGGGACCGAGCAACGGGAGCTCACCGCATCGCAGGGATTCGAACCGCCTTCTGATTGGCAAGTCCTAGGCTCAGTGGTTTAACCCACAGCGCCACTCACGTCTCTGCAAGTCTTTTTACCAGCGTTCAAAATAGGACAGGCATATTTTACACCTGACTATCTGCCACTTTGCAACCAAGTGAAGATGCATGCCTGGGGAACCTTGGATCTGGACTGTTTTCACACACTAGCAACACATCCTGTACGTTATATTTTATCTGCACAATCAGAATTAATTTCAGGAACCAAAAAGCCATATTGAAAAATGCAACTTTCGAGGCATCTAGGCCCTAAATGGCAACTAGGTGTTCTGTTTTGGCAACTTTAACCCTGGCTTAAGGAACCATTTGGTCCTTAGCTCATATATCTGGGTTGCTGACACTGCTTGTTATGTACAGTCTCTGTTGCTCCTTGTTTAAAATAAGGAACTACGGATTTGTGAAGAAAGCTCTCTATTCCCGAGCTACTACAGTTCACGTTTGCAAATTGAAAGCTGACCTTTCTTTTTTCTACCATTTTTCTGTGCTACTTCACCTTTTTTTAAAAGTTAATGCAGCCTTTTTATTATAGCATCCTTATTAAAACATGGATCAAATCAAATGTGTTCCAGAAACATGGCACATTTCCTAGGCCAGGCACAAAATCTACTCATCCTCATAGTGTTTCTGATAAGAATAATGTGCTGACCTGACTGAATAAGTACTTGAGAAGCTAGCTGCCTTACTTGTCTGGGGGTCTAACAGCTGGGTCCTAATGGGTGTCTAGGAATATAATTGAAAGAAATTTGAGAAGCTGTAGCTCTGAAGGAGACTGACATTGCTGAAGGAAGGAGAGCGGATTAGGCAGTAGTGTGAGACGCAGGGGCATTCCCCATGTCTGAAGAGAGAGAGGATCAGATTTTAGGAAAGGGGTAGAAATGGTTAAGAAGCAGCAGCAGGGCAGATCTTTATTGGAGACCCGAGGTGGTAAAAGCTGTGTGAACAGGGTTGGAGGCAGAGTAATGCCTTTAAAGAAGGGATGTGGAATTTGTAAGCCTCCAAATATTGTTGGACTACAACTCCCATCATCCCTGACTTAGTGGGCTTGCTGGGTGGGGCTGATGGAGTCCAACACAGGTTTCCCATCCCTGCTGTGAAACAATGGAGGAGAAGATGCCTCAAAGGCATAGCACTGCATTTGCCAGCAGAAAGGACAGCTGGAATGGGAGGTTTCAGGCAAATCTCTGTGTTGTTGGATTTTCATAATTCTATATTGAAAATTTATGAATTACTGTGAGTTGATTTTGTGGTGATTTTTGTAACCTAATACTTGGTTCAATAGTACTTTGGGCCAGGATATAATTAACTACCTAACTATCCCTGATACTGTGATCCTAGCCAATCCCAAAACATAATGTAATTGATGCCAAAATTCATTGTGAAGATTTTGCTGAAAGAAGCTTTTATTTAAACTTGAAACGCAGCATCAGCTGAGAGGCACGTGCTGTAGTCTTCTGGCCAAATATCACACAGAGAGGATAAATGTTGGTAACAGAGAAGAATTGCACAAGATTCTTTAGAGGAGACAGTCCATACTGTATAAAGATATTACTCCTGAAAGTATTAAAGGTAAAGGGACCCCTGACTATTAGGTCCAGTCGCGGACGACTCTGGGGTTGCAGCACTCATCTCATTTTATTGACCGAGGGAGCCGGCGTACAGCTTCCGGGTCATGTGGCCAACATGACTAAGCCACTTCTGGCGAACCAGAGCAGTGCACGGAAAAGCTGTTTACCTTCCCGCCGGAGTGGTACCTATTCATCTACTTGCACTTTGATGTGCTTTCAAACTGCTAGGTTGGCAGGAGCAGGGACCGAGCAAAGGGAGCTCACCCCGTTGCAGGGATTCGAACTGCCGACCTTCCGATCAGCAAGCCCTAGGCTCTGTGGTTTAACCCACAGTGCCACCCAAAAGTATTATCAAGCTCCAAATATTTGTTGTCTTAAAAATTAAGATTAAGTTAAAAGTATAGAAATCATTGGGACGCGGGTGGCGCTGTGGGTATTTTAGTATACAAGTTGTCTCTCCCCCCCCCCACTCCGCCATTTCATCAAATGAAGATTGAGATGCTGAGAAAGCTGAATTCTGCACCCAAGCCACATTTTGCCCTTTCTCCGCTTGTGCAAAATGCTACAGAACCAGTTTTGTTCACAGCCCTGTTAGACATCCAGAAACTGGGACTCATCATGTCCTGGTTGTGTGGAAGTCTTTGCCTTGAAATGTGCATTGTGACATCTCAAGGGCTTTCCAAGTATCTGCCTTACTGTCACGTTCTAAAAAGAGTCAAAATTCTGCATGCTTACCCTGGTGTATTTCTCACAGGATTTGTTCAGATTTGGTACTGCTTATTGTTAAAGTTTAACTTTGCACCAAAATATAATAATTTGCCCTTTGTTGAAAAGCCATTTACTCCATTCTCTAGTGTTGAAGCAGGCGAAATTTAACTTCTGCAAACCTGAAGACAGGGCTGGTCACTATCCCTGAAGCCAAGTAGACTTCAAAATAGTCACTCAGTAAGACAAACTCTAATTTGTCAATTGTTAAATTAAACTCAGAACTCAGGGAATGCGAGGGTTTTGTTCTTGACAGAGTAGTGTTTGATTTATACTCAAGCAGGAATGTTTCTTTCTTTCCCATGTGATGCTCTGTTTATGTGAATTGTGCTAAGGCACCTAGAAATCATCCATGCCCCTTGTTCATTTTATTTTTGTATCTGTCACTTAAAAAGAAGAAGAATCTTTTCTTCAAGCAGGGCATGTCTACACTACAGATTTGTTGCTGGTCAGTTCAAATAAAACTTCATGTCACTCTGGCCTTCTGCCAGAATAAGATGTGTGGTTATGGAAATCCTCTGCTAATTTGTGTGTGTTCCAATTTCACAGCCAGAGTTGGGAAGACATCACTTATTATGTCTCTTGTCAGTGAAGAATTTCCCGAAGAGGTAAGATGTGTTTATTTTAGGTATCTCTGTATTTCCCGAGCAACAGCATCCTCCAGGCATTTTGCAGTTTCATAAACAGTTTGCATGATAATTCCATTAGGAAAAGTGTTTGTTTTTTTTAAAGTCCCATAAAAGAAGTAGAAAAATCATAAAATCAAACAATGCATTATGCAGTTATTGTTTTTATGGAATCTGAAGGATTGAAACTGGAGATCTGTCCACACAACACAGTTGTGGCAGAAGCTGACATTTCCCCCAAGCGGCAGATGAACTTTGTTGATGAGGGGGGAGTTGGCATGGAAGACTGAACAGGTAAGGGGCAGGTGGCAGAAAACGAGGCAGAGACACTTTCAGCTCCACTCACGGATGATGATGAGAACAGCCTCTGCCTCCTTTTTTTGCCATCTCCCCCTGTGCCGCAGCCCTTCCCAGTCACAAGGGGAAGGTTGTTTGAGAAGCGCTGAGGATGGGGCACAAATGTCAGCTTCCACAAGCTCTGTTAGTCAGTCAGATACCCAGACCGAACTCTGCTTTTCTTCTCTCTCCTCTGCAAACACCTAAAACTCTTAACATAGGTATTAAAATATGTTTTAATAAAGATCAGTAGCTGTCAGAAGGATGTTTGCAAACACAAAGCAAAATAAAATGCAAAGGCCTTTATGCCATTAGGGTGCACTGCTACTGTTTTATACATTTCAAGTTGGTTGATTGTTTGTCTGCTGGCTTTGGCAATCGATTTCATTCACCAGCCTGCACGGTGATACTAGTATAATTCCCATTAGGATAAAATCTGTCAGCATGCTGGGTTGAATGAGCGCCAGTTCACCCAAGCATTTGCTGAACTTTCACTACCCAGCTTTTAGTGATGATTTTTATTGACTGGTTTTTGGTATCATGGATGGGGGTTGCTGATGTGATTTGTTGTTTTTTTTATAAAAGGTATCATGCTTTGTTGTTTTAATGTGTTTTTGTTCTGATATTTTCTTGTACAGCACCCTGAGATTTCTTCAAAAGAAGGGCAGTATATAAATTCTGTAAATAATAAATTACATGGTAATTTACAGAGATGGTGAAAGACTTGGCAAAGTCACTGACTAGTCTGAGAATAGCATTATTGTGATCCATCCTGTTGCTCATTCCAGACTATTGAGGACATCAGCCAATATGCTAAATATTTAGTGGGATTTCATAGCTCAATCCTGTTTAACGTGATGTTCATTCATTGATCAGGGGGATACATAGCAAAAATACTTCAAACTGATTCATAGCTGAAGTTTATAGAAACCATGAAATTAATTTAAAATATATTGGACTATTTATTACAAAGTGTTCAATTTCAAAACTTGGCTTTGGCAAAATATGCAAGGGCTTGGAATTTCCTTGATGGAGGCCGTAAAACCATGCAAGTGTTAAGGATCTGAAGTATGTTAGCTAAATTTCCGTTTGCTTCAAAGGTTTCTGATTGTATTTATCAAGTTTTCTTTGGCATTTGGGCTAGTTTCAAGAATGCTTCTTTTCCGCAAATGCAGGTTCCTCCACGAGCAGAAGAAATCACCATTCCAGCTGATGTTACCCCAGAGAGAGTGCCAACCCACATAGTGGATTATTCAGGTAATGGATCTGATGATTTGACAGTTTTATAAAATGAAAAGGTGGTGGGAGAGAGAGAGAGATCACAATATAATTGACTGACACTATAAAGGAAGATGGTGAAAAGTACATTTACAAGACAGAGAACTAAAGAACCAAGAAACTTCCTCTGCCTATCAACACATAAAAGAGGACACAGGCTCCCTGCCTCTATAGTTCATGCATCCTTCCACTGATAAACTAATATCCCAAACACTCCCATGATCCCCACACACATCACTTTTTTCCTTATTAACACCCATATAACCCAACAGATGGAAAATGCTCAATTTTTTAGCCAGGGGCTAAAAGGCCTTTATTCAGATGTATGAAAAGATACCTGGCTTAGGTGTACATTTTGTATTGTTATTTAGTTGTGTTTTTTTACTGGTTTTAAAACTCTCTTAGCTGTTTTTATAAATCTCTTTGAAATGTGTTTGGAAGACAGTTCAAAAGTTGTTGTTGTTGTTACATAAATGGAAGTAGTCGCTTAGCTACCCTGAAATATGGTCTGTGCTCTTTGGAAGCTGCCTGTAGTCATGCAGTAGCTGAGATGGAAGATCTTGGACAGGAAGATTGCTGAGAAGGCTCCTGGCAACTCTTAGAGTATCTTCCAGGTATAGAGTGCCTGGCTGCTTCTCTGCCTGCCTGCAGCTACCAAGGCACCTGGTATTTAAGATGGATTTAATGTACATCTGGCTAGCTGCAGAACTACATTAGCTTCTGCCAAATACTTGGAGTAAAGCAAGTGTGTTTTTTTAATTGGTTGAATAGCAATGCTTCCTATTTGTACATGCACTGTAAACCCTTGTGCTTTATTGAGAGAAGTGGGCGGTATCCAACTAACTCGTTGCATCAGCGCAAGGATTTTCACTAGCGCAACAGCCCGGCACGCCCTCCTCAAATCTGCTCTTGAGGTTTGGAAGAACCCTGGGAACAGATATAGGTGGATGCAGGAGATAAAAGTTACATTGCCCAAGAGGAACATGTTCTTTGGATACCGCACAGTGTTTCCATTCTAGCAGTGCTCTGACAACTATATCGTCTCATCACGGGAGTGTTTGAAGTGAGAGAATTTATGGAAAAAATCTGGAGCAGTTCAGCTCTCAGCCATCTTAGCAGGATTTCCACCCATGCTTTTTGTCTGAGTGAAGCAAGCCCTTGCGTTTAGCTTAACTGTTTTGGCATTCCATTTGTAGGATCATTTGTACTCCGGTAACTATTTGAATAGTTAAGGATAAGAATGAAAGATGATGCAAAATTCAAAGCAGCAGCATCCATCAGAATGAAAGTTGAGGTGCACATACAGAGTACCATCCTGTGAATCAAGGACTAGCTTTACGCTCTCCCTTGTTGTCAAGGAGGGCCAGCTGTATATATGTAAATGGAATGGAATAACTTTTTGGCTATAGCTAAAATTCATTATCTGGCTACATGCGAAAGTGTTCTCAAGCACAGTGGTTAGCTAGTTTTTTTGTTGTTGTTTTTTTAAAAATAATTTTTATTAACAGGCCAATCACATCACATTATCCAAATCACATTAGTTCCAAATTATACAGCCAAATTTTAAATTTTATTGGGGGTACCCATACATCAAGCTCCAAACGAGTCCAAACATCACTTATATTGCTGCTTTAATTAAACAGTTCTATCTATTTCAATCCAGATAGTCCTTTATTACTTTCTTCATCTTCTTGTTGTTATTATCATGTATTCCTTTCTTTACGATCTCTGATGATCTTCACAAGCAGATTAGAGACAGGCATCCTCTGTGTGGGTTTTGTTCTCTCCAAAGATCATATCGCTCAGGGACAGCCGCCATTCCACGCTTCCATAAAAAATTTATCTTCAGTCTGTCCTTTAATTTTCTCAGGCTTACCAAGTATATCAGGAGGGCTCTGTCAGGATAAGATCACATTCCAACCAACATTCTCATTCCAATGGTCCTGATTCTCCTCCCCCTGTCTTTCTTTCTCAGGCAAGCCTGTCTTAGCGAGATGCCATTCTATGCTGCGTCATAAAATTTTCCTCCGTTCTCGTTGTTTACCAATCATCTCTTTAACTATAATCCACTCCACACAGTTCTTGAATTCCTGCTTGTGGTTAGTCCGTCACTCCGGTCACAGAGATCCATTAATCAGCATACTTATCTCCTGAACGTTGCTTGATGTATGTGCTTTAGCTTCATTCCAATCGTATGTTTCCAATTATAATTCCGAGCTAAAGCGAACCAGCACACGCTGATTGGAATCGGCGTCAGGAAGAGCCAGCCTCATCAAGGGCTCAGCCAAGTGACCGGCACCCCCTTTTCTCGAATCCGTGGGTGCGTTGTGGACACCGCTGGCAAGGCAGCCCCCCCCATCTCCTTGGGGGGGTAGGAAGACTGCATACTTCTCATAGCAGCCTCTTAATTACCTCGTATGGGTCGGAGAGATGTTATTGTCGGCCATCTTCCAGTGCGCCACCTGGTGGCCCCCCGGTTAGCTAGTTTTAAAGGTATAGCCCTGCTATAGATAATCACAAGTTTCTGTGTCACCACCCACAGCAATACTTGGGGGGCCAGTGTGAGGCTTACAGCCTAGCCAGGATTATGTAGGACTAACTGAGATGCCTTAAAGCCAAGGCTTTGCAAATCCCAGTTCCCAAACTTGTTCCAGTTAACCATGCAAAACAGCTTTTGCCTGACAGTTTTCTTGAATTTGTAAAGTTTTCGGTTGTCTTTCCTATACGGTCATGCCTCGTGTCACGAACGCTTCAGGTTACGTGTTTTCGGGTTGCGGACCGCGGGAAATCTGGAAGTACCGGGACGGGTTTTTCCAGGTTTCACCGCATGCGCTAAATCGTGCTTTGTCCATGCGCAGAAGCCCCAAATCGCACTGGTGCAGACGCGGCGCTTCAGGATGCGAATGCTGCGGGTTGCGGACGTGCCTCCGTCTCAGATTATGTCCGCAACCCGAGGTTCCACTGTACACTTCATTTCCAAAACTCAGTGTCTTGTTCAAGCAAGAAAAACAAGAGATTCTTCCCCATCTGTATCAGCATTGCTCTTAAGATGGTATTCAGGAAAAGACATCTTAGAAACTGCTTTGGAGACTGTGCTGCAAGAATTCTTTTCTCTGTGACATTCGTTCCTAATGACAGTATATACTTTTCATTCTCATCTAAATTATTTTCCACTTCCATGTGATTTCCCTTGGGAGCTGAAGGCTAAAGAGCATGTAGCCAAGGATATTTCCACGTTTTTGGACAAAACCACACAGGAAGAGTGCACCCAAGTCTTTATTTTACCAGTGCAATGAAGCTGTGAGATAAAACATGCACATTTTAAATAGTAAAACTGTCATACATTCACATATGTTCATGGCTGTGTTGGAAAACAGTAGTAAAATTGCTGTTGCTTTCTGAAAAAATCCTCTTGCATAATGTAGCCACAAACATTGTGAAGACTACTAAAGAAAAAAAAATGTAAGAAACCTGGTCTTTGATTAAAGAAGGCCTGAGGAGATGATGGTATCTGCTGGAGGCGATATAAAACTTTTTAAGAAAGGTGAATGTGTCAGCTTTAGACAGAATGCATTTTTAGCTGAAAACTTGATTCCGGTTGGCAAATGCTTCTCCACTTAATTAGCAGTTTTCATATACCTCATTGATTGAATCATCACCATCACAGAACAAACGAACAATAACAAAACTTCTCTTGTTTTGCACAGAATCTGAACAAAGTGACGAACAGCTCCATAATGAAATATCGCAAGTGAGTCAAATGTGCCTTTTGCGCCGAAATGCTTTGTTTTATATTTGCCTTGTAAAACAGTGTCAGAGTGAAATTATTTCCACCTAAGAAAGGCTAGACTGGCTTTAATTTACTCTGGAGTCATTCAGTGGCATAGGTCTCGGAGCACAGGTGTGGAGAATTGGTGCTGCCTGTAAAATAACAGGCGACTGATGTTTATTTTGGTTTTTTGTATATGTGTGGTGTAATGTTCATAAGATTGCACAAGTTGATTTCTGCAGAGAATGATCTGGTTACTTTGCTCAGACTGTAAAATTCCCTCCTTCACTATCTCCTGCCATTGGGTTAGATCACTGGTAACCAACATGGGGCCTTCGAGATGGCCAAAAACATTGGCCATACAAGCTGGGGCTGGCTGGAGTTATATTCCAGCAATATCTGGAGAACACCATGTTGGCTATGTCTAGGCTGAAAACTGAAATGCCTTGATTGAGGCCAGCTGTTGGATGAAGTCAAGTCCTCAAAGCTCTATCTTTTATGATGGACTATATGGAATTGGCAGAAATGACTGGCAGAATCAGAGACCAGGGAGAAGAGACGGTGGAAGAAGATTGGAAGAAATTTAAAGATTATTTAAAGAAACATTATAAGATTATTGAATGTTAGAATGACATCGGATTGAACGTAAAAGGTTATTAGCAAAAAGGTGCAAAATTAAAAGATTTAATATATTAAGTTATTAAGGATATTTTAAGATATTAAAATTAAGATAAAGATCAGCTAAGATAGAGGGAAGGGATTTGCTGATTAAATATATGAATTGGAATACAGTGAAGGGAGGTGTGGGGAAGTCTGGGAAATAAGTAAATGTAAGGAATATTATGAAGATGGAACTGTTTTTACTTGCTTTTTTCTTTTTTCTTTTCTCTTTTGTGTTGCTGTTTTTTGTCATTTTGTATTTTTTTTGTTTTTTTGTTTTGTTATTTTCTTTTTTCTTTAAGTAAAAATCTTAATAAAAAATATTTAAAAAAACAAAACAAAGCTCTATCTTTTATTTTTTTAAAAAATGCTTTTCCAGCCTAAAAGCCAGAACCATGCAAGAAGTAATCTTTGGCGTTTTCCATTTTTTACCGCATGAACATATTGGCTTAGATCCAATGAGCTGTGAGCAGAATTTTCTCACTGCCTGCACACACCATTGCTCCCAAGGTTTGGGACACCCCGTGTGGCATAGGATATGATGATAAAATAGCTCAGTAGGTAGAGCATGAGTCTCTTAATCTCAGGGTTGTGGGTTTGAGCACCACGTTGGGCCAAAGATTTCCTGTATTGCAGGGGCTTGGACTAGATGACCCTCGTGGTCCCTTCCAACTCTGCGATTCCATGACACGCCAATTAGGGCTTTCCCATGCACAATTACAACTGCCTTCTGCTTGAGCTGTTGCTCTGTGGGATCCAAACCAATAGGCATAAGAAGCAAGCCTTTTCTCTTAGGCACAGCTAACCCAGATGCTGGTGTGGAAAACATATTTTCCTTCTCCTTTATAGAACATCTTTTGGATAAATCTTTGCAAAACCCTTTGGAAGAAAAAGTCTTTCCCATCAGCTTTTTGTGTGTGCTGACAAATGTTGAAGGAAGCACATGCTGGAGATCCATAAACAAAAGATAAATGCAATTAATGGTGTTTCTGGCCTAATTTAGGCAGAATAATCTTGCTGCAACAGAATGCAAGATTCCCGCACCTGATCTTGGGTGATTCCCTACCTCTGGCTTTCTCTTAAGATTTTCTGGGGATACAAGGCATTGCAGGGGACTGGACAGGAAAGGAAAGATTGGTTTTGCAAACTGGTCTTCAACTCTCACAACGTTCATTACAGCCCAATATGCAGATAAATGCATATTGTCTATTTGTGTCATCTTGATTTTAGTTGTCGACTGAATCATATTCATAAGTAAACCTCTACTTACAGTTACACAGCTTTTACCATTTCCACCCGTAATGTATGCTAAGATTTGTTCTTCTAGGTGCTAAAATCTCGGAAAACCTTACCGTCCTCATCTGGCTATTTCTTCTCTGTTCCAGGCGAATGTAATCTGCATAGTATATGCAGTTAACAACAAGAACTCAATTGAAAAGGTATGAGGAAAGCATTTTTGTTTTGTTCTCTAGCTGGTGTTCATGACGTAGCCGACCCCTTGAATGTGCAAGTTTATATTTAAGGCGTCCAGATTCTCATTTGGAAAAGCTTTGAATGTTAAGACGTGGTTTACCTGCATATGCCAAATATCCCCCTCCCTCCCCCCCCAAATACAGCATTTTCAGTCTTGCAAAGTACATTACAACTGCCTTGGTGCATTGGCCTCCTGGAAGACAACTGTCCTGCTTACATTTAAGGAAGGGTGTGGGAGATAGAAAAAGCTAGCATTTGTATTTTTGTAACCTGACTGCATGAGCATTCTGCATTAGAAGGGAAGGACTCCCAACTTCCAAAGCACTGAAATAATGATAAAATGCACTGAAACACAAGTTTCTCTGGGTGGAGAGTGACTACGTTTCTGTGCTTCTTTGAGTTTCCTGTTGTGGGGTATGCTATTTGACTTGCTTTTCCATTCTTCTGGTGTTTCCATAGTATTCTGGAAAACTTTAGTAGTATTTATCATTTCTGTCAAAATTAAATTCCAAAAATCTTGTACCAGCTAGCATTCCCACCATAAATGCTAATACAGTGGTACCTCGGGTTACATACGCTTCAGGTTACAGACTCCACTAACCCAGAAATAGTACCTCGGGTTAAGAACTTTGCTTCAGGATGAGAACAGAAATTGTGCTCTGGCTGCACGGCAGCAGCGGGAGGCCCCATTAGCTAAAGTGGTGCTTCAGGTTAAGAACAGTTTCAGGTTAAGAACAGACCTCCAGAACGAATTAAGTACTTAACCCGAGGTACCACTGTGCGTACCAAATTTACTGCAACACCTCCCACAACTGGGCAATATAGAAGAAAACATTTTTTACATTTGTGATACCATCTGTATAATACTTTTAAAGCATTTTCCATTTAAAAACTGGAAGCGGTTTTTTAGGGTCAGGATTCCCAAATTTTATTCCAATTCTTGGGAGGAATTTGTCTGCCACTCTTTTTAAGGGGTTCCAATACTCATTGAATCCAGAAAGCATGTGGTAAAGCATTAGTTTCAGGTTGAATGTAAATAACGGCCCAGTCTAATATTATTAATTAACACTAATTTGTTGATTTAGGTAACAAGTCGATGGATTCCTCTCATTAATGAAAGAACAGACAAAGACAGCAGGTACATAAGTTAAAAACAATATAAATAGATTAAATGCAAATCTGAGACTGTTTTACAAGCTTTGCTGAAGCAAAAAGTGTTAGTATGAAATAAGGCCTAAACACTTACTGCTTAAACACTCATGATCTCCTTTATGTGGCGTTTATACTGTATTTGTCTTTTATTATTTGGGCGATTGTTGTTATGAACGTAATATTTATAGTCTCTGGCGAGCTGCAGCGTTCTGACAATTATTTATCTAAGGGCAGTAGATGCTTCACAAAACACTTTATTTCTTTAAACCCAAATAGTTAAACTGTTGCGCTATCTGAAGAATAGTGTTGGAAGCTGAAATTGCAATTGTGTTTCAGAAGAAGGTTGATGATAAATTCAAATTACCTTCTAAACATTTTTTCTTTGCTTGGCTTAAATCAGGTCATATCTTAGGCAAACACTTCAGGAAGCTGTTTTTAAGTTTCCTAAAGTTTTAAAAATGACATTTTCCAATTAGCTTGTACATTATATGGGGAGACTTTGTGAATATGCTTAATACACTGGGTACTTTAGTGAATGTATAGTACATGAATTTGTACAGAGGTTACTTAAAATTGCAAGGCTGCCTTGTTTTTAATTATTGTGCACTTAATTCATTTTTTGATACACACGCTGGAGCTCTTGGCTTTGAGGCCACCTGCTGTAAAGAACTTCAAAGTGAAGTCTTTTATGACTTAGGTTTAGCAGGCATTGTAATTTTCATTGGCGAACTGGTTTGCTAGTCATAAATATTTTTCCAAGGGAAATCAGAATCTTCAATTTTGCAAATGCTGTCTCTGGAAGAAGACCCAGTTTTACTCAGACTTGTTTCCTTTTTACCAAATTGGAACACAAACCTGCTTATAAAATAGTTCAATGGACAGTCTATTATAAGGTGCCAAATAACTGCTATTATATTTGATTGCAAAAACTTTTCTCAACTTATTTTCAGGCTGCCTCTTATACTAGTTGGGAACAAATCAGATCTGGTTGAATACAGTAGTATGGAGACGATCCTTCCCATTATGAACCAATATACAGAGATAGAAACTTGCGTAGAGGTAATCAAAAGCTTTTTCTTAGCATTCACTGTGGCTTAATGGTTACATTGTTAACTTTAATAATATTTGTTCCCCTTAATACAATTCTATTAAAGTGGTTTCCCGCGCTCCATAGCCAGTGCTCTCATCAGATTCTTATATTTCTGCAATTCATGTTATTGTTAACTTCTAGTTACGTTCCAATTGTTACAATAATCACTCAGATAATATCTGCATTCTTTATGATTTCTATTTGTGTTGTTACATTATTTAACTTTTGATAGGATTTCAAGTCAGGAGCTCTAACTCTTTTCAACCTGTGTGTGTCAGTCTAATATGTCCCACTTCTGTTTCTCTTGGCCTCTTGCAATGCCCTTGAAATTCTTCCACTGCTATTGTTGTCCTCCCAGTATAGCTCAGGGCTATACTCACATTTGACAATGCCAAAGTGGAGCCTTATCTTTTTCTTTCCCACGCCACTCCCCTTTCCCTGGGTGTCCTGTCATTTTTTTCTATAAGCCGTGATAGAAGGGCCTGTGCATAGGCCCATGACAGAACTTTTACATGACATTTAGCACATGCTAGTTTATTTCTATCAGTCACTGACAGTTGTGTGACTGGGGCCTCACCAGCACTGGGCTTCGCCGTACACCCAGGAGGCTTAAAAGCAGAATTAAAGAGTTCTCTAGAATGGTACCTATGCAGGCCTGTACACAAATTCTCTCGGCTGCCCACCTCCAAAATTTGCTCCAGTGGGTTGCACGAGCAGAAATCTGCTTGTGCAACCTTGGATTCTACCACCTCCTCAAAAAAAAATTTTTTTTCCAAATGGGAGAAAGGGCCAGGAGATTTTGAGGACCATTTCAAAAGACCAGAGCCATCACCACCTCTGGGCCCTCATCTCAGTTTTTTTAATTGATGTGAGCTGCTTTGGGGATGATATTGGCATTAAAATAATATTGCGTGGAATTAAAGCTGCCTTGATGCTATGTTTAGTGTCTCTGTATTCTTACAGAGTCTGTTATTTATTTCAAGTATTTATAACCTGCTTTTCAAGGTAAACTAACATTTTAAGCTGACAGTAAAACCATAACAGCTGGTTAAGGCATCAGTAAATAAAACGGTGTAGATCAGTCAACTAACTTTAACAGCATGAAAGCAGCATTAGAACACACAAGATAAAACAGCAGTTAAAACCATTCAATGTAAAAAATAATCCCATCAGGACCTGAGTCAATAAAATGTAGAATGTTCATTGCTTGGCCAAAGAAAACAGCCCAGTACATATGGGCAAGGATTTCCCCCTGCTTCTGTATTAAGCTGACAAGACTCATAATTTCATTTTTTTCCTCTAGTGCTCAGCCAAGAACTTGAAGAACATATCCGAGCTATTTTATTATGCGCAGAAAGCTGTTCTACATCCTACAGGACCCCTCTATTGTCCAGAGGAAAAAGAGGTATTTTGCTGCTTTTGTGTTCTAAAATCAGCGTTGCGGGTAATATACCCTAAAGTTTGTGCACCAGCACAGTCCTTTCTGTCTCCAAAAAGAGCGCTTTGGTATTTCTCAGTCTTGTAAAGCTAAAAGAGGCACCTGTTGGAGTTCCCAAATCTTTGCTATCCTCTGCTTTTGTTTTGAGGCTGATATTCGTTTAGTGTGAATTTGATATTGGGGTAGCCTGGGTCGAGGTATTCCAGGAAAAATTGTCAGAGGAGATACAGCAGTGGGAATTGGACAGGGCATCATAAGAGAAGAAACATGAAATATCTTGGGGCTTCTGGTTGTTCTCCCAATCCAAGGGATATCCAGGTTGCTGTGACAGCTACCCTCCCAGTTTTAGAGATTTTGTTCTACTGCCCCTATTTCTGCCCAACACACTCCCCTCTTGAACGCAAGAGTGCCCCAGATTGAGAGTTCTGGGAGGTTTCAGCAACCATTTTTAGGCCCGAATCCCACTCCTCCATGTCATGGTAGGTCGTGCTTGCTCGTATGTGTGTGTGTGTGTGTGTGTGTTTGGGGCAGAATGAAGGTGATCTGAAAGTGGAGGACAGAGCCACAACTTCGTAGGGTTTTAGACAGGCACTTAGCCTGTGGTAGATTGACTAGAACAGCCTGCCCTCAGAGACTGATGGATCCAGCTGGTTTCCTGATGGCTCTTGGAGAGTTACATGCTGGGGCCAGTCCCATTTGAAATCGTATTTGATTGCTGAGATGAAGGAAAGCCTGTCTAGGTGACCAGCACAACTGTCCTTAAATGCCTTCTCTCCCTTGATAGAGCTTGTCTGGCTTCTTGGTTTTCTGAAGAACTAGGTCTGATGAAATGACAGTAATGGATGGTAATAATACAACAGCAGTGAATACAAATATCCATATCTTCTGGGTGTTATTTTTAGGATATCTGAATCCCTGACTAAGACATTCAACAGCTATCATTCTCAATATTCAGATGCACCAGTATTTCACAAATCTAAGGGCAGAATACAAACGTAGAAATAAGTTTAAAATGGAAGATTGTAATTCCAAATGGGGCTTAAGTCAGTTTTGACAAAAAAAATCAATTTTGACCTGTAGATATTGCTGTGAGTCCTACCAATACCCGGGGGGGGGGGGGGATTTGTATAATTTTTGGGCCTAAGTCACTGCGTTAGCAAGCCTTGAAAATTGTGTTTGCATTCAAAAAGGCCCTAGTCAGAAATAATTTTCTTCCAAATGGAATGTTAGTCAAAATTGACTTAAGCCCCTTTAGGAATTAAACTCTTTAATTATAAAGCTTATCTGTTTTAATCCTAACAAGGCTTAACACTGCCACCATGAAAGCTCCTACTGATCTTTGTTCTTGAACTGATGAAGAACTTGGACGAAAGGGATGGATAATGATCAGTCCTTGAGTTCTTCGGCATGTTTCTCAGTCCAAGCTTGTAACAGGCAAAACGTTCATTTACACACAGAGAAAATGCTCAAATATTTATATTTATTTGCCCAATCCTGAAGATTAATCAGTAGCTTTCCCCATCCTAAAGATGTGCTGCAAAAGACCCACAGCAAAACAGAATGGCAGTTCCACCACTTTACAAATCTGCATTAAGGTATCAAATGTTTGGGTTTAAAATAAAGTCTTGGGGGGGGGGGGAATACTTCCTGTCTCTTGCACTGCTTTCTGTCCCAGCTCCCCATCTTTCCTTTTCCTAGCATACACAAACAGAAAAGAAACTGGGTGTGCAGAGTTTTGTTAGAATTCTGTTCCATTAAAAAACAGGATTTAGGGTTTTCCTATTGAATAAAAAAAATGGCAGGCTTGCCAGAATAAAAAGAAACCCCACTTCTCGTTTTTTTCTTGATCTGTAGATGAAGCCTGCCTGTATAAAAGCACTAACTCGGATCTTCAGGATTTCCGATCAGGATAACGATGGCACCCTTAATGATGCAGAACTCAACTTCTTTCAGGTACCTCTCTCCTCCTCCTGTCGCCTGCTGCGTTTCATCTGTGGCTGTTACCTCCGTCCTAAGGAAAGCAAACCAGCCAGATCCAGTGGTGTAATTTTAATGCATTCCTTTCCACCCCAAAGTGGAAAACATTCCCGCTCACAGGAGGCAGAATGCTTCTTGTCTGGATCCAGTCCTTTATGCTTCAGGAGGTGCTGATCCAGAGGGGCCCCCCAGCCTTACAGGAAAGCTTTTGCCAGGAGGCAGAGCAGGTCTGCGGCAGGACAGGAGAGAGCAGAAGCCTGCGGCATTTGGGACCCTGTCCGCTGCTTTCTCTTCTGGCAGAGAGAGAGAGAGATGGGGGGGGGGGGGAGACGGCGATACGATAGCGAAGAGAGGTGTCACCCTTCCATTTCCTAAGCCCGCCTCTCCAGCAAAAATTTCAGCCTGTGTGAGGGGATTGTTTAGCAGCAGCCAGATTGGGAGAAAAGCAGTACAGTGGTACCTCTGGTTAAGTACTTAATTCGTTCCGGAGGTCCGTACTTAACCTGAAACTGTTCTTAACCTGAAGCACAGGTTTGCTTCACAACTGAAGTAACGGAGCCACCCCGTCTGCTACAAGACCATTAAGCCCTGGGTCCAAA
The DNA here is from genome assembly GCF_965153285.1 of Podarcis tiliguerta. Classification (NCBI taxonomy): domain Eukaryota; kingdom Metazoa; phylum Chordata; class Lepidosauria; order Squamata; family Lacertidae; genus Podarcis; species Podarcis tiliguerta. Next base: position 102,471,786 of record NC_139535.1, on the reverse strand, counting down.
ATTACCTACCTGCAAATAACTAAAATAGCTGGCATCTGTTATTTATTCGTTGATAGGATTTATAACCGACTTGTGGTGCAAACATCTTCATGTTGGCTTATAAAAGCAATGTAAGAAATAAACCAGAACATTTAAAACTGACAACTGAGGTCAAAATAGCAAAAGCTAGCATATGCAAATACAGTAGTACCTCGGGTTAAGTACTTAATTCGTTCCGGAGGTCCGTTCTTAACCTGAAAGTGTTCTTAACCTGAAGCACCACTTTAGCTAATGGTGCCTCCCGCTGCTGCCGCTCAGCCAGAGCACGATTTCTGTTCTCATCCTGAAGTAAAGTTCTTAACCCGAGGTACTATTTCTGGGTTAGCGGAGTCCGTAACCTGAAGCGTATGTAACCTGAGGTACCACTGTAGATGTGGAAAATGTAGAGTCGCACCTCGGGTGTCTGGAATGGGAGCTTTCGGGTTCTTTCTGCGTCGTTTTTGTTTCCCCCACTGCCCATATGAAGGAAAGGAGGAAATGCAGAATCTAGGGGTTTTGTATACCTGTGATTGGGCAGGAGCCTATCCGGCAAAAACAAAAAGTAGCATCAAAGGAAGATTTCTCTCCATCTGCTTTATACCTCTGGAAGAAGACGTCTGTAAGACCATAAAAATGGTCCATCTGGAAAACGTTAATCACCCCCTTCCCCAGTACTACTGCTATCAAACTTATAGCCTTCCCCCAACTCAGATACTGTACCCCACCTTCAAATATGTTTTATCATGTTGATGTTTTATTGTGTTTTTAATATTCTATTGGGAGCCACTCAGAGTGGCTGGGGAAACCCAGCCAGATGGGTGGGGTATTAATAATAATAATAATAATAATAACCTAGAAAAATGGGGACAGCCATTCAGCGCCCCAGGATTACTGTGTCTCCAGAAACAGAGCTGCGCACTCTGACTTTGCTTCTGTTGCCTCTGCAGGAAAATGACAAGCTTTGCCTGTCCTCAGTATTGTGTATGTTTGTGCTTCCTCCTATGGAGAGGCAGGGAGAAAATAACAGGGCTCTGGGTGTGCCTAATTTGAGTGCTTTCTGCTGGGAGACAGAGAGAGATTGAGAGAGAGAGAGGAACAATACATAGGTGTGCAACTGCAACAGAACACCGTGGGGCAGAATCGGTTCACACGCAGAACTCTGAGCTCATGCATATTACCTTGGATTCAAACTACCTTCCACAGACAGAACGGCATCTTCAGTCTTTGACGGGTTTATGATGTATCCAAGGAATGCCAGCAGCAGGGGAAGGGAGAAGAGATTTAATTTTTTTACTGATCCTCTCTAACCCTGCAACCCCACCCACACTGCCCTGGAGGATTGGGGGGACCCCTTGGAACTGTGTGGGAGGCTGTGCTGGTGGGATGGTGAACTGGCAAGTCTTTTCCCTCTCTGCCAGCAGGGGCATCCCTTGAACAGAACTGCCTTTAGGAATGGAGTTTGGATCCAACCCAATAAGCTATTTTATCTTGTGAATTGCTCTGAGACCTGTGGGTATAGGGCAGTAATTAAATTATAAACGCAGTGGTACCTTGGGTTACAGACGCTTCAGGTTACAGACTCTGCTAACACAGAAATAGTACCTCGGGTTAAGAACTTTGCTTCAGGATGAGAACAGAAATTGTGCTTCAGCGGCATGGCTGCAGCAGGAGGCCCCGTTAGTTAAAGCGGTGCTTCAGGTTAAGGACAGTTTCAGGTTAAGAACGGACCTCCAGAACGTAATAAGTTATTCACACGAGTTACTACTGTATAGATATAGATATAGATATAGATAGATAGTTCATGTGGTCATCGAATGAAATTTTATTTGCCCCCAAGCCGCTGCTTAACTACAAGACTGGCTTAGAAACTGTGATCTTGTTTCTGAGCCTGTAGCCATTGTTGGCACTATGCATTCAAACACCTTCTGCTACTGCAGGATCTGGTAGCTTTCTTGTTGGTATGAAAGTTGGGGTTCTAACATGAGATCATGGGCTGTAGTGAAATGTTCCAGGCCATTGAGTCTATATTACCAAGCCTTGGTTTGAAATAGTTCTAATATTCCTACTTCTTCTTTTTAGCGAATTTGTTTTAATACACCGTTGGCACCTCAAGCACTAGAAGACGTAAAGAATGTAGTCCGGAAAAATCTAAGCGATGGAGTTGCAGATAATGGATTAACATTAAAGGGTAAATACTACATGTTTCTTCCTTGAAATATGAAGATGGGATGGAGCCTGAAGATGACACAAAGATAATGACAAGAATGCATTACTTAACCTATTTTTGCTATTTTTGGAGCCACACACAACTGCATGTTTTTAAGCGTTAATACACTGAAGTGTAGTACCCATTATGTTATGGATATATTGAATTGTAGATAATGGGCTTGTCCACAAAACCTGTCACTCCAAAATGGCAGCGTCTTAAATTAGCTCCATCTGTGCATTTCTCTGCCTTTCTGGATATTTTCAAGGTTGAGATAAACATGCAAGCAAAAGTACATGGAGGACTTCCTTTGATTTTAATCCCCTCCCCCCCCCAGGTAATTCACTATATTACCTGCCACCAAGAGGTGAGCTGGAGGAATCGCAATTACTATTTTCTTGGAGGTGGAGGCAGTTTTCAGTGTGCTGTCACTACAGCTGCGACTTGGAAAACTTCAAGCTTAACGCAACAGTTTTTACAGGAGATTCTTGGGTAACATTTTTTTGGGGGGTAGGGGATTTTACTCTGAAGATTATTTGCTCACCCTCTGTTAACATCTAAATATCCCAACACCTGTCATCACTATGTGGCCAAGATTAGTAATTTAAGAACTTTCTTTTTTTCCAGGTTTTCTTTTTCTACACACACTATTTATTCAGCGAGGGAGACATGAAACAACCTGGACAGTATTGCGGCGTTTTGGATATGATGATGACCTTGAGCTGACACCAGAGTATTTATTTCCTTTGTAGGTATCAGTAGGTTTTTTGTTTTTTAAAAAAGTCTAAATGCAAATAATTGTTCTACATTTGAAAGGTAGGTTCCTTAATCCAATGCAACATCTTCATACTTAAATATCTTACGTGTGTATGTTTATGTTGGATAGAACTACATTCATATTGTTTCCCTCGTGCCCTGTCTGCTTGTGGACATCTCGCAAACACCTTTGTAATAAAATAAAAAATGTTTCTTGCTCTCTAACCAGATTAAAAATACCTCCGGACTGCACAACAGAGTTGAATCACCATGCGTATTTGTTCCTCCAAAGCATTTTTGATAAGCATGATTTGGTAAGCTTTTAATCTGACTTGGGCTATTTGCGTAAGGAATATTCATTGCATCCTTCTAGCAGTGTCTGCACAGTTGAAAGTATTGGGTGGGTGGGCAGTGGGGAGAACACTCTGAGACCCATAGAAATCTCCTTTACCCTAGGCAATAAATCGAAAGTGTTTATTTCAAGGGCTCACAGGTCAAGTGACTGTGTTACATAACAGGTGTTTCCCTGTCCAGGAGGTTCATGATCTAAGCCAATAGAGGCAAGGCTTAAAGAATTATGGAAAAGCAAGGGCATTATGGGGAGTTATTCGACTGGCTTAGTTAATTATTTTCTGCTTTTCGTGATTACCATTCACTTCTGTTCTTCTGTACATTGCTTGCAAGCCCATATTTGTTTCTTACATAGAACACATCTTTGTAAATAATGAATAAATAAAAAGCACCAGTGTTCCCTAATTCTGTTTTCAGGACCGAGATTGTGCTTTGTCTCCTGACGAACTCAAGGATTTGTTCAAAATCTTCCCTTATATGCCGTGGGGACCAGATGTCAACAGCACCGTTTGTACAAATGAAAGGGGATGGATAACGTATCAGGGATTTCTCTCTCAGTGGACGTAAGTGCAACACTTAAACTGTGAAACTCCCGTATTTATTTTGCTTTTTGAAAGGGCTGCCAGAGTTTGATGGGTGGGCAATGGATGACTCCTCATAATCAATCCAACCAGTTCAGCTTTAAGGGCACAAAGTGATTTGACAAAGTCCATTCTGGGTTTGAAAGGCTCAAAGCTAATTTGTACAATCATCAGAAGCAGCTAGTAATGTTTTTCCTGCTTCCTGCTGCAGGTAACAATCTCAGGTGACTGAAGGCACTCCTTACCTTCTAAAAAAACAACAACCTATACAGTGGTACCTTGGTTCTCAAACTTAATCTAATCCGGAAGTCCATTTCAAAACCAAAGCATTCCAAAACCAAGGCGGCTTTCCCATAGATAGTAATGCAAAATGGATTAATCTGTTCCAGACTTTAAAAACAACCCCTAAAACAGCCCTTTGACATGAATTTTACTATCCATAGAGACCATTGATCCATAAACTGAAAGCAATAAATAATGTACTGCAGTCACACAATCAATCAATCAGTAGCTGAACTGGGTTCCACACAGTCACAAAAACAAAACAAAAAGAACCGCAAAAATGCAAAATAAATAGCAAAAATGGGCAGACCTCAGCATAACACACAAAATGGAGCATGTTTGGCTTCCGAAAAATATTCGTAAACCGAAAAACTTACTTCTGGGTTTGCAGTGTTTGGGTTCCAAGTTGTTTGATTACCAAGGCGTTTGAGAGCCAAGGTACCACTGTACACTGACAACAAGCACATTTGGAAGAACGGGGTAGGATTTCAGTCTAGCCTAACATGTTAATTTTCTAACTGTAGGGAGCTTTTGGGGGGGGGGGGTGGAGCCTGCAGCTCTAAATCTGCAGTCCATGAAAAACTTTGCCAGTTGATTCTGCCATAGCTGAAAGCTAGCAAGTCTCCCAGAAAATGCCTTCTGAGTTTGCTTGCTAAAACTTCTTGCAATGACACTTTGACCAGGAGACACTTAATTACCGTGACTAGAAGTGGAATGAAATGGCTTTGCTTTCTGCAGACAGAATGAATGCCCTTCTCTGTCCTTCCTTTCCATTCCCTGTTTTTTGACAACTTCTTGCCTTTTTGAGATAATGCATGTGAAAATATAAATTTGTCAATTGCGTTGGTTTCTTTACAAGTCTTTGTAAATGTATACAAATATTGAAGTGCCTTATCTTTGAATTCTAGACTCAGAGGAATTTAGACAACTTAGAAAATTACTTTTTTTGTTCTCCATCAGACTAACTACGTATTTGGATGTACAGCGCTGCCTGGAATATTTGGGCTACTTAGGATATTCAATATTGACTGAACAGGAATCCCAGGCATCAGCAATTACAGGTAACAGCCTGCAATGCTGCGCTGTATTTTGGAAGGATTTTAGAAAAAAAAAATTTCACTGCTTAGTTTCCGTTTCCCTTTCAATTGAGGATGTGCAGTATCAAAGGGCAGAGTGGCAAGCCGTGAAGTGATATGCATGACACAAAAGGAGGGGAGAGGCATCTACCTGTCCAGTAATGTGTAGTTCAAAAAACATATGATTTTGTCCCATTCACCTTCTCCCCACCCCACCAAATCCACTTCATTGGCTACCATTTCTGGAGTGTTGAGTAAATAATGGTGCCAGTAATGCTGCATCAAAGTTTTTTCAGTTTGTTCTTCAGGAGACTTTGTTCAGCACCACCCATGAACCCCTCTGTCAAGTGGGGGCTAGAGGGAAGGGTCGTTGGAACAGAGTAACCAGGGTCAGCAAACTTTTTCATCAGGGGGCTGGTCCACTGTCCCTCAGACCTTGTGGGGGGGGCTGACTATATTTTTTGGGGGGGAAATGAATGCATTCCTATGCCCCACAAATAACCTAGAGATGCATTTTAAATCAAAGCACACATTCTATTCATGTAAAAACACCAGGTAGGCCCCACAAATAACCCAGAGGTGCATTTTAAATCAAAGGACACATTCTACTCATGTAAAAACATGCTGATTCCTGGACCGTCCGCGGGCCGGATTTAGAAGGCGATTGGGCCAGATCCGGCCCCCGGGCCTTAGTTTGCCTATCCATGGAATAGAGAATTCTGCACAAAAAATGTTGGATAGTTGGCTAGTGAGCCAAGAGGGGCAAAGTGTTGCCAGGTCTAGAGCCTAAGCTGGCCGCTTGCCTTCAAGGGATATTTCTGCCAGTTGTTGCTTTGACCATGACGGCAACATTGTGACTGTGTTAGAAGTTAGCAGTGAGCAAAGAGGTAGGGGACTGGGTATTGAATTTTGCATATCAAATGGCTAATCATAGAACTGCAGAGTTGGAAGGGACCCTGAGGATCCCAACCCCTGCAAAGAAGGAAAAAGCAACTGTCCCATGCGAGGATCACCATCCATTCTTCTCCCCTGTTGCTAGCTAGACCCATCCAGGGGACCTTTAGGGTACTGATAGTCCTGTGTCCATATAATAAATGATGGATTGTACTTTTACCGTAGGTAGTATTTCGACAAATGCTTCCACTGTCACTTTAAAGCACAAGGACAGCAGGCTACGGGAAGTTCTGAAGAATTTAATTTAATCTCTTCTTAAGATTGTTACATAGGAGATATTTGGTTATAATCCAGTTGGCTGCCAACTCTGTAACAATATAGGTAAAGGTAAAGCTAAATGACCCCTAGATGGTTAAGTCCAGTCAAAGGCGACTATGGGGTTGTGGTGCTCATCTTTCTTTCAGGCCGAGGGAGCTGGCATTTTTCAACAGACAGCTTTCCGGGTCCCTTTGCAGAAGTGAAACTAATCCAATGGAAGGAGGGGAAGAGACTTTTTTTTGCCATTTCGCTCCTTCACCCCCCCAGTACCATTTCTCACACTGTTTTTGACCTCCCCCATCCTACAGATGTCCATGGGGCATCCAGTTAGCTAAGTTCTCTGGATCCCAAACTCTTGATTCTTTTATGGTTGTGCACATTGTTACAAAGCATAGTGTTCCTGTGTCTGTAATATGTACATTTGTGTGAAATCTTCTCCCCCCCCCCTTTTTTTTTTAAAGTAACTAGAGATAAAAAGATTGACCTGCAGAAAAAACAGACTCAGAGGAACGTGTTCAGGTGCAATCTAATTGGGTTGAAAGGCTCTGGAAAAAGTGGAGTCCTTCAGGCACTGCTTGGAAGAAACCTAATGGTAAGAATTATTCTGCCTGTGACACTAAAACAGTATTGTGGTTAGGCAGTAACTGCTGCCTTGCAAACATACTTCTGAACTCTTTTCCCAATCTATCCCTTCTTTTGCTGCTTCTCTTTCATTCTCCCTCTGTTTGTCTGCTCCCTCTTTCTGAGGTGATGGAGAGCCGGTCAGTATAGAGGCTGTTTCTCAAAGGCTAGAAGAAGTGTCTAGCGTACTTCCACAGCACTTATTCTCTGGGTTTGGATTATGGCCAAGAGAAAAAGCGACAGATTTTCTCTAGAGTGCTCCATCTGGACCAAAGAAGGAGCACTGCAGAGCTGCTGCTGCGGTGTGTGTTTGTCAGAGTTCCCGCAGTATCTTCTGAGAGAATCCCAGAGCTTGTCAAGCAGTTCTGAGAGCTTGAAAGTTCTTTCCACACCAGGAAAATGCAATGCAGAAGGAGCGTTTAAACTCTCTTGCCTTGCATGCAGTTGATTTGCCAGATTTCAACTGCCCGGCTTTCAGCCACATAAGGTTGAAATTGTGCGAGTTAATTGCGTACAAAATGAGATTGTACTCATTTTTTTAACACAGTTTTCTGCTGAGAGACTCCTTATTTATCTTTCGGCAATATAGGATTTGTTCTGTTCTGATTAAGCGTAAATTAGTTTGTTCATGAGAGAAGCATTTGCTTTTAAAATAATGGAATTCTTTTGTGCTTTCAGAGACAGAAGCATATACGTCCAGAGCACAAATCTTATTATGCAATTAATACAGTCTATGTGTACGGACAAGAAAAATACTTACTGGTAAGACTATATCATTATATTGGTATATGAATATGAAGCATTATTCTTTTATGCCTCTTTTCAGAGTATCCGTGGAATTCTATAAAAGTTTTGCAATCCATTTAGTATACAAAAAAAGTGCAGTGTTTACTTCTGACACCATACAAATGCACCAATTGTGAAACATCTTGCTATTTAGAAATGGAAAGCTGAAACTGCTTTCTTCCATGAGACTTGTTTTTAATGCACTGGTTTTTGGCTTTGTCCGGTTCGGGCTTTGATTTGTAATGCAGTATTTCACAGGTGAAATTGTATCTATAATAGGGCTGCCATAGTCCAGAATTTCCAGAAATCAGAAAAAATGTTCAGGAAAGCCCGGGCGTATGGCAGTGTCAGAAGTGTTGGCTTGGGGGCGAATTTCCTATAAAAAAACCAATACCTTTTGTGTCGGGATTTTTACTTTTTGAAATATGGCAACTTTAAATTCTATATTATGCTGAGCTGATTCATGGTGGTGAAATCTTCAGGCACAGATGTATGAAGGCTGGGCCATAGTGTGCATTCACTATCCCTGCTTCTTTAGCACTGCACCTAGTTTTCCATTGCCACATGCGTTCCTTTATACAGCAGCCTTAAGAGCTATCAAGTACACACACAATTAATTCCTTTCTGCCACCTAACCCTTAACTGCTTAAGCATTTGCTTGCTGTCTTAGGATTGGATAGGCTATGAAGAAATGGTTGAACAATGATATGCTGCTATCAGATGGCAAGGGTGGCTGCTCACGAGTAACCAGGCAGGACTCCGACCTGTCTTTTACAGGTTTTATTTAGGTGCAAAACTATTTATGGTGCAGAACCCCAAAGTTCATGTCTGCCTCAATTGCTAGCAGAATCTGGGAGTGCTTGTTTCCTGGACCTCCCCCAGTCTTGTTATGCCCAGCCTTTTCCTTCCCTCTTTGCTCTTTAGACTTCTGTGCAGGGTGGGCGACGGAATGGGTGTGCTTCCCTCCTGGCCGGCTTTGCCAGAAGTGGTGCTGAGGCTCCCACCAGCATCCTCTGGTCCTTTCACCTCTTCCCCACTGGAGGTGGGGTTTTCCTCATCACCGGAAGAGGAACTGCTTCGCAAGATTTCCGGAGGCTCCCTGTAACACAACTGCCCCTCTATTTCCCGCCCCTATTCTGATAGCAGTTCCCTGACATCCACATTTAAAGTGGTTTTGGGACAATGAAATGCATGGCACGTGACTTTTGATCTACCAGGATGTGTAAGTACAGGCAGTTATATGCCAGCAAGTCTGCATCTTACACAGTATTCCGAATAGTGATGTGTGCAGACGTATCCCATAGGTCATTTGCAATGGTAACTCTTGACTTGTGGCTTCTTTATGCAGCATGTATGTATGTATGTCCTGTTGAATTCATAGGAAAAGATCACTGACCGCATTTAAAATACACACATATAGGCACACAGGCTCATTCGCTCCAAGAAATCTTCCAGTCCTAGTAAAGAGTGGCCGATCTCTATAAGTAGATGCTGTCTACATCCATGTTAGTTGCATTTGGGTACATTTAAAAGAAAAAACACTCATGTTAGTTGCATTTGGGTACATTTAAAAGAAAGAACGGGGGACCTGAGTGTGAAAGCAAAGAAGTATGCTTGATGCTTGCAAAGTATATTTAATAATTTTTTATCTCTTCCCCCCCCCCCCACCCCTTAGTTGCATAACGTTTGTGAATCTGACTTCTTATGTGATTCTGAAATCATGTGTGATGCTGTATGCCTAGTTTATGATGTCAGCAACCCCAAATCCTTTGAATACTGTGCCAGGATTTTTAAGGTTTGTATGTTTTACGTGTCTCTTCTAACAGTTACAAAAAATCTAGAAAATAAATGCACACACACAAAAAATACACATATCTTTTAGCAGTATAGCAAATAAATGTTGCAGAAACATGCAGGTATTGTAAATAATACGTCAAATGCATTTGACTCAAGATAGTTTGTCCCCGCCCCCTTCCCTCTAATCTCTCTATATCTTACGTTACAAGAGGGAGGGGAATCAGCTTTATAACCTGAACTCCATAGAAGAAGGACAGTATTAAAAAAAAATGAATTAAAAACAGGTTACTATCATCAGGGATGTATTGGCAGGAGATTTGGACTAGATGACATTTTGAGGTACCTGTGATTCTCACCTGTACTTGGCAAAGGGAAGTATGATAGGTTTCCTCTTAAGGCTGCTTTACATGCAACAGGATTCCTACAGGAATAATGTCTACGTTGAAATTTGCAATAATTGTGCATGTAGATTTATTGTGTGTGATTCTCCTTCACTTGCATGGATGCTCTGGGAAGCTTTTATTGACTGCACCTTCTTAGCAAACTGATTTACAGTGTTCAGGATAATGCCATATGGAGTCTAATTTGGTACTTTATTTTGCGAGGGAAGCATTTATCATAAAAGTAAAGAGATTTCAGGCATTGTTCACAAGATTTCCCCAACAAATAGTTTCTTGTGTAACTTCAAACATTACAGAATATCAAAGATTTCCCCAAATTTGATTCAGATAACAACTTCAGATTAAAAAGAATCATATACCTCAATGCGGCATTTTCAGCATAGCTGCTCCCAAAAACTATCTTCATTGGAGAAGTGCTATGGAGTATAATATATAGTCGTACTTGGCTCCTGAACGCCGCAAACCTGGAAGTTTGCAAACTATTTTTGGAAGTTGAACATTCGACGGGCCTTCCGCAACTTCTGATTGGCTGCAGGAAGCTCCGTGCTTTGGGTTCCGAACATTTTGGAAGTCGAACGGACTTCTGGAATGGATTCCATTTGACTTCCAAGGTACGACTGTACTGAATTTTTTAATTTTTTTGCTGGATCAGTCTCAATTTCATATCTAAAGAAGCAGTACATATAGATTATTTTCATTCCTTAGGCTGAATGATGCATTCTAGTCCACACTTCTCTAAGTTTCCGAACTTCTATGTCACATTGAGCATTTGTATACAACAGTTTTGGGTTTAACTCTCTGTAAGAATCCAAAAGCAGTCTTGCTTTGTGATTGCGGGACATGGGTTATGAGATTATTGTTTGAGGAAAAGCTTATAGAAAGCCCTTTTGGATTTGCATAAGGACAGTCAGTGTGAATAAGTAGATTCTATGAATTTTCCCCATTTGTATATGTTTTCTATTTTGTGTCTGTCTGTGTTTTGCTTTGTTTTTTATTTAAATATTTAGCAACACTTCATGGACAGCAGGATACCTTGCTTAGTGATAGCTGCCAAGTCAGACCTTCATGAAGTTAGACAAGAGTACAGCATTTCCCCGGCCGAATTCTGCAAAAAACACAAAATGCCTCCACCACAAGCCTTTTCTTGTAACACGGTTGATGCACCGAGTAAGGACATCTTTGTTAAGTTGACAACGATGGCCATGTATCCGTAAGTACCCAAAGAACCCCAATATTCATAACTGCATGGATCATGACAACTTTGCATGTTGTTGTTGATGTTGCCATAAGGATGGAACTCTGTGCCTCACTGAAATTTGTGTTTAGCAACAGAGGGAGATGTTGGTGATGCAACATAACAAAGAATTTTAATGCTGAATTGGCCAATAAATGCAAGTAATCTAAATTGACTGCAAAAAGCTCCTGCGTACCAACTGTTGCACGTAATGTGATTTTGAGAAGTTTGTCTGAATACATTGCAGAATCGCATCTAGTTCTATTCTATCCATAAATGCATGCACTGCCTTGCTCATTGTCATTACTCATTCATTAACGAAGAGTGTTGAGCATGTCCCAAGGAGACTGGACCCTCGTTTACTGGGAATCAAATCAAATCAAAACTTTATTGCGGTCCAAAGACCCAACAAACAATTTCAAAACTAGATACAGTTAAAACAACCAGACAGACAGATGGAAGAAACCAAGGCAGTCATTTTGTTTTATCTAGGGCATAATGATCTTTGTTTCTTATAACCTCCGAAAGAAACTTTGCCATGGCCAGTGTAATATCATTTGACCTGTCTTCCAAAAGATATTTAATGTGGGAGGCTTCGGATTTTCCCGGCTAATTTGCCAGTAAGGGTTTGATCAGTTGATCCCTTGCTTGCTCATATTGCCCACAATGCAATAGGATATTCTTCATACAGTCGACCTCCTGGGAACATAAACAAAGCCTATTCTGATGGGGGATGCCTCTCAGTCTGCCATTTAGAACTTCTGAGGGAAATACATTTAGTCTGGCTTTGGTAAATAAACTCCGATAGGTAGGTACAGACAAATTCCTAAGGTATGAGGATATCTGAAAGTCGTACCAGTATTGGATTCCAGCTGCAACCAGGCTGCAAATTACATAAGATTGGGATCGCAGGTCGCTATGTGAGATGTCCCAAAGCCTTTGCCTCAGGGATTCAAGGGCAGTGTTACTGGGAACCAAAACAGGTATATTTACATGGGGGGGGGGGCAAAACACAAGGCTTCAGGTAAAACATTTTTTTTCCTTTTTGGAAGTCCCCAACACTGTATATTTTCACAGATGAAGAAGAGCTGAACCTCAAAATATAGACTTGAGAGTATTTGGCTCTTATGGTGGTATCTGGTTTATCAGTATTAGCACATTTCCTCAGTAGGCCTTCATAAATATATGGGCCAAGCTCCAAGAATCGTGAAACTAGTTCCAGGTGTCCAAGGTGGCTCTGGGTTCAAGAGCAGCTCTCTATGCCACATGGCAAAACACTTCCAAAATGGAAGGGAATTGGAAACAGATTTTGAAACGTGACATGGTAGTCTGCTATTCAAAGAAAATTTCCTGAATCCTGCTTGATGTAGCCAAGCTCTTAGGCATATGTAAACTCGTTTTTTGGATCACAGTTATGTTTCACCACAGTGTTGCAGGGGGCAGCATGTTTCTCGAATCCTTTTTATTTATTTATTAGATTTATATACCGCCCTTCATCATAAGATGTCAGGGCGGTTCACAGAGTAAAATACAGGATAAAAACATGGAAATAAGTAAAACGAAACAGCAAAGCAGTAACCGCACCTTCCCACAGATACATTAAAAAGGCTGTAGAATATTAATCAGCCAAAGGCTTGGTTGAAGAGGAATGTTTGCCTGGCACCTAGAAATATATAAAATACACACAAATATAAACATATTAGATATACAGTTGTACCTCGGAAGTCGAACGGAATCTGTTCCAGAAGTCTGTTTGACTTCCAAAATGTTCAGAAACCAAGGCGCGGCTTCCGATTGGCTGCAGGAAGCTCCTGCAGCCAATCAGAAGCTGCGTCAGACGTTTGGGATCCAAAGAACGTTTGCAAACTGGAACAGTCACTTCCGGGTTTGCAGCATTTGGGAGCCAAAACGTTCGACTCATAAGGCATTCGGGATCCAAGGTACGACTGTGATATAATGGGGAACCACTACAGAGAAGGCCCATTGTACAGAGAAGAACTACAGAGAAGACTACTGCTAAAAAAAAAAGGCTCAGTTTTCTAGGGTGGGGTGTAGACATTGGTGCACATACTGGACAGAGCAAAGATTTGTCAAATAAGAAGTGCTTGGTTTCAGCTTGGGATACTGGAGCATTTGCAGTTGCCTTTCAGAATTGGAGCTCCTGGCAAGCTGGAAGCAAAGCAACTTGAAAGTATTTTTAATTCTCCTCTGTTTAAATAGTCACACTACTGCAAGTTACATGACAAATCCTAATTACAATACTTACTTACAGCAGTAGTAACCTCTATAGCGTTGGGACATAGGTGGTGCTGTGGGTTAAACCACAGAGCCTAGGACTTGCCGATCAGAAGGTCGGCGGTTTGAATCCCCGCGATGGGGTGAGCTCCCATTGCTCGGTCCCAGCTCCTGCCAACCTAGCAGTTCGAAAGCACGTCAAAGTGCATGTAGATAAATAGGTACCGCTCCAGCGGGAAGGTAAACGGCGTTTCCATGCACTTCTCTGGTTCACCAGAAGCAGCTTAGTCATGCTGGCCACATGACCCGGAAGCTGTACGCCTGCTCCCTTTGGCCAGTAAAGTGAGATGAGCGCCGTAACGGCAGAGTCGGCCACAACTGGACCTAATGGTCAGGGGTCCCTTTACCTTTACCTTTAAGCTCTATAGCAGAGCTTTCCAGATTTTTCATGTTGGTGACACACTTTTTAGACATGCATCATTTCGTAACACAGTAATTCAGTTTTGCTAGCAAGGAGCATGGGGAGCATGTGCGTGAGACCTACACAAGGCAGCCAACACACAATTTGGAAAGCTCTGCTCTATAGAAAGGTAGATACTGATGTGAAAAAATGTGACACCCTCAGGAGGTTTCAAGCTGCACATTTGCTAAAGCAAGCTGGCCTACAGTCACGGTTAATACTGTCATTGTTTTCCACGATTCTTGCACCATATTTTCTCTAGCAGCACCATAGGAGTTCTCTTGCTTTTGTTTATCTCTCTTTTGGACCACACTTGTTGCTACTCAAATTAATAGCTAGCCTACATTTCATGTAGATGCTTGGGAGCCCAGAGATTGAATGCTTCTCAAAGTTGCTGTTTCTCACTAAGCATCTTGCTCTGTTGCCAAACGAGTTCAGTCCTCAGACTTTGTGAGTCTGGTAGGTCTAACCTTCTCTGCGTTGTTGGTTTAGACATCGCTTAAAATGACAGGTTCATTATAGTACAATAGTGGATATTCAGTGCAATCCAAGACTTTACTGGAACAGGAACTTTTTATTTTATTTTTATTTTTCATTTTTTCTGTGAGGGACCATGTGTTTGCCACAGGGACTCACCCTCCAGGGCTAACTACATGCCCTGTGAATCTTTCAATAAAGTTGGCAATAACCTTGTCCTCACATCTAGTAATCAAACGTAGAATACCTTCAAACATTCATTTTCCATTTTTTGGTCTTATAGTGAATGATTCATGGAGAATCAATTAATTCTCCCCCCTCCCGAAAACCACTTTTAATGTTCTGTGCTCCTGTGCACTTGAACATCATTGCTGAAGGGTTATGGCTGTCACTTGTTCAAATGGGTTAATTTGATTGCTTTCACCAGGAAGTCCAGATTTTTGGGGGGTGGGGTGCAGAGGACATCTTAAGTTCAGGCTCCTTTTTAAAAAAGTCTTCTTCAATGCATTTGGCCCAGCTGGAATAGTCAAATGTTTTGAGAAATATATGCAACAGTGTATTTGACTTTCTTACCTTCCCTTTCTCTTTCCCCAATTCTTAAGCATGTGTGTGTTGGTTGGGATGGAAGAGGTAAGGGTAGCTGTTGGCTTCATGAAGTTGTTCAGTTTCAGTAGCAGGAGAAAGGAACTGAATTCCATTCTTTCTATGGATTGTGGAGGAGTTGCCTCTTGTTAAACAAGAGCATATTACATTCTGCTTCTCTGTCTAAGCTCTGTATAAAATAAAAGTTGAATCCCCCCTCCCTTCTCTCTCTCTTCCTCTTGTTGGGGATGCAGGCATGTGGGCACAATTCACTTTTCTAAAATAGTCTCCTCCTGGAAATCTGTACAACTTTAGCCTACCCTTGCCTCACTTTCCCCCGGAATGTAACCAGTTTTATCCTCACCGCTCTTGGTTTTGGCTCAGCCCTGGTTTCTGCCTGAGATCTCAATTCCTATCCTTCTGTGTGTTTTTGCAGCCATGCCCGATTACGCTGTATGTGCACCTGCAACAGGTGTACATTTTGCATCTGTCAGAACCTCCTCAACTCAGACTTGCTGCAATCTGTAAAGAACAAACTCTTCACCGCAGTTCTTAACAGGTCTTTGATTTTTATTTACTAGGTACCAGGCGTGCTTTAAAAGTACTTTTATTAAAACAAATGGTTGAACTTTGTAACTGAGACACAGGCACTTTGCTCCATATCCACTGAGCAGGCAAATGTACCCGATATACAAGCTTTTCTCTTCAGGTAGGGCTTATCCTAATTGGCATATTGAATCTCAGCCATTTAGCAAGTACGAAAGTAGCTTAATGTAGCTTGCTAGAGAGCTGGGGGGGGGGGCAAGCCCTTGCTAGTCATTTCATACAAAATATGCAGCTTTGATGTAGATTTTAAAATGTCTATGTGCAGGCAAGTTAAGACATGAGAAACACTGTACAGCCCTGGTCAGCAACTAAGTTTCCCACAAGGCAATTTGGACAAGGGAGTGGACCAGTGGTACCCTCGACCATAAAAGTGACTTGCCATTGGGTTCTGTTACCTCTGAAACCATTTTCACCATGATTTTGTCTCTTGTTCAGCAACCAGATGGCTAATTAACATCTTTTAGGGGGCTAGATTTGACCGAGAGCTTCTGGTTGCTGACCTCCACGCCCACAGTACAGTCTAAATGTGTGTATATTTTGGTTTATCGATATGAGTCAAAATCACTTCCAGAGTTTAGAGCACAAATGCTCAGTCCCTGCAAATGGATATGGTGCGACGAGATCTGTGGCATTAACAACAAATTCCTCCTTTAGAAAATAATCCCTACTTACATAAGTTTTACGAATGCAGCTGGGGCGAATCGTTCTCTGTTCAAGACATTCATATATATTTTTTAGAAAGTTACTAGCAACAAACTAACACTGGCTGAATACTTTTTTAGTACAGTAAGCCTGCAACTTGGATGCATTCAGCTTTATGCGCAAGGCAAATAAATAAATAATAATAACAATAAAGGGACGGAAAGGTTCCAGAAAAAAGGACTTTGGCAATCCCACCCGCCATTGAACCCAGTGGCTTTAGACTATACGCGATTTTGGCTTTTGGGGCACAATCCTTGGAACGTGAGTTGCAGGCCTACTGTATTACACACAGTCCCGCAGCTTACTTACGCTGCTCCTTGTGTCTGCTAAATCCTCTTTTTCTTTTTGTGAACATAGAACAGGATTTGCCAGCGTTCACTAGTGTCAGATCAGACCCAGCAGATGAATGGGAGTTAAAAATAAAAGTATATCTCCATGGCGTAGTACAGGGTTGGAGTTGCTGGGGCTGGAGCTGGGTCCCCCCTCTCCCCCCCCCCCCCGTAGCTAGGGGGAACTTGTTTAATAGACAACAGTATAGGATAATTATAATCCTTATATGCACTGGGAAACACACACCCCCCTAAAAAAAATCGTGAATTGCTTTACTGTGACATTCGCTCTATTGCGGTGGTCTGGAACAGAACTCGCAACATCTCCGAGGTATACCTGTGTACTCCCTTAGCTGGTAGCCTTGTTTTAGTTGCCTGTGGTTGGAAAGCAAAGTTTAAAATGCATTCTGTAGCTTGATTTGTAGAACGTCGGCTAGCAACACACACAGGGTGCATGAAGGCAGTTCTGTTTTCCAACGAACATTTCACCACAGCTTTTCATTAACTGTCTATTAGGAAGATCTGTAAGGAACATGAAAGTATTCGTGCGGGGGGGGGGTCTTCCATAGTCTGAACCCCTCACCCCATACCTATGCCGCTTGTTCCTTCCAGCTGCAGAGCTAGCTATTAACTCCAGCTGGAAAACTTAAGTAGGAAGCCAGTTTCTCAGTGGTTTTTCAGAAGACTCCTGGATAGCTTAAGTGCTCATACGCAGCCTCCCTGCAACCCAGGCAAGAAGAATGAGGTCATTCCCCTGACCTCTGTTTAGATTAGAGCATGGTACTGTGCCAGCAACAGGTCTCAAATCTTACAGTTCTCCTCATTCATCAAGATGGGCACTCAAAAGAGAATACAATCTCCTCTTGAGGGCAAGAGGGCACGGAAAGGTTGGGGGGCAGTTGTTCAGCCGGAGCTGGGTAGGCAGAATCTGAACTTGGAGCGAGAGGATAAGGATCTTTCCCCTCGATCCCCAGATAACTTTCTGTCTTCATTGTTTGAGACCTGGGCCTGTCGGGCTCCTTTTTTTGTACCCATGGCTCTTCCACAAAATAAGCATTGCTACACATAGACATTGGGAGGGACGCGGGTGGCGCTGTGGGTAAAAGCCTCAGCCCCTAGGGCTTGCCGATCGAAAGGTCGGCGGTTCGAATCCCCGCGGCGGGGTGCGCTCCCCTCGTTCGGTCCCAGCGCCTGCCAACCTAGCAGTTCGAAAGCACTCCCGCGTGCAAGTAGATAAATAGGGACCGGTTACTAGCGGGAAGGTAAACGGCGTTTCCGTGTGTGGCTCTGGCTCGCCAGAGCAACGATGTCACGCTGGCCACGTGACCCGGAAGTGTCTCCGGACAGCGCTGGCCCTCAGCCTCTTTGAGTGAGATGGGTGCACAACCCTAGAGGCTGTCAAGACTGGCCCATATGGGCAGGGGTACCTTTACCTTTACCTTTACACATAGACATTAGCAAGTCAGGGAGAAGGCTTGGCTAGATGATTTCATTCTGAACCTAATCTTTCAGATGTTTTGGGTGTGGGTGTGTTTGCACGGAACAGCATTCAGTCATGTGAGCTCCCACCCATAGACTGAAGTGGCACAGTGCAGACACACAGTTTTTCACCTCGGCCACTGTTTATGAGAACCTTGGCTTGAGAAGTTGTTGAACTCCAGCTCCCATCAGCCCCAGACAGCATGACCGATTGTTATGGATGATAGTCACACCGGAACTACGAGAATCTTAGGTGCTTTGGCTGAGAGAAACCTGCACCTGAAATTTGGGAAGGCTACAGGCAATGTCATCTAACTTCGTTAAAATCTGGTTCAGAATAAGAACAGAGTACAGTCATACCTTGGTTGTCAAACGCCCTGGAACTCGGACATTTTGGCTCCCAAATGCCACAAACCCGGAAGAGATTGTTTCGGTTTGCGAATGTTCTTTTGGAACCTGAACGTCCAATGGGGCTTCCATGGCTCTAATTGGCTGCAGGAGCTTATCAGAAGCCGTGATTTGGTTTTTGAACATTTTAGAAGTTGAACGGACTTCCAAAACGGATTCCGTTTGACTTCCAAGGTACGACTGTATTCTAAACCTCCACTTCTTTGGCTCCTCCTTATTTGTGTGCAGTATCTGCTTTGCATATATGCACTCAGAACAAAAAAATGGGGATCTGTCACCTCTTGAGTGCATATGCAAAACTGCCTGCAGGTTTTCAGGATGTGAGCATAGCCTATCTGGGTTTTCCTATATCCCCCACTGCGCCCATTTTACTACCTGTGGGAGGTTTATGTGTGAGTCCCATAGAAAGAACAGTGTGATAAGTGGTTCTGCAGTTCCAGAGAACAGCAATAGTTCTCTTCTCAGGAAACTTCAGAGTATTCGTGCCTCTCCTCTGTACATCTCACTGATCTCAGTGGGACTCTTCGAGGTAAAGGAGGAGAGCATTGCAGCCTTGAATTAGAGCTGACACACATTAGACACACTTCTAATCTTTGCGATGGTACTGTTCCCAAAAAGAAAGTGCATTCCGTTAATTGAGGTCTCGAGAAAATGAATTTCTGGACCACAAGCCTGGAAGTTTAATGATACTTTATTCTAGCTGGTAAGCGGGGAGCTGCAAGACTGAAGTTGTAAGCCTCATGTCACCCTTGGGGGTGGAGTGGGCAGCGGTGTGGGGGGCAGAGGCAAAAAGCCTACAGTATGCTTCACAGGAACTTTTAACAAGTGCTCTGGATCCACAGACCTTTTAAAAAGAAATTATAAAGAAGGAAAACCACTGCAGTGCTGAAGTATATCCTGTAGTGCAGGGGTGTGGAGTCTTTATCAGCCGAAAGGCTGCGCTCTTTTCTGAGCCCCTTTTCTGAGCCCCTTTTGAGGACTGTTGCCATTGGTGGGCGGGGCCAGAGGCAAAAGTGGGAGGAGCAACTAATTATTACCTTTATATAGTCGGCTTTCTTTATTGTTTCTTCTGAACAAGCAAGAAACATTGATATATTCAAGGACAGATTCCAGGAAGGCAAAAATGCCCAAGGTATAAAGCAGACTGTGTGGCCTGGGGAAAGTTTTTGGGGCAAAATAAAGGGTCTGTTATTTGGCTGTAGGTTCACCACCCCTGGCACAGTTGAATGCAGTAGTCTTGGTTTGAGCTTTCCAGGAATTCTGACTTTATAGAGTTGATTAGGAACAAATACTGTACACCACATGCCTTTGATAAAACAGTTGAGCCATGCTGGATTATTTTTGTTTCATTCATTTTCTCCTTTAGGTGTTCATTTTCATTTGTCTGGCTGGCATTGACTCTCCTCTTGCTGCATTCTTGTGCCTCTCTTTGAAAATGACGTTTCTGAGTGTGCCTTCTAATTCCATGTGTGTGTTTCTAATCCATCAGCTTGGCTGTTTCCATTTGGTTGTCTGCATGTCTTGTATATATTGGAGGCTGATATTCTGTGTCTGCCTTGTTGCCTTATTCCTCTGGTATGATTAGCGTTTTACTCTGGCCCGAATCCCTTCATGGGTAAAGTTGAAGCTCAATATGATGGTAGGAATTTCCATTTGAGAGGTCACCCCCCCCCATCTTGATTCTTTGAAGCTGAAAGCCTATTGGAAAGGCTTTTTCTTAAAATAAATATAGATTGGCCATTGTGTTAAAAGAAGGAGAAGCAAAAACCCAAGTGTTTTCATTTTTGTGAGTTTCATAAATGGAAAAGAGCCACGCATCTCCAGTTACATGGAATCAATATCTTGGTATGTTGCGTTGATTATGCGCTGAGCCAAGAATGATTCCAACTAGTGTTGGTGAGCCATCTTTATCTCTCACTTTAAATTACCGTATTTTCCTGTGTATAGAACTTATGGGGTTTTTTTACAAAAAAAAAGTTTGAAATTGGGGCTCGCCTTATACACGGGTAGTGCTGAGGGGTGTTTTCTTAATTAGTCCCCAAAAATACATGGGGGTGTCTTATACACGGAAAAATAGGGTATATCCTTACTTTATATTCTCTACCACCCTGAAGATTTTTTAAAAAGTCACAATTCTTTGGCTTGTTTCCCTTTTTTAAAAAAGACATCTGAAAGCAGCCCTGTTCAGGGAAGTTTTTAATGTTTAACGCTGTTTTGTTTTTAATACTTGATTGGGCGCCGCCCAGAGTGGCTGGGGAAACTCAGCCAGATGGGCGGGGTATAAATAATATATTATTATTATTATTATTATTATTATTATTATTATTATTATTATTATTTCTGATGCTGTGGGAAATGATTATGCTTCCCAATTTCTTTGCCCCCTTCCAAAGGTGTGGCATTGAGACTACAAAGATCAGGAAAAAAACCCAACATGGTGCCCTTCACATATTGTCGGACTCCAACTCCCAACTCGTCTGGGATCATAGGAATTGTAGTCCAGCAACCATAGTGACTAGCCTTGGCACACATGGCATTTTAATTTACAAGTGCCTGTCATTGTTGTGTGTGGCAGGGCCATCATTTCTTCTCTCCAAACTCCTATACCTCTCCACCCACAATGTTGCCTTCATTTGAGGGTTGTCTTTGATGTGCTTGATTCATCCTCCCTCCATCTTCATGAATGGCCAATTGGTATTTGCAAGTGTGACGCTTGATTGAACAAGAGGTTGGATTATCAATTCAGCACTCAGTATTGATGGCAAGATGAGCTGTATCCTTCTTTGTATGAAGTAATGTGTAACTGGGGACTTATGAAGCCTCCCCACATTTTATAAGCCTTACTGTATGTCCTCCTGAGTTCTTAAGAGTAGATTTAAGTCTGTGCAGTCCTGATCCTGATTATTCATTTGGTTTGTCTTTGGAAGAAGCTTGTCAATATTGTGCTTACTCTTTACCCTGGCAGGCCCATTATAACTCAGTAGTAGACATACAACTGTAGGCAGGTAAAAATAAATAATTAGTCCAAATGAAATACTTGCCACCTATTTTCTTTTCCTTTTATTCAGGAGGATCTCCCCCGTCTTGTCGCCAAAAAGAAGCTCCCAAATTTCTTTTTAAACTCTCTTGAATTCAGAGAATTATGGGAAAGTGTGGTTGAGGAGAATAAAAGATCTGCTTGACAGAGTTTCAAAAGTGCAACAGGTTAGGGTAGGCTTTTGAAAAGGAATCTAGGAAGAAAAAATAGTGGATGTGTATCTCTGCATTAGGGACGCGGGTGGCGCTGTGGGTTAAACAACAGAGCCTAGGACTTGCCTATCAGACGCCGATCTGGGCGTTTAAAGGCAAGTTAGTGATGTGATAAAGCTTTCCTCATATTTAGGATGCAGAAGTCCTGAGTCTTGTCATAACTCTTCCCAGTTTTCTAGTTAAGGCTACTAAAACTTTGAGGGAGCAAGGATTGAACAATGCGTTAGACCAGGGGTCAGCAAACTTTTTCAGCAGGGGGCCAGTCCACTGTCCCTCAGACCTTGAGGACTATATCTTGAAAAAAAATATGAACGAATTCCTATGCCCCACAAATAACCCAGAGATGCATTTTAAATAAAAGGACACATTCATGTAAAAACATGATGATTCCTGGACCTTCCTCGGGTTGGATTTAGAAGGCGATTGGGCCGGATCCAGCCCCCGGGCCTTAGTTTGCTTACTCATGTCTTAGTCATCTTGGCTTCTGCATGTTCCTGGCTTGTTGAATAGCATCACATTCCCAGGCAAAACTAATGGTTCTGCTCAGTTAATGCTGCTGGTTTGTTAACTTGTCTTACGACTGCTAGTTAGCCCAGTTACTGTGTTGAATTGACAGTGTACACTCTGCTTACAAAATAGAATATCTGTTGCTTTTGTTTGGAAAGCACAGGCTGCATTTATTAACACAAAATGCTTGTTTTGTTGATTAAATAAAAATGGTCTTTCTGAAACATTGGTAAACCCTTGTGCATGTGCTCTTAAAAAGGGAATGTAAAAGCCTAATGCACTATTAATACTGTACCTGTATGATCCAAAGAGATTTTATAGGGTATTAAAGTTGCACTGTAAATGGCTTTGTAAAACTTTCCTGCTTATCCTAAACAAGTTGAAGCCACTGTTCCATAATCACATAGGATACTAATACATAATCCAGCTATTGCTTTACATCCCCCTCCCTTGAAATCTTTAGAAATGAAGGGGAAAAAATCTGTGCTTTAATCCTGGAGGCACCGTGTGCGAGTGACTCCCATGTTTTGAGAAATTGGTTGATTACCTGCCCTGGATGGGGCTGCACTTCCTTTTTAAGAGCAGATACGCAGCCTTGGGGGGCTTCTGGACTCTCTTTTGTCACTGGAGGCCCAGGGAGCCTCAGTAGCTAGAAGCACCTTTTACCAGGTGTGCCTGGTACAACACATACAGTCATACCTTGGATCCAGACCACCCTGGAACTCGGACGTTTTGGCTCCTGAATGCCGCAAACCCGGAAGTGATTGTTCCGGTTTGCAAACGTTCTTTTGGAACCCAAACGTCCGATGGGGCTTCCGTGGCTTCCAATTGGCTGCAGGAGCTTCAGCCAATCAGAAGCCGCACTTTGGTTTGCGAACGTTTTGGAAGTCGAACAGACTTCCAGAATGCATTCCGTTTGAATTCCAAGGTACAGCTGCACAACTGTTCTGCACCAAGAGAGCCTGACCACAGAAGTTTGGGCATCAGTGACTTAAAAACTGGATTACTGCAATGCACTCTATGTGGGACTTCCCTTGTGTTTGATCCAGAAACCGCAGTTAGTACAGCAGCTGATAGGAGTGAGACCCTGTCAGCAGATAACGCCTATGATCTGAAGTGGTTGCCGATTTGTTACTAGGCCAAGTTACGATGGGTATATAAAGCCCTTGACACCTTGTGTACTTTCAGGATTTCCTTCCTCGACCGCTTTGATACATTTTCAATTACTTGTTCTTTAACACTTCTTGATCATTTTAATATGGTTACTATCAAGCAGCATATAAATTTTGTGAAATAAATAAGATAAATGGAATATATCTGCTTGTGCTGGCACATGTTGTGTGCTTGTTCTCAGACCATCTCTGCTAGCATGGGAATTTTTTTGGATGAAATTGTTAGGTTTTCAGTTCTTAGAGGCTAAAACTAAACTTGAGACTGGCTGTTCCAACAGTTAAGTAGTGCAAAAGTACCCTAAGCACCCTTCAAAGTCAGCACAGATATATTCTGGTCTTAGGAAAATATGTTTGAAGTGGCCCAAACTTAAGTTTTTAGAAAATGCATATGGATGAAACATATATCTTTCGGTAAACAGATGCTTTCTTGGCTGTTTTCCTACATCACCATCCCCAGTTCTCAAATACATTTCAGAATAAAGAGCTTTGCTTATGGATGGCATTTAGCTGGCTGGGAGTGGCTATTCTTCCCTTCTTTCATTTTGTACTTTGTGGGCACGGATACCTGAATACAGATATTATACACATGAAGTGCACAGCAATGTGCAGAATTAGATTAACACCTTTCTAAAAACGGGGGGAAATCCTTTGCCAGCTGCTGCTTCTGAGGTGTTTTAGATGCACCTTAATTCTGTGTGTGACTTTATGGGGCATGCTTCTGAATATAAGAAGTAAACAGTGAGAATCTGCTCCCAACACACTGTAAGAAAGCTATGTGCTTTCTTTCTTTTTCTTTATGAATATTTTGTATGAACAGAGTATGTATGCCTTGAGTATGTTTGCCTTGCCTAGCGAATGGGGATCTTAAGGTAGCTTCCGGTATATTTAAACCACAGTAGAATAGACAGTAGGGATGCTGGTGGCGCTGTGGGTTAAACCAGAGCCTTAGGAGTTGCCGATCAGAAGGTCGGCGGTTCGAGTCCCCGCGACGGGGTGAGCTCCTGTTGCTCGGTCCCTGCTCCTGCCAACCTAGCAGTTCGAAAGCACGTCAAAGTGCAAGTAGATAAATAGGTACCGCTCCAGTAAACAGCGTTTCCGTGCGCTGCTCTGGTTTGCCAGAAGCGGCTTAGTCATGCTGGCCACATGACTCGGAAGCTGTACGCCGGCTCCTTCGGCCAATAAAGCGAGATGAGCGCCGCAACCCCAGAGTCGGCCACGACTGGACCTAACGGTCAGGGGTCCCTTTACTTTTACCTTAGAATAGACAGTGGCACACTCACACAATAGACAGTGGTACACTTAGAATGAAACCAGGTTTTGTGAGGAAAACAGGCAGTTCCCAGGCTCATGTACCCCTCTTAATGCTAATGAGGGACCAAGGGGACATTTGGTTAACAGCTGATTCTCCTCTGTGCATGTCCCAATTGCTATTTTTGCTTTGTTGCTCCAGCTAGTCTAGAAGACTCTGGGAGCATTTGTAGGGTGAGAATTAGTTGGCGGAAGAAACACCAAGCACCTCGATCCAAATGCCCTCTCCTCATTTTCATTTAGTGGCAGGCACATTTCGGAAACCTGTTTTGTGGCGTAACGTTCTGCCCTTATGATGGCACCACTTGACCTTGCACAGTAATTCTATGCTTTATTCAAAAAAGCAGTGTTTCCATGCATACTGTAAAACTAAACAAAGCAAGCATACAGAAGCACAACACAAAATCAGGAATAATGAGTGAGTGTGGATCCTTTTAATACTGGACCATGCATTTGAGAACCTTAAATCTCTACGCAAGCGGAAGGAAAACAAATAAAATACGGAACATTCGAGTTTGGAAGCAAAAAAACAATCCATGTGATCTAACTTCAAATTTTCCCAACAGCCCTTCTGTAAAATTAAGGCACATTTCAGAGTTAACAAACAAAAAGGTTTTTTGTGAGTTAAAAATATCTCTGAGGAATATCACCTGTTCTTTGGCAAGCATGCTGGATCAATTTCCGTGTCACCTGGCAGTTCTTTTGCTTGGGATGGCTGTAAAAAAAAAGTAAAAATACTTTCCTTTCCTTCCACTTTGATAATTAATTTTTAACGTGCCACTTTAATAACCTGCACACAAAGCAAAGGCTCTCCTTGTTAAAAAACAGACTGATAGCTGACTTGTAAGCTGTGTTGGTGCGTAACTTGACTGTTTCTCGCCATGCTATGAACTGCCCACTGTGTGCATGTGTGTAAAAAAGGTTAAGAGCCGCTGTAGCTGAATTGGGTGCCATGCTGTTATCAGACGAGGAGAGCAGTATTGTTCACCAGGTGCACGCCGTCCGCTCTGTAGAGGATTCCATCTTCATGGAGTCATCCCTTGATCCTCAGTTACTTGAAGACAGGTAACACAATCTTAACTTAATCTCTCCCTAGAGGAGAAACTCAGACAATGCCTTGCTCTAAAATACTTAGAACTAACCCCATGCTAGAAACAATTGCCATTAATCCGTTTGAAGTTCACCCCTGCCCAAAAAAAGATGTGGAGTTTGTCTGTAGGTGGTTTTGTACGTGGCTTCACTGATCGCCCGCAATAAATAGTCAAAGCACTTAATTTGCATGGGATTTCGAGATGTGCTTGAAGTGCTGCCTAGATCCCTGGAGAATCTGCTGTGGCCTCCTTGTGTAACAGTGTGTAGCAGTTGTATAATCCCTGCTTTTATTGAAGGAGCCCTGGTCATTTTTGAATTTGCACTCTGAAACCTGCTCTATCTGTTAGAGTGTACGTGCACTTGGATGTCTGCCTCGTGTACTTTAGAAGTTTCCCCATTATTTCTAATTTTGATTTTAAAACGCCTAGGCCAGAAAATTCTTTCTAGCCTTTTGTTCTATAGGGCAGTCCTAAATCAGTTCCATAACACTCAATTTGAGAATCGCTGTGCCTTGAACTAAGGTCGCTGCAGTGACCTTTTTGCTTGAGACCGTGTCTGTCGCATTGTGGTAAGCCACCTGATTTTAGCCAGGCTAGCTGAGCATGCTCACAAAATGGTGCGTGATGGGAGCTTCCAGGTCACTGGTTGTGTGTTTTCCTTTGGTCTTGTCAAGCTCATTGTGGCTTCCTTTCATCTACCATACCCATGCTCTTCTGTTGCATTTTGTTTTCCTCGTTTGATATCAAGGCCTGGCTCACTAACCTCTTAGCTCACATTACTGTTTTTACAGCATTATGAGTCCTCCAGTTGTGCCATTACTACACATGGGCCAAAAATGAAGAGGAGGAGGGAGGGCGATAATTTTGTAGTTGTCTACTGTACTAAGAAAATGTTGTTAACAAGTTTTTTTGAAAGACGACTTGGATTGAAGTTTTAAGGAGACATGCAAGAACATAAAAATATAATGCAGTCCCAGCAAACCAGGAAGCAAATGGGAATATTGCAGTTATAAAATAGGAAAATAAAATTGTAAAAAAACTGCTCTTAACAACAACCACATGAAAGCCACCCAAGAGCACTTTTCCAGCACCCCTCTCTAGGTGTTTTGCGAAGCTGATGATTACTGTAGCCTGGGAATCACCAGCATGGGTTTGCGCTTATGTTATCTAAATCAGTCCTTGGTATCCGTAGAAACAGCTCCAGAGGGGAAGGGGTGGGCGCTAGGGAGAAGAGGGTAGACCTAGGAGGTTAAAATACCTATAGCCGGCCCTGATTGTGTGTTGTTTTGATATGATAAATACATTAACAGGCATTTTGCTGCTCTAGCTTTTGGAAAGTATTACACTTGTCAGTTCAAAATGGCCCATTTCATTGCATGAGAAAATAACAGGTTAAATTGTCAAAAGTCCCCCCAAAATGGGAGTTCAAGCATTTGAAATGATGGCAAGACAATTTTAACACATCGACTGCAATTCTTGAGCCCAATGCACCAGGAGATAATTATTGGTTATATCTTAGTGTGTAATTCTGCACCAACTTTCTATAGCCAAAGTATTTCCGCAAGTCTGCTTTTCCCATTTTGAGAATTTTCTTGTAGCTCCAATCAGCGGAGGCTTTCGCCAGTGGTGGAGGGGCAAACAGCCACTGCCAGTTCCCTCTTGAAGCCCCCAGCCACTTGCACTGTTCCAGAGGGTCTCTCGACCCTGCAGAACAGATTTCTAAGGCTCAATGGGGGCAGTCTGCAAAATACTTCCAGCTCCACCCCTTTAAGCCAGCAATAGCTTCTACTGGATTAGTGTCTGTGCCATATATTAGCCTCTCAAATGAATGCATGAATCATACTATCTTACGTTTGATTATCACTTCTTTCTAGACTGCTTTGGGATCACAGGGCTGTTCATATTAACAGAACAGCAAACAGTACAAGAAAATCACTGAAGCCAACATATGCATTGAAACCCAGAAGTTCAAACACATTGAAAGTGTCCATCAGCAGATCTGTATTAATGATCCAGCACGAAACATCAAGCCTAGATAAATGAAATATATCTAAAGCTTTCTGTGAAAACTCAGCAGTGAGGGTGACTGGCACTCCTCCAAGGGAAGGGAGTTCCACAGATGGAGCACCACCACAGACAAGACCCTATCCCATGTCACAGGGCAACAAGCAGGACTGCAAAAACAGCCTCCCTTATAGATCTTAAGGCCTGGGCCAACAGATACAGGGGCAGGTCCTTCCTGTATCTGGGCACTAAGTTGTTCAGGGCTTTATAAGTTGATATCAACACGCTGAATTGAGCCAAATTTGAGAATAGGTGTAATATGATTCCACCTAATACTCTAGCTGAAGCTTCTAGACCATTTTCAATGGAAGTCCTACACACCTCCAGGCATGAGGCTACCAAAGCGTGGGTCACTGTGGCAAGACAGTCCTGCTCCTGGAATAGCCGGATGCCGGTGGCACTGTGATCTAAACCCCTGAGTCTCTTGAGCTTGCCAATCAGAAGGTCGGCGGTTTGAATCCCCACGATGGAGTGAGCTCCCGTTGCTCTCTCCCAGCTCCTGCCAACCTAGCAGTTTCAAAGCACGCCAGTGCAAGTAGATAAATAGAGTACTGCTGCGACGGTGTTTCCGTGCGCTCTGACTTTCGTCACTGTGTTCTGTTGCACCAGAAGCGGTTTAGTCATTCTGGCCGCATGACCCGGAAAGTTGTCTGTGGACAAGCGCCAGCTCCCTCGGCCTGAAAGCAAGAAGAGCACCGCAACCCCATAGTACCCTTTGAGTGGACTTAACCAGCCAGGGGTCCTTTGCTTTTACCTTTACCTGTTCCTGGAATAGCTGGAGCAGGAAATAGCCACTTATTGCCACTGAGGCCAGCTGATCTTCCAGTGACGCTATTGGATCCACAAGTACCTCCAAGCTACATACCTGCTCTTTGAGAGGGATCATGATTTTGTCCAGGCAGTTCATCTCCACATTTCCTGGACACAGGAACTACTCATAAGTTCTTCCGCCTTATCAGTATTCAGTCTCCGTTTACTCACCCTCGTTGAGCCCTTTACTGTCTCCACGCAATAAGTTTGATTCATCAAATGATAATTTCAATTATATCAAATTGGTTTTTCCTGTAACTGAGCAGTGCTTTGAAAAGTTGGAACAAAAGCATTGACTCCTAAGATTTTACAAGAAATAAAATTGAGTTTGTGTAACTGGATTGAAACTGACTCGTGTAATAGATTTCCAAAAGCAGGCTTATCTGTGTGTTTTCTTTCTGGTGTTGCCACTGCAAAATCAGTTACTTTTTTTTTTTATGCTCTTCGTATTGCAGGCATGTGACGCAAGCAGACCTCAAGAGCTCCACCTTTTGGCTTCGAGCGAGTTTTGGTGCTACAGTCTTTGCCGTTTTGGGCTTTGCCATGTACAGAGCATTACTAAAGCAGCGATGATCTGGAAGAAAAGCACGTTTCTCGCAGGGGAGGGGCCTACCAAAAGGGAAAGAAAAAGAAACTTTTATGTACATTCTAAATCCGCTAGAAATATTTATATATGCGAGTTACTTTATTACTTGTAATTCATGGATAAGATTATTTTAAATGATAGCTCTAAACTTGCAGTATTGCGATGGTTGTGGAAGATGTTTTTGCATTACTGTGGCTAACTGAAAATGGCTACATTTGTTAAGGCCCAAAGGGAATTATTGTAAATATAACTTGTATATATTAAGGCTGCGAGCCGTAATGTCCCCCAAAGTTATTATAATTGGCATTAATAGATGTTTCAAATGGAGTGAGCGAGAGTGTAATTAGAATTTGTTTTAAGCAATGTAGGTTCAAGTCCAGGATCACCATTCATTTATTTATTTCACAGGTGTATGATGTTCTCTCTTTGGGCTCACAGTGCTTGAGGGAGGGCTGAGTTCCCTCCTCTTTCAGTAACTGAACTGCTCCTTTACCCCACAGATCTTATTTCACAAGTGTTTCATTCCCACTGCAGCTTTTATTGGACTTGGATTGATTATTTTTACATCCTAGGTTAAGCAGCAAAATGTGCCGCAGGTCAAGGATATTGGGGGGGGGGGGGGAGAGAGCTGTGCATTCCCTCCAATAGAAGAGCAGCAAGCATCATCCGTGTGTTTGTCAGAATCTTGACTCTTGTGTGCCATTCCGCAACTCTCTCGTTTCCCACTCTGTTGTGTTTTGCAGACTTTTCAAAGGGGCAATCAATTTGTATATTACAACTGTTTATAATTCCAAAGTGTTTTGTTTCATCCTCACTTCCGCAAGCCATTCTCCCAAAAGCTGGGCGTATGGGGTAGAGCCGAAATATTACACAGTGCTTTACTCTCTACTTGGTAGATTAGTTGCATGGTTTGCACTGCGTCCTATACTTCGCTGGAATTACCTGTAGGTGGCATTTTTGAACAAAAAAGAAGGTCAGGAAACCTCATAAGCGGAAATTCCTCACTGTCGAACCTATTTCTCTCCCCCCCCCCCCCCCAATCACTGGCCTTTTCAAGTATTTCAATAAATAATTCTACTGTGCTGTGTTTTGAACGCTCATTCTTGTGCTTTTCTAAGCGGTATTGATTCAGTGTGCACAGCAATGATCACGGTTCCCCGGCACTATAGCACAATCCAAAGGCTTAAAAGAAATGTTTAAACCTGTCTAAGAAATGCTGAACTCTCGCTTAGTTCAAATCTCTGCTCAGTCACAACTCTCACTGGGTGATGTTGGCTAATCACCACTAGGGCTGTTAACATAAAAATGGGGGAAATTCAAGAGGGCCCAGGAGGAAGAGCAGAACTGCTTGTAGGCCTAGAACAGTTACCGGCAGTAGAGCTCAGTGGGTAGATATCAGTCCCTGGCATTGCTAGCTGCCAGACGGTCCTGAGCTAGGCAGACTGATGATCTGACTCTGCAAAAGGCAACTTTCTGTGTTCCTGTTCATGCATTACACAGTTTCCACTGGGAAACTCCCCATGAACAATAGAGGAGTTTTGGCCATACTGTGTGAATTGAGAAGAACACAGTTCTAGCAGCGCAGTGACTGGCCTGGGCTTTCAGGCATTAGAAACCCCCAGAATGCTTGCTAGGCACACATGAGAACTGGAAGACCCTTGTGAAGAACTCGCGGCCTTTTATCTGTTGAACCCCCTCCCCATATCATGTGGCTGTAGTTCCATTTCAAAAGATGTAAATGGACAACTTTCAGCTAATGTTTCAGGCAGCCGGCTCCTTGAAAAGGTGGGCACCACTGCCATTACCTTAGTTCAGAGTGTTGGAAAAGGTGGTTTTGGGGACCCCTTTCAGCTTCCATTTTGTTCACAGTGAACGGCATGGTTTCA
This sequence comes from Podarcis tiliguerta, assembly GCF_965153285.1. Lineage (NCBI taxonomy): Eukaryota > Metazoa > Chordata > Lepidosauria > Squamata > Lacertidae > Podarcis > Podarcis tiliguerta. The sequence continues at coordinate 102,440,514 of NC_139535.1, read as the reverse complement.
GAAAGCCAATTAAGCACTACTTTGCTCCTATAGCTTAGGTTGGATTTTGTCTGCCCACGTATCAGCTGTTAGGAATGCCATGAGATTTTGATACTCAGAAAACATCGTTTAAGACTTAGCTCGGATTTCTATACCATAATTACCAGGAAGCTGCTGCTCATAGCACTGCTCTTTGGAGAACTTGGTTTTGTAAAACGTGGGAGTTCCCCTTCATGTCTTTTCATTACAAATGGATCTGTAGAATCTCCACAGAATTGTTGATGCTGGCTTATAGGAGGAAACTTGGTTGCCAGGAAGGAAGAAAAAGCACTAGACATTAGCAATGAGAATTCTAGCTGTACATCCTAATTACAGATTGCTGAGCATTGGACAACTTGAACATGAGGGTATATATATATATCCCCTACTGTAATACTGTGCTTGTATGACTAGTGGCTGCTATCATGGGGATGGAATCATTCTCGTGGATAAAGGAATGGGAAGCAGCTGAATTCTTCATATATGCAAATGCTTTTGCAAGGAGCCAAGTGAATTCTGCTTGTGGAAGGCAGAATGATAAATAGGTTTCATGCCATGAGGTGTGGGGAACATGGAGCAAGAGGAATTAATACGATTCTGTTCCCACAGTGAGACACACAAATGTCCTTTGCAGCTAGTGCCTTATACTGGTTCCAACCCAAGCATGGTCTGCTCTGAAAAGTAGAGGTCCTTTCTAGGCCTACTTCAGGTGCTGGGAAATTAATTTAAAATAGGGTTTCAGTGTTAATAGAATCATCAGCTGAAAATCTCAGACTCTGTTAAGACCTGGGGCCTAACTGGGCCTTGCCTCCATGTCGATTCCAATGCCAAACCTGTTACATTTATCTTGTGGGGAGCTTGCTAATCTTGCACTGGAAGCTTCCTTACTACCTCAGTTGCTGTGTTATAAAATCATTTCCCATGCAGTTTCAAGTACCATGAAAATAGAAACATTTGTTCATGGTGTTTGCGGGGGGGGGGGTGAGAATAACACCTGGCAAGATATCTATGCTCAATATACTATGAACAATTTATTGTTGTTAGCCGCTCTGAGGCCGGCTTTGGCTGCGGAAGGGCAGGATATAAATAAAAATTATTATTATTATTTATTATTATACAGTCATACCTTGGAAGTCGAACAGAATCTGTTCCAGAAGTCCGTTTGACTTCCAACACGTTCAAAAACCAAAGTGCAGCTTCTGACTGGCTGCAGAAAGCTCCCAAAAAAGTTCGAAAACCGGAACACTCACTTCCAGATTTTTATTGTTCAGGAGCCAAAACGTTAGAGAACTAGGCTGTTCAACTTCCAAGGTACAACCGCATACCTTATTTTTCGCTCTATAAGACGCACCAGACCATAAGACGCACCTAGTTTTTGGAGGAGGAAAACAAGGAAAAAATATTCTGAATCCCAGAAGCGAAAGCAGCGATCCCTCTTGCTGTTCTGGCTTCTGGGATAGCTGCGCAGCCTGCATTCGCTCCATAAGAGGCACACACATTTCCCCTTACTTTTTAGGAGGGAAAAAGTGAGTCTTGTAGAGCAAAAAATACGGTAAATAAGTGCAAAAGTACAAGCTGAATGTGAGTGGCCTTGCTACATCTGTTTTTAGTCAACATGGGAAAATGCCATGTACTCATCTGGATAGATGTGTTTCCCCATCAGGTTTTCTACTTTTTCCATTAAAAAAAACCCACCAACCGTTTTTCTTGCTTCTCTGCTTAAAACATTTGCTGCGAGTTTGTACGCTTGGTGCCGGCTGACTTTGCTTTCAACAAGAATCGAGATAGGATGCAGATTGCCATGGCAATGTGTGAAAATAGCTTTTCACATCAGCCAGTTGCTATATCTGGTTTTTGGCAGATGGGAATGCAGTAGCTGATTGGTGCTTGAGAAAGACGGTGTGAAGGAGCCAGCCGAAAGACAATACGTAGCAAGCAGAACATGCAGGTCTACCCGTTAGGTGGAACAGACTTCCAAATATATGTTCACGTTGCTTCTGGAGCTCTGTAAACATTTCCCCTAATTGGTATCATATTTGGGCTTTAAGGACAATGCCACAGCATGTTAGAGTAGCAAGATGAAGTATAGGATACTTGCAATTAAACAAGAATACAAATAGAACTGGCTCTTAGGGATGTGGGATGTAAGTTACTGTAGTGTGAAACCTGGCTCTTGGTACCATTTCCATTTCACTGGCAATGCAACCTCCCTCCATCTTGCACTTTCTCCTCTCCACCTTATACCAGCTACCTAGAGAAAGCTGGCAGGGTGCCATGTGCTGTGCCCCCCCGCTGATCTGGCTTGACAAGTTTCTCAGAAAGAGACAGGGATGCAATGACAGCAAATCACCACAAGCCCACATGATGCTCTGACGTTTTGCCTTGAAACCACCTGCACCGTTTCTGCTTCAGGTGTTGAAACTGAGAATAAACATCTCTGTTGGAGTTTCACCTAAGGAGAGAGGCCACTTAATGCTTTAGCGGTCCAGATTTAATGCCAGATATGGATAGGGTTTTGAAACTTGACAACGGGCTACTAGGCATGGCCCTCCATTGGGTGGTCCTTGATGATTTCAGCTGGTGCAGAACACCGTCACGGCCTGCCTCTTCTGCTGCTTGCATTGGTTCCTTGTTTTCTACACACAACAATAGGTACCATTTTTGACCTGCCTTGTTCTTGATGACTCGGCCCTTAGTGGTCTTGGATAACAAGTCTTCTATCTTTGTTGTATCATCGTGACCTTGACTCTCCATTGAGATTTCTCTTCGCCCATCAACTTTAAAATCAAAATGCGCTCTTGGGAGACAGCTATCCCAAATCCCATTCTCTCAGTAAAGGTAAAGGGACCCCTGACCATTAGGTCCAGTCGTGGCCGACTCTGGGGTTGCGGCGCTCATCTCGCTTTATTGGCTGAGGGAGCCAGCGTACAGCTTCCGGGTCATGTGTCCAGCATGACTAAGCCGCTTCTGGCGAACCAGAGCAGCACACGGAAACGCCATTTACCTTCCCACCAGAGCGGTACCTATTTATCTACTTGCACTTTGAGGTGCTTTTGAACTGCTAGGTTGACAGGAGCAGGGACCGAACAACGGAAGCTCACCCTGTCGCGGGGATTCGAACCGCCGACCTTCTGATCGGCAAGTCCTAGGCTCTGTGGTTTAACCCACAGCGCCACCTGCATCCCTGGCTATGGGTATTCCATAGCCAGGATTAATTAAGCAGCTTCTTGCAGTTTTCTGCATTGCTGCAGTCACATACCTGGTCCAAGTTCTCTTACCACAGAATGCCTCTAATGCAGGGATAGCCCACATTGCTGCTCCCCATGATGTTAAAAGTACAGCTCCCGTCTTCCCTTGCCATTGCGTGTGCTGATTGGGACTGAGGGGGGTCCACTGACACTTGGGGGGTTACCACCTTGCCTACCGCTGCTCTTGGGTGTACTTTGTCTGCAGCTGCCAGGAAACAAGGTGAAAAGGGGGGGGGGTTTGTCCTGTCCTGTGACACGTAAGTCTCTCTTGGCAGGCAACAGGGCAGGGGCAGCCTATAAGTATATAGGCTTTTGGTCAAACCTTGAGAATTTTCCATCATTCAAGCCTGCTCAACCTCAATTACAGGTAAGCAACTGATTTATCATCATCATTATCATTATTTGAATTGATATACTGCCCTATGCCCAGAGATCTACAAAATTTACAAAATGTGCAGTACGTATAAAGCTTGCGGTGAATTTTTTAAAAATTAGCTTATGTAGTGGTGCCTGGTTGCCGCCTGGTGGCAGTGTGGCTTTGAAATGTCTGCATGCTTTTCAGCTTCTGCCTTGGTCCTCTTGGTTTGCGTAAGAAACCTGGTTTAATTGCACATTCTTTTCTCCCTCTAATACCTTCTGCTAATTATGCATTTGCTTTATTTTTAAAAAAACTTCCATAGCAAGTCTTACGCCACAGGAAGGTGAACTTTTGTCATCATGGTTATTTATTTGTTCCTATTATTGCTTCGTTAGCCAGAAATGGGACTCTTGACACACACAGGGTGCCTCCAGCTACAGTGGAAAAACACTTCCCCCCCCAGAACACAGTGGCATCAGATCTATTTTTAGCGTTTTTCCTGTGCTGTAAACACCAAAGGTTTTCCCCCTTGGGGCAGAAGAGGCGCTGCAGAATTCCATCACAGAGTTAAAAATTACTTTTAAGATCACCCAAGACCATTCTTTCCTGCCACTTTGCTTCTGTTAGAATGGGGGTGGGAAACTTGAGGCCTCGCCTGATATCGGACTCCATTCAGCCCCAGCCAGAATGATCAAGGATGCCAGGAGCTGGTTAGAGCATGGTGCTGATAACACCAGACTTGCAGGTTTGACCCCTGTATGGGACAGCTGTGTATTCCTGCATTGCAGGGGGTTGGACTACATGATCCTCAGGATCCCTTCCAACTCTATGATTTCTATGGAAATGAGTTGCACTTTTTCTTTGACAACGCATGGAGGGCTGCAGGTCCCTCTTCCTTGAATAAGGGACACCATCTAATCCACTTTATGGATGCAGGTTTGCTGCTGAAGGAGGGAAACACATTCTCAGAAGTGAGCCAAGCAGCCTCAAACTCTGCCTTTGAAACCCAATATTTAAATATCACTTGACTGTAGTAGGATCATGCCTACTCTTTTGTATTACAGTGGTACCTCGGATTAAGAACTTAATTCGTTTTGGAGGTCTGTTCTTAAGCTGAAACTGTTCTTAACCTGAAGCACCACTTTAGCTAATGGGGACTCCTGCTGCCGCCGCGCCGCCAGAACACAATTTCTGTTCTCGTCCTGAAGCAAAGTTCTTAATCCGAGGTACTATTTCTAGGTTAGCGGAGTCTGTAACCTGAAGTGCATGTAACCTGAAGCGTATATAACCCAAAGTACCACTGTATTAGATTTGGAATAAACCTGGTTTGCTACTGAGGAAAAATTAGAAGCTCCCTTGAATCATTTTGGGAAAGATAAGATACGGCGTGCAGTGGTTTCTCTGCTAGCCGCTAATATGCACTCTGATCTGCCTCCAGATGGAACCAGTATTTTTCTTAAAAACCCAACTTCCTCTTGATTCCTGGACCGACGTCCACTTTAACAAATGTTCTGTTCTAACGGAACAACTGTAAACTCAGCAACATCCATTGCGGTTTCCACTTCTTTCCTGATTTACAGCCTATTCTGCAATGCAATGTACATTGCTTAGGATGGTGTGGGGAGTCTTTAGGGAAAAAGAAAGAAAGAAAAAAGCCTGCTTTATCAATCCTTGTCTCTCTCACATGCTCATGCAAATTCCACCAACCAATAAGACAGAGCTGTATTAAAGCAATGTCACACTGCATTGGATTATTATTTTTTAAAGTGCTCTGCCGCATCAGTTTTGTTCCAGTTCTCTGCAGTTGCTATTTCAATTAATGAGGCTACTCCAAGGAAGGCGGGTGGGAAATTAATTTTGGAACTGAACTAAAGCCGAGGCTGGCAAAAGGAAGACGGTTCTCAATAACAAGTTGTCCTTAACCAAGGGGAAGAGGAGGCTGACATGCTCTGCAAAGGACTTGGTTTGGCCTCAGAGGAGCATGAGCTGTAAAAATAGTTACAGGTCTCACAAATCGTGCAGCAAGCTGTCTTAGACCATTGGGGGGGGGGAGATCCAAGCAGCAACAGCAGGGTATTATATTTGGGTGCTTCCAGACTCTTGTTAATTTTGAGTGGGATTCAATCACACGCTAGCAAATTCAGGGCTGTAGGAGATGGGTCACGCACAACAAACTCACCCCCCCCCCAAAGACTGCATTTTGCCGTGAGGAAAGTGGTGCGAACATGGTAGAAAGTTTTGGATAACGCTGCAAACCAATCGGGATGAATTCTCAAGAAAAGGTCATCTGGGGAAATGCCCTTTATTAGGGCCAAACTGAATGCAGTGGTACCTCGGGTTACATACGCTTCAGGTTACAGATTCCACTAACCCAGAAATATTACCTCGGGTTAATAACTTTGCTTCAGGATGAGAACAGAAATCACGTGGAGGCAGCGAGAGTCCCCATTAGCTAAAGTGGTGCTTCAGGTTAAGAACGGAACTCTGGAACGAATTAAGTACTTAACCCGAGGTACCACTGTAGTCACAAAGTAGGGAGCAAGCTTTTCTGCAATCTGGATGTTGTCTTCAGCCTGGATGTTAAGGAACTTGAACAGCAAAAGGAAGGAAGCGCAAAATACCTTGCTTGGCCTCCCAAAATGTCCCAAGTCTTAAAGTGGAATGGAGGAGAAGAAGGAGGGATTTTGCAGATTTAGTGAGATTAGACCATGCCTGCTGCAACAATCTCCAGTCCCAGCAAGGCATAGTGGGGCACAGGAATAATACTGACTTCCCTTTCGAACCAGAATGTGTATCTAACATTTATGGATGGTGCATTTTTTAAGTGCTTCAGAGAATCCCCACACTTGGTCATCAAGGGGTTGGGGCGGAATATCTCTGTTTACTAGGTAACACACACACACACACTACTCACTTTTGGCTTCTATTGACTTTAAACGATGCAACATAACTTTTAACCTAGCTTAAATAAGTATTGGAACATCAAACCAACCCTTCAAAAATAAATAAATCCCACCGTATTTTATTGATCTCAATTGCATCAGTTTATTGCTCAATCATTAACTGACCACCACTATATGTTCAAATAGGCACCACATAATTAACTACCTTTCATAATGGTGCTACATGCTTAGAAATGCCTAATCATATATATGTTATTTGTTGTTTGATTACATTCACCTTGTTTCTTTGCCCTCATTTAATGCTAACTGTTATCTATATGTCACTAGTAATTGTGAACGGACTCATTGCATCTTGCACACACCATTTCTCAACAAATTTATTCTCCAGCTGCTTTCTCTCTTTGTTAACTTAATATATTTCCCAGATTCTTATTAACCAGGCTACTATTGTGGAAGCATCTAGCTTTTCTTCCATTTTTGGCAAATGGCCATTCAAGCATCTGTTAGCAGATTCATTGCCATTTCTAGGTCTTGGGATACCAGTCTTTTAAGATGTCCAAAACATGCAATTAAAGGACCTTTTGGTAGTTAACATCCAATGTTGCTGTTGTTGTTGTTGTATCCAATGATTTTATTATTATTATTTCTGTCAAGAGAAAAGCAGTGACAAACCAGCATCTTAAAAAGCAGAGACATCACCTTGCCGACAAAGGTCCGTATAGTTAAAGATATGGTTTTCCCAGTAGTGATGTGTGGAAGTGAGAGCTGGACCATAAAGAAGGCTGACTGCCAAAGAATTGATGCTTTTGAATTATGGTGCTGGAGGAGACTCTTGAGAGTCCCATGGACTGCAAGAAGATCAAACCTATCCATTCTGAAGGAAATCAGCCCTGAGTGCTCACTGGAAGGACAGATCCTGAAGCTGAGGCTCCAATATTTTGGCCACCTCATGAGAAGAGAAGACTCCCTGGAAAAGACCCTGATGTTGGGAAAGATGGAGGGCACAAGGAGAAGGGGATGACAGAGGACGAGATGATTGGATAGTGTTCTCGAAGCTACCAGCATAAGTTTGACCAAACTGCGGGCGGCAGTGGAAGACAGGGGTGCCTGGCGTGCTCTGGTCCATGGGGTCACGAAGAGTCGGACACGAGTAAACAACAACAACAATTTCTGTCAAGACTGCATCTCAGTATTCTACAATTTTTTAACCTATCCAAAGAATATGTCGTGCATAGATTGCCAATGTGCAATCTCTGGCTTTCCCTGGTACCCACAGGGTTCCATCCATCCCCCTGCCCTTCTTCCATACTCTGAAAGAAGCCATCTTCACCCAATAGAAGCCGTTCCCCCTCAAATTCTCACAAAAGTGTAAAGAGACTGGTTATTTCTGCCCCTGCTGCGAACTCACAGCAACCAGTGTCCAGAGAAACCTGGAGCGAGCACACGGACATGACTTTTTTTGGTGCTGATTTGTGGAGAAAGATAAACAAGATACATTGCGAATCGAAGGACCACATTTTGATCTTCCACATCCCAAGACATAGCATTTAAAGATGGATGGTCCCTGCTCTGCCGCTTGTTTCACCTTCCTTCTCACGCTGTCATCGTTCCTCCCAGAATCTGACTTGATTGATGTTGCTGAGAGAAAAGTGTTTCCTTCCTCTTGTCTCTGACAAACGACAAACATGATGCACAATGCGACAGATCAAACACAGGGAACACTTAGGGTCTTCTTTGAAAGGAGAAAATCTATCGCAGGCCAAGTGCAGCCAATTTCTATAGCATTTGCCCCGCCTTGCACATAAACACACACCTCTCTCATCCAAAATGGTGGGCATTTGGCTGGGGAAATCTTTTTTTAAAAAAAGAAGTAATTGTGAAATATTTTTAGTGTCTAGATCCTAGATTTGCAGGTGAGGAAAAAAATGTATTTGACCTTAAATAGCTGCGGCAGGCATGGTCCAGATCTTGCTAGTTTCCAATTCCTACTAATCCTACATTTCTCTGACGAATATAGGGGTGCCCTATTCAATAATAATAATAATAATAATAATAATAATAATAATAATAATAATAGTATTATTTATACCCCGACCATCTGACTGGGTTGCCCCAGCCACTCTGGGCAGCTTCCAACATATATAAAAACATAATAAAACAACCTTTTTAAAAAACCCTATACAGGGTTGCCTTCAGAAGTCTTCTAAAGGTTGTGTAATTACTTCTCTGCTTGGCTTTGGGGGGTCATATAACTCTATACCCTCCAACATTTCTCTGATGAAAATAGGGGAATAATAATAATAATAATAATAATATTGTCTCTGGAAAATAGGGACACTTAGAAGGTCTGCCATCCCTCTCTTATGGGAAAGACGGCATTCGTTGTGTGTAGTAATCTTCTCTTTAGATCTACCGAGAATGCTTTCTGGATTCTTCCATTGGTGGGCAAAGGCGGACCTTTGTGTTTTACATCACTAAATAAAAGGGTGTTTTTGCAGGTGCTATATGTCATATCACAGAGCTCCTACCAGATGTCAAGGAAATAAACAACTATCTAACTTTTAGAAGACATCTGAAGGTAGACATGTTTAGGAAAGTTTTTAATGTTAGATGTTTTATCGTTTTTTTAATATTCTGTTGGGAGCTGCCCAGAGTGGCTGGGAAAACCCAGCCGGATGGTTGGGGTACTAATAATAATAATAATAATAATAATAATAATAATAATAAATTAATTAGAGAGGCTCTGTGCTGGCCGTTGAGGGGTGGCTTTTTCCACCGGCCTTGCCCCACCTTCCAGCCCTAGGAGCCTTCATGAGGGAGCTCCTGAAGGGGATACTTTGACCTATCGGTAAGCTATATTCTTACTTAAACCTTTGCGTATGATAAATTAGCTGTTGCTTTTTTATTATTATGTTTCTGCGTTGGGTTGCAGCGATATCATATGTCTTGTGTACCATTTGGAGTTTTGTTTCGTTTTTTGTGCGTGAAGCGCTTTTGAGGGCAGATGGACTTGTGGGAAAGGTGAGATATGAACAAACTGGCCATTAAAAAAGCCTACAACCCCAAACCCAAAGGCAAAACCAAAACCAGTCTTTCTGCTGAAATACTTTCTCCTACACAAGTGTTGAAAGGCCGGCCAGTCTGTCAATGTTTATTACGGCAAACATCCTGCATAAGTTGAAAGGCCTGGTTTATTTGACCGCCTCTTTGAGGCCCTTTGGGCTCTATATTGTGTTCAGGGCCCCCTCAGAGGGTTCAGGGCAGGCTATGTTGCTTGGCCATGTGACAATCACACAAAACACACAAAAAGCTTTGTGCTCCCTCAGTACCTCAATCTCGGTTGTGGAATTCGCTCCCCACAGAAGTATGTCCTGCTTTTTCACTATACATCTCTCTCAAATGTTCCACATAAACATTGCCGGATTTACGTATATGCCTAACAAGCTATAGCTTAGGACCCCACTCTCTTGGGGGCCCCAAAAAAAGTTTAAGGGGAAAAAACCTGGATGTACATTTCCAAAATCTAATATAAAAAAACAAATAAAATAAAACCTCCATACAGCAAGTGTTTGGTGTTGTGTAGGCTCCTGTGATGTAAGTCATGGGCCCCGCCTGCTAGTCTGCTCCCTAAAATATCACTGGTTTGCTCATTTCTATATCAATTACTTTGATAAAATACATGTTTTGTTATGTGCAAATGACTTTAGATACCTTTTAGCTTCATTACCATGTAGTATGCAACACAAAAAAACAGCGACAATTTGTTGTTGACAAAGGACAGCCTGACATATAAAGGGCCCCATTACCTTCAGTAGTTTAGGGCCTCATCAAACCTAAATCCGGCCCTGCACATAAATTCCATTTAAAAAAAAAAAAGAATTGACTTCCTATTCCATTTTCTGCAATGTTTATCTTATCCCCTCCCCCTTTGCTGCACCCCCATCTTACCTCTTTTAAAACGTAGTCATAACGCAATAATCTTTCATTGTTCTGTCGCTCGCAGTTCGAAACCTGCATTCAACATACAGCTTTTGGCAAATGCTGAAGACAAGCTTCTTTATTCCTGGCTTTTGGCACCTGAGTCGTGTGTTTTCAGGACACGAATATAATCCGTTCTTGCGACTATAACCTGTTTTTTATTCTGAATTTTAAGTTGTTGTAACCTGCCCTGGGATTTGCTGGTGAAGGGCTGTTTTTTTGTGGGAAAGTACTTTTAAACATTTTTTTCCAATTCATTATGAATCCCCCCCCCCCAATACTCTTTTACCACTTTACAGGTGCACCACAAAAAATGGCAAGTTGACCGCCACCACTTCAATAAAATCCCTGCCTATTCCATGGCTTCCCCTCGAGTTGCTATGGCTGTCATCTACATGCTAGTGATCACTGTAGGAGCACATATGGCTTTGGGTTTTGCCAATGGACAGGGTTTGTGCGGGGGCACAATTTATGTGAACCAGCACTTATTAAACCGCTGACATTGGGGCTTGTGGGCTTCTGACAGGCACCTGGTTGGCCACTGTGGAAACAGAATGGTGGACCAGAGGAGCCATTATTAGGTTCTTATAAACAGGAACATCTGTCTGTATAAAAGGATCCACACAGTGTTTCAAATAAATGGGGCTTCGGAGCAGTTGGGCAGATCCACACCGTACATTTCAAGAACATTAAACACACATGACTCCCCCCAAAGAATCCTAGGAACTGTAGTTAGTTAAGCATTCTGCACATTGCAACTCTGTGAGGGGGAAACTACAGTTCCCAGATTATTAAAAAGATTGGGGGGGGGGGGAATCATCTGCTTTAGATGTGTGGTGTGCACAAACATGAGGTCACAAACGCACCAGCAACCTCATGAGCTTTTCTCACTGCTCTTTGGCGCCTTCATTTGAGAGCCAACTCTTGGTGCTGACAGGATATATGGCTGTTTTGGGGCTACCCTAAAGCTGAGGAGAAACAGAGCCCCCCTCCTCTTTCCTCGTCTCATCTAGAAAGCTCCTCTATGGGAAAATATCAAAGAGAATGGCTCTTTCTCTTTTTTGTCTTTCTGAAGCAAGGTCTTCAGAGGCAGAAGACCTCCATGGGGAAGGAAGAGGGTTTATTTAAGAGCTAGGAGAACATCGAATCACTCAAGGCGGGGGGAACGGGGATGGATGGACCAAAAGGTACCCCTGCTGCTGTTGCGCCGCTGCCTGTCTTTTTAAAGCCAGTTTCCTTTAGAGCAAGAAGCAAGCTGTGTAGATGCTTTTAAGAAAGAAGAAGAACTGGTCAACAACTTTTGCACAGGGCACCACATGGGAAGAAGAATCTGTTGGTTCTATTCCAAGGAGAACAAAGGGGCAAACAGAGGAGAGGAGCCCTGCTTGTGGGCAGGAGGAGGAGGAGGAATTGAGGATTTCATTTGTGGAGAAAGAGAAGCAGAGCCTCGCAGATTCTCCAGAGCCTAGAAAACATAGCAGGCAGGGCAGCCGCAAAGGTTGCCAACAAATCGGGGGGGGGGGGGGGAGCTGCTGGATCTGCTCTTGCACGGAAGGTTTGATATGCAGAAATCAGCATAATAGTGCTCATTTGATTACAGTGGTACCTCGGGTTACATACGCTTCAGGTTACAGACTCTGCTAACCCAGAAATAGTGCTTCAGGTTAAAAACTTTGCTTCAGGATGAGAACAGAAATCGTGCTCCGGCGGCAGCAGGAGGCCCCATTAGCTAAAGTGGTGCTTCAGGCTAAGAACAGTTTCAGGTTAAGTACAGACCTCCGGAGCGAATTAAGTACTTAACCCGAGGTACCACTGTATCTAATTAGCAGAGTTCAAATTTACACTCTAGAACAGTGGCTCTCAAACTTCTTTCTTTGGGGCCATACTTTCAGAATAAAAAACTGCAATTTCATCAGTAGTTTTCATTTCCTAGAGTTACTTATTTTTCACCTAAATGTCTGAGTTAATCTCAGACTGGGGCCTGTGGTGCAATTGAAGAAAAGGTTTTTATTAACTTGTCTTTGAAACTCATGCTATAGGCCTTTCAGTGTTAAGCTTAATCAAAAGCCCATGTGCTCAGCATGTATTAGAAGCCAGGGTTCTTTTTTATGTTTGTTATTAAGCTATGGTTACTAATTGGTCTTTCAGATCATGCAGATCACTCGATCACTGCCAGGGGCGTGGGGAAGCCCCACACATTGGAAGTTGGGGGTGCCCAGCACAGGTAGGTGACACTAATGAATGATAAATCTCCTTTGTGGTCTATCTAGGAACATAGGAAGCTGCCTTACACTGAGTAAGATCATCGGCCCATCTAGCGCAATGCTGTCTACACTGACTGGCAGCAGCTGTCAAGGGATCTTTCTCAGCTCTACCTGAGGGACCGAACCTGGATCTATCAGATGGACCTAGATGGACTAGTTGTTCCAACTTGATATAAGGCAGTTTCCCATGTACTTATCCATTGCGGGGGAAACCTAGTAATTTATATGCAGCAGGCGCACTTTCCACTAGTGTTGTCACCTGGCATGCACAATAAGTGTTGACTGGTTGCCACCCCAATGCAGGCATAGGCAAACTCGGCCCTCCAGATGTTTTGGCCTACAATTCCCATCATCCCTGACCACTGGTCCTGTTATCTAGGGATCATGGGAGTTGTAGTCCCCAAACATCTGGAGGGCCGAGTTTGCCTATGCCTGCTCTAATGCACAGGGGTTAAAAGGTTCCCCAGTTAGAACCCAGAGTTGCTGTACATGTCTTTGAAACAGGCGTGGGGAACCCTGGCCATTGGCCACACTTGCTAGGGCTGATGAGACATGCAGTCCAGAAACATCTGGACGACCCAAGTTTCCCAACACCTGCTTTCAAAGTACTATTGCTATGGAAAGTGATGCAGCTGCGGCTTCTCACACCTATTCAGAGGGAAACTCTACAGGCACGGACTAATGCAGCAATGGAGCCAGCCTCATCTGTAGAAATACTAGTTATCATCCAGCTGTAAAGGCGGAGAGGATCCACCAAATGAACTTGAAAGCCGTATCTCCTAACCCGTGTTGAGCATCTCCCCTGAAAGCTCGGTAAATAATCCCTTAACAGCTCTGTATCCTGAAACCTGACTTTTTATCGTTATCCTGCTAGATTGCCATTCTTTTATTTGACAGTTTGCTGGAATGGCTGGCTTAATGGCCATTAATAATGATTAAGGAGATACAGGGCCGGCCCTACCAGTAGGCAGAGTAAGGCAGGTGGGGTTGGAGAGTAACAAGGAGGTATCGGGGAGCAAAGCCGTGGGCACTTCATGCATTCCCTGTACCTTCTTAAAGATAGCCTGCTGTGTAGTGGTAGACATTGCCCTGTTGCCAGTGTTGAACTAAGACACAACTGCATGTCCGGTTGGCTTCAGTACATGAAATGATGGGTGTGTTATTTTGCCCCATGCAAGAAAATATATTGGGCATCTTTCCCTTTATTCTATTTAGATACTTATCAGAGCCTAAGGAATGGAATACTGCATCCCATCCCTCTCCAGTTACAAAAAATGGGTAGGGGTATGAGGGTGGGGTGGGGAGAAAACAAACTAACAAGCCAAGCATACAATAATTAAAGGTAAGGGTAAAGGGACCCCTGACCATTAGGTCCAGTCGTGGCCAACTCTGGAGTTGCGGCGCTCATTTCGCTTTATTGGCCGAGGGAGCCAGCGTACAGCTTCTGGGTCATGTGGCCAGCATGACTAAGCCACTTCTGGTGAACCAGAGCAGCACACGGAAACGCCATTTACCTTCCCGCCGGAGTGGTACCTATTTATCTACTTGCACTTTGACGTGCTTTCGAACTGCTAGGTTGGCAGGAGCTGGGACCGAGCAACGGGAGCTCACCCCGTGGCAGGGATTTGAACCGCCAACCTTCTGATCAGCAAGTCCTAGGCTCAGTGGTTTAACCCACAGCGCCACCTGCGTCCCTAATACAATAATTAGAAGTTTGGAAAAGCAAAGAGGGAAAGAGATATTCTGCCTCATGGAAACCCCTTCTGTTTGTCTCCACTCTGCTTCAGTATTTGTAAATAAAACAATATTGGGAGTGGGGAGTCGGTGCTTCCCCTTGGAACGTCTCATTGCTTAGGGGAATAAGCAGCAAGCACGCTGCAGAATCAAATCAAACAGACCCCACCTGAGCACCTCTTTAGTCAGTGTTTTCATTTTGGAGCCATCTAGCACTCTGACCTCCGCTAGGCTGTTTGCTCGACAGATGCTGGTCGGCCCCCTCCCCTTGGGCTCGTCCCTACATATTCATTAACTGACCTTTTTTTGCATTACGGGATTAGATTGGAATCCACGGTCCTCTCAGAATAATAATAAATGTTGCTATTTAAATGACTGTTGTTAAGGCAGAACTTGGCTCGTATTTTCAAGGCACCCTCTGTTAGTTCATGGAAATGAACTGCCCACGTGTTAACCGTCTAATGTGCCCCACTCGTATCTGTCAATTATTGTTTTACAAAGCTGAACTGCCAAGGAGGATGTGAAAGGAGAGAAAACGAGGGCTGTACAAATCAAGAGGTTTTCAAAAGCTTAGAAGCTCATTGTATGCTTGTAGCAAAACCTTTTAATTAAAATGGTGTGATTTTTTTCCTTAGACATTAATAGTAGCAAGGCCCTTGCTCACTCATCTCTCAAGATTCTTTGCTTAAATTATCAGAGCTGTTGACTGTGAATTTGTACTGTAGAGGAGCAGATATTTATGGTTTGTTTGTTATTTAAATAATACTGTACAGTGGTACCTTGTTTCTCAAACTTAATTCGTTCTGGGAGTCCGTCCGACTCCCGAAACAGTTTGAAAACAAGGCACGGCTTCCAATTGGCTGCACGAGCTTCCTGCACTCAAATCAGAAGCTGAACTGGACGTTTGGCTTCTGAAAAATGTTCACAAACCAGAACACTTACTTCTGGGTTTGCGGCATTTGGGAGCCAATTTGTTTGGGAGCCAAGCCATTTGAGTACCAAGGTACTACTCTATTCATCTGTTGACATAAGGAAATATTGTGTCGCTGAATTATTATTATTTTTTAATCAGATTATGAGAAATATGCAGGTTACTCTTTTGAGCTTGGTAAAAACACCACAGATTCTGACAAAGTGAAGATACTCTGGCTTAGATGCCATAAATCAAAGGTGGGGAACAGTGTCTAGTCCAAGGGCCTTGATTCTTTCTGAGCAACCTTCTGGGGGGTCACATGCTGTTGGTGGGCAGGGCCAGAGAAAAATGTGGGTGGGGCTAATAATGCAATTTTTACCTTTCTGCAGTAGGCTGGTCTCTGCACACATTTACATACTCTGCTCTATCTTCCATCCAGGCAAGCAAGATGCATTATGCGAGTTAAAGGACACATCCCAGGCAGGCAAAAATACTCAGAGGATATGAGGTAAGGGCAGGGAGGAGCATGGCCTGGGGAAGAGTCCTGAGGGACAGATAGAAGCTTGGAGGGCCATATTTTGTCCCCAGGCCACATAGAGTTGCCATATGTCCTCTTTTTCCAGAACACGCCCTCTTTTTCAGGATTTAAATTTCTGTCCAGGTGGATTTTTTAAAATTTGGCAAAATGCCCTGGGTTTTGTTGTTATTTGTTTTTGTTGTTTGTTTACAGTAACCAATATTTTTAAAAAAATTAAAACAATTTTAAAATTCTGATGCATCACGCTCCCACCCATGCCGTTTTTCATTAATGGATTGGACATTAATTAAAACAGTTTACTAAATTGTTGTGCGCACACTTACATTCGCAAAAATGTGAACATCCCAAATACTTTCATGTGGCAAGCGAGGAAGCAAAATATGTATTATTATTCTTTTGTTGTTGAAAGTTAAGAACGTTGCTACTAGCAATATCTCCAAGCTTCTACAGCCTACATATAGCAGGGGTAATTTAAAATGAGTGTCGTAGTGATCCATAGCTAAAAGTACAAGTCGTCAAATGTGTCCTCTTTTTTGCTTTTTCCTAACTGAGGTTCCCCGCCCATGCCATAAATGAAAGTGTTTCACGTGAACGCAATAGTGAGGGGCTGTTCTTAGATCCAGCCTTCTGCTTGCTAGATAAGCAGGTAGCATCTGTAGCTCCCGGTGCCTTTCACAGTTTTTTTTCCTGGTGTCCCAGCTTTACTCGGGAAGAAATGATCAGGCCACAGTTGTTGTAACATCCAGGGTAGATCACTGTATGTGTGCATTAAACACTTGCTTTGATGCAGATTGCTAACAGGAGCTGACCTTCAATGCTCCAAATGGGGGATATAAGCCCAGGTTATCCAAAGGACCATCTTCCTTCACATGGTCACCAATTCAGATTCTGCCCAACAGCCTTTTTCTGTGTCTCTGCCTTCTGGGCTGAAGTGGTTGCCTTTGCAATGTCTATGCTATGGGAGCTCTTTCCCTCGGTAAATTTACTTGGAGTAGTTACTTTTTATCTTTAAGGTGCCAGGTGGAGGGTATCCTATTCTAATTACAGTGGTACCTCGGGTTACATATGCTTCAGGTTACGTACGCTTCAGGTTACAGACTCCGCTGTTACTTTAGCTAATGGGGCTTCCCACTGCCGCCGCGCCGCCGGAGCATGATTTCTGTTCTCATCCTGAAGCAAAGTTCTTAACCCGAGGTACTATTCCTGGGTTAGTGGAGTCTGTAACCTGAAGCGTATGTAACCTGAAGCATATGTAACCCGAGGTACCACTGTAGGTAGAATTCAATGTCGAGCTGAGGTGATCATTCTGCCAGTGCATAGATAGATAGATAGATAGATAGATAGATAGATAGATATTCTTAGAGCAAATGGTTTGCCAGAGTCTACTGGTTCCTGTAGGCTTAGCTGCACAGCCACCAAAAATGTTTCCTAACTACAGTTCTTGAACTTAAATTCCATTTGAAACACAGAAAAGAGAGTTGATTGTCAAACATTGTTTTGGAATTATATGGTATCCTTATCCTTAGTCAACGGTATATGACTAAGGAAGGTTTAGATCAAGAATTCCTAACTGAAGAAAGAAAGCAATTCAGTTCATACACAGATATAACACACACCCCAATTTGGCAATGTGCTAATGCCAATTCATAAACCAGAGGGCTTTTATTCTCAGCACAGTCGGTGCATCCCTCAAATTTATAATCCAGGTGCCAAATGGATTTAACAGCTGATATCAAAATGGGAGCAAATTACTGTGAGTTGGGATTTTGAAGTTGCTGTGAAAATTATAATATGAAGCGACAAGACAAAGGTTGGAGACTTTTTAAAAAATCATTAGTAATAGCAGGTTGCCATCTGTTTTTCTCTGCTCAGCTAAACAGTGATAAAAAAGTGTGTGTGTGAGAGAGAGAAGGAATAGAAATTAGATTGCTGATCTCTCCACCTCCAGTTAAACTAGCTGCACTGCTTTGTACGCACTAGCTCAATTTTTTTTTTAAAAAAACAAAAAACTGTCAACCAGTTTTTTTATTAAAAAAAGCAGTGAGAGGAACTGATGGAAATGTGTCTCTATATAAGCAAACACGGAATCTATAACACTACATCAACACGTTTGCTGTGTCATAACAGAACCAACTTTTTCTAGCTTAGAAAGGGGCGGCTGCTTCAGGGATACAGTCCTTTGTTGTATAAACAGAACGAGTTTCTAGCTCTCTTGGTAATTAAATCAAAACATGAGAATGGGGAGGCAGTTTAGAAGAAGTTGTGTGTTTGCTTCAAACAGTCAATGGTTCCATTGGTCTCTTATGCCAGTCCGTGTAGTAGAGGCAATAGAGGGCTATCTATACTTGGTACTGTATAAGGCAATTAGCTGCTTCTACGTGGGTGGCGCTGTGGGTTAAACCACAGAGCCTAGGACTTGCTGATCAGAATGTCGGCGGCTCCCGTTGCTCGGTCCCGTTGCTCCTGCCAACCTAGCAGTTCGAAAGCACGTCAAAGATAAATAGGTACCGCTCCGGCAGGAAGGTAAACGGCATTTCTGTGCGCTGCTCTGGTTCGCCAGAAGCGGCTTAGTCATGCTGGCCACATGTCCTGGAAGCTGTACGCCGCCGGCTCCCTCAGCCAATAAAGCGAGATGAACGCCACAATCCCAGAGTCATCCACGACTGGACCTAATGGTCAGGGGTCCTTTTACTTTTACCTATCTCGAGCTGGTGCTAAAGGCACAGGAGCAGGTCAGCTGGCAATCCTGTATGAAATAATTTATACAGATGAATGATAAGGATTAGTGGAATGGCCGGGCTGCAGGAATGCCAGACGGCTGCAGTTGTTCTCAAATCAAGCAACCTTCCACCCCACCCCCAATCCCTCCCGCGTCACCCGGCCCCTTCTATAGGAAAACCCTCGCATAAGCCAGAGGCATAATCGCCTCGGGACGCCTCGCTGCTGGCGCATTGACCACGTGCGCTCCGCAACGCGTCATTCTCCCTATGTAAACAAGGGGGCGGGACTATGCGAAATAAGATCCCGCCCTTTCTCGAAACTCCAAGCGCGACTCCCACGCCAGGTGCAGAACTCCAAAACGGCGGCGGCGTGGGAGAACTTCGGGATCTTCCTCGTCATAAATCACTTTGGGCCGCCCCCCCCCCTACCCCGAGCTCGGCTGCTTTGGCGCAAGGTGGAAAAGAGGAGGAAGGGAAGTGGGGGAAAGAAAGACCGAGCCTGGGCTCGGGGCCTGGAAGGGCGCGGCGTCCCGTCCCATCCCTCTGATCCTGGCGCAAATCCTCCCGTTTGCACAGCCAACACGTCCGCATCTTGGAGGAATCCCGGGCGCGAAGTGCCCAGCGCCCGCTCCTGGAGGCAGCCTTAGGAAGGGGAAGGCGCTGCTCTCGCTCCCAACAGGCCGCCCCCGGCCTGAGCGGGGGACCCACGTGCTCTTCTAGACCCGCAGCCATCTCGGCGCGCAGTTTCTAGCTAGGCTGCAAAGCTCACCGTCATCCCTGCTCTGCCCTGGCAAGGAGCCGATCGCTGCTCTCTCTCCCTCCCTCTCCACCGCTCGAGGCAGAGTTGCCGCTGGATCCACTGAGTTGGCGTCCCTGCCACCAGCTCCTGGAGACGCCGGCCACCGACGCTTCTTCTGCGCCACCGTCCCACGAAGGGGGTCTGGCGGCTGGCCGGAGGTGGGGGGGCCGTTGCGATCCTGGGCTTGGCGACGCCGGAGAATCGCCCCCTATAAAGCGACCTCCCTTGGCAAGGTCACCCGAAGGGAAGAAGAAGAAGGCGCTCTTCTTCGCAGCGCCCGCGCGCGCCCTTGCCGTCTCTTCGGAAAGCGCCAAGGCGACGCGGCTGGCCCGGGGCGCGTGGACGCGGGTTCCTACTGGCCCTTAAAGCAGTCGTGGCGCGTTCCCCACGCCTTTCGGCTGCAGAGCTTTCCCGCGAAGTTGTGGCCCCTGCGGCGCGCCGGCTTCCCCCTCTTCTCCTCCCTTTTGCAGGCTCATCTGGGCTTGCAACGCGAGGGGGGATCCCAGGCAAGCTCGACCGACCCGCCGCTGGATCGCGACTTTCCTTGCTCCTGCAAGCATCGCTCCCCGCCCCCCCCAAAAAAAACCACCACCACGCATGAAACCTTTTGGCGCTCGATGGTTTTAATCCCGCAGGAATTGCAAGCCGGGAGGGGGCTTCCTCCGGCCTCATGAGGAAGCAGCAGCAGCAGGGAAGCCCCCCACTTCCATGACCAGGAGGAGGAGGCACCTCTCCTCCATCCGCGGGATGAGCGCGATGTCTGCGACGCTGCCACAGAAGAAGGGCAGGCGCCTCCCCGCGTGGCGTGGCGCGGCTCCTAGTGGGACTAAGGCGGCAGCAGCAGCAGCGGGAGCTCAATGACCAAAAGGGGCTGAGGAAGAGTAACCGGGAGGGCTCGCGGGTGAGCGCTCACCTCGCGTGGACTAGCAGGGCGGGAGGCGCAAAAGTTTGGCCAAGTTTAGGGCGCGCGCCTAAAAGGTTTCGAAAGGTCCGGCTCCCCTTGGCCTGTGCAGTTGGATCGAAGCTACATCAGCACCAGCATGCCGGTTACAGGACGCCTCTCATCTCTCGAGGGGTTTTTCCCTTAAGGAGGGGGGCAAAAAAAAATTCTACCCACGCAACAACACCCACCCGGTCTCTGGCTGCAGGAGCCAGCATGGAAGAGGAAGGGGCCAGGCTGCATTGGCGGCTTTGAAAGTTTGCCAAACACCTCCGAGATTGCTTTTCTTCCTCCAGCCCCCACCCCCCTCGCCGAAAGAGGAGCGACTGAGAGGAAGGGCAGAGAGAGGGGGGCAGATCGGGGGTGGGGTGGGGGTCGACCAGGGAGTTGGCTGCTTCCAAGCATGGGAGACAGGTTGCCGGAGCCAAGCCGTGCAAACCCTTCTCCCGCGGTGGCCGCCTGCTCGGAAGCAGAAGCGATCGAGGTCCTGGAATCCGAGGATGTCCTGCCTATGGCTACGGAGGACGTGAGTTTCATTTGATGTCTCTCCCCCCTCCCCGCCTCCCCCTCCGTTCCCAGTTGACTTTAATCGGATCAAGCTATTTAAAAATAAACTTCGGAATTAAAGGGCGGGGAAGTTTGATTCTTTCTAGGAAGAGAAAGTGGGAAGAAAATGAGGTTTCCCCCCATCATTGGAGTTCCCAAAGTAGCCCCTCTGCAGCAAGATCCCGGGCCTGTTTACACGGGAGTAAGCACGGCTCACTTGAGTGGGGGTTACTTCTAGGTAGGTGTGCATAGGATGGAGCCTGAATAGCTTTGCTTTTGAACCAGTGGGTGAGCTCAGTGTGATTCTGCAGATTATCCGTACTCCTATAGAGATAGCTATATGCATAGGTGTCGTTTTAATTCCATACCCTCCCAAAGGAGACAGCACAGCAAGTTTTTTCTTGGACCAAATTAAAAGCATTTTCCCCCTTTCCGCAAAATGCTGTGTGTTAGTTTGCACCAGCATAGAAAGGGGTAACGAGTTGGCGATACACCCCAAACTGCTCTGCAAACGGGATAAGCTCCTGCCAGGAGCTGTTGTTGCCCTGGGTGAGAAACCGAATGAAAATGTGCCATGAAGGCAAAGGAATATTAACCCTGCTGTGATTCAATAGGCAGTTGCTGCAAAGCACATTGGATAACCTTGGGCGGGTGACCAACACTCAGCCTAGCCCTACCTTGCAGGGTTGGTGTGAGAATAAAATGGGCTAATTCCCCGACTTGCTTGGAGGAATGGTTTGATACAGATGTAAAATAATCAGAGGTATCTCACAGAGATAATGAAAAAACAACCTCCCACATGTTGCTCACCCTTACTTTGGTGCTGGATGATTACTTCTAGGGCAGATCCACACCATCATTTAAAGCATATTCAGTGCATATTTAAAGCACATGACTTCCCTCCAAAATTATGGCAACTGTAGTTTGTTAAGGATGTTGGAAATGGTAACTCTGTGAAGGAGAAACTGCACTTCCCAAGGTTCTTTAGGGGGAAGTCATGTGCTTTAAATATGCATTGAATATGCTTTATTATATCTATGGTGTAGATCTGCCCCCTAGTTGCTACTACTGCCTCCCTCCTGCTGTCAAATCATGACTTCCTGCTGAATAATGCAGTGGTACATAAGTGCCCCCAACCTGCCAGATGTAGCTGTGGACATGTGGTGGGTAATTTGTGCTAATGCACAATGTCATCTGCAAGAGCTTTAGCTTACATTTGAACAAATGCAGTGTGCTCAGCGGATCACTCACACTCTTCCCATGCAATGCTTGACTGTTTGCTGCAAGCTTTTCATATTGGTTTGTTGTCATCCCTCCCCACATGTGGAACCTTCAGTCATTCAGAAATTATTACTGGCACTAATATCATCTCGGGGATAAGAAAATAAATGCAATGAGATTTCAAAGAAATTACTCTTCTTCCTAGTCGTTGAATCCCACAGCCGGTTTGGGATGTGACCACATGTACTTTCATTTTCATTAAGTGTGTGCTCACTACTTTCAATGTGAACCTCCAGCCTTCCTAAGCAGCCTAACTTAGTTGTAAGCCTTAATCTCTAAAGATTCTTAAACAGTGAACCTTATTAGTTACCAAGTATTTCCCTGAGAATGCATCCCCCCACTTCATCTCCAGCTGACGGTTGGCGGAAGATTTAGGGATGCTTTATATTGCTCTTAACCCACAACTGCTGCAAGATTAATCACTAAATGGCAACCAGAGCGCTTGGGTCTCAGGGATGGCACATTCTGCTATCTAAGCACTTTTAAAGCAAATAGTCCTGTGACAGTGAGCGATTCCCCGAGAGCAATTTCCTCCTGTTGGTTTTCTAACTCATCCTATTATTTGATTGTATTTGTTTCCTTTCTGAAGATTTCCTGGTGCAAAAGCAATCCACACATTCAAGCTGCTGGTGCTTGAATAACACACAGGAGAGCCTTTGTCATAATTCAGAATGCTTCTAGTGGTATTAGCAGGCAGAAACCTCCTAATTCCCTAGCAACTTTCCTGGCAGAATTAGAGGGGCTGGAATGCAGCGGAGGACCATTTAGTCCAGGGATGAGGAGCCTGTTGTCCTCCAGATGCAAGTCCCATCATCCTTGAGCACTGAGCATGCTGGCTGGGCCTGATGGGAGCTGGGAGTCCAACAGCATTTGGTGATCTACAGGTTTCCCATCCTTTCACTAGTCCTTTGCTTCAGGTGTTCTTTCAAAAATGTATCAGGAGTTCCTCATTGAGGAGATCAGCAATGGCTGAAAGAACAGCTTGGCCGCCACTATCTTTCTCTGCAATGTGCAGCCAGTCCAGAGCTGCTTTCTAAGATGCACGTCCCATTGAGTTCATTGGGGTTATCCACTGGCAAGTTCAGTACAGTACTTCAGCCTTAGTTTCAGACTTGCATAACTGGTTTGAGTCGCTCACAGAAGTAGGGCAACTCTTGTGGCATCTCCTAAAAACCTTGGGAATTGTAGTTGTGCCTGTTCTTTGTGAAAGGTCTGCAGCTATCTCATAGAACTACATAGAGCTGTGGCTGTTACAAAGTTTGGAAAGTTACAACAGCCATTGGTGCAGCACAGCTAAGACAGTAGCGTAGATGTCCTCTGAGAATTCTCATGCACTGCCAAACACACACCCACACACCCATCCCCAAATCTTTTGTGACCCCTACGGATCTGACACTGAAATCTGAATCCATTCCATCTTTCCTAATCCTGTGCTGAATGGAAATGATGGCACACACACACACACACACACACACACACACACACACATTGCATCAGGTTAGACTTGCCACCAGGAAGGCCATGACTAGTATGTATGACAACTTCCTGTGCTGTCCATTTGTCCCTTGAGCCCTGAATCAGGGTCCTACAACCTGTGTCCCTCCATATATTGCTGGACAACAGCTCACATCGTCTCTAGCACTTGTGTTTGGAACTGATGGGTGTTAGAGTCCAACAGCAACTGAAGGGCAACAGATTCCCCATCACTGCACTAAACAGTAATGTGAGAAACGTCCTCCACCCCTGAAAATCTGGGATACCTTCTCCTCCTTCCACCCCTACGTGTGAAATTTCTACTCTCACACCTTGTGAGAAAAGAAATCTGTCCTTGCAGTCCCTACCTTGATAGTTTGTGTGTGTGTTACAGTGGTCGTGCATAAACCCAGTGAGTAGCTGACTCCTACTTTTTAAATAAAATAAATGCACAACTTGTTGGTATCTTCTGTTAGTGTTTTAGCGAGCTTGTGGCAAGAGTGCCAAAGAGTAGGGTAGAAAAATCCACTTGCTGTTTCTTGCCGACTTCCTATCCACGCGTCCCATTACTTCCTGCTTTATAGAACCATAGAGTTGGAAGGAACCAAAGTCCATCTACTCCAACCTGCTGCCCAAAGGCAAAGCTGCCAAGCCACCAACCCCCCACAGATCAACCTCTGCTGTCCAGGACACAGTGTGACTCAATCAGAGGGCAGAAGCATGTGAGAAAGGTACGTGCAGAGGACCTAGCTCGGAGCAAAGTAGTGCTTCCAAATGTAGCGACGATACTGATGTGTGTTTTCTCATGCCGAGTGGCAAATTGACTTGTCTGGTGGGATGTGGAGTTGTTGGAGAAAGGCTGCAGCAAGATCCTGTCGCTGCACAATGTGGCCCCCATTCTCCTGTCAGGCAGTTTCATCATGAGTAGACGGGTGGCAGTCAATGTCAATGGTATCTCATAGCTCCTGTGCACCTTCTGCGTGGGGCGAACCCACCCACTCTAATGGGTAGGCTTACATCTGTACTCCTTTGTGGATGGGTGTCAGCACAGAGACATGAAGCGTGAGTGCCGGCAGGACTAGGACCAAAGTTGGATTAAGTTCTGGAGAACGTCAACAGGAGGAGAACCTTCAGAGGCATGTCATTTGAAGGGAGGGGAAGCCGAGCTAGAATGAGGGTGCTGAAGGGCAAGCTGGCAGATTGGGAGGAGGGAAGCGTGGAGGGAGGAGGCAGGTGGGATCAAAACCAAAGCAGAGATGGTGCCTGGCTGTTGCACATGTAAAGATTCAGGTCTGACCTGGAAGTATTTGTAACCAGGCAAGGCAAGAATGAACCAATGAGCAGTCTGGAGCGGGTGGGAGTGGGAGGAGCTGCGTTAGGATAATGCCCCTTCTTCCTCCACTAGCACACTAGTTACTAGTGCACCAACATGGACGCCCTTGGTGTGTCATGGCTGGATGTCTAGGAGTGGTGGGAGGCATGGGGGGGGGGGAATCCCCAGGGGTAGAAAGCTCAGAGCCTGGAGATTGGTGGTGGGACAACGATGCAAGGTATGCTTAATGCTGTGGTGCCATTTCTGCAGGGGCTGCCCATCCCGTTTCAGCGCCTGAAGCTAAACAGAAAGGTGCTGCTCCACCGCATCTGTGGTGGCGACGGCAGCTTCTGGGTTCTGGAAAGATCTTGCCGAAAGCTGCCGCTTCTCCTCGCTTCTCTGGTGGTGGGACAAGCGAGGAGAAGCTGCTGTGGCTTCCAATAGGATCTTACCAGAACCTAGAAGCTGCTATCACTTGTTCTCTTGCAGCCGCAGCAGCAGGTGGCAGTGCATTGAGGGTTTGATCATGCCCTTCCCCCGCCCCCGCTCCCCTGTGGCTCTTGCTGCTGAAGCAGACTGCTTCCTTTTGCCTCATTAAAAGGCTGTCCCTGCATTTCTGGCTACAAAACCAAAACTAAGCAGGAGAAAGAGCTTAAACAGAGGGAACCAAAGCACTTGAAGAACCTCACCCAACCCTCCCATTTTTGAAAAAGGACAAGGACTTTGGGGCATGTGGGGCAAGCTTTGTGCTGAGCCCAGAAAAAATGGCTTGGGCGCTGGTTGTAACCTCTTCCAGTTGCATCTCTCTCTCTGCAGGGTGAGATCCATGTGGAGCCCAGAATCCAAACTTAAAAGGGAATGTGCTGATTAGGGAAAGGAGCCTCTGTACCAGACCACAGGGGGAAGTATCGGATTCCTTAGTGCTTGTAACCCCCTTCTTAATATTTAAATACATTTGTCTTGCTGGATTTCTTTCCCAGAGAGTAATAATAAACCCGATATTATTACCTGGGAAAGCTATGTTTAACAATACATGTAATTAGAGAAGAGAAGCCACATTTAATATTACACAAGAGACCGGAACCGCTCTTTCAGAAGCAAACAGGCTTTTAAACCTCCATAATTATAGCCCCCCCCCCCCAAGTCTAGCATTTAAAATGCCTTAGATCTTGTTTTTAACTCCTTCTTGGGCCAGCATAGGTGGGTACGCATCTCTCTTCTTCCATGAAACTATTAAAAGCAAGGGACTCTACAGCTAATTGTAGACTTAAGTTATGAACTGGGCTGGTTCTGCAAAACACTCACCATTAGGGTTGCCAACTGACCACAAGGAATTGGCCGGATCTGCTGCTGTCCCTTGTAATGGCAGCTTTATCTGCAGAAATCAGCATGTGAAGGTTGTTGTTGTTGTTTTGCAGCATGTGGATGCACATTTCCCCCCTGCTAATATCTCATAGAATCATAGAGTTGGAAGAGACCACAAGGGCCATCGAGTCCAACCCCCTGCCAAGCAGGAACCACCATCAGAGCACACCTGACATATGGTTGTCAAGCCTCTGCTTAAAGACCTCCAAAGAAGGAGACTCCACCACACTTCTTGGCAGCAAATTCCACTGTCGAACAGCTCTTACTGTCAGGAAGTTCTTCCTAATGTTTAGGTGGAATCTTCTTTCTTGTAGTTTGGATCCATTGTTCCGTGTCCGCTTCTCTGGAGCAGCAGAAAACAACCTTTCTCCCTCCTCTATGTGACATACTTTTATATATTTGAACATGGCTATCATATCACCCCTTAACCTCCTCTTCTCCAGGATAAACATGCCCAGCTCCCTTAGCCGTTCCTCATAAGGCATCGTTTCCAGGCCTTTGTCCATTTTGGTTGCCCTCCTCTGGACACGTTCCAGTTTGTCAGTGTCCTTCTTGAACTGTGGTGCCCAGAACTGGACACGGTACTCCAGGTGAGGTCTGACCAGAGCAGAATACAGTGGCACTATTACTTCCCTTGATCTAGATGCTATACTCCTATTGATGCAGCCCAGAATTGCATTGGCTTTTTTAGCTGCCACGTCACACTGTTGGCTCATGTCAAGTTTGTGGTCAACCAAGACTCCTAGATCCTTTTCACACGTACTGCTCTCAAGCCAGGTGTCACCCAATGTTAGATCTGCAGATCTAACATTGCTCAAGGCACACAGCAACAGAGGCTGGTTGAATACACGGATGGTCTTCAGCTTGTGGGCCGCCTCTGAATCTTAGGTGGCACAAGTTCAGCTTTAAAAACAGCAGGGTGGGTTCTGGCAGGTGCATTCCCCCCCCCTCGCCTCTTCTGATCAGCAATCTGTACCTGTGGAAATCCCCTCTTCAGTTGTGGGTAGTGCGGGAGTCCCATTTCCCTTGGCACCTGTTCATTCTAGGGGGGAAAGGAGAAGGAGGGTCATAGGCAGATGTTCATATTAAATTGGTCCCACATTGCTGGTTGGGTGTCTTGGGTTGAAGGTGACTTACAAGAGGCAATAGCTGCAAAAGGCACTTGTATGATCTGCCAAAGTAATGCCCAGTCAGGTTCATGCCAATGAGGTCTAACTGAAGGGATGCGTATCTTGTATCGGTGGTGGCGGCAGCAATGGCGGCAGCACATACACACCAAGAGGGAAACCAGAGCGCCTCGCTGCAAAGGGAGGCTCGGCTGCCAGGGATGTGTGGCATCTCTGTCTGGCGGCATCTGGAGTTGCATTAAACAAAAGCGTTGATCGAACGTTAACTCTGAATCACTGGGCAGATTTACTGTGACAAGTGGGAGTTTTGATATAAAGGAATATTCACTCAGGCAAGAGCTCGATTGTTTCTGTGGGATTCCAGGGAGTTAGCGCACAAAAGCTGAGCTCTTTAATAGAACAGTTTGCCGAGGTGGACCTGCCATGCGTTTTCAGGTTCGATTGGCTGGTGTTATGCGATCTGCTCTAACCGGAGGTTGTCAAGAGTGCACGGCCTGGTGTTCCTTATAATATACAGTGGTTTAAAAAAACCCTGCTAGTTTAAGACTCTCATATCGATTCAAGTTCAACCAAGCCAAGAAACTGCAAACCAAGGCTGATGCCCTAACAGATCCTATGCAATGTCATAAATTGCACTTAGTTGTAACTTCCCATCCAGGCACCTGCGCTTCTTCCTTGGTCTTTCAGGTGCACATCCATATGAGAAGTGGCTCCTTCCTCAGAGCAAGGCATTCTGGGTAAGGTGGGCCTAGGGGAGTGCCTGTACTGCTGCTGCTTTGTCATGGTGGCTAGAAAATCAATTTTAAAGAGTTTTGAAAGCTTATAAAGTTAACTTTTAACAGATTTTTTTTAAAAGAAGATTTTCTAGCCAGTAGTGCAGGCATTTTCCTTGGCCACCTTTCCCTCACGCTGTGAGGAGATCTGTCATCTCCTTGGCAGTCCCCTCCAAATGATGCCTCCACAGCGGTTTCTTGCAAATAGGAGGCACCGCTGGTCTCCTCCCTCCCTTGATTTTGATGTAGTTCTTTATTCTGGCCGTGTTCCTGATGTAGATCTTCACTCAACCCTTCTTTCCTGGTTGGGGGGCGGGCGCGGCACTACTTGGTGGTTTGCCTCAGGTGCCAAAATGTCTTGGGCCGGCCCTGTGTTGACAGTCTTATCATCCACAAATTTGTCTCCTTTTAAAGACATCCAAGTTGGTGGCCATCTTGTGGTAGCGAATGCCATCGTTTTAACTGTGCAAAGATATACTTCATTTTGTCTGTCCTATCTCCTCCAATGTTCAGGGTGTCTATATGTTTTAGTGCTGTGCGTGCGAGAGAAAATTTTTCTCTTTTCACTTTCTACATGCCATACATAACTTTATAAACTTCTGTCATAACACCCCTCACTTGTCTTCGGCCCACCCCAAGCTTAAAAAGTCCCAAATGTGGTAACCTTTCCTCATGGGGTTTTAAGATGCATTAGACTTGTATAAAGCCATTATGATAGTGGCAGTTTTTTCTATCTTTATTTTAGATCTTGTTTGGTTTATGTGGAAATTGTTCAGTTGTGTATTAATAATAATAATAATAATAATTAATAATAATAATTTATTTATACCCCGCCCATCTGGCTGAGTTTCCCCAGCCACTCTGGGCGGCTCCCAACAGAATATTAAAAACACGATAAAACTCCAAACGTTAAAAACTCCCCTAAAAAGGGCTGCCTTCAGAAGTCTTCTAAATATCAGATAGTTGTTTATTTCCTTGACATCTAATGGGAGGGTGTTCCACAGGGCGGGTGCCACTACCAAGAAGGCCCTCTGCCTGGTTCCCTGTAACTTCACTTCTTGCAGTGAGGGAACCGCCAGAAGGCTACGATGGTTTAGGACTACTTTTGTTATGTTAAGTTATGTATTTTTTTTCTTCATGATGTTGTAAACTGCCTTGGGCATGGTTTGAACTGTGGAAAGGTGGCCTACAAATAAAATTATGTATGCATATATGTATGTGTGTACCATCCAGATGTTTTGGAGCTACAACTCTCATCAGCCCTAACCAGCATGGCCAGTGGTTATGGGCGATGGAAGTTGTAGTATAGCAACATCTGAGCTTCACCAGAGAGGGCTGCTCTACAGAGTGTTGTGCAATCAAACATAACTTCCAAATATCGGTGACGAGGTGTTCAGTGTGGAGGAAATGGCGGGCTCTTTTTGACATCTGTGATGGCAAGGGGGTTTGTGCCTCTGGCGTGGTCATAACTCTTCAGAGCAGCTCACTGTCCAAGGCAGCACTAGATTGCAGGACTTTAATTTCCTATATTCTCCATTTGATTACCTGTCTCTCTAAAAAAATAAAAAATGTTTCTGGAATGAATGTACATTTCTGTGCTCTTACACTTTTCTTCCTCTTTTCCCCTCTTCTTTCTTTTATGCATTGCCTCTTCCCTCTCTCAGCACTGGAAATCTCTGTTTGATCAGGTATGTGAATAATTCAGATTTATTTTTTTGCTCTAACACCTGCTAACAATGAGTTTGTTCAATGGGGGATCTTTTGTAACATGTAGCTTATGTGCCGTTAGTGTGGCACTGATTTGGTTGCAGTCATGCTTGGCAAGCATTACCCCCAACTCTGGGGTTCTGATGCCTGTTGTACTGTATTTTGTACACCTTCCTTTAAATTCTTACCCTTATCAATGGATGACCCAAACCACTGAGCCTCTTGGGCTTGCCGATCAGAAGGTTGGCGGTTCGAATCCGCACGACGGGGTGAGCTCCCGTTGCTTGGTCCCAGCTCCTGCCAATCTAGCAGTTCAAAAGCACACCAGTGCAAGTAGATAAATAGGTACTGCTGCGGCGGGAAGGTAAACTGCATTTCTGCGTGCTCTGGCTTCTGTCACGGTATTCCGTTGTGAGAAAAGCAGTTTAGTCATGACTGTGGACAAACGCCGGCTCCCTTGGCCTGAAGTGAGATGAGCACCGCACCCCATAGTCATCTTTGACTGGACTTAACCGTCCGGGGTCCTTTACCTTTTACCAGTGAATGACCCTTCTTCCCAGGGCTGTGCTGTAAAAAGAAAGCAGCTCAACATGTTTAAAGATGGGTTTTCCCCTTTCTTTAGAAGTTTCATAGCACAGTTGCTGGTTCAGCTCCTTCATGCTTGCGTCAGATTCACAGGTAGAGCACATTGATACTGAATTTCAACTTTTACATTTTAATAACAGATCAGCTTATGGGAAAATACCTTGTGTAAGGTTTGACATGCTCTCTATATCTAACGTTTCAACAATGTGTGGGACATATTAATATTGGTCAGTTTCTTAACTCCCAGAGCTTCACTGATTTAGCCTAAGAGACTAGTTGATCACTGAAAAGAATCATGTCATTGTTGAATTGGAAGGGACTGTGAGGGTCATCTAGTGCAATAGGCCCAAGGTTGGAAAGATACCTAAAGTGTTAGGATGGTAGGATATACCGTAGATATTTTACATGTTTTCTTTATTTCAGCTGTCTGCAGTAGCACAGATAATGCTGGAATAAGATTCAGTAGTGAATCTCCACTTCTGCCCCATGCAAAACCAGGGGCGACTTGAATCCAAAAGGTCTCCTCATTCATGCGCAAATGAAACATATTACAATATTGTGTGTTGTACATGCACAGCAAACATTCACTTCTGATACGCAGATGTCACCTCTGTGTATGCACAGAGAGGCCCTGTTTTAAATCAGTAGAGCCTCTAAAGTGAATGGTATTGTGGCAGAGGTTTTAACATGTCTGCTGATGTTGCCCGTTGCTTAATCCTGCTAGTGCAAAGGCTTCCTTTGGCTGTTTTCATAGCAAAGTCAATAATTAAAAAAAACAAGAAAAACTAAGCAGGCGGGAGCCGGCTGGTCTCAAAGATCTACTGAAGTCTGTTCACAGTTACGTTGGCAGGCTAGGATTTGTTCTGTAACTTGCATTTTGCTTGTTTGCATTTATATAATTATTGGGATTTTACCTGTGGATCTGAAAACCCATTGCCGTTTGCAAGCATTCAAATGGTGTTTGTAGATATTTTCAAGATACGTGTTCTAAAACACAAATGTGGAGAAAAGTTAACATTTCAAGGTACAATTTCTTTCCATTTCCTTTTTATTTCCAGTTTTAGTGACATGCGAAAATACGTAGACATTTTCCTAGAGTTTTGTCTTGGTGGCTCGCTTTTGGCCTGCAACACTCTGTTAATGTGTTCCGCCCACTTCTGTGTAGGCAGAAATACCACTTTATGCAAGCGAACTGTTATTACTTTGTCTGGCCCTTGAAGAAGGCAGCGTTTTATGAGGCAATATAATAATTTGGTTCCTGTATGTGGTCAGACCGCACAGCGACTATCTGAGTGGGTTGCCTTGCCAATGAGATGTGCCTCTCATCCCAGAGATGGCTTATTACCATTCCCTAAGTAAGCTCACTGCCAGTGGTGATGAGTGTCTGTTTATAACCCAGTAAGCTGTGCTCTATATTTAGCCCATAAATCTGGGGTGAGCAACATTCCTCATTGTGTGCAGAATGTATCTGGGGTGGGATCATGTAGTTGCATTACTCTAATGACAAGCTGGAGTCCATTCTGTAACACATTGGCATGAATTTACTTCCATCTGTATCAGTTGTTTTATTTGGGGCCAGAGAAGGAGGTCCTTCTGCAGGTCCTTCTGAGTTTGCTTTGCCACTCTGAATTCCCTCTTCTTTGGGAGCTATTTCATGGCCACTTTTCATAGCTGCTTCTTAGTTTTTGTGTTATTGTGATGATAATAATGATAATGATAATAATAATAATTTATTATTTATACCCTATGTGTTTCCCCAGCCGCTCTGGGTGGCTCCCAACAGAATATTAAAAACGCGATAAAACATCAAACGTTAAAAACTTCCCTAAACAGGACTGCCTTCAGATGTCTTCTAAAAGTCAGGTACTAGTTTATTTCCTTGACATCTGATGGCAGGGCGTTCCACAAGGTGGGTGCCACTACTGAGAAGGCCCTCTGCCTGGTTCCCTGTAACCTCACTTCTCACAGGGAGGGAACCACTAGAAGGCCCTCAGAGCTGAACGATGGGGGTGGAGGCACTTCTTCAGGTATACTGGGCCGAGGTCGTTTCTCCGAGGTATTGGAAAGTATGTCAGTAAGTGAGAGGAAGCTGCCCTACACCAAGTCTGGCCCATTGAGCTTAGTATGAATAGCACTGACTTTCTAGGATTTCAGGAAGGCTAACATTGGAGGCACTAGGAACTGGTCCTGAGACTTTGGCATGCATTCTATCATTGAGCTATTATCCTTTTATCATGATGATGAAAACAGGGAGGGTCAAAACTATGCTGCTGTTGCTGGAAAGGCATCTGCAAACTGAGTTTGGGGTCTGAATGTGCAAGGCACCCCTTCCTTCCTTCCTTCCTTCCTTCCTTCCTTCCTTCCTTCCTTTCTTTTCAGTCCACTGAGATGTGTAGACTACAGCTGCCTAGTCTGAAGTTCTAAGAGGAACCAGCTGCTTTGCATTTTAACAATTCAGCAAAAATGCTATATTTGGATGAACGTGCTATCCCTGTTTCCAAACCCGGAACCTGAGTGTAGACTCTGTTGGTGAATAACTGGAGGGGGGGGAGTATAGGACAGGTAAGATAGGAGTCTCTGCTCACGGCAGAGCCACAGAAAAGTAGCTGCGAGATGGAACAACCCCTGACTCCACCCCCCCAAAAAAATTATGAGTAAGGGTCTTGTGTGCATGCATTCATCAGGAGTATTTCTGGCAGCAAAGGGCATCATGCAGAAACTCACCCTTGCCTACTGGGGCAGGAAGGGGACATCCTATGATGTGTATTCTCAAGCCAAATCTTTCCCTGAACAAAGTGAGGCTACCCATTAACCACTGCAAAGATTAAAAGTGGAGTGGGAGTTGGTTCCAAGGGCATGTGCTCTGTGGCGCTCATCCTTCAAGCCCGTTTCCACCTGATAGTTTTCCTGCCTCAGCAGGTCAGAATCCCCACACCCTGCCTTCTGCCGCTGGAAGTATTTTCCAGCCGGTTCTCGGCAACAGAGAGTCTAAGGACCCTTAGACCAGTCTTCGCCAACCAGGTGCCCTCCAGACGCTTTGGATTTCAACCCCCAATCTGGGGATGGTGGAAGTTGCAGTCCAAAACATCTGGAAGGCTTCCCTATGTATGTACCCAGGAAAAACAGTTTGCCATTTGAGTTCCACATCCTATTTATGGTTGCTTTGGAGAGAAGCGGAGGTTTTAGTCTCCCTTTTGTCCCCAGTGTTCCTGTTGAGGGGACAGTTTTGCAGCATCTTCTGCTGGCTCCCATTTGATCTCAAGGAGGCTCACAGCTCAGGGGTTTCCAGGTTCAGTCCCTGGCATCTTCAGGTGGGGATGTAAAACAACAATGACACCTCTCCTGTCTGAAAACCACTTCCAGAGTAGACAACGCTGGGCTTGATAGACAATAATTTGACCCTGGTGTAGGGCAGCTTCCTATGATCCAATGGCTCTTCTGTCCCTGAAGAAGAGTTAGGATTTGATATCCCGCTTTATCACTACCTGAAGGAGTCTCAAAGCGGCTAACATTCTCCTTTCCCTTCCTCCCCCACAACAAACACTCTGAGGTGAGTGGGGCTGAGAGACTT
The DNA here is from genome assembly GCF_965153285.1 of Podarcis tiliguerta. Classification (NCBI taxonomy): domain Eukaryota; kingdom Metazoa; phylum Chordata; class Lepidosauria; order Squamata; family Lacertidae; genus Podarcis; species Podarcis tiliguerta. The sequence continues at coordinate 102,406,361 of NC_139535.1, read as the reverse complement.
CACAGAAGTGTGACTAGCCCAAGGTCAGCCAGCAGCTGCATGTGGAGGAGCGGAGACGCGAACCCAGTTCACCAGATTACGAGTCTACCGCTCTTAACCACTACACCACACTGCAGGCACTAATCCTGGTGAGGATTAGCACCTGCAGAACTGCCAGCTGCCATCAGGGATATTTCCCATTTAGCACAGGTGTTTGTATGCATCAGTGGTAGCTGGAGATAGTTTGATGGAAGATGGTGTGCTTGATCCCCAATTTCCCTGCAAGGAAAATTCCACAAACTGGTTCATTTTGACCCTACCTGAAATGATGGTATAGCTATTTTGAGGACTTGGGTGATGAGGAGACATCATCAGATTCTGCCTAACTGGAGTGCTATTGCCTTGTTGTCTGTTGCTCCTAACAGTGGCTTCTGTGGCTTCCTAACAGTGGGAGCAAGCTTCATACTGAGCAGCTGGGTTGAAATTTGCCCCCACTGAAACTATAAAGGCATTTTTTTAAAAAAGAAAAGGAACTTAGAACATCAAACCAACTAGAGCCCTAAATGGATACCAGATGGCAGACCTAGAATCCAGCTGCTGCTGTCCCAGATATCTGGGTAGCATGGCAATCCAACTGGCAGCAGATGGCGGTGGCGCAGGTGCTCACCCACACCCCTTGGGTAGGGAAGCAGTCATGAAATAGGGCATCTAAGGATGCACTGCACTCCACTGCCAAAAGCATCATGAAGCTGAATTTACGTAGTCTCTGCTTGCAAATGTTAACGTTAAGCAGTGTCATTTGAAGCTGTAGGCTCATGTGCAACCCAAAAGATTGGCTGTTTTGTGGTTTGTGTGCTAGGTTCTTGACAACGTCTGTCCCAATCCTCAGTTGCTGGGCAGTGAGGTGACTACATCGCTAGAAATGGAAGATGATCAAAAATGAGATGAGAGCTTGGTGCAATATACCACTTAACACTGTCTTGAGACCTGCCAGTACTCAGCTGAAATGGACTGGGAGGTAACTGAAGTCTCAAAATAATTAGCCCCTCCTGAGATGAGCAGGCAACGTTGAAATTTAATCTATTTCTGGGGTGTTGTTGCCAAAGAAAGCTCAGCTCATGAAAACTGGTCCCCAAGCCTTCAATGGATTCACAAATCTTTTATCACCTATGGGCAAAAGCAGATGTCTTCTTCCTAGATTTGAGAAACCAAGATAGATGGAAAGCCCACTAGGTTTGGGTTGGATGATGGAATATATTGTTTGCTGTAATTAAAAATTTCCTCTTCCATCTGGGGTGGTTGAGTGCAAGTTTTAACATGTCTTTATCACATTTGTATCTCATTAGAGGATCCTCATGTGCATCTCAAAGTAAGCGTGGCGTACATATGTCTCGCCACCAACCCTCTTATCCCTGCACGACAGTGAGCTAGGTTAGTGATCGACCTAAGCTCAACCAGTGAGCTTCATGGCTGAGTGAAGATTTGAATCTGGGTTTCCCTGATCCAAATCTACCACTTTATGCAGCACAGTATAATATTGTCTATTCCGAATAGCAACAACTCTTTAAGGCTAAGGCAGGGCTCTTTCCTGGGCTTGCTACCTGGTGTCATTTTTAACAACAGGAGACACTGGAGTTCGAACCTGGAACTGTCCTTATGTAAATCGTGTGCTGTGCTGCTGAATTAGGACAATGTGGAGCCCATGAGTGCCAAAGATGCTTGAGGGTGACTTTGTTAGCCCTCCTCCTGTTGGGAGTTAGCTCGTGTGGAAGAGTCAGTTCCAACTGGGACTGCTACAGGGGCAAAAGCCCCAATCCAACTCGGCCCACCCACAGCAGCTATTTGCTAATCAGCTATACAAGCCTGAGTTCTTCAAAAAATATATCAATTAAGTCACCAGCCAGTCAATAGCAGGTCATGTTGGACTGAAGTTCGGAAAAACTTTCTGACAGCAAGAGCTGTTCAGCAGTGGAACAGACTCCCACAAGAGGTTGTGGACTCTCCTTCCTTGGAGGTTTTTAAACAGAGGTTGGGTGGCCATCTGTCATGGATGCTTTAGCTGAGATTCTTGCATTGCAGGGGGTTGGACTAGATGAGCCTCGAGTTCCCATCCAGCTCTTAAGTTTCTATGATTCCAGGACCTTGGATAGCTCCTGCTCTGAAAAGGTCTGGAGCTCAGCTGTGGCCTTTTTATCCCTCTTGTCCAGGCTGCCTTTCCCAGGCTCTGATTTCTTCCTGCATGACTGATGGAAAGTTTTAACGAGGCTGGGCTGTGGCCTGGAGCCCAGCACTCTGTTGGAGGCAGCTCCCACCTTCTGCATTGCAGCCTGCTCAGTTGGTTAGGGCATGGTGCTGATAGTGCCAAGATTGCAGGTTTGATCCTTGTATGGGACAGCTGCGTATTCCTGCATTGCAGGGGTTGGACTTGATGATCCTCAGGTTCCCTTCCAGCTCTACAATTCTGTGATTCTATGAGGCTCTTGGTGTAGAGGTGGGGTCAGTCCCTCTGAGGAATTTGACTAGGGGGTGTTGTCTCAAGCTCAGGAGGCTCCTAGCTGATGGTCTTAACAGCCTGGTGTCAGAGCCCAGGTTCAGGTTCAGCATCTCTGTGGCTTATGTCGCTAGTCCTTATGATCTAGCTGGTGGTCCCTCTTCAGTGCCAGAGTCTTGGCTGCTGCTTAGGATCAGAGGCATGACCCTTTCCTGTGGACGATCCCATGAAATGTTTTCCTGTTTTGTTTTTTGTTGGGACTGTAATTCTGGATGAACTGATGATAAAGTGGTTTTGGTTTGTTTTGCATCTTGAGCTTCAGAATGTATTTATACATGTGATCCCACACATCGGATTTTTGTTCCACATCTGCCATCTCTCTTGAGAGTTCAGGTGTGTTCAAGCCATGCTGAGCACTTCACACATCATTCTTGAATTAGAAACACATTTCCAAGCAAAGTAATCGCATCCTCCACCCCCACCCCCCACCCTCACTTTTTAAACTGCTTTCTCTTACTAGCTTGGTTTCTATTTTTGAGGCCTGTTTATTGTCCAGTTTCAATTTGTATGGTTGGTGTCTTTTAGTTTCTATTAAAAATGCCCCTTGCTTTAACTCTTGTGTGCATTTTCTAGTGGAAACAGATGTCTGCGAATTGCTTAAGAATGTTCATAGCAAGTTTACAAACAGCTTCCTGCCTGGTTACCTGCGATAAGTATAAAAGCATCTCTGGGCGTCCAGAGAGGGACAGCATTTGTAAAATGGTGTTTCAGGTGGTCCCCGTGCCATAAATGTGTAACACAGACAAATGTAGGCAATATACCTTTTTTAATGGAACAATAGAGTGGTACCTCGGGTTAAGTACTTAATTCGTTCCGGAGGTCCGTTCTTAACCTGAAACTGTTCTTAACCTAAAGCACCACTTTAGCTAATGGAGCCTCCTGCTGCCGCCACATCGCCAGAGCACGATTTCTGTTCTCACCCTGAAGCAAAGTTTTTAACCTGAGTTAGCTCCGGGTTAGCGGAGTCTGTAACCTGAAGTGTATGTAACCTGAAGCGTATGTAACCCGAGGTACCACTGTACACACTTATTTGTTTTATTTGCAAAGCTGGCTTGCAGTTAGAAGTCACTGTGCCTTCTGCTTTAGAATTGCTGCAAATTGTCATTGCAGGGCAATCAGAGCAGGATTTGATGCCCTGTTGACTCCTGATCAGCATGGGGTTATTTCCCAGATTTTGGTGTTGTGCTGGCTCCAGGCTGGCACAGCAGAAGGTCCCAGATTGGGCCTCTCTCTGGCTGAATTCCATGCTAGTCCAGCTCCGAGTCCATGGCCCCTATTCCACCCCCAGAATGCTCTGTTTCCCCCTACCCTTCATCTTCCTACTCCTGGTGGCAGCGCCTCTGGTGGTAGGCGCATGTCCACTTGATCAAAGGCTGGGTAGTTGGAACCTGCACATCAGCAGCATTCATCCCCCACTGAGAAGCTGGTGGAGAGGAACCTGTGCTTCATCCTAAAATCCCCAGCTCCTAGCCACCAACATGGTGGTTGTAGTTCGGACTGCAGGTAGAACTGCTGTTCTTACATTTGCTATCACATGGGTGTATGATGAGAATGGGGTCTTTCTGGCAGATCCGGCGCCGGGAGGTAGCAGTGTTCAAAATTAGCCAGGCGCCAGGTGTATTTAGCACCTGGCTTTCAACCACTTGTGACCAAGTGAAGATGCCTGGGCGTCAGAATGGCGCCTGACATCTCCACCATCTGGAGGTGCGTGCTTGAGGATCCTTGGATCCTGACTGTTTTTGCACACTAATACCACATCCTGTAGAATTTTTTGTATTTTATCTGCACAATTGGAGTGAATTTCTGGAACCAAAATGTTTTGGGTTTTTTTTTTTTCTGTGCAGCCTGAGCAGGAGGAGGCAGAGGTTGGACTACCAGGGGTCAGCAAACTTTTTCAGCAGGGGGCCGGTCCACTGTCCCTCAGACCGTGTGGGGGGGCCAGATTATATTTTGAAAATAATAATAATAATGAATGAATTCCTATGCCCCACAAATAACCCAGAGGTGCATTTTAAATAAAAGCACACATTCTACTCATGTAAAAACATGCTGATTCCCAGACCGTCCGCGGGCCAGATTGAGAAGGTGATTGGGCCGGATCTGGCCCCCAGGCCTTATATGTGGACTGTCCCTGGAGCAAGTGACATTTCTTCCTTAAGTTCTCAGTTTGGGAGTGCCCTTGTTGAAGTCTGGAGGACAAGGATAGGCTGGGGGCTAGATCCTACTTTATCAAGCTACTTAGTAGGTCCCTTTTAAACTCCTTGTCACATGCCTGACTTAACAGTGGTTTGCCATTGCTCCTCACTCCCACTATGAAAATCATCCTTGACAGCAATCTGTTTGCTCAGACCTGCCGCCCCCCCACCCCAGCCCAGAAGCTCCCTACTGCTTAAGTTAGCACCTTGGTTCAGCTCCCTGCATCTCGGGCTGCATTTTTGTTACAGCTCACGAGGGAGTCATGGATTCCTCCACGAATGGCTTTCCCTCCCCCAGCGTGAGTGTGATGATGCTAACGAGGCGAAGCGGTGTGAGAGCCTCTCTCTGGAGATGCCAGGCTAAACCTCAGCTGTGTGGGCAGGAGAGAGAGAGAGAAAAAAAAAACCTGACAACCACATTGCAGTTACATCCTGGAGACTGCTAATGCCAGGAAAAGTTCTGATTCATAACAATAACAGCAGCAGCAGCTACAGTGCAGATCTGCAACAAGTGCATCTGAGGACAGTGGTAGGAAAAAAGAGGGGAAACCATAACTTTACTTTTTAAATGGAAAGGATTATACTTTCAGCCTCTATCTCAATTTTAGAGGGGGTTTTTTTGGGTGGCTTATAATTGACAGAGCTGTGGCTTTAAAAACCATTAGGCTTTCTCCATTTTCGTACCTCATGGTTTTTGGATAAAAGAAGGCGAGATCAGTAAATGTGGAAGAGGAGTTAATTATTAAAATATTTTCCCCTATTATATATGCATAACCACTTGGTTAATTTCAAGTGTATCTCCTGATATGTGAGAACATGACACTTGATTAATTTATTTTTTAAAAATCCTACAGCATATGTTTTTATATTTCTAGAGCTAGGGATAAAAATAGAGCGAGAGCGGTTTATCGTTTTCCTTTCCCATTGTCCTCTCTTGTTGCCTTTCCTTTGGGCTTGGTTTTATGCCACATGGTACTTGTGGAAAAGAAACGTTATTAACAGAGAAGAGAGGAATAGCTTGGTTGTGGCGAAATCAAAGAGGAGTACATGGTTGGCTGAGGTGACTAGGAGAACTCTAAATCGCCTGCAAGTATTTCACTTAATAAGTGAGTTGGCTTGATCCCAAGTTCTTACTGCTGCCCCTTGAATTTCCAGAAGTCCCTCTAGCTAATTCTAATCCTATCTTGTCTACATGCTGAAGTACAGTTTCAATGCCAGCAAAATCTTGAAAGGAGCCTGGGTTGGTGGAGCTGGTGGAGGCAAATGTTGTTTCTTTTCTTTTGCTTTTCATTTGTGCTTGATAATTTACTATGGCTGCAACCCTAAGCTTCTTGGAGGGGCAGCTGGGTGGCTGTTTTGGCACCACGTACCTCTCCAGAGTCACTTCCCTGATGCAGCGGTAGGAAGTTCTGCCACCATTGCTAAAGCACTCTTGGTATTCCAGTGGTGGTAAGAGCAAAATGAGAGGGTGCTCTGGGGGCTTGTCAGGGGCAGATCAACGAGGACTCGAAGGACGTCGAGTTAACACTTGTATAGCTCAGTTGGTTAGAGCGTGATGTTGATAATGCCAAGGTTGCAGGTTCGATCCCTGTATGGGACAGCTGCATATTCCTGCATTGCAGGGGGTTGGACAAGATGATATGCAGGGTCCGATCCAACTTTACAATTCTATGATTCTATGACTTTGGCTCTGCCCCTCATTTATATAAGATGGACCCCAGAATGGATTGTTTTCTCTCCCATTGAAAAAAACCCATAAGGATTTTTTAAAAAATCATTTTCAGGAGATAGGGGGAGGCAGATAAAACCCCCTGCTCCATCCATCCTGGCCCATATGAGCCCTGCAAGGCTTAGGAAGTGACAGGTCTTCCCCGCCCCCTACAACCACCATCAGATTGCTCTGTCTATGCCAACTCCTCAAGGCAGCTCCCAGCGCATCTGCCTTGGTAGCTCAGTCGGTAGAGCATGAGGCCCTTAATCTCGGGGTCGTGGGTTCAAGCCCCACGTTGGGCAAAAGATTCCTGCATTGCAGGGGTTTGGACTTTCAACTCTACAATTCTATGATTCAGCAACTGCTAAAATGCAATTATTTTTAGAGATACTTCCCTGCCTGTATTTTTTTTTTAAGCCCATTCTGTCACCAGATCACACTCCCAAAGAAAGTTTTGGGTGAGGCTCATTGAAGAAGCAAAGCATATTGAAGGAATTATAAAAGGGCTTCCCCACCCCTTCTCATTATTTCCCCTGAAAGGTGAAATGCGTAGGGCGTGAGGACTTGAAAAGCTGGGGAAAGTTTGTTTGGAGATGTGTCTGGTTGAGGTGGGGGCAGATGGGAGGGGAGGTGGGCTGCCTGCATTTAGGCCCCAGATCTTAATCCCTTTTACAGTTGTCAGCGTGGCCTGGCAGAGGGTCTGGAGGCAGGGGGAAAGGCTGACAGAGTATTCTTGAGCTGAGGGAGTTGTTGGGGCTGGGGTGGGGGAGGGTTAAGAAACACCTGCCCCAGTCCTAGCCCTGGTACCTTTGGGAGGAATGGGGATGACAGCTGGGCCGATGCTGAGGCGACTATCATCTGCTGCTGTTTGACGCACTCTGTCCACGGAACACACGATTAATGAGTCAAGGGAGGCCTATTGTGAGTGACAAAGACCCAGAGGCTTAAGTAGGGCTCTCGATCTTCTCAATCCACCATCGTATTGCATTTTTCAAGTAGGGTTTGCGGGGAAAACATTGAGGCGCCATCTAAAGCCACAATGCTTCTCTTTTTTTCTTCTCCCCCAAACTGCTGCTGACCTTTGTCACGCGGCTTTAACCCTTTGGCTTCTCTGGTTTGGGCTTTGGGGTTGAAGAGAAATCTCCTTTATATTGATTGCCTTCTCTCTCTCTCTCTCTCTCTCTCTCTCTCTCTCTCTCATGCCTTGAAAATATGCTGGTGATTGGTGAGGACATATAGCTGGAGGCAGAAGATGCTTGGTTGTTGCTGGCCAAGTGTCACTGTTCCCCAGCAGTCTAATTAATATCCTCATCTTTTCAGTTTCCGGAAGTATAAGAAGCAAAGCTCTACCTGCTTCAGGAGAAGCAAAAGCTGCTTCATGTAGATTTTTCATCTATTTCAACAACAAAAAATTCCAAACCACCCTTTATCCAAAGGCACCCCAGGTGTACAATAATATAAGTCCAATACAACAAAAGCGAGACACAGTCGATCATCTGAAGTTGTGGGTGTTCAGCTGGAAATGAGTGTTTGCTTTGTTGAAGCACTTCCTCCACACTCCCTGCAAAGGTGATGCTATGCTCTTTAATGATTCAGAAAGCTGGTGGAAAGCTGGTTTGAACTTGCTATCTCCCTCTAGTAATGTGCTTTTTCTTTTTCCTTCTTCCTGGGAGTATGTAGGACGGGTTTCCTGAAAAAGCTGCATATTCCAGCCGCAGGCCAAGAAAATCCAGCACTTTTTTCCACTCTGCCTACTGTTTCCTTTATTGCATGTTTGTCATACTGTCTACAAAGGTTGTAAATATGTGCAGGCTAGGATGAGACCATGTTTGAATGAAAGGGAGCGCTGTTCATGTAGGTTCAGATAACGGAGGTTTTTACAGTACCCTGTTCGCTTTTAGTAAAATGTGCAATGAAGGCAGATATTACCATGGAAGAAGTAGCACACAATTGAATTTGGGTGCATGGCCCTTAAAATATTGCATGAATAGAGATTTCTTTTGCACATTGCCCTCTGCTGCACAACATAGGAATCCTTGCATAGCGCCGTTCATTGCCATCAGGACTTGATTCCAGCTGGCTGATGTTACACTGGCATCTGGGAAGGAGTCAGAGCCAAGTAGTGCCACATGACACAAACTGGGTTGCACGGAACTTCACCACTTCAGAGGCAGATTACTGAGACATCCAGTCAGACTGTGTGGTACTACTCCACAACGTTGATCTTGTGACACTCTGAAACCATCTTTTCAATAGCATGGTTTGCTTTCTTCTGTAGCTCGTGGTTTGCTTTGTTTGTGTGTGTCATCTGGAGTTATGTGTGTGTAAGCAATTGTTTTGCTGCTCACTTGCAGTTTGCTTATGGGATGTACTGTAGTGTAAAGGTAAAGGTAGAGGGACCCCTGACCATTAGGTCCAGTTGTGGCCGACTCTGGGGTTGCGGCGCTCATCTCGCTTTATTGGCCGAGGGAGCCGGCATACAGCTTCCGGGTCATGTGGCCAGCATGACTAAGCCGCTTCTGGCGAACCAGAGCAGCGCACAGAAATGCCATTTACCTTCCCGCCGGAGTGATCCCTATTTATCTAGTTGCACTTTGACATGCTTTCGAACTGCTAGGTTGGCAGGAGCAGGGACCGAGCAATGGGAGCTCACCCCGTCGTGGGGATTTGAACTGCTGACCTTCTCATCGGCAAGCCCTAGGCTCTGTGGTTTAACCCACAGCGCCACCCGCGTCCCTTGTACTGTAGTGTAGTTTGATCCTAAATTAAACTGTAGTTGGTAGATAAATACACAAAGGGCTCTGGTGTTGTATGCTGAAGAATGGACCACGTGTCCTTTGGTACCTCTTAGCTTTATGATTAATGAAACCACTTATAGCCAGTTGCTATTATACTTGTGAACTCTGATTTAGCTCTAATTACTGGCAGATAGCATGGAATAGCAGCTGAAGACCCCCACCAGCAGCCCAGGGGTTGTGCATCATCATGTGCATTTAGTCAGGCCTGAAGATGTAATACAGGTCAAAATGTGCTTGCAGCATCGCGTTTGCATTGTCTACATACATGGATAGATGCTTCTGTGCATAGCTTTCTATCCCTTTCTGGATTGTGGCAATGACCTACCTGTAATCTAAATATGTCTCCCATTTGTTCCCTCTTAATTCTTGTAAGAGGGATGCGGGTGGCGCTGTGGGTAAAAGCCTCAGTGCCTAGGGCTTGCCGATCGAAAGGTCGGCGGTTCGAATCCCCGTGGCGGGGTGCGCTCCCGTTGTTCGGTCCCAGTGCCTGCCAACCTAGCAGTTCGAAAGCACTCCCGGGTGCAAGTAGATAAATAGGGACCGCTTACTAGTGGGAAGGTAAACAGCGTTTCCGTGGGCGGCTCTGGCTCGCCAGAGCAGCGATGTCACGCCGGCCACGTGACCTGGAAGTGTCTCCGGACAGCGCTGGCCCCCGGCCCCTTGAGTGAGGTGGGTGCACAACCCTAGAGTCTGTCAAGACTGGCCCGTACGGGCAGGGGTACCTTTACCTTTACCTAATTCTTGTAAGACAAAGTCTTACTATGCTCTTTTGCAGCCTCCCCTTTTTGATCAGCTAAATCACATCAGGTCTGATGATCTCATTTCACCATAAGATGAGCACTTTTTGGCCTTTCTTCCTAATGGAGGTTCAGGCAACATCCTATAGGACAAAAACCATGAGCTACTTCTTAACAGCGTGTAGGGAAAAATACATCTTGCCTGCAGGAAAGCACTAGAGGAAGGATGCAGCCAGTCAGGTTTGAGTTAAAACAGCTTTGTGTAATTCATCTTGTTTGCTGCACCTCTGGTTTGTAAAAAGTTTCTACTCTCGTTAAAAATATATGAATCTTCTCTCCCTTCCGTCTCTCAAGTGCTTGGGAATAAATCCCACATGAAGGATCGTCTGTGCGGGGGGGGGGGGAGTGAATGATGCTAGATGTGATTGAAATCAAATTGCACTTGGATAATATTACTTCCATTTGTTGACTTGGTTTTTCAGTGTTTTTAATGTGTGGGGAATGAGGTTTTGTGTGTGTCTTGATGGCGCATAGTATATAGGTGTTTCCATTTCAGATTAATATGTCATCAACCTCCCCCCCCTCCCGCCACACTAGCTCGTTCATGTTCTTTTAACCGATGCATTGCTCAGCACACACTGCATCCTCCACGTGCAAGTCCATTAAAGCAATATTAAATTTTAAAGCTTGTGCATAGGTTGGCTGGAAATCCTGCACACACATCTTGGCCACGTATTGTTATGCAAGTCAGCTGTGTGCTTAAAGTCTCATTCCTCATGCCTGGCCTATTGTCCAGGGGATGGTCCTGTCTCTATAGGAACAGTGCCAGCTGGCTAGCTAGCCGAAGCAATGTCAGTCTTGTCTTTGAAGGCCAGTGCTTATGCCTGCAGGGGCAGCATATTACTGTTCCATTTCCTTTCTTTCTTTTTTTTAATCATCTGTTCTTACCATAATAGCACAGTGCTATGATAGCAGGATTTCCAAACGGCTGGGAACTACTCTAGAATAACTGTATTTTACAGCACTATATTTTGCTGCTGTGTAACCACTGTCACTCTTACTAGCCAAGCAAATGTTTTAGTAACCTGGTGACAGATGATAGGGTTGGGTGTGTGTGTTTGGTAGCGTGTGTGTGGAGCGGTCTCCCTCAGGAGGTTGTGGACTCTCCTTTCTTGGAGGTTTTTAAGCAGAGGTTGGATGGCCATCTGTCACGGATGCTTTAGTTTAGATTCCTGCATTGCAGGGGGCTGGACTAAATGGCCCTTAGGATCCCTTCCAACTCTACAATTCTATGGTTCTATGATTCCCGCAAAGATTGCTGTGAACTGTGGTTTATACAGGGTGCTGAGAGTTGCCAGGAGACCTCCTACACCCCTCCCAGAGCTACAATTCCCAGAGTGATTCAACAATAAATCCCCATTCGCAGGGAACTCTGGAATTGTCAGATGATAAAGAGTAGTTTGCTGGTGTGAACAGACAAACAGGATACCTGAGCATGACAGTGTTGGTCAGGGCAAAAGTGGGGCTTGACTAGAATTCTAGAACCTTGGATAGCTCCAAGCATGCAATTCAACTCTATGACTGTAGGTGCTTTCTGCAGCCCAGTTTGTACAGGACTAGAAACATTTTTAATTTTTTTTTAAAGTTTCTCAGGATTCCAGGCTTTTGTACCAAAGCCCATATTCCATATCATATATTTTGTGCTTGCAGAACACCAGGAAGTCTATAATATATATTGCAACACCCCTTCAGTTATTTACTTAATGGGTAGTGTATGTGTATTTTAAATTTGAATGCAAGCTTCATGAAAAGTTTATGTGGTGATGGAAGAAATTGTACAGCAACTTCGGGCAATTCCTCTAGCAGATAAGACTCTTATGGAACTGCACCATGTCGGAAAAAGATATAACAGATTTGCATATTCATTATAAATGGGGTGCAAGTTTCTTGACTCTGTGCTATTGCCGAGGGGATTAACAGAGACAAAGGTCCCCACGCAGAAAGTGCTATAAAAATATTTGCCTGGGCACCAATATAAAACCTGAAATGTTAATGTGTGAACTGCTCAATCATACATCTCACGCACCAAGCAAGAGTGTGGTTGTTGTTGATATGTAAAAAACCAATATATGTATGCTGCCATGACTGCACTCTGGGATTAAGAAGAAAGAATCCAATCAAGATTGAAGGTTGAATGGGCAGAAGTGGTGTGAAATCAGTTATAGCTGCAAGAGGCAACTGTCAAGAAAGGTGGTGAAGCTAAGTGGATGGTGCTGATGCATGAAAACAAGAGATGGTAGGAACCCAAGGCAAAGCACAGTGTGAAACAAACATGGGGTTCCCAACCCTATTTGTCCCCTTTTAGCTATTCTCACCTGTTGTTGTTTTTTCTTAGATAAGCTTTGAGAGGGAGGGGAATAACGAGGAAGGAGTGATGTGAGAATGGTTTCAGCATCTGTCCCTCATCTGCCAGTTCTCTCCCACAGGAGTATAGATTATTATTATTATTATTATTACAGTGGTACCTCAGGTTAAGTACTTAATTCGTTCCAGAGGTCCATTCTTAACCTGAAACTGTTCTTAACCTGAAGCACCACTTTAGCTAATGGGGCCTCCCGCTGCTGCTGCGCCGCCGGAGCACAATTTCTGTTCTCATCCTGAAGCAAAGTTCTTAACCCGAGATACTATTTCTGGGTTAGCGGAGTCTGTAACCTGAAGCGTCTGTAACCTGAAGTATATGTAACCCGAGGTACCACTGTATTATTAGTATTAGTATTAGTATTAGTATTAGTATTATTTCCCTGCCCATCTGGCTGGGTTTCCCCAGCCACGCAGGGTGGCTCCCAACAAAATATTAAAAACATGATAAAACATCAAACATTAAAAACTTCCCCAAACTGGGCTGCTTTCAGATGTCTTCTCAAAGTCAGATAGTTGTTTATTTCCTTGACCTCTGATGGAAGGGCTTTCCACAGGGCAGGCGCCACTACTGAGAAAGCCATCTGTCTGGTTCCCTGTAATCTCACTTCTCGCAATGAGGGAACCACCAGAAGGCCCTCGGAGCTGGACCTCAGTGTCCGGGCAGAACAGTTGGGGTGGAGACGCTCCTTCAGGTATACTGGGCCAAGGCCATTTAGGGCTTTAAAGGTCAGCCCCAACACTCTGAATTGTGCTCAGAAACGTACTGGAAGCCAATGTATGTCTTTCAGGACCGATGTAATATGGTCTCGGCAGCCACTCCCAGTCACCAGTCTAGCTACCGCATTCTGGCTTAGTTGCAGTTTCCAGGTCACCTTCAAAGGTCGCCCCATGTAGAGCGCATTAAAGTAGTCCAAGCAGGAGATAACCAGACAGTCTGCGGGCAGGTAGGGTCTCAGCCTGTGTGCCAGATGGATGTATGGGTGCAAAGAAACTGTACAGAGGTTAAATCCACATTGGTTTGCCACTTTTGCTTCTGCCCCACCCCACCCCCCTCTTGTGGTCTCTGGAAAGTGAAGCAGAAAGGAACAAAAAAGGTTTTCCCCATCCCTTGGCTAGACGAACCAATAGCCTGACTTGGTAGGAGACATTTTGAAATGCATTGGATTTGATCGTTTGGCCGTTCTCTCTTTAAAGGCACTTTGACACTCACTCGCTGAACTCTTTCTGTGGTCGTACAACAAGTAATGAGCTGCTGTTGCATATGCAGTAGGCAGTTTCCTCACAAACAGTGGTGAGCAGTCAGTTGCCATACTTTAGGGTGCAGGGTCGCAGGTTGCTGCCAGTGCGTTATTCTGCATTGTGTTGCAGCCAGCAGATCCCTAGCTTTGAAGATCTGAGAAGCGAGAGACCACACACCATGCTCCCAGGCTGCCTGAGGTTTCCTTTACTGGCAAGAAAACAGATTGTGTGAGTGAGCGAGTGCATGTGCAACTGCTCAGTACAACAGTAAGTGGATGCTGGAACAATCCTCAGCTTTTAATTTGGGCCTGGTAGTGCAGCTTGCCAAGTATGTCGCTAAATAAATAGCAGGGTGAAGACCTAGTGGCTTAGATCCGATTAACCTTTATAACATCCTCCTGTGTCTTAGTTGGATTAGCTGCGGTTTTATTATTATTATTAAGAGATGCTTATCTTAGTGACATTTGATGCAAGGGAATTGTCGTGGTTGTAGTACCTGGGGACAGAAATATATTCTGAAGCAACAGAATTGCTTTTGTGCAACGCAGCTAGTTGGGCGACGTCTGCCTTTTTGTTGCTTCTTCGAGCTTTTGAGAGCTAAAGCTTACGAACATTAATAGCAGTCAAAAATAGATCTCGGTAAGGGGGTGACCAGCTTTATTAGAACGAATACAAAGCTGCAAAAGAAGTAGACCTCTTTGATCAGTGGCAGAGACTGAGAGAGATGCCTTGGTTTTGGATGCAGAGTTGGTGAAAATTTAAGATAACAATTTAGCACGCAATACTCCCCCCCCCATAAACTTGGTTTCCCCTTTTAAAAATACATTTAGAACTTTGAAACTACAGTCGTACCTCTGCTTACGTATCCCTCTGGATACGTAAACTTTGGGTTGCGAACGCAGCAAACCTGGACGTGTATATATCTGGGTTTTGCCGCGGGACAATAAGCGCTCTGTGCACAGCGTGTGTGCGCAGAAGCGCTCAGTCGCGCCACATTCGTGTGTGCACAGAAGGGCACCTCCAGTTACGAGGTTTTTGGTATTTGGCCGGGCCTCCAGAACAGATCCTGTTCGTAACCGGAGGTACCACTGTACTCATTCTTTAGTGTGGTATCTTGTCTGTATCCAGGCTGATGACTGATTGATCAGCCACATGACAGAAACTGCCACTTTATCGTTGTCCATCACTGCACTTTGGGTAGGCAACATTGTACAAAATAGTCCAGAAACTGTGGCTTGACATTGTTCCTAGGAGGGAGGAGTCTGTTCTAAAGGACTAGATGTACAGGCAGCAACTGTTTTAGACATGTCCAGTTGACATGAAGCAATCGCCAACATGTAGGTTCTTTTGGACCCGGAAAGGGTGAAATAGAACCCCCTTGTGAAATGCTCTCCAACTGTACATTTCCACCAGTTCTTGTGCCTTTAATGGCAGCTTGAACACTTGAAGGGCCTTCTTGCAATTATGAAAAAGCAGAGCCCTCCTGCAGGCCCGCCATCTGTCTCGCAGTGTTATACAACTCCTGGGGCCTCTACCAGTGTCCCCCATCAAGTGAGGATTCTGAACCAGGCAGAGGGCCTTCTCAGTGGTGATGCCCACCCTGTGGATGTCAGATCAATAAACAACTATCTGACTTTTAGAAGACATCTGAAGGCAGCCCAGTTTGGGAAGGTTTTTTATGTTTTATGTTTTATTGTGCTTTTAATTCTGTTGGGAGCTGCCCAGAATGGCTGGGGAAACCCAGCCAGATGGAAGGGGTATAAATTTATTATTATTATTATTATTATTATTATTATTTTGAAGAGGGGATGCTTAGAGCTCTACACCATGCGCAGCTAACCTGTTGTTGGACTACAACTTCCATCAGCCTCAGGGATGATAGGTATCATAGCCAAGCAGTTGATGCCTGGATAGCTCAGTTGGTTAGAGTGTGGTGCTGATAATGCCAAGGTTGCAGGTTTGATCCCCGTATGGGACAGCTGCAAATTCCTGCATTGCAGGGGGTTGGACTAGATGATGCTCAGGGTCCCTTCCAACTCTAAAATTCTATGATTCTCTGAAATGTCAGGAGGGCCACAGATTTCCCACGCTTGTGTTGCACAGTCTAGTAGAGTTCCAGATCACCGGGAAGCGGCTCTTGAGATATCCACGCTCAGCATATGGATGGCAGGAGCTGGGAGATAGGCCTTTTTCTCCCCCCCTTTTTTTTTTTGAAGCACAGCCCCACTACCCCTTAATCATGTGGAGCCCAATTAATGTGCAAAGCATGTGATGTGGGGGGGGGGCAGGATTCCTCTCCAGTGTCTGCTGTTAAAGGCAAGGCAGAAAATCAGGCTTTCCCCCTCTGATCAGGTAGTAACTGCAAGGGTGGAGATGCCAGGGCACCACAATATTTAGAGCGGGGTGAGCTCCCGTTGCTCGGTCCCTGCTCCTGCCAACCCAGCAGTTCGAAAGCACATCAAGTGCAAGTAGATAAATAGGTATCGCTCCGGCGGGAAGGTAAATGGCATTTCCATGTGCTGCTCTGGTTCGCCAGAAGCGGCTTAGTCATGCTGGCCACATGACATGAGCTGTACGCCGGCTCCCTTGGCCAATAAAGCGAGATGAGCGCCGCAACCCCAGAGTCGGCCACGACTGGACCTAATGGTCAGGGGTCCCTTTACCTTTACCTTATAACAGGTTGAGCCTTGTAAATTGTGCAGTGAATAAAGTTCTAGTCAAAGGCTTCAGTCACCTGGTTTGAAATCCCAGCTCAGCTGCGTGGCCCTGGGGCCCTTGCTCCACTTCTGACTCCTTGGAAACCTTTCCTCCCGGTTCCCCCAGCCTGCTTATTAAATTGAGATACGCTGGATGTTAATTTCCCTTTTTCGGGATTGATTTATTCATGTAGTTCTTGTCCATTGACCCCCACAGCAGCTTGCAGACTGGGTATGCAAATTGCTAGCTACAGAGGATGACTGATCCGTTAATAAATGGGATCTGATGCCCGTAAAGAGATAACTAATGTTGAAGTAATCGCTGTGAGGTAATAGCTTTTTAAAATTATTTTTTAAGTTGCCTGTGGACCTTTCCTGCTTGGCATTCCATGTTTCGGGTTATCTCATTACAGGAACACTAAAGACAAAAGTGAGCAGATGGTTTTTGTGCAGCCTTCTCTGGTGCTTGCCATCCTTCCCATATTCAGTGGGTCCACTGTTGGCTTTCAGAGATCTGATAATGACTTGAAACAAACAAGAGCGAAACCAATTAGATTTTGTGCCAGGTCAGAGGTTGGGTGGAATGAAATAGCATTATTTGAGGAAGGGCAATTCCTGCTGCTACCACCATTGCTTCTGCTGCTGCTGTTGCTACTAATCAGTTAATTAATATACTGCTTGGTGCCACAGTTAGGGTTCAAAGTGAGTTCCGAGTATAAAAACCAGTTGCACAAGCATTGAAATATAGACATCCACAATTCAAGGATGCAATAAACCAATCCCATTGAAACATACAGTTTCATTCTACTGTTGGTACTGATCATAGGGATGTGAGGAAGCACAATAGTTTTTGTGCATTTGACGGAGGAAGTGGCAAAACCCTGTGCCGTTTCCAGATTGAGAGCCAGTGTGGTGTAGTGGTTGAGAGCAGTAGTCTTGTAATCTGGGGAACCGGGTTTGTGTCTCCGCTCCTCCACATGCAGCTGCTGGGTGACCTTGGGCCAGTCACACTTCCTTGAAGTCTCTCAGCCCCATTCACCTCACAGAGTGTTTGTTTTGGGGAAGGAAGGGAAAGGAGAATGTTAGCCGCTTTAAGACTCCTTAAAGGGAGTGAAAGGCGGGATATCAAATCCAAACTCCTCCTCCTCCTCCTCCTCCTCCTCTTCTTCCTTAAAGCCAAGAACTGTTTCACGGGTACCAAGGGGCAACAGAACTCATCAGAGCCTGATGTTCCATTTAATGTGTGATTTGGTTTGCTCAGTGCTGGTGCTGTTATGAGGAAAATGTCCAGTGTCTCAAACTTTGGGTGATGACTAATTTTTTTATTTATTTTTTGATCCTGCAAGTTTCGTACTCCATGGCTAACAGCAGCTTGTAGGGGGGGGGGCTGCCTGGATCAGGGCTATTTTGTTGGGGAAAGTGTTAGGTCCTTCCTCCTGTCCATTCTGTGCCACAGCTGTTTTTACAAAAAGAATTTCATGGGCTCCAAATATGGAGCTACAACATAGTACAGGCAACAACCATTTTATACCTGTTCAATACGTGCGCGATTGCGGATCCCTGTGAACTTGGAAGTGACTGGGAAAGGAGTAAAAAGAGCCCTAAAAAAGTGAAGAAAGGGCAAAGATCACATGAAATCCCATGAACCTTAGCAAGTGCAATCCCAGGAGCCCTTGCACCAACCGTTGGGGCCTGTGGATAGCTGGGGTTTGAGCAAAGAGCTTTAAAGTCAGCAGTGGTGTTGGAGTTTGCTTGATCTTTGTTTTTCATAAGGGTTTTTTCAAGGGTTTCCAGAGGTTTAGAGCAGGCTTAGGCAAACTTGGCCCTCCAGATGTTTTGGGACTACAGTTCCCATCATCCCTGACCACTGGTCCTGTTAACTAGGGATGATGGGAGTTGTAGGCCAGAAAACATCTGGAGGGCCGAGTTTGCCCTATGCCTGGTTTAGAGGGTGTTTGAAGGCTTTTTCAATAGTGTTCCCAGTGTGCAGTGCCTAACCCCCATGTAAATGGGCAGTTGCCTGTATGCAATGATGGTTTAGGTCATTGCACAGCAGCAAGCCTGACATCGCCCCTGAGTGTACACTTGATTATGTGACCCTCTCAGTGTACCTGTACAATACCCATGTTTTCAAACACCTGCTTGTTGCATTCAAACTTCATATTTTTGCATGTACAGGTAAAAAAGCTTACAGGTGGAACAGTCCTGATGTGTGTTGACTTACAGACAATGGATAAAATACCTACTGCTGGTGCTACCACTTGTCATTCCCAGATTCTTCAAACTTACAGCAAACCACCTGTTTGCTATAAGTTTGCAAGGTGCTGTATTTTCTTATTAATATTATACTATGTCTGCAACATACAGGGAAAACAACAATGAGAAATGAGTCTTGAATTGTGCAGAGATTAAAGTGACATTGTCAATTCAAAGAGGAGATGAAATAAAGCTTACCCTGTCGAAACTTACAACTTTCTGACTCATGAGTGTGACAACTGCAGTATGATAATGTTACAAAAGAAAAGTACTGACTTGAGATTTCAGGCTGCAGGAAGACAAATCAATCCCTTCTTCTCAGTCCAAGTGATGTGCAACCCTCCAACTCAAATATTGGAATGGTTACAAAACGATAAAAGGTTATACAACAGAGAGGTCTCAATGGTATGCACATGTAATAATAAAGGGATACCAGATTGCCACTGAAAGATTCTGGGTTTCTACCACTGAGGGAGACCAAAGTGTTACTCGTTCAAAGAAAAAGATATTTAGAAGCTTTCTGCCATCAAAAATATTTTTTAATGTAAGTCATCTCTGGCTTTCTAGGATCTGAGGAAAAAAGAGGCGCCTTGGGGCGAACAGGCGGGTTGCTGTGGCGTGGATTGCAGGACAAAGTTAAATTATGGCAATTCGTGTAAGGAAGGTTTCTGCTCACCTGCAGTTGCTTCTGACCCCTGAAAAAAACTCTCCAGAGGGTTGACCAATTAGTTGGACATGGGAGGCAGGGACTTCTGGGCCAGCAGAAATTGTCCACAGCCAGTCTTAGATCCTAAGGTAACTTAAGGACATTCATTGGGAGGAAAGTTTGTTGTCATAAGAACATATATGAAGAGCCCTGCTGGATCAGAAAAGTGGCCCATCTAATCCAGCAACATGTTCTCACAATGGGCTGCCAGATGCCTGTGTGAATTCTCCATGCAAGTTACCATGCTCTCTCCAGATGTGATTTCCAGGAACTAATCTTCAGAGGCAAGCCACCTCTGATGCTACTCTCTAACAGCTATGGTGGCTCATTTACCAGAAGCAATGAATTTAGCATTAACTCTGGAAGTGTATGACCAAACCAAGCCTCCTAATGTATACGTTGGTCTAGGAGGCTTGGTTCTGGTAAACGAGCCACCATAGCTTCTGGAGGGTTGTGAGAATTTGTGTTCCCGGGCTTTTAGACTCTTCTACCCATGTTCTCTTTGAAACCAAAGGGGCACATTAGTTGCCAGATGTGAAATATATGGACACTGTTTTCAGCTCTCCTATCCCACTATGCTATCCATCCTGGTTGGGAGCCATAGATAGCCTTTGTAAATTTGTGCCCCCCCAAACCCTCCTGTGCCCCTTCCCACATGGTTGGGAGGGCACAGAGAAAGGAGGGGGACCTCAAACTTCTGTAAATTAACTTCAGGAAGTTTCTGTAGGGATTCAAGCCTGCATCTTTAATTTTGCTCTAAGTGTTGCTCTAGAAAGCCCTGCATTTTACACACTCCCACCACAAATGCGAACAAGTGCCTTTCTGTATTGGCCTCCAATTGCTGAATGTGCTGCTGAAGCCTACACGCTGTAGGCTGTCGATATGCTGTAACTTTATTACTTTTTTTTTAAAAAAAAATTCTTTATTACTATTTTTTAAACGTCCACCTCCCACTCAGCCCTCCCACAAGCTTTTCATTGTAACACTGGTACTGGCGCATTTATGTTTTCTGTCTGAATTGTTTTGGGGTTGTGTTGATACGGCAAAGGTCTGCAACAAAAAGACCACCGGGCAGTGGCGGGTAGGGTCCCCCCCCCCCCAAGTCTGCCTCCATTCATAAGCGGCTGTGGTGGGTGGGAAAGGGTCTTGTTTGCATGACAGGATTTAAGATGAGGTTACTTTGTTTTGTTTTGAGGTTTTGTTCCAGGGCTGCTGTGCCGACCCCTGAGGGTGTATGACAATACAAAGCCCGCACATGAGATTTCATAGGGCTAGAGCTGCGGAGGGTGGGAGGGGGCGAGGAGTGGAAGAAAATAAACGACAGAAGGAGAGTTTCTCTCCAGCAGATGTGGCCACTCAAAAGGCAGCCTGCGCCCCATCTATCACTCCAGGAGATGAAGGGTTTTCATCTTTCTCTCCTTTTCACATCTCCAGTTAATGATTATCAATACGAGGAGGAACACGGATGGGAAATGGAGAGAGAGGGTTGTTTTGGCAGCCCCAATAAAATATGCGAATTCTTCTCCTCGGTGGCCTCTCCTCTCACCTTCCCTGCCATGGGTGTGCACTCTCAAGCTTTGGAGGCAGAATGCAAACGGGCAGAGCATTGCTTCCCCCAAAGAATCCTGGGATTTGTAGTTCGTTAAGGCAGAGGGCCTTTTGGGTTGTGGCACCTGCCCTGTGGGATGCCCTCCCATCAGATGTCAAACATTAGATGGTGGCTTATCTGCAGCCCTATCTGGACAGGGATAACCTAATCTAGATTGTAAACCACTTGGAGATTTTTTCTTCTTAAAAAATGTAAAACAGTACAGAAATTAAGTGAAAGGAGTAATAATACTTTCTGTCATCAATGCTCTTGTAGCCTCTAGGTTAGGTTACTGCAACATGTTATATGTGGGGCTGCCTCTCAAGATGGTTTGGAAACTTTGGCTGGTGCAGAATTTGGGGCCCAGGTTGCTTACTAGGGCGCAAGAAAGTTTGAGAATATAACACCAATCTGGGCCTGACTTCACCAGCTAGCAATTGGTTTCTGGGGCCAATTCAAAATGCTGGTTTTTGACGTACAAAGTCTTAAATGGCTCAAGACTGCCTCTCCCCGTATGACCCAACCCAGGCCCTTTGATTGTCTTCTGAGGCCCTTCTTCATGTTCCTCCTCGATGGGCCATTTCTACGGTGGCTTCCCGTAGCTTCGGGAGCTTGCCTGGGGCCTTGGTTACATATCTTTAGCGGCCAGGCAAAAGCATTCTTCTCCTCTTAGACCTTTGGCTAATTAAACAATCTATGGCCTTTCTGGGAGCTGTATGGTTGTTGTTTGTTACTATGTTGTGTATTTTTATGTTTTGATATTGCTAACTGCCTATTCTCCTCACAAAGCTACAGTTCCCAAAGTAGTTTAACAGTCAATCCCTCTTCCCTCAGGGAACTCTGGGAAATGAAGTTCTGAGAAGAGAATATGGGTCTCCTAACAACTTTCAGCACCCTTACTTCCCAAAATTCTTTGGGGGAAGCCATGGCTGTTTAAATTGGTATCATTGTGCTTTAAATGTATATTCTTCTTCACTCATAGCCGAGTAAGATTGTCTTCCATGAACACAGTCTTAACAGTGAGTCTGTAAGTGACTGTGAAGGCCAATTCTGGATCCACACGTCCTTCCACAGTGGGGACATACGTTTCTGGGCGGGAGTTGATCAAGGTGAGGGTTTGCCAAATGTGCCTTCCTCTTAGCACGTTCCTTCCTTTCGTCCTGAGTTCAAGCATGTTCAATGTCCATGACACCTTTGGTAAAGGCTGTTCTCCAATTAATTCTTTGGGAGAAGCCATGGCTGTTTAAATTGGTATCATTGTGCTTTGAATATATTGTGTGGTAGTGGCCTGGCATATCCACATTCCACCAAGGCCTTTGTTTCAAAGCTGTTGCCCCACAGGCCAGAGTTCTCTTTCCTCAAAGCAGCGCTTTCCCACTTGGCCAGTGATGCTGAAATGCTACTGAAATAGAAATGTATGGGGGAGTTGGGAGACTTAAGTAAAATCTGACCCAGGTAACCTGCTGTAACCTCGGCTGCCCTTCCTTGGAGATTAGTCAGGGTAGAGAGATTTCCTTTTCAATTGCAAAAACACCCAACAGTCTCCATTACAAGGTGCCAGCGGCTGGTCTGTCTTTCTCTTGACAATACAAGTTTCCTTCGGTTGACAAGTGTGTTCACAACTCCCCGTTCTGAAAAAATAAAATCCACCTCTACTTGGCTGAATCATGGTTCCAAAATGTTTTAGTTGGTTTTATACTCCTAGCGTACTCAGACAGTTAGAAGCTACAGTACCTGCCGCTGTCACTTCAACCTGCTATCAAAGAACTATTGAGATACAGAAGGAGTGGGGGATGATATCTAGATATCTATATCCGTAGCATTGCTGTCTGTGTACTGACTCTGGTGGGAGGGAGGAAATAACCCATCATTACCATGTCTGGGAAATTCCCTGAAATTGAAGGGTTTCGTGGGCATGGTTGTAATTGACCTGAGCTCTGTATGTGCCAACTTGTACAGGCAGATGACAAGTTTGAGAGGTGTGCGTGTTATCAAATTTTCGTTCGCTTTAGACTCTACACAAGTAGGGTACTTTGGGGGGGGGGTAATTATCATTCCATGTACCGTGATATATGCCATCACATATTGTGTATTATCAAGATTACAAACTTCAGGATGACCATATCTCATCTTTACAAGAACGCTGCGAAGTCACGTAAAGGTAAAGGGACCCCTGACCGTTAGGTCCAGTCGTGACCGACTCTGGGGTTGCGGTGCTCATCTCACTTTATTGGCCGAGGAAGCCGGCGTACAGCTTCCGGGTCATGCAGTCAGAATGACTAAGCCGCTTCTGGCGAACCAGAGCAGCGCACGGAAACGCCATGTACATTCCCGCCGGAGCAGTACCTATTTATCTACTTGCACTTTGACATGCTTTCGAACTGCTAGGTTGGCAGGAGCAGGGACCGAGAGACAGGAGCTCACCCCATTGCGGGGATTCGAATCACCGACCTTCTTATTGGCAAGCCCTAGGCTCTGTGGTTTAACCCACAGCGCCACCCGCGTCCCTGTGAGGTCACATAGAGAGGACTAAAAGCCCAAAGTTATTCAGTGGCAGGAATTTGGCCCCAGGCCATGCTGCAGAGCCTGTGGCAGACTGGGGTGATCTCAGCTGGGCTGGTAGAGGGGCTTTGGGCAGTGCATGACCTGGCCAACCATTGGTGCCCAGTTGCGTATCCACTAAACCCCACTAGTTGTAACTCAGTTGCCTTTGCCCTGGGCTTCCTTTTCCTCCCTTCCCAGCTGGTTATCTCTTGCCTGCCTTCCTCTCAACCCCTCTGCTCACTGATTTGCCCCCCAACGCACCCCAGTACATCTCCGTCTCCTTCTTTGTATTTGTTGGCTGCACTGCTTCCATTCCCGTATATTAAACACCTTTGGGACCCGTCATTCAGAAGACTTCACACCCTAATTATTCCTTCCCGGATCCTGAATTGTTTTTCATGCTCTCCGCCTCCTTTTATTTGCTAGCTCAGTAAATGTTTGCCCACTAGTAAAATGTTGTGAAGAGCCCGCTGAAACTCTCTCAATTCCCCACTGCTTTTTTCTTTTCTTTTGCACAAGAAGATCAGCTGAGCTATGTGATTTGCGGTAGTCGTGGACGCATGAACTTCTCCGTGAGTCATCTAGATTTTGGAGTAGCTGGAGATGCTAGGGATTGAACCTGGGTCCTTCTGCCTGAAAAGCATGGAATCATAGAAGCGTAGAGTTGGAAGGGACTCTGAGGATCATCTAGTCCAACCTCTGCAATGCAGGAATATGCAGCTGCCCTGTACGGGGATCAAACCTGCAACCTTGGTGTTGTTAGCACCATCCTCTAACCAACTCAATTAGTGAGGCATGCACTTCCACTGAGCCAAGAATTCTCTTCAGTATGTTCCCCATGTCCACGTTCGATTATTCCTATAATAGGAGACTGTCATCACCTATTGGTTATACTCCCTATGAGAAGATGTTTGGTAAGAAACCTTACGTCAAGCACATGAGAATCTTTGGTTCTGACATGTGGGTCCACACCCCACATTTCCCCCCCACTTAGGATTGTACTCAACACTCTTTGTGAACCTTTGTGAGGAAGTACGCAGGCTTGTGACACACAACAGGCTTGTGACACACAACGGCCTGCTCCCTTTTTAAGGTGGAACGGAAATATCCTGTACAGACTAGGCCAAAATATTATAACTGGATTTTATTTATTATAACTTGATTTTGAAGTGGGAATGACCTTGACTTTCCTGGGACTCCTATGAACCAGGGTCCTGCTTGAGGAGATGGGGCACTCTTTTTCTTCTCTCTAGAAGCACGCTATGAAGCGCCCTAGAACCTGTCTGCATATTGCATAACTAGTCAACGGTCTGTTTCCAGGCGCGATTCAGAGTGCTGCTTTTGACCTCTAAAGCTGTATATGACTTAGGGCGAAGCTATTCAAAGGACTGTATTTCCTCATATGAACTTGCCTGGGTTTTGAGTTCTTTTGGGGGAGGCTCTTCTCTTGGTCCTGCCACCCTCACCTGCATGCTTGGAGGTGGACACAAGAGAGGGTCTTTTTGGTGTCTGCTCCCAGACTTTGGAACTCCCTCCCTAGAGAAGCCAAATTGGCTCCTTCCTTGTTGTCCACCTTCCAACAGGTGAATACTTTATTTGTCCAACAGGGAGCTGCTTTTATAATGAAAAAGCTGGTACTGTGCTTTTTTTATTGTAATTATGTGTATCGTTTCAACTGATTTCTATAGATAGAATTAAAACTATCTATCTATGTTGAATTGTTTTTTAATTATTGTTTTTTCAATGTTTTTAGCGGCTCTTATTTTTTATCTGCAAGCTTCCTTGAATCATGTGAGGGGAAAAGGCAGGGCATAGATAAAATGATGATGATGATGGTGATGATGCAGTTAAGGTCATCTTGGACTCTGAATTTAATGGTCCTACCAGTGTGGGTGGATGTGGGTGTATTTTGACGGCAGTGTGTATTACCTTCATTTCAAATGTTGTAATGCCCCCCCCCATCAGAATTTCTTCAACACCTTTATAATGTTGGTTTCTAAAGACCACTTGTTAAAGAGGCAGGTGTTGCAAAATATCTTGCTTGCTTCTCGTTCAGATCCCCCCCCCCTTTTTTAAAGTATGCGTTCCCGCGACCTGATTTATCTCATTATTCATTTTGCAAATTACCATAAGGAGGTGCACAGCCAGAACCTTTCTTCATTTTCAGAGCTGACAATAATAATTCCTCTTCTATTTTCTGTCTCTCTGGTTGCTCTGTGCTTCCTGTGTAAGATGATAT
Organism: Podarcis tiliguerta; assembly: GCF_965153285.1. Taxonomy (NCBI): domain Eukaryota; kingdom Metazoa; phylum Chordata; class Lepidosauria; order Squamata; family Lacertidae; genus Podarcis; species Podarcis tiliguerta. The sequence continues at coordinate 102,380,701 of NC_139535.1, read as the reverse complement.
CTTTATGCCCAGACTGGCAGATGGAAAACCAAGAATCCGTTACATTTGCAATTATGATTTCCTAGTTGGCTTGCCTTGCCTCTGAAGCTACCCTATTGTGCCTTGTCAGTTTCTGCAGTGTGTGCCTTCTGGAGTTCCTCCCTAGTCCCCATGCCCTTCCGTTTCTTCTTCTTCCTGCTATTCTGTCCTGCCCTCAATTAAAATAACCATTGCTTGGCATTGTATTTCCTGCATCCTGTAGATACCTGTAGAAAGCGTCCAAAAAAACCTCCAGAGGGTCAGTATCAGCCCCATGGATCAACAGTTTGAGTTGCAAACATTTTTACATTTTGTTGCTGCTGTCTATTAAAACAAGATTCTGTTTTCTTCTTCCTGAGATAGAACCAGTTCATGTGAGCATTTTGTAAGGGGCAGCAAAGTGCAGATACAGTGGTACCTTGGGTTAAGTACTTAATTCGTTCCGGAGGTCTGTTCTTTGCCTGGCGAGTCCCCTCCCCCCAAGTGAAATGAAGACACTGGACACATATTTAAGGTTAATGGGCATAAAAAGACCACAACTTTATTGATTACAGGTATTGGAAGGTATTGGCCTTAGGCATTGGCTCCTATTGACTACCCGGCATGGGGACCGGGAAGGGTTATCCACCAGCCGTGGGAGTCCTGTTGAAGTACGCCAACTAGGATCCCACGGGTGTCACCGCTCGGGGGCGTGCCTGTGGGTCTCACCTCCCTAGGTTTCGGACAGGGCAACGCCCAACCCCGGAGTCCTCTACTGGGCTACCCTTTTGATTGGTGGAAGGTGATGGCGCTTCCTTCCCCCCTTCATTTGCATAACAATTAACCCCTGCCAATGCCTAACCGCCAATACCAAAGAGGTTGTGACGTTTGCTACGAGGTAGGCGAAAAAACCAAAAGGCTGGAAGTGCGCCAAGTTGGAAAAATTCCTACCAGGCCCCTTGCGGCGACCAACCGGAGTCCATAGCAAGGTCAAAGCTAGCTAAGCCTAAAGGGTGGGTGGGATGGGAAAACCGGGCAGCTGAAACGGGGCAAAGAGGGCGGTCCCCAGGCGCGCCGGCCTTAAATGGGCTAGGCCATGCCTCCCCTGCCTGCTGATTGGCAGGTCGGGTCGCAGACACGCCCAGGGATTCCCTCTTCTCGAGGGGGCTAAAACGAGCCCCCGCGTGTGTGGGAGGGGGTGGCCCGCAACCCCCCCTCCTCTCGAGTTCGGAAGTGGCTTAACCTGAAACTGTTCTTAACCTGAAGCACCACTTTAGCTAATGGGGCCTCCTGCTGCCGCTGCGCCGCTGGAGCACGATTTCTGTTCTTATCCTGAAGCAAAGTTCTTAACCTGAAGCACTATTTTTGGGTTAGCGGAGTTTGTAACCTGAAGTGTATGTAACCTGAAGCGTATGCAACCCGAAGTACCACTGTACAGTGGTGCCTCGCAAGACGAAAAGAATCCGTTCCGCGAGTCTTTTCGTCTTGCGGTTTTTTCGTCTTGCAAAGCAAGCCCATTAGCGGATTAGCGCTATTAGCGCTATTGGCAGTTTAAGGGCTATTAACGGCTTTTTAAGGCTTAAGGGATTAGCGGTTTAGCTGCTAAAAGGCTATTAGCAGCTTAGCGCTTCAGAAAAAGGGGTTGGGGAGCGAAAAGAAAGCTCAAAAAATTTTGTCATTTTCGTCTTGCGAAGCAAGCCCATAGGGAAATTCGTCTTGCGAAGCGCCTCTGAAAACGGAAAACCCTTTCGTCTTGCGGGTTTTCCATCTTGCGAGGCATTCGTCTTGCGGGGCACCACTGTACTGACCATGAGTTGTTTCCATTTGATTCTAGAGAGTTTGGTTTGATTTGAGGGATATTCTGACTAGAATAGTTGGAACAAATAATAAAATTGCCTGTAAATAAAACCTTAAAAAATTTAGCACAATATGTGCAATTGCTAGATATAGATTAGCTAGAAGCTCAGTGCAAACAGGAAACACCAAACACATTGACTGCCTACTTCAACCCCCAGGCTTCAGTCCTATATGCTGTTAAGCGAGAGTTAAGTCCTCAATAGAACTTACTTCTGACATATATTGGATTGTGGTATAAATGGAGCCCTACATCCAAATCAGTGACAAACCCAGCTGAAGCCTCAGGGTGGGAATGAGCAAAGAACTGTATTAAACAAGCAGCAAAAGTTATGTAAGAAGCAGGAGGCAATCCCATGATCTATACATAGGAAGTAAATTGGTGCAACCACCATTAAGTCCCTGCTGTGTGCCATCTCACATCTTGTATAAAAAAAGAAAAGCTATCAGGGATGCCTCCCTCAGGGATATAATTCTAGAGGTACAGATGTACCTATAGGAGAAGCACTCAAGCATTTTATTAATGCTAAATTGTATTTTTCCACATCAAATATTTCTGGAGTCCCATTTCCTCTGCTTTTTTCTTTGCTTCCCCCCCGCCCCTGCCCAGTGACTGCCATGAATGTTGAGTAGTGCACTAATCCCATGTTTATGCGGTGGCAAGCCTTGTAAACTTTGAGATCCAGTGTGTTGTAATAGTTAGAGTGCTGGACTAAGACCTGGGAGACCAGCATTCAAATCGCTACCAAGCCATAAAGCTAGCTCACCTTGGGCCAGTCACAGTCTCCCAGCCTAAGGGGCACATCTACACGTACCTTTTGGCCTGCGCTTCCTAAGTTCACAGGAAAACCTGCTCTTTAATGCTGAATTGGAACAAATGGCAATTCGGCTTTTCCATAGATTGCTATTTGCTCTGATTTAGCGGTAGAGAACGGGTTTTTGTGGGGAAAGTTCTGGGGCAAAAAAGAAAGAAAGAAAAGAAAAGTGCTTGGACAAGGGAGCTTTAAATCACAGACCTGTGCCTGGAAGTGCAGCACGAAAGGATGTCTGGATGAGCCCTAACCTACCTCACAGGGTTGCTGTAATAATAAAAATTGGGGGGGGGGGACCAGGTACACCATCTTGAGCTCCTTGAAGGAAAGGTGGGATATGAAAGTAAACATAATAATAAGCAAGTGCTGTATTTAGTCATGTTTACATCTATGTAGGCATGGCTGCTGAAGAGCAGGCCGGGAACTTCTCCTGGGCCTTTGCTTCTTCTTGTGTGTGTGTTGTGTTGCCACTGAGCCTTTTTGTTGTCCTCTTGGTGAATGAGGATTTTGCCCCAAGTTCACTGGAGGCTGTGTTTGCTCAAGAGTTCATGAGAACTCGGTGGCGGAGAGCAGAGAAGGTGCCCGACATGAAGGGATTAAGAGGGGGGGTCTCTCTAAGACCCGAACACAGTCTGTCGCAGACAGCTTTTCTTGCTCCTGGATTAAGGTTCACGCTGTGTTGCTCACCGCTCTTTTGAAAACCATGTCGAGTGATGTGGGATGCCACTCTGTCCCTGCGGTTGTACTTTGTACCATTCTGCTTCCCGTCTGCTTCATTTAGCCTCTCTCGCCTTTAGCCTTCCATTCAAGGAGCATCTTTCACTCCTCTCCCCATTCAGCTTTCCCTTTGCTGTCTTGCCCCTTGTTAAGACTCCGCAGCCTTCAGCACCATTCATCTCGTCCTCTGGCTCATTCACATTTCTGCTTTCCTTTACTCCATTCATATCCCACCGTCCGTCTGGCTGGCGAACCAACCAAAGGGCTTCTCTTCTTCCCGGGCTCACCACCCCCTTTGTCTTTTGGCAATCCCCTTAAACATCTGACAGCTGATAAGGCATGGGGTTTTGAGATAGGTTATTGTGCAGCCCCCTCTGCCTCCCTTCCAAGGGTCCTAGTTTATGCCTGGAATATGGGGCTAAATTTAGCATCATGCGTTAAACAACTTAAAATATTTTCATCTGTTTGTCCCGGTATGACAGTATAGAACTTGATTTCTTCTACACCTTTTTTGCTAGGAACTTGCAGTTTGCTATATAAATGCAAAGGGTGTGTGTGTGTGTGTGAGAGAGAGAGAGAGAGAGGGAGAGAGACAGACAGACAGAGTGAGTGAGTGAGAAATTATCACCTTCAGAGGCAAAGGTATGGTAGTCTTAATTTCCTACTGAAACGTGAAGCTGATATTTAAAAAAGAAAATAAAAAGATTAACTGAAGGTATCATCAGCCTGACAACCGGTAGAAATGTGAGATTTGTCACCAAAAGCGATGACTACTCAGCGAAAATCTATGTGTTCCATTACAACAGGAAAGGAAATGGTCTACTTTTATGTCACAATTTTATTTAATCATCTGTGAATTTTAAAGGTAGTTTTCAAACAGTAAATGGTTTACAAGATAGACTGTAGAGAATTCCTGCTGCTGAATAGGAGCAGGGGGGGGGGGCTCTATTATATTGTCCATTGTGAAATCCCTTTGGTGTATGGCAGCAAATTTCGCTCCTGCTTTTTGATGTCCCTGTTATCCCAGTGAAGTATTGGCGTATCTCTGCATTTTATTGGAAACTTCATGGCTAGTACTCAAGTCTGAGAAAATAAGTTGTGTATGTGAGCGAGTAACATGGCGGGCCAGGGTGTTCAGCTTTGGCAAGGGAGACCTGGGTTCAAAAACATCACACTGTGACCTTGGGCGTCTCCTGATCTCTGAGCCTTAACTCTGAGCTCTTTAACGCTGAATTGGAACAAATGGCAGTTCATCTATTCCATAGATTGCTATTTGCTCTGATTTAGCGGTAGAGAGTGGGTTTTTGTGGGGAAAGTTCTAGGGCAAAAAAGAAAGAAAAGAAAAGAAAAGTGCTTGGACAAGGGAGCTTTAAAACACAGACCTGTGCCTGGAATTTTTGAGCAATGAAATCTCTCCTAACCAATATCCACACCTGCTTAGAAGACTTAGGAATTAAGTCAGCCACATACACTTGCCCCCGCTTGGTAGGGTGTTAATGTGTTCAGGATCACTGCTTCCATGTGTCTGTTTCTGCACCTTCATTCACACATGAATGCTTTCAGTTTTATGCCTCTGAAATCCATCCCGATGCTTCCTGTGTTCACACTAGTGGATGGAGCTTGATGGGGATGTATGTACACGGTGTGTTGTTGTTCCCTCCCCTCAATTAGTATTTCCCCACTCCCCATAAATTCCACAAACCCAAGTTCTGTTGTGGGCCTTGGGGCAAGTATTGTATACCTTTGCAGCACATTTTTAACCCCTCCCAATAATTTTAATTTTTAAATATAAGTGTTTCAATCTACCAGATTTTCACAAAAGAGCTATCTGTCATCTATCCATCTCTCTCTCTCTCTCTCTCATATGTGTGTCACTTCAGGCCAGTAAAACTGAGATCCATTGTGGGCATGCACACAGTAATTCATCTACCTGTACACATGCACCTTAAAAAAACCCCAAAAAACCCCCAAGATTTTCAAAAAGGAGCAGGAAAAAATTTGTGCTCTGAGCCAGGCAAGGATTTGAGATCACTGTCATGAAAAGTTGCCACTTCCTTTCCTCGCCTCCTGTTACCTGCAGAGGCAAGTTTTATTTTTAACACAGCTGTTTTGTGGAAAAGAAATTCTGCACAAGGTAACTGTTTTAAAAATACTGCAAATTTGCCTTCGGTGACAACCGGAGGTGGGGTGGAGAAAGGTAGGTTGCGTTCAGTCCTTTGGGCGGATGCAAACAAAATGGAAGAAGAGGCTATTGTGATAGGTGGAATCCAATGAAACGTCGCTGCATACTTAAAACACAACAAAACTCCATCCACACAATGCACTGCAGTGTATCCACAGTCTAGCACAATGCGATTTTATATTAGATTACCCCCCTCCCTTATTGGTTTATCTGCACATGCTGTAATTGTGTGGATGCTGCATTTAAAAATAAAAATAAAAAAAGTAAGAGGCGCAAACAGCTTCAAACCCACATTAAACTCCAGTGTGGACGAACCCCTAGTCTCAGTGGAGGAGATGTGTAAAGCCGTCACATGAGATTCAGGCTGCTTTCAGAGGCTCTTGAGGTTCAAGCTGCTTCCATGGATTTTGAAACCCAACCCTTGGCAAAAACCGTATGGGGAACGTGATGACAGCCTCTACCCAGTGCTGATTTCTGATCATGCCAAATTTCAGGTAGAGAAGCTATGGGATCACTATAGGACAAATGAGTGAACATTTCCAGAAGGACCTCTCGGAAAACAGCCGTTCTTTTATGCCCATAGTGTTTTCCAGAATAGCCTCTCTCAAATCATCTAAGTGTTAGTGCTGCCTCCCAGAAACCTAGGAGCGAAGATGGGTGGATTCCCCCCCCCCTTATCAGCGGTCAATAGCAGGTCATTCACTTGTAATTTAGGTTTCATCCACCACTTTTGACAGCCATGGCTTCCCCCAAAGAATTCTGGGAATTGTATAGTTTAGTCCTCACAGAACTTTGGTCCCATTGGCCCCCCTCTTTACAATGTAAAGATGATTAATACTGAACTTACTACAGCGCTCCTTTTGTAGGGATTACTGAATTAATGTAAAGGAAAAATTTTTTTTAGCCTGCTATCCTAAATACGGGGACGCGGGTGGCGCTGTGGGTTAAAGCCTCAGTGCCTAGGGCTTGCCGATCGAAAGGTCGGCGGTTCGAATCCCCGCGGCGGGGTGCGCTCCCGTTGTTCGGTCCCAGCGCCTGCCAACCTAGCAGTTCGAAAGCACCCCTGGGTGCAAGTAGATAAATAGGGACCACTTACTAGCGGGAAGGTAAACGGCGTTTCCGTGTGCGGCTCTGGCTTGCCAGAGCAGCGATGTCACGCTGGCCACGTGACCCGGAAGTGTCTTCGGACAGCGCTGGCCCTTGGCCTCTTTGAGTGAGATGGGCGCACAACCCTAGAGTCTGTCAAGACTGGCCCGTACGGGCAGGGGTACCTTTACCTTTTATCCTAAATACAGTTCCTAGGGAGGAAACCTTGTTGAGAAAGACCCCAGTGGGACTTCCTTCTAAGTAAACGTGAATAGGATTTTGCTGTGTATATGCAAAGTGGTGCTCTTTAAATGGAAGGCGGCATGCTACAAGCAAGCCATTATCCCTCAGCCCCATCCGAAAAGTAGCATCGCCACCTCTCCCCCAGCATGAAGTTGCCAACCAATTGGCTTGGGGGGTTGCCTGGTCTGCCATAGCAAGCCTGAGCCTTTGCAATCAGCAAGTGAAAAGCCTGTAGAGACTGAAGGCAGATCGTTTCTGGTTTCTCCATGTTCTGTTCGTTTGTATGTTTTTTAAAGCACAGGAGCAAAGGGCTTCAGCACACAAATTCTTTTTTTTAAAAATTAATTTTTATTAAGGGTTTTCTTGTTTTACAGAAGTAAGTGTAATGCCTCGTTGTTGTTTTTCCATGTAACATTTTTACAAATCCATTTCATTTGTTGAGGCATTAGGGGGAGAAGAAAAGAAAAAAGAAAGGGGGGATGGAGAGAGGGAAGATGGAAGGGGGTGGGGTCGGGTGGCGGTGTTTCTATTATGTTTAATGTATGTAGAGTTTGGGGTCAGCGTTGTTTGTGTTGTTCACTTGTGTTCCTTTGGTGGTGAGAGAGGTTGGGGTTGGCCTAGGGTGTGATTGTTTGCTTGTGATTGGCTGTGGTGATCTTTGTTTTCGTGTGTGAGTGAGGTGGGTGGGTGTTTTGGATCAGGTTAGCCATATTGATTTGTATGCTGTTGGTGGATTATTGTCATTGTCCTGTTGGGCTGTGTATGTGCAGCACACAAATTCTGCAGTGCAACCATAGTTCTTGCACCTCCTCTTATGCTTCAGAGAGGCTGTCCATTAAAAACAAAAGCAAATAAATTATTGTTTAGCAAGGCACTAAGGTGAATGTTCCATCGGTGCAAGGATTTCTCTTCCCCACTCCATGCAAACCCAAAATCTGTTCCAGAGATTGCCCCAACACTCCAGAAAATATCTGGAGATAGCCCAGGCTTGTGGGGAGAAGGAGAGGAAGTCCCATTGCACTAGTGACAACCCTTGGACAAGTTCAGTTGTTTAGTTTAATGCTCCCCTTTGTGTGCATAAATGTTGGCCACCAACTTTTATTAAAACATTTTGCAGAAACAATGGTGAAACGGCTATAGCGACCGGGGGAGAAATGTCTTGGTTGACGCTGTGTTCACCATCCGATGCGTAACTTCGCAGCTACCTTTCAATTTACTCCATTTAATGATGTTGAAAAACTTGCTGAACTGGTGTTGCAGAAGTCTCCCTGGGACAGAAAAGGGGGATGAGAGCTGAGAGCCTTTTCAGACCAGCCTTACAGCTCCTAAAATATGTATGTATATTTTCACTCTGACTTGGCCAAGTGAGAGTGGTTTGTTCCATACATTATCCTTTATTGTGAAGAGTCTTAAGAAGTGGCTGGGTGTAAGCATATGCAGCTGTCAGTGTGATTTACATGTTGTGTATTTGATCAAAGGACCTCTTCCTTGGACAGAGAAACTGTCCACTCCAATCTGTGCACAGAATGAACACTCCAGTGACATTGGGAGGGAGGGAGGGAAGATGAAGAAGAACACGAACCCCGAAGATGAGAAGCCATCTATTCCAGGCACACACAAACCCTCATTTAAAGGCTGGACTCAGAAAAGCTAGTTGGCCCCCATAAAACCTCCACTAGGGTTGTTTTCCATATCAATATGAAGAGGTTACAAAAGCAGGGGAAAGTGAGTATTGCAGGCAGGATTTAAAATAAATAAATAGAATTTTCTGCCTCTTCAGATTTGGATTTAAAAAACAAAAGCTTATTGTTGCGGGGTGGGGGAATGGTGAATTAATTTTCTGCAGCTGCTCCTTTAGACCATAAGGGGAATATGTTGATGCAGCCTTTTATATGGGGCAATCTTCAGGGTTGACAGGAGGGGTTTCCCATTTAAACGGCCTTTGAGGCAGCCAGAATGGTTCACGTGATATTTTTAAAAAACTGTAATAGAAAGCAAAATGGTTTTTCTGCTTCCCCCAAAAAAACTAGCAGAATAAGCATTCTTAGAGAAGATCTGTGCAAAGACTCCACACTCCCAGATCTAAAGGGGGGAGAGAGAATTTTTCTCTTGGTGGGGAGCAGGGGTACAACAAGGCAGTGATTTCCATCCCACCTTGTTTTTGTCACAATTACCAACGTTCCCATTCCTCTGCAGTTCAGTTTCTGCCAAACATAATTGGCTTCACTGCCCACTATTTAACATAAGTTACATAATTTGCAAAGTTTATGTAATTTTTCATATAATGTACATACCTGGCATTCATTTCAGTGCACAGTAAATACCAATTTAGAACAATAACAAAATTAGGTATTGTTCGCAGGCATAAAAAAAGCACAGCCATGATGTGAACAATTGCATTCACTTGGCTGATTTCCCTTTCTGACAATTGCAGATGTACACACAAACACAGTCATTTCTGCATCCTTTTCTGTTTTCATCAGAATCCATCCATATCCCTAGTGGGAAGGCTGTTAAAAAGTGTGTGATGGCAAAGGGCCAATGCCTGCTGGGAGGCGGGAGGTAACACCAATCCCTTTTCTCGTTTCCTCTTGAGCCTTGCCAGGATTACCTCTCTTCTTCAGTAGCTTCTCCACTAAGCTAATATTGCCCTCTGCTAGGTTCACTTCCCTCTAAGGATGCAAGCAGTCAGCCCACCTTCCTTTGCCACATTGCCTCCACCTGCCAGCTTTGCCCCGTCTCATATTTCAGGGAATGACATGTCATTGTTGCTCTTCCAGCTCCATCCACTGGGGACTTCCCTTACCTTCCAAACTGGCCAGCCAGGGCAGTCCGGCTGCACCCCTTTGTGACTACTAGAGCAGGAAATCTGAAGCAGTTGGAGCCACCACATATTGCTCACATCCACAGCCTCAGGCTGAGCCCATCGCAAAGCTGGCTGAAAGTCACCTAAAGACTTCAAAGTAGCTGAAAATCCCACCTGCCCCCAGGAAATGTGTTCCCTATTCCAAATTGCTTTGATTGTGCTCAGCAGTGTTTACATTGCTGAAGAGGAAATAGCCTGAACTGAGAAACAACTTACTCTTAATTTTGCTCTTTCCTAAGGGAGAAACCACTGCCCATTCTCTGGGTTCGACAGCTATAGCATTAAAGAGAAAGGGCAGCATCCCTGGAAATGTCAGGTATTTTTCCTCATGGGAGTCATAGGCTGGGAGATCTGCCAAGGTGATAGACAGGGATCAGTGGAGTTGGAAGCCCGTTTAAAGCTGCTTTATTACAGAGTCAGGCCATTGGTCTGTCTAGTCTAGGTCTGCATCCAGAGAGGACTAATCTCCTGGGACAGCTCAGAGTGCCAGCTGCATGGGAGCTCAACAGCCAAGGCATGCCAATGGATACCATTCAACTGAGCTTGAATATCTAGGTTCAGTTTGCTTTAACTCTGCTTCTGCAGTTTGTTCCTAGCAGAGAATGAGAGTCATTATTAACATTTTTCCATAGGATATATTATGGTGGGCAGGTGGAAAGGGAGGCATACTTTGTTCCATATTGCATTCAGCTAGCACAAGTATTCTGGGAGAAGGCTCTCTTCAGTGTTCTAAAATGAATCCATCTCAGTACAAAAGTTCCCTTTTTTCTCACATTTTCTCTCTCCTCTTCTTCTCCCTTTGCTAGCCTCGTTATACAGAAAAAGTTTAAAGCAGATAAAATAAAATCATTTAAAAAAACCAGAAGATTTGAAACAATGCACAAGGCAAAATCCCTAAAACACTCATCCAACAACACAACATGAAAGGCAACTCCTACCCCACTTTTCTGGTAAAAAGTGTGATTTGGAAAGGACCACATTCAAATGTCACCTCACCTGTAAACTTACTAGGTGGCTCTTAGCCATCACTGAATGTGTCCCACCCCCCAGCCACAATTCCTGATTGCATAACGCTGGCCTACCTTCCAGTGCTGTTGTAAGGTTTATTGGGGAAAGGTATGGCAGTCTTCAGGGACACAGGTGGCGTTGTGGGTAAAAGCCTCAGCACCTAGGGCTTGCCGATCGAAAGGTTGGCAGTTTGAATCCCCGCGGCGGGGTGCGCTCCCGTTGTTCGGTCCCAGCGCCTGCCAACCTAGCAGTTCGAAAGCACCCCTGGGTGCAAGTAGATAAATAGGGACCGCTTACTAGCGGGAAGGTAAACGGCGTTTCCGTGTGCGGCTCTGGCTCGCCAGAGCAGCAATGTCACGCTGGCCACGTGACCAGGAAGTGTCTTCGGACAGTGCTGGCCCCCGGCCTCTTTGAGTGAGATGGGCGCACAACCCTAGAGTCTGTCAAGACTGGCCCGTAAGGGCAGGGGTACCTTTACTTTTACCTTTACACTTGGAGGGCACCAGGTTGGGGAAGCCTGGTGCATACGATGTGCTTTGAACACTGTAAAATTTCCTACCTGGATCCCATTTTTTATCTGCTCGGAGCAGATAATTAGTAGTTTCCGGCTGTAGCTCTGCTGGCATCCTTTTCGTGCTGCGAGACACAGAGGTCAAAGGTTAGAGAGGCAAGCGCTGAGCATGTACCCTGTTGCGTACTGAGCCTCAGTGAAAGCAAAGCCTCCGTTTCTAACTTGGGAGCTGAAATCCGTTCCACGTCTTATCCTATTCCTATTTCCATTAGTTTTAATGGACTCACATAAATAATCGATGAGGAAGGAGCGGAGTAAGGAGGGCTAGGCCTGCAAATATGTCCTTTAGTCTTAAAACAAACAGCCAAACCGAAGACGTCTCCTTGCTGCCCTTCAGCTCTATTAACCACCCACTCTTTGAAGAGGAAATTTATTGCCAGTGATCCCTGGGTAGAATTTGCTTTAATTTTAATGCACACATGCCTGTGTGCACGTGCGCACACACACAGACACACAGAGTGTGGCACCTGTTCTAATCCAAATAGGCATCACTGCAGCCTTCTTCTTCACGCTTGGGTCCTTATATGTCCTCAGTGGCATCTCTTCCAGTTGTGGAACAGGCTCTCTGGAGAGACCCACCTGGTGGCCAGCCTTAATATCATCTGGGCACATGGCCTATACCTATTTATTTCCCTAGGCCTTTATAAATCACGCGCTAGTTCTGTTCTTGTTTAGCTCAGTGGATTTTACTGGCTGCCCCTGTATTAAATTGGTTTTAGCACTGCATGGTTTTGTTCTCTGCTTTTAAATCATACTTTTTGGCGTCTTGTCATGTTCTATCCCTTGCCTCTTTCCCCCCTTTTAGTATAATTGTGATTTAAACTTTTGCTCTGCGTCTTATTGCCTCTTCCTATCTTACAGAGGTTCTTGGGCCTGTGCAGGGAGTGGTCTGGGAAGGAAGTGGTTGCTAGATTCCTCCTGGGAGGGGAAACATCATATTCTGAGCAGGGTCAGCCTCTCACATTTGATCCTTTTGGAGGGAAGGTCATTAAACCTGTAGTCCTGGATAATGTAAAAAATTTTTTTTGCCATTCCTTCCGGTGTAGCTTCTGACCTGGGAATGGAATTGCTTTAGTTCCATTGGTGTTTGATCTGTGTCAGCTGGAGGAACATGATGGCCCTAGATATCTCAGCAGCATTTTTTAAAAAAAGAAAAAAGGATGGACCTTGTAGTTTGGGTGGATTGCCTAAGACAACAGAGTGGGGAGTCTGTGGCCCTCCAAATGTTGTTGGGCTCCAGCTTCCATCATCCCTGATCGCTGGCTGTGTCACCTAGAACTGATGGGAGTTGAGAGTCCAATAGGTTTGAAGAGCCACAGTTCCTCTCTTCCTGGCCCAAGATCTAGGAAAACCAGACAGAAGGCGTAATAGCTCAGTCAGTAGAGCATGAGACTCTTAAAACTCAGGTTTGTGGGTTCAAGCCTCAGGTTGGGCAAAAGTTTCCTGCATTGCAGGCGGGTCGCACTACATAACCCTTGTGGTCCCTTCCAATCATGATTCCATGATTCTAAGTCATCCATCAAAAACTAATTAGGGAGGAACCATATCTCAGTAGTTGAGCCCACTGGAAGGACTGTACATCATCAGTGGTAGGGTATCAGGTTTGCATGCTGAAAGTTCCAGGTCCATTCCTCAACAGCTTCTGGTATGACGAGCAAATGTGCCTTCCTGAAATCCTGGAGAGCTCCTTCCAGCAGAAAATATTGAGCTAGATGGCCCAATGGTCTGACTCAGGCGTCAGCAGCCTTTTTCAGCCGTGGGCCGGTCCACCGTCCCTCAGACCATGTGGTGGGCCGGACTATATTTTGAAAAAAAATATGAACAAATTCCTATGCCCCACAAATAACCCAGAGATGCATTTTAAATAAAAGGACACATTCTACTCATGTAAAAATACACTGATTCCCGGACCATCCATGGGCCGGATTGAGAAGGCGATTGGGCCGGATCCAGCCCATGGGCCTTAGGTTGCCTACCCCTGGTCTGACTCAATATAAGGCAGCTTCCTATGTTCCTTTGGGCAATCAGAATGCCTTGGCTTCAATTCTTTGGATCTCTGGCTAGCAAGCGATATGAAAAAACCTCTGCCATAGACTCTGGTGAGCCACCACCAGCACCGATCAGAGTAGACCACACTGGGTGAACAAATAGTCTGGCCTTCATGGAGGCAGCTTTTTGGGATCAGAGGGTACCAGCTGCCGCAGCAGTTTTATCCTTCCAACCTTTGCCTCTACCTTGCACAGATGAGACTATAATCCTTCCCAAGCCAGTCATATTCAAGGAAAGGGCAGAGTGAAAACAGAATATCCCACCTGCTTCACAGCTACCTGATCAATACCGTATATCCTTTTGCTCATTCTTCTCGGTACTCAAGAGGCACTGCAGAGAGAGATTTCTCATAGACCAGGCCAGAAGTCCTTTGAGAGCTCTGCGCTCCTCTTTCTGCAGCTCCGGAGCTGTCCAGCAAATTCTGCGCTTGTGATTTACTAGGGGCATTACCTCAGCACTTGAATGTTATCTGACTTCCTGCTAGCAGGGCGATGCTTCCAGCCCTCGGGTTCATCTTGGGTCAAAGCAATCTAAAGCATGCGAAACGTACAACCTGGATGGTACTTAATCACTATGGGCTGACTGCAGAGAGAGAGGTTTACTGAATGCTACTGTGTGCGCGAGAGAGAGAGAGAAAGAGAGAGAGAATGAGGGGCTAGAAATCAGTGTTAGAAACTCAGATATATAAGCTAGGTGCCAAATGGCTCCTTAAACAGCTACAGTCACCAAAGCGGAGTCATTTTTGGGTAAGATGGCTCTAATGTCTTGTTTTTCAAATGATGGACTGACTGTGATTGATTCTCAGTTAAAACACCTGGCTAGTTCAGATGAGAACCTTGATCCAGGTTGAGAACTTGAGAACTTAAAGGGGGGAAAGCCACTTGATCCAGGGACAAGCCCACATATATATTGACCTATTCCAACCTCTTTTTCTTCATGGTGACACAGACCATTCATAACCAAAGAATATTCTTTACAACTGTGAACAGGGCAACGTTATAGAGAATAGTCAACGAGACAGTCATAGAATCATAGAACTGTAGATTGGGAAGGGACCACAAGGATAATCTAGTACCACCCCATGCAATCAGGAATCCTTTTGCCCAGTGTGGGGCTCAAACTCCCTACCCTGAAATTAAGAGTCTCATGCTCTTATCAACTGAGCTATCAAGATGATATCGTAGATGTTATTGCTATCATTGTTTATGGTTAATACTGATGCTTTCTACACCTCTTTGAATTTTTTTCATAAAACTGTAGAAGTCTTTTAAATGAATGAAATTTTATACCATTTCCTCTTCCAAGAAAGGTTTGTGGTAGCTGAATCATGGAAAGGATCTGGTCCTCTTCCTTGTTTTCAGCTGGGCGGAGATCTCTTCGTTGTTGTTTTTATTGCTCAGATTGGTCCAGGAATTGTCTGTCCTCCCCATTCAAATGAGATCCTGTTTAAAACAGGAAAGGAGAAATGGGTTGAACCGTGTTGTGTGGTAGCGATTTCCCCAGATATCAGGCCATTGTTTAGCAGCAGTGCATCTTTGACCCACCCTGTTTGTGAACTCATCCGTGGCAAATGTGCCTTTAATTAAAGCAGCAAAATAATCTGAGGTTCAGGATTCGTTAACCAACAAAACAAAACAAAACACCACCACAACTTTCCTCTCCTTTTAAAGCCAATTTCCTAGGTCATGTTTTTCTCTACTACGTCACTGGGGTGTCCTTTTATTCCCATAGAATAATTTTAAAAACCTTGTAGGGCGCTTGGGAAGTGGGAGAATCTATTCTCAAATTGGGCTGTGATTATGCCCGTTAGCATATTTACATTTCTGCTTAAGAGCCTGGAGGGGGGATCAAGGGAATTAAGGGCACTTGTCATTGAAATGCAGAGGAAATCTTGCATGAAATTACCGTTAGTGCCCTATTGTTGGAGAGGGCTTCCAGCCGTCCACACCACACCCTCCAGCAGTTTGGTTGCATTTTGCACAGTGAAGTGTGAAGTTAGAGGCAGGAGTAGTGCGACTGAAGTTAAAATAGGGAACCATTAGTTTGGCTTGGTGATAGCATTCGTCTGAGGCTAAGAACTCAAGGGATCCGGATCTGGAGTTAGTCCTGTCTTCACCTCTTAATGAAACTGGAGGTGTTGCCTGTCCTCCCATTCATGACTCAATAATGGATAAATACTCAAAGCTTCTCTTCAAGGTCAGTTTTGTTCTCTTCCTTTCTTCCCCTTTTCCCTCCTGCCCCCGCCCCATCCGCCCTGCCTCTTAGCAAAGGTGGATGGGGTGGGGGAGGATATGTGAAATACATTGAGTTGTACAGTTGCTAAAAGAGAAGAATACTTTCAGAAGAACCAGTGCATTTTCCTGAAATGTATACCTGGCAACCATTCCCCAAAGGGTTGTAGCAGTTTCTTTTTCTTGACGTGGAGATGTGTATGCCTTGCTTACCAGACTTGGCCCTCCAGATGTCTTGGGACTACAACCCCCATCATCCCTGGCTAACAGGACCAGTGGTCAGGGATGGTGGGAATTGTAGTCCCAAAACATCTGGAGGGCCGAGTTTGGCCATGCCTGATCTAGGTAGTCTGCCTATTTAAAGAAGCCACCTAAAAACTCAAAAGAGACTTCGTACTCTCAGTACTTGGGTAGTGTTTACAAAGCAAAATACTGCTCCTTTGTCATATGTATGTACATTATCCCACAATGTAGCATGGGATTAGTGGAGCTGCCTTATGCTGCTTCTCAACCCAGAGTTGTATGTACCTGTTACGACCCACTGCATTGGCTTTTGGGTGTACCTGGACTCACAATGGCACCATCCCTGACAATTAGGCAAACAAGAATGCTTATAGAGTTAGCTGTTGGTTCTCCAATTACAGTGAGGGCAGCTGGGCTTCTGACCCCTTTACCTTTTGGGATGGCCCCTGTTTTAGGAATGCTATGGGCTGTGATTTGACTTACTTTAGGACAGATCAAGGGGTGGAGCTTGCAGATTCAATTAAGGGACCTCCTGCCATAATGAATCAGCCACTGCCTGGTATGTTATTTTTGAGGCCACGTGAATCTGTACTGTGATGTTGTAGCTTAGATTATGTAGATGGTGCAGCTGACATCGTCCCTTTTTAATACGTTCCTTCAGTTGGGTTGCATGTGGATGTGCTGGGTGAGCCCACCTAAGCCCCCAATGCTCTGCATGCTTGTCCATACTTTTCATGGAACAGTTGCCTTAATGCATGTGCAGCTGTAGCACCACAGATCCTTCCGAGAAACCCAGCCTGAGCTGAAGGGGGTGGTAGCTGATTTTGTAAATTTTGGTAACCTATAATTAACAATTTGTGTGCTGTTTTCGTGAGCCTGGTAAATAGCAGCTTAGTCAGTGGATGTATTGTACTTGTTTAACAGTGCTTGCGTTTTGAAATGGTTACTCTCAAAGCAAACTCAAGTCACCCTTTGGAAAACCTTGGAGGAATTCTCCATTGTGCTCTTCCATCAGTGCTAGCATTTCAATTTGCCAGGTGGAACTGTCCCCCTTCTTCTCCCCGCCACGGTGATGTTCTGAGTTTCTCCTGCATTACCACCACCATCCATGAGGTGCATATGGGGAGGAGAGAGGAACAAGCCCTACTGCGCGAGTGGAAGCCCTTGCCCAGGGCTTCCACTGCTGGGACTCAGTAGGTGAATCCTGCCTAGGACATTTGAGTTACTAGCCTCTTTGACTGTTGCCTCTACCTCGAGCCCCACGAATCTGGCATCTCCAGTTTTATTGCCGACCCTTGAATGGTACATAATTTGATTTCCCTACACCAGAGAGTTGAATGTGCTGCCTGATGCCTCTGATATGTGGAGCATTGTGCCTGAGGTGAAGGGAGGACTATTGAAGGTCTTATCTATGGTGGTACATGCGTGTATTTGACATTGCAGCTATGGAGTGATGAATAGGTAAAAGTAAAGGACCCCTGGACGGTTAAGTCCAGTCAAAGGCGACTATGGGGTTGCAAAGCTCATCTCGCTTTCAGGCCGAGGGAGCTGGCGTTTGTCCACAGACAGCTTTCCGGGTCATGTGGCCAGCATGACTAAACTGCTTCTGGCGCAACGGGATACCGTGACGGAAACCAGAGTGCATGGAAATGCTGTTTACCTTCCTGCCTCAGTGGTACCTATTTATCTATTTGCACTGGCATGCTTTCAAACTGCTAGGTTGGCAGGAGCTGGGACAGATCAATGGGAGCTCACTCCATCGTGGGGATTTGAACCGCCAACCTGATCGGCAAGCCCAAGAGGCTCAGTGGTTTAGACCACAGTGCCATCCGCGTCCCTTGGAGTGAAGAATATCCTGTATGTGAGCCAGCTCCAAGCCATGAGTACAAATACACAGTGGGGGGAGCGAATATAGGGCGATCTTGGTGCCACTGCACTAGTTGATCTTCTGCTATTCAACAGGCCTGCCTGGAATCCTGACTATAACATGGGCAGTTGCCACAATTCATATTCTGTACAGAATGTTAGCTCGTATACCTGCCAAAAGCAAGATAGAAATAGGAAGGGGGGGGGGAGAGACTGTCAAGTAAACAATATGTCATCGGGGAACATCTAGTAGCCTTTATCAAGTAGATTGCTTTAGCTGAAGTGATAATTCAGTCTTGTAATAATTCTTTCCTATTTCTTGACATATTTGGTTCCAAATGCACTGCTATATTTGTGGGTGTTCGCTGCTTTTTCTTTTTCTTTTTAGCACAACTGGCTATGCTCTGAGAATCATTTTTAACTGTGCCCTTTAAATATAAAGTGCAAGGTTTTATACTCTCTAAAAGGGCACAGTGCAGACTTCACCTTCCCTTTGGCTTTGAGGAGCCCATTATTAGTGGTTATGCAGGGGAAAGAGACGAGAGAAGCTAGAATACTTGGGTGCTATCCAGGTTCAGAGTAAATAGGCATAAAATAATGTAATTTGGGGCAAAAAAATATATATCTTGATGAGTCTAAACTGACAGTGATTAATCAGCAAAGATATCTTGGGGTCATGGTGGTCAAGTCAAGGAAATCGTCAACTCAGTGCAGCAGCAGTGAAAACAGCAATTTTTCTTTGTCTAGGATTATTAGCAAAGGGATTGAAATTAAAATACAGTATCCCAGTGTCTTCCATTGTCTTACTAGACTTGCTGTGCTGCTGAACTATTGAGCATCTTCCAGGCTGTTGCTTATATAGTGTTTTTGTTTTGTTTTTAATTGATTGATTTTTATCTATTCTACACATTTTTAATTTTGTATGTAAGCTGTCTTGGGAGGGCTTAGGGCCTGAAAAGTGGCATAGAAATGCTGAGAAAGAAGTAAACAAGTGAATTAATTCCTCTTAAATCTGCAATGGAGTCACATTTGAAATATTGCCTGTGCTCCTGTCCGTTCCATCTCGTGAAGGGCATCACAGAGCTCATGAAAGCACAGAAAAGGGCAATCAAAATGATGGAAAAGGCTGGAGCACCAGCCCTGAGAGGAAAGGCTAAAATGTTTGTTTGTTTTTAAAATTGAAATCTGATTTTGAAAAGAGAACATAATGGGGCATTTATAAAATTAGGCATCAAGTAGAGAGGGTTTTTCCCCCTTTGCTTTTCTCATCATTACAGAACTTGAAGCTACACACACAGCATAATGGACTTATAGAACATTCTGCCTCAAGATGTGACTAGGGCTGGGTGATACCTGGTTTTCAACATTGCAGTACATCACCAGCTAAATATCGCAACATACTGATATATCACAATACATAATTCCAGCCTTATTTCACACATTGTGATATATCAGTATGTTGCGATATTTAGCTGGTGATGTACTGCAATGTTGAAAACCAGATATCACCCAGCCCTAGTCACATCTTGAGGCAGAATGTTCTATAAGTCCATTATGCTTTGGCTGGCTTCACGGTTTTTCCTGCAGCATGATTTTTGCATAACACTTGTGATTCGCAATATATTGCCAGGTCAAAAAATATGAAACTGATCACGATATGGACTTCAATCTGGTTTTGGACAATATATTGCCTAGCCCTAACACACATAATGATTCATGGATACAGTGGTACCTCAGGTTACATACGCTTCAGGTTACATACACTTCAGGTTACAGACTCCGCTAACCCAGAAATAGTACCTCAGGTTAAGAACTTTGCTTCTGGATGAGAACAGAAATTGTTCTCCGGCAGCAGGAGACCCCATTAGCTAAAGTGGTGCTTCAGGTTAAGAACAGTTTCAGGTTAAGAACGGACCTCGGGAATGAATTAAGTATTTAACTCGAGGTACCACTGTATATTACCAGGTCAATAATTATGAAATTGATATCACAATATGAACTTCCAACTGGTTATGTTTAATGGTGACGTTTAATGGCTTTGAAGCAGGCTGAGACAATTTGATGAAGGATAGACTGCTGTTAGCTGTGACAGCAGCATGCCTCTGAGTACTAGTTCATTGGATGGGGAAGTGGAGAAAACCAAAGGAAGCCTGCAGCCTTCGTGTGGTTTTCATGGAAACGCCTGTCTGGCCCATGGCTGGGAAGAAGAAGAAGAAGAAGGTCTCTGTGGCTGCTTAGTTCTGATTCTGTGGCTCTTCTCCACCAGCTTGTTATTTGGGGTCCCTTTTTCAGGCAGAGGAGACCCCCTCTGATTGCGATCTGGACGTGCTCTAATTGAAACTGCAGAAGTACACGTTTTCTCTGCCAAGTGATCAGTCTTATGCCAACTTTGGTTATTGCTGTGCCGCAGACTTCTTTTCAGGTTCTCTGCTTGAGGGGAAAACCTGTGCCAGCTTTAAGCTCCTGGCAAGCTGCTACTTTTGCCATCCACGCTGCTCATCAAACCAGCTTTTTCTTCTGCTTCATCCAATCAATCGCAGCCAAAGGTGCAGCTTTTGTTCGCTGTCAGAAAACCGCGATATAGTTTTTTTAAAAAAGAGTTGCTTTTAAAGAAGAGAGATTCTTGTCGCTCTTACCAAGCTGCCTTTTTCCATGTACAACATGTTTCCATGGAAAAATGCCCTCCCGGGCTGAAAATTCGCTCATAAATCCCTACCTCTTTTCTTCTGCCTTTCAATCCAACCGACAAGCTTGATATCATCATTATTGGCAAGCGGAGGCCAGCAGGCCAAGTTTGGAAGATCAAAGGCAAATCTCCCCACAGCTGAGATCCAGCCAAGACTAGACTGCATTGGATTTACTGTAAATTGCACTTCGATACTATTGGGATTCGGGTTTACAAAAGAAAATGTCTTGGGTCCGATGCCAGTTCTGGCTCTCACTTTTAATTGCGAGCACAAAATGATAGTTTGAATCCCAGCAAATTTTATCTCTCTGTTCATTGCACCTCCTCTTGCAGGAATAAAACCATTAGCAAGGACTTTATTTATAGTGCCCAGCACCCAGTAAATGTTAGAATTCTCCCCCTTTTAAAACACACTTTATTTAAATATTTATCAGTTACAAAAGAGCAGTGCATTTCATTAACAAACTACATTACATCCCCATTCCCCTCTCAAGAGTTACAATTCTCAGAGTGGTTTAGTGGTCAGTCCCTCTTCCCCCAGGGGAATGGTAGCTCTGTGCGGGGAAAACAGCACCTTTAACAAACCACAGTTCCCAGCAACCTTTGAGAGAAACCATGGCTGTTGGATATGTTTTGTATGGTAACTGCTTTAGATGTATATTGCAGCTGGGGCCTTAGTCTCTGCATCTGTAGCTGAAATAATTTGGCAGCAATTGATGGGAGAGATCCCTGCTTGAGTGCGACTGTGAGTTTAGATGGAGAATAGCTGGCATCCCTAACTGCACTTTTTCTGTGAGAGAGCTTCCATATGTACATGCAGGAAAGCCGAACGTGATCCAGAAGGAAGGAGTTAAATGCTACCTGGAAGTAGTCTCAGAGCCTAGGAGACTGTGTCAAAACCGGTCACGGTTTGCGTGCCAAAAACCAGAAGGAAAAACTTATAAACATCAACTGCAGCAAGACCTAGACACAACGTTGCAGGATGGGATTGAGAGAATGATAGCAATTGGAGCAGAAAATAGTTTTTTTAAGGTCACAGGCAGCAGCTCTGTTGCTGAGCCATTGCAAACCTGCTCCTTAACAGCCTGATTTAGATATACATAAAAGATCTCTCTCTTGTGCTGCCTGTTCCTCTCTCTTGCTCTCTCTCTCTCTCTCTTTTTAACGACTGACATCTGTCTCAAAGTTCCTTGCTGTCTGGAAAAGCCACTGAAGAACAGGAACCCTCGAGTGCCGCCAAGCAGTACAATACATTCTGATATATTTGATGGAGATCAAACTTGCTCTGCAGATACATCAACTACAGTCAGCAGAATGGGGCGCTTTTTCCACCACGACGTCTTTCTCTTCTGCTGGAGGCAAAGGCATTCCTGGAAGGAGAGAGGAGAGCTCATTGAGCTCATGGTGGTGTTCTTCCTGCTGACTCCTGTAGAATTAAAATGGCTTAAAGGGAGCTCTTGTGATACTGTGCTTCTGGTTGGGTTGGACAGGGGTTGGCAAAATTTTTTAGCCGTGGGCCAGTCCACTATCC
Source organism: Podarcis tiliguerta (assembly GCF_965153285.1). Taxonomy (NCBI): domain Eukaryota; kingdom Metazoa; phylum Chordata; class Lepidosauria; order Squamata; family Lacertidae; genus Podarcis; species Podarcis tiliguerta. The sequence continues at coordinate 102,358,759 of NC_139535.1, read as the reverse complement.
TTCAGACCTTGTTGTGGGCTGGAGAAGTGCCATGGGGGGTGGGACTGGAAGAAGAGGCGAGTGGGGCAAGTAGTCCTCCTCCCCAGTTGCTGCGCTTACCTTCCCAGGGGCTGCCACAACCGCAGCTGCTGCTTCTCGTGGGTAGGCAGAGCAAGCTCGTCCACTCCACTCTCTGGCCCACAGGAGCCCCAGGGTGGTGGAGGGAAGATGGACCAGTGCGAAAGAGCTGGCTCCGGAGAGGGGCTGCTTAAAAAGGCGCTCAGCCAGCTCAGCCAAGCCCCCTTCCTCCTCTAGGCAGGGCAGGGAGAAGCCTGAAGGAGGGAGGGAGGAGGCGCCGCCATGGTTTGTAAGAGGGAAGGGGGGAATGGAATGGCACGGGGGGGGATGACGCAGCCCAAACAAACCGTGGAGCATTCCATAGTTGTCCTGGGGCACCAAGGGCTGCAGGGGGTCCCTTTTCAGTGACCCTGCAGCATTTATGTCACACCCTAAGGCTCTTTTGCCAGCCCTGGGAGTTTGGTGTGATGATTGCAGCCCACACCCAAACATTCTGCCATCATTTGACATCCTTCTCTAACTGAGGCTCAGTTCGGTTTTCAACACCTTGCCCAAGAAAAGCATTTAATGTGTGTGTGTGTGAAGATTTCGCCCCAAGTGCATTAAAATTCATCTATTTTTAATTAAATGAGCGAGAAAGCCATAAGCTGTAAAGAAACACCATTTTATCCAAATTTGAATGCAAGATAGGGAAAAGGTAGGTAGGTTATCCAAGGTTGATAAAACACAAAAGGAAGTTCTGCAGGCTTACACAGCAAGAGACATTTCATTTCATTTCTTCATTTATTGAATTTATATACTGTCCTATACCCAGAGGTCTCAGGGCAGTTCACAAAAAAATCACAGTATATAAAATCAAAATGAAAACAATAATCCAATAACACTCCCCCCCCCACCAAAGAGCCACATTTTAAAGGTTATAGGATGTTTATTAGGTCAGCCAAAGGCCTGGTTAAAAAGGAACGTATAATGATGGTGCCAGGCGAACTTCCCTGGGGAGAGCATTCCACAGATGGGGAGCCACTGCAGAGAAGGCCTGTTCTCATGTTGCCACCCTCCTGACCTCTTGAGGAGGAGGCACATGAAGGAGGGCCTCAGAAGATGATCTCAGGGTCTGGGTCGGTAGGAGAGGAATTTACGTTTACCTGAATTATTGGGATCTGTCAAGACATCTGAAACTAGATCCAGTTCTTGGTCCCTTCTGTGTCATTAATAGCTGTGGATTTCCCTATCATTGCAATATGACCATAATCGAAGCTATATGCCAGAGATGGGGAATGTGTTGAGCGCTAATATACCGAACCCCATTCTCTTTGGTTCTCTCTTTCAGTTTGACCCTGAAAACACTGGCTACATCAGCACTGAGAAATTTCGAAACCTCCTCCAAAGGCATGGCTCTGAGCTAGATCCACACAAACTAGAAGTTCTTTTGGCCTTGGCAGACAACAATTCTGATGGGAAGATCTGCTACCAAGATTTCGTCAACTTGGTAAGTGCTTCTGTGCTGATTGCGGGCTTGGCTCCAGGAGCCCTATCTGATTTTCTGCTCCCTTCTCACCACTGCACTGGGCATCTCTCACCTGGAAGGGTGGTGTCAAAGAGTTCGCCTGAAAGGCTTTCCATCTTCAAATGAATTCTGGTTATAATGGCCGTATGCTGCCTCCAGAATCAGAAGGAGCATGTCTCTGCTAGTATAGAAACAACAGCAGGCTATTGTGCTGAAGTCCTGCTTGTGGTCTTCCCAAAGGCTGTCTGGTTGGCCACTGTGAGAAAAGAGGAAGGACTTTGGTCTGGACTGTTCTTATGTTTTTAAATGCTTCCCCCCCACCGCCACCACTTCATATTAGCTCAGGGGCTGGGTTTGGGCCTTGTTAGTGAGGATATTGTTGATTGGGAAACTTGGAGATCCTTCTTGATAACTGACCTGATGGCTTCTGGTTCAAAATGTCCTGCCAAGAGCTTCTGTGTTTTCAGAGCAAATGTCTTTCCCACAAAGGTCAGGTGAAATAAAACAAAAATTCTTGGTCTTTTTGCAACCTACTTCTTGTGCAAGATAAGAGTTTTTCTTCAGGGGAGTCTTAGCAAAGCAAACCCTTGAGAAAATCCAATGCTCAAGGATGATTCTTCCATTCTGAGGCATACTTGTGTGTCTAATTGATAGAGATGAATTGCTGAGTAAATATACTTGCAAACTCATTCTTACATTTTTTTATACTTGCTTGGTAATTATTATGTTTAGATCTCAGTCTTCTTTTAGAAACCCAGAGCACCTTATCTGGAACTCCCAATCATTTCCAAAAGTGTGCCCTTGTAAACATGTGTGCCTTCTGGCCTAGATCCATGATCTAAAACCTGAATTAGGACCTCCGTAAGATCCAAGGATCCCACCATTACTTGCATGGTGGTGGTTGCTGTTGTTGTTGTACATAGTTTTAGAAGGAGAAAGACAGAGGTGGAGGAGGAAGAGGAGGAAGATGGACATATGTGGTAAAGAAAAATAGATCTAGACCCCATGTTGTAAGTTGAAATGAAAGTGGAGTTCTGGATGTGAAAGTGCTGAAGGCCTAAAGCAGCCCAGTGCTTCAGAATAATCCACTGTGTATAGAGGTTTACCAAAAGGACAGACAGACTAACCTTGGATTGGAAGAGATTGGACTAGATGACCCTACGATTCTATGAACCTGCAGATTAACCTAAAATGTGTGCCTGTAGGTCAGTCGCAAAAACCATACCTCCAGTTTGACTTGGAAATCTGCCTAACTCCCAAAGCAATCCATTTGGCAATTGCGTTTTATGACTTGCATAATAAGATATGGTTGCTTTAATTTTTGAAACCTCTTTTTAAAAATTTTGATGCTGAAATCCAGCTTGACAGGGCTGAATTCCTCCTGTTGCAGAGGCTAGCAGTATTTCATTTGAATGTCTGTCTCTTTTACTCAATTTTGATTGCTTTATTTGCTTGCAAACAAGATCTCACTTGGAGTGCTATAGATAGGTTTATGCTCTGCTGCTGGAACGGTAAGAAACAGCTGTTTTGACAATATGGTATGGTTACCAGACATCCCCGTTTCCCAGGGACAGTCCCCGGACAAAATCCGTCCCCGGAATGTCCCCAGATTTCATTTAATGTCCCCGGATTTATATTTTAAGTGTTGTAGATTTATTAGTTGGGAATGAATGTTGCATGATGGGTTCAACGGCACAAGACACATCATATGGGGACTTTCAGTGAGGCAAAATGGCGGGCGCCACGGCAGCAAGCAGCTCCTGAAGCTAGCCAGAGCCAACTGGCTCCGGGCTGCTGAGACTACCACTGCCACCGCCCCTGCCGAAGGGGAACCGGGGACACCCGGTGCATCAACTGGGGGAACCGCTGGCACACACACCTCACGACCCAAATCTAGCCAGGAGCGAGAGCACTCAATTGACTGCCCAGCGGCGCTCCGGGGCCAGGAAAACCCTGGAGCCAATGCAGGGAGAAGGAGAAGAGGAGAAGGAGAAGGAAGAGAGAGAAAGAGGAAGGAGGGGGAAAAGGGGGAGCTCTGACCTTGCTGCTCTGCAGCCACCGCCGCTGAGAAGGTGAGGTAGGAGAGCACCAGGAGGGCAAGGACACGTGGCTGAGCCCAGGCCCAGCTTGAGCCTACTCCACGGCAGCTAGCACTCCAAGAGAGCAGGCCGGGGCCCAGAGGAAGGCCACGCGACAGAGGAGACCACAGAAGTGAAGACATTACTTCTCAATTTAAAACAAAAACAAAAACTTTTTTTCTCTTAAAAAAAAAAAGTGTCCCTGGTTTCTTTGAAAAAAATCTGGTAGCCTTACAGTATGGTCCCCATCATTCCCAAACTCACAGCACCCCAATAAATACCCACCCTTTCTCTGTAGCAGTCTCTTATTTACACACACCCCTATATTCTCCTCTCTGCAGCAGGTATGTTACCAGCTAAATTCAGTTGTTGATTGGTATGAGTGGCATCCCTTTCATCTTGGTTTAGCTGCTGGCCTTAAAGCTAGTGATCTCAAGCATAAATTAGGTGAGGTGCTTTCTAGATGTTCCTGGGCTACAACTCCTATCATCCTTGGCCACTAGCCATGCTGGCTGCGGCTGATGGAGCCCAACAACCTATAGAGGGCACACCAGCTGCCGCTACTCTAAATCTTTTATCTGCCATAGTTTCCTTGTGGTCACATATTCAGGCAACTGGCAAACATCCCTCTCTTGCTGTTAGCTGCTGCCTGTACCTACTTTGAGGAAAAGCTAGTAACAGGAGAATGACATCAATTGAGAATCAGTATAATGTAGTGGCTAGACGAGTAAGATTTCCAAGTATACATGTACAGGATAAGGATGTGACTCTGTGCAAGATTACAGCCCCAGTCTTTCTGAAGGGGAGGTCTCATCTTTGTGTCTTTGGGGTTTAGCTCTTTCTGAGCTCAGCCTGCTTTGGTCAAGCTAAACTCAGGCTCCAGCACCTCAATCTGTTCCTTACACATTTGTTTTTCTCCCCATGAGCAGAACAGGAATGTTACTGTGCTTGTTGTATCAGTTTTCTTTACTTAGCCAGGCAAGAAGCTCAGCAGGGCTACTGCTCTGGTCAGACCTCACCTGGAGTACTGTGTCCAGTTCTGGGCACCACAGTTCAAGAAGGACACTGACAAACTGGAACGGGTCCAGAGGAGGGCAACCAAAATGGTCAAAGGCCTGGAAACGATGCCTTATGAGGAACGGCTAAGGGAGCTGGGCATGTTTAGCCTGGAGAAGAGGAGGTTAAGGGGTGATATGATAGCCATGTTCAAATATATGAAGGGATGTCACATGGAGGAGGGAGAAAGGTTGTTTTCTGCTGCTCCAGAGAAGCGGACACGGAGCAATGGATCCAAACTACAAGAAAGAAGATTCCACCTAAACATTAGGAAGAACTTCCTGACAGTAAGAGCTGTTCGACAGTGGAATTTGCTGCCAAGGAGTGTGGTGGAGTCTTCTTCTTTGGAGGTCTTTAAGCAGAGGCTTGACAACCATATGTCAGGAGTGCTCTGATGGTGTTTCCTGCTTGGCAGGGGGTTGGACTCAATGGCCCTTGTGGTCTATTCCAACTCTATGATTCTATGATGATTAACCTCATTAAATTGCAAACTAAGCATAATCATGATGAGCTTATAAACATGTGACTGTGTGTGTCTTGTGAATGGTTTTTATGCACATAGTGAAAAGCAGCAGCAGTAGTAGAATTTGCCAGCTTCAGTCGTTGGGGAGATGAAATGATCACTAGCTAAAATATAATGGATTAACTTGCCAATCCTGCTTTGCTGAGGGTTGAGAGTCTACCGAGCATGGCTGCTACTGATCAGCTTCAGCTGGGTTTTTCTAAGACCATGACCTCTTCTTCTGTTCCCCTCATCCTCAACGGCTTCCTGGGTTCACATGTTGTGGGCTCACAACAAGAGAATGTTCATGGCACAGAGTTGATGCCAGGTTATCCTAACTGAAAAAGCAAGACCTGCAAGAAAATATTACAGCATGCGGTAGAGTGCTCTTGTTCAGGATGCTTCATTTCATTCCTCCAGCAGCGACTCAAGATTCTGTGTCCACTGAGCAATGTCAGGTAAGCCACTTGGGTCATCAGCAAAGATAGGGGCCTGATGGAGGAAACTTTGCATGGCGTGGAGACTCATAACGGTGGGACGTGCGGACACCCAGCGAAGCCAAGCTTTAGAAGATTCAGTACAGACTAAAGAAAGAAGTTCTTCAGAGAGCACTTGCTCCCTCAAAGCTGCAGCCAGTCCTCAGGAGAACATTGGAAAACGGTGGCATGATAAGTCTGCCGCAATCTGCCACAATCCCTTGCATCTGCCACTCTGTTTGACACTGTCAGGCGAACCCCACTTCCAGTTTAAGACACTGGTTTTGAAAAGAAGGCTTTTCACAAGCAACTTCTGACCCAGATGACCCCTCCTATAAATGAGAAAGTTTCATTACATGTTTATTGAACCAATGTGGCAAGAAACCATTGATTTCCTATCACACCTAACCCTCTGTACCCATTCATTTACGTTTTTGCCGTTCTAGTCAATTGACCTACAGACACTGAAGCTTCAAATTAAATAGGAAATGGGGCCACTGTTCATTGGAAGCACCACTGAATGTTGGACGTCTTTTGAAGGATGTTTCCATCTATCTGAAGCCTGCCATTGTCTTCTCTCATCACCACATAAAGCTTTGAAGTGGACGAGTTCAGATCTGGAGGTGCCAACGTAGCAGTCTGATTCTGGACAATAACATTTCCAGAAGTATATTCTTCTGGATTCAGTGGGACTTAACTCCCAGCATTAACTGTGCCTGAGGTTGCAGCCTAAATTCACCTGATGTTGGAGCTGGTCTGTGGGCAATGTTCTGAGGTTAGCAGTCACCTGGTTTATGCGCGTGCATGCTAATTACTTGACAATTGTGACATCAAGTGGTGACTTTTCACATGGGAATAAGCTCATCTCAAACGAAACACTGCAGAAAGAACTTCCACATGATTGACGTGTGTAAAATTATGAGTGGTATGGAGAAAATAGCTAGGGGCAAGTTTTCCAGCATCTTCTAGGATGCATTCCTGAAAATAAGGAATGCCTTCTGGAATACTTCTGAAAACAGAAGTTCATGGTAATAACATTTATGCTTCTCGCCAACCCCCAACCTCACAAAAATAATTCTAGAACTCAGGGACATCCAGTGAAGATTCCAGACTGACAAAGGGAGGGATTTCTTTACACAGTGCATAGCTAATCTATGGGATTTTCTCCCCCAAGAGGCAGTGATGGCATTCAATTTGGATGACTTTTTAAAAAAGGACTGCACAGATTCCTGGAGGATAAAACTATGTTCTGCCTCTGCTGCTTACTGGGAATCAGAAGAAGGGATGATGCTGTTGCACTCAGTTCTTTCTTGCAGATTTCCCTCGGGTGTCTGGTTGGCCACTGTGAGAACCGAATTGTGGACTAGAAAGGCCTTTGGCCAGATTCAGCAGGGATCTTCATTAAACACAGTTCCATGGAGTCATTTCACACATTCAGTTGTGAGCTATCAAGCAATGAGAAATCAAACAATTGTGTGCGTGTCAAGCCGGGCCTTAGACGAAAAGCATTCCATTGAAACAAGAGCAGTGCCATTAATGCTTTCAGAGCTCACAGTTCTCTAGAGAAAGGGCGGAAAGGGTGCCCCGTGGATGACCTCTAAGGTACACAAAACAAGGCTATGTGGCTGAAAGACCCAGGAATTCCTTCTTCTTGTAGAAAGGGATTGAACGGTGCATCAACCAGACTTCTGAGGTCCCTCCTCTTCCCAGAGCAACTTCCTCCACCACCTGATGAGCACTCCAAAAAATTGGAGGACCCCGGGAGTGGCCTCCAAAGGAGCACATGGAACTGTCACTAAGGCAAAGCAAGTAAGACAACCATATTGCACTCATGTTGCCTTTGGGGCAGAGGTCCAGCTCTGCACTCAGCAAAAGGAGCAAAAGGAGCCCTGAAGGCAACAGCTATAAATAATATTCTTTACTGGCTACAGAGTGGTCCACCCCCCTGAACTTTATGTCTGGGTCTCAAATTGCCTAATTGCACCACCATGTTGCACAGGTAAAAGTGTTTTAGCTCAGTTATTTGGATGGAGGGATTGGTTGTGAACTGCGGTGACAATCTCTAGGTCCTGATTGTGTTGTCTTGACTAGAGATCCAGTTCTCCTATTGGAGACTTCCAGTTGTAGCTTAAAACTCAGCCTTCCATAGTGGCTGCATATGCACCGCAGTGTTACAAGTGCACATGGGTCTTCCAGGTCCAGTTTCCTTCCGTGTTTGCTTTCATGCATATTTGCCCACACATGAGCACTTTCGGTTGGAGGCTGCCTCAGTGTTTCCCATCCACACTAGTGGGACAGTGCTTGATGAAATGTCTTGCTGTCCTCTCCCCTCAATCAGTACTTCTCCACCCAGCATAAGTTCTGGAAATCTGATGTAATATTCTTAAATAGGTCCATCATGCATCTACTCACACCTTTCTGTTAACCAGGCACCACAGCAAACTCCAGCAGAAAAGCAGAACGAGTTCATTATTCAACAGAGGATAAACAGAAGTAACCAAGGCCAGCTTACATAGAAAGGAACTGGTAGCAGTGGCGTAGCGTGGGTTGTCAGCACCCGGGGCAAGGCAAATAATTTGCGCCCCCTAACCCGTGGATTTGCGCCCCCTAACCCTAACCCCCAGATGTTGCGCCGGGTGCAGCCGGCCCCCCCTGCACCCCCCACGCTACGCCACTGACTGGTAGAGGGACATAAGAAAAGCCACACACAACATAAACCCCACCCAGTGAGTCATAGGAGCATCAGCAGTGGTTGCACTTCTTTTTAACCCTTTGCACACCATATGCCGCACCTGAGGTCTGTTGTGGGCATACACACAGGTATTTGTTTACCTGTAGCCGCTTCTTTCATTTTTGTTTTTACTTTTGAGTGATAAGTTTTCTAATATACCAGTACGTTTCCAAGCACAATTCAAAGTGTTGGCGCTGACCTTTAATGCCCTAAAGGGCCTCGGCCCAGGATACCTGAAGGGAGTGTCTCTACCCCCATCGTTCAGCCCAGACACTGAGGTCCAGCGACAACCTTCCCACATGATGTGCTCCAGTTGGTAACGTGCAATTTTATGTTGGATTTTATCTTTTTAACCACATTATCTGCAGGGGGGCGGATTAAATGAAATGAGAGGGAAATGGTCTTTTATGGACTATTTAAAGAAATATTATAGCATGATGGATTTGCAAGCAGAATTTGAAGCGCGAGCAATACAGTTTTGTTTGACTTGCTTAGCATGCCTGATCGGCTAACCCTACCCCCGCAAAAAAAGAAAAGAGAAAGATTTGTGGCGCTGAAAACAGAGATTGATACAAAATACATCTTGTATATGGGTAGATTACAAGTGTGCCTTTGTATGTTCTTATCAATATTCATGAAAGAAAAGCAAGCGCCAGCTGCGAATTGTTAAAACATTATTGATCAGAGCTGTTCACGGCATCTCAAAACAAGTTCAGGACACCATCGCTTTACCCTTGGCTTGCTGCACAGCTAGAAGAGAGAAGTTTTGATTGATGTGCTTAAACTAGCGGTGGAGAAAAGGCACACAGCGGCGTTTGGTTAGGTGGTGGGCCGGTTAGTGTGAGCAATGCCTGTTTTTGAGGGGACCAGGGAACATGTTCACAGCTGCAGAATCATCTTTGAACCTGGTGCTGCTCCCAGATTCTCAGCCATATTAAAATACCTTTTTACCAACCTTGCTTGGTTTGCCACCGGGACACCCTACTGGAATGTAGTGACCTAGCCACTGCCGCTTCAACCCTAGTGACTTCCAGGTTAAACTACTGTAAGCTGATTCCATGGTCGTGAACCAGGACCATGTCTGCCCTGCAGGTTCCCAAGCTAACACTGTGGCACTAAATCAGAGAGAGAGAGGTGGCAACATGCCTTGTGAGGTTTTGTACAGTACAGTGGTACCTCAGGTTACATACGCTTCAGGTTACATACGCTTCAGGTTACAGACTCCGCTAACCCAGAAATAGTGCTTCAGGTTAAGAACTTTGCTTCAGGATAAGAACAGAAATCGTGCTCCGGCAGCGCGGCGGCAGCAGGAGGCCCCATTAGCTAAAGTTGTGCTTCAGGTTAAGAACAGTTTCAGGTGAAGTACGGACCTCCGGAACAAATTAAGTACTTAACCTGAGGTACTACTGTACTTCGCTTGCTTAATGGGACCCCCTGTGATACTCCCACAATTCACTTGGTTTGCCATGTGGGCCAAGAAGATAACAGCACAATCCCATTTTTGCTGTATCAGAACCTCTTGGAGTTTATGCTGTAGGGAAACGTGCCTGTGGACCTCATGTGAATACAGTGGTACCTCGGGTTACATACGCTTCAGGTTACAGACTCCACTAACCCAGAAATAGTACCTTGGGTTAAGAACTTTGCTTCAGGATGAGAACAGAAATCGTGCGGCCCCCATTAGCTAAAGTGGTACCTCAGGTTAAGAACAGTTTCAGGTTAAGAATGGACCTCCAGAACGAATTAAGTTCTTAACCTGAGGTACCACTGTATAGCATTCCAGTGAAAAAAATCCCCCTATGGGCAGAGGAAAGAAACACCATCCTGAGTGGGACTCGGATCATGGCTTATCACTCTCAGCTCGCTGGGCTATCCATCTCCCAGCGAGATGGAGGCATATCTGCTCCTATTATTGAGTCTAAGCTTTTAAAAAATGGTGTTCCAGTTCTTTCTTCAGAGAGATCTTTCTGCTTCTGACTGTGCTGTGTCTCCTTTTGATCTAACAAGAAGCCTGTGCAGGGTTAAGAGTCATGGTCTGCTGTGAGGCTCTGGCTGGAAGACAATTTAATTAGATTCCTGTTGGGAGCAGCTAGTACTGTGGTGACATTATCCAAGACAGTTCATTCCTACAGAGGTTCCTGTTTTATTGGTTGTGCGTCACACAGTGTTCGGTGTGTGAATCATGGAAGAGACCATGAGGGTCATCTTAGTCAAACCCTCTGCAATGCAGGAACCTTTTGACCAATGTGGGACTCGACCCCACAACCCTGAGATTGAGCCTCATACTCTACCAAGTAAGCTATCCCAGCTATAAAAGCCATTCAAGTTGGTGACCATTAAAGTGTTGTTAGTGAGCCTCTTCATGATGGGTGGATGGTAGAATTGACAGGGGTGGGTGCTGTGGGAGTGTTGTTTTCTACAGCCCTTGTTGATTCTGCCACTTGTTGATATAGGGTTGCAACTGTGTTAGCTGTGACATAGCGGTCTAACAACAACAACAATTTATTACTTATACCCTGCACATCTGGCTGGGTTTCCCCAGCCACCCTGGGTGGCTCCCAACAGAATATTAAAAACACGATAAAACAGCGGTTCTCAACCTGTGGGTACCCAGATGTTGGACTACAACTCCCATCACCCCTGAGCTGTGGCCTTGCTAGCTAGGGGTGATGGGAGTTGTAGTCCAACAACATCTGGGGACCCACAGGTTGAGAAAGGCTGCGATAAAACATCAAACATTAAAAACTTCCCTAAACAGGCCTTCAAATGTCTCCTAAAAGTCAGATAGTTCTTTATTTCCTTGATACCTGATGGGAGGGTGTTCCACAGGGCGGGCACCACTACCGAGAGGGCCCTCTGCCTGGTTCCCTGCAACCTCACTTCTCACAGGGAGGGAAGCACCAGAAGGCCCTTGGCACTGGATCTCAATGTCCAGGCTGAAGGATGGGGGTGGAGATGCTCCTTCAGGTATACTTTATTATTGATACGTTTTGTGTAACTGAAAAACTTTAAATAAAGTAACACTTCATTTGGTATAAGTGGCATAGCAGTCACTTGGGGGCTGTTGAATTGTTCTGCCTGCCACTGTGGTGAACCAATTCTTTGCACATCATATAACACACACTGGACTTCCAAATGCCACAGAAAACCACATGATAAAGCAACTCGACTGGATACATAGAGCATTTGGGCAAGATTTTGTTCCCCATCCCTGCCTTTTTGACCTTCCTTCTGTGACCTTTAGTACACTCCATCACCTCTTTAAGCCTCTTGTTTCTTTTTGTCTGTCTTTTTTTTTCATAGGAAAGGTCCTTAAGGGATGGATTGTGTCTTACGGATTTCCTGTACAAAGGAGCTCTGGCCTCAGTTGGGGGGCCTCTTGATACCAGTCACTAACAAAGAATTCAAATAACTAGTAAAAACTACTTATTAACCTAGAAAAGCATTTAAATAAAACATCCCTGTGAGTTTGATAGAACGTGATGTTTTCTGTCTCATGGATAATTAGAAATGACCAGCTACTTCTTTGTGAAGTAGGAGGAAGTGGTTGGCATCTCTCTTATTTTTTAATGGCTTTGATTTAATTTTCCATAAGTTAACCTTCGTTTTTTTAATCTGGGAATCAATGTGTCTGTGCACCAACAAGAAAGAAAGAAAGAAAGAAAGAAAGAAAGAAAGAAAGAAAGAAAGAAAGAAAGCTGGATTCAATCACATCAGAAATATGTTTCTAAAAGGGAATTGTTAGGAACTCTTCACATTTTCTTAGTACAGTACAATATTCCCTCTTAATATGGTTGTACATCCTTCTAGTCAACCCCAACTGCTTCACCATCCCAGGGAGATGCCTCAACTTCTTTAAAGTTTTTTTGGACGTCACCAGCAAAGTAGGTGCACAGCTCTTCATGAATGTATTTAGGTTGTTTTTTAAAAACAACAACAACAAAAATAGGCTCTTTCTTGAGAAAGAAGCATGTATGTACAGCAGATATAGAGACAACAAGGGACAACAAGAAATGAAGCAAACGAAATGTTAAGGGCACCAAGCGGAGGCAGACTCTAAAAGTTGTGCTCAGATGATAAGAACACAGGAATACAAATTACGATTGTGACCAGCGCATGCAATTGAAATTGTTGGATTCCATTTCCGTTTCACCCAGTGGTCACTCAACAGCAAGCTGATGTGATGGACAACAACAACAAAATGTTCCTAGAAAATTATTCAGTTGGCATAACTATTAATATATTTTTCGAGAGAGAAACTGAGACCTGAACTCACTGCTTTCCAGAAGAAAGCTATAAAAGCAGTCAAATAAATGTTGCCTTTTGAATTATCTCTCATACATATGCATGTGGAATGCAGCCTGTTTTGTTTATGGTGCTGGCAAGAGGGCTCCTTTTTTATCCTGATGGCTGTGGGTTAAAAAAAAAAAAAACATCTTCCCGAAATTTAGTTTTTCCTTTACTGGCAAAAAACAAACATGTGTTTTCCTTTGCTCCTGCTGTCTGGCAGGGCATTTTCTTTTCTTTCTTCCTCTACCACAAAAAAGACTGTTGGGAAAAATGCACTTGCTAGCAGCCCCATCGTAAGCAAACAGCAACAGCTGCAGGCAGAGATAAAGCACAAAGCTGTTTAACTAAACTTTGCTACCATCGGTGATGATGAGATGAGCTGGAGCCTAATTACAGCAAGAGGCATTATTCACTGGGATCCTTGTTGGGGGCCATAACTTGCCTTTGGCAGCCAGGGCCTGCTCAGGTCGCCTTTTTCACACAGCGTCTTGCAGGCGCAACAAAGCTCGAGCAGCAGGGCGGTGGGATCCCCTGTAGAGACGGAGTCTCCGCTTCCAGGTCAAGCATGTCTCCCCTCTCGAAAACAAAGGGCAGGCTTGTTACATGTGACAACAACTTGGATGCTGCGCCTCAGCCAGGCTCCTCTTCAGACATGTCGACAGGGGGAAAGGAGGAGGCAGCTGCTGCTGTGCTGAGAGCCACCTGCTTGCCAGCCTTCCAATATGTGACTTAGGTGAGAGGCAGGTGCAAAGCAGGGTTAGAGAGGACAATGATCTGTCTATTTGCCTCTTGATACTGCATGTATCTTGATACGGGTGGCGCTGTGGTCTAAACCACAGAACCTAGGACTTGCCGATCAGAAGGTCGGCGGTTCGAATCCCCTCAACGGGGTGAGCTCCCGTTGTTTGGTCCCAGCTCCTGCCAACCTAACAGTTCGAAAGAACATCAGAGTGCAAGAAGATAAATAGGTACCGTTCTGGTGGGAAGGTAAACAGCGTTTCCGTGCGCTGCTCTGGTTCACCAGAAGAGGCTTAGTCATGCTGGCCACATGATCCGGAAGCTGTCTGCGGACAAATGCCAGCTCCCTCGGCCTATAGAGCTAGATGAGTGCGCAACCCCAGAGTCGACCGCGACTGGACCTAATGGTCAGGGGTACCTTTGCCTTTACTGCAGGGTTGTAACTTGAGAATATTCTCATGTGTAATCCCCACCCCCCGCAATATAGGAGATAGGTAAGATTAGATCAGTTAGATTGCAAGATGTGGGGTGATTCCATGCACACAGAGAAGAACTTCACAAGATGTAGTTTACCTGCTACAAAATCTGACACCTCTGTTGCGATTCCTGAGAAATCTTGCATTTCCTTTCTGCGTTGCTTTCCAAAAGTCCACCTGCGTTGCTTTCTAAAAGTCACCTGGTTTTCACCTGGCAAACTGTGGAGTTTATAGACAAAGAGGTGAATCTACTTGCTTCTTGATGGTTCATAGGACCCCTGGACCACAGACTTGCTTCAGCGCAGAATTTTGAGTTGCATCCAATGAACACAGGAACAGAGGGAAGCTGCCTTACATGGAGCCAGACTGTCAGACCATCTACACAGTTTGTCTACACAGACAGGCAATGGTGCTCGAAGATTTCAGACTGGAGCCTTCCTCAGGCCCACATGGGGATTAAGCCTGGGACCTTCTGCATGCACAGCAGATGCCGTAAACTGAGTTATGACACTCCCTTCATGACACTTCACCTTCCCATCTTCAGCCTTCTGAGCACCCTCAAAATCTGTTCTGGAGTGTCGGCATCTTGAGGTCAAAAGGCCAGCTGGCTTGGCCCCAGCTGAAATGTCTCCCTCTCTGCCTTCGTGCTGCGAAGCTTCATCGACCTCTGCTCCGACCTACATCAGCGACTCAAGCTTGCAGACTTGAATACACTTAGCAGTATATCCTGCTCAACAGAAGAGGCTTGAAGCTGTAGATACATATTAAACTATGCATTTATTAAATATAAATCAGGACAAAGAAACATGTCGTCTCTCCTTGCCGTCTTCAGAGAGAGAGAGAGAAAGAGAAAGAAACAACAGCTATACAGAGTGGAGGTTCCGCTCACGCCAGCAATCTGTGCTGGAATGTAAACAGGCATGTGACATGCAACAATTCCATGTCTGCAGCAAAAGGTGGAATGGAATCCCAAAAGACGGACCTTCTAGGACAGGGTTTCCCAAACTTGGGTCTCCTGCTGTTTTCGGACTACAACTCCCATAATGTCTAGCTAGCAGGACCAGTGGTCAGGGATGATGGGAATTGTAGTATATTTCACAGGCTGAGGAGAGAAGGGAGGAAGCTGAAGTCCCATTGCATCAGCTGATGTCTGCTTATCTAAAGCTGGATTCTGCCCAAAGAAGCAACAGGACTTTTATTACAGTTCAGCGTTCCAGTAGCTAGCCACTGCCATCATCAGGTGCAGAGGTCCCGCAGCTACATTTGAAAACTTGATGGGAGGACTTAATTGTTCAGGCATCAGGGTTCAAGTTGATGCTTCTCAATGCTCCAGAGGTTTTGTTTTGTTTTTCAGGAGGGGCTAGGTCCTACTGCTCCTGACCACTACCACCACTGCCCATTTGCTTGCCCTCTTCTTCCATGCCCGATTCATACCACTGCCCAGAGGAAGAGTGCAAGGCAAACGGAGGATGCTGCTGCTGCATCTCATCATTGTTTGTGCCACTTCCGCACACGGAGTGGGCAGGAGAACAAGCAGCAACAGCAAAGAGGGGGGGTTGTAGGGCAGTCCAGAGGATTGCAAGGCAGCTTCCTGAGCAGGGAGGGGGCAGTGATACAGGCCCCTACCACTTCTTTTTGACCAGCCGCTCTGTGCCTTTCACAATTACGCTGGAGGCAAAATTCAACAGGTGGAAATCTTTCCTATTCCTGCAGATAAAAACCTCGCCAGTTGATTTCTGCCTCTTATGCCACCTTTAAGTGCACAGGTTCTCCATCCTTTGAAAGGGAGCCAACCTTGCTCAAGATGGCTGCCTTTGCTCTAGATCCATACAGAGCCCTTCGCTGCAAAACTGTTTTCATTCTTTACCTGCCGCTGTCGCTACCCCCACATCTTTGCAATAACGTCTCAAATTCTTCGAAACTCAGGCAATTAGGCTCAAAGTGAAATGAGCAGCATGAACTTCCCACGGAAAAACTGTGCCGATAACAGAAGTTTTGTGTTTGCATAATTTTGTTCTGATTACAGAACTTGCATTTCCTTGGGAGCAGATGGGATGGAGTGGCGATGAGACAATTTAAACATTACTCCTGGTGTGCAAATGAACTCGATAGAGCAGAAATGCTTAGAAACAGAGGCTAGAGGGAGAAATATATCCTCTCTCTCCATGGAAGGGAACAGGTATTTTGATACTTTGCAAATGTTGGACAGACTTCTAGAAACAACCCTCAACATGATTACCCACCAAAATGCTCTCTGTTCCAAAACAAATATTTGGCTGTAACAGAGTTGATGCAGTATTTCTTGAAGCCTCACATACTGTCTAATGTAAACCAGATTCTTACAACCCAGGGTCTCACTTTCTCCAAGCTGAAATTGTATCCCAACGGGGAGCGGGTGGGAGGAATCCCAAGTTTTAGACAAGCAAGATAATAAACAATTAAACCCCACCCCCTCCACACACACACACAAGTTATGTAGCTATAATCAAATCACCTTCATAAAATGAATGGCAAGCATCAGTGCAACCTACCCTTAGGTGGCACAATGGGTCAGAATGTCTGGCTGTTAACCAGAAGGTTGGTGGTTCAAGCCCAATCAGGGATGGCTGTGGACAGGATTCCTGCATTGCAGGAGGTTGGGCTAGGGTAGCTGTCTACCAGCTCCATCTGGTACGCAGGTTGAGACCCTACCTGCCCGCAAACTGTCTCACCAGAGTGGTGCATGCTCTAGTTATCTCCTGCTTGGACTACTGCAATGCGCTCTATGTGAGGCTACCTTCGAAGATGACCCAGAAACTACAAGTAACCCAGAATGCGGCAGCTAGACTGGTGTCTGGGAGTGGCCGCCAAGACCATATAACACCGGTCCTGAAAGACCTACATTGGCTCCCAGTTCGTTTCTGAGCACAATTCAAACCTTTAATGCCCAGTATATCTGAAGGAGCATCTCCAACCCTATCGTTCAGCTAGGACACTGAGGTCCAGCTCCGAGGGCCTTCTGGCAGTTCCCTCACTGTGAGAAGTGAGGTTACAGAGAACCAGGCAGAGGGCCTTCTCAGTAGTGGTGCCCGCCCTGTGGAACACCCTCCAATCAGATGTCAAGGAAATAAACAGCTATCTGGCTTTTAGAAGACACCTGAAAGCAGCCCTGTTTAGGGAAGTTTTTAATGTTTGATCTCTTTTTTATTACTATTAATATTCTGCTGGGAGCTGCCCAGAGTGGCTGGGGAAACCCAGCCAGATGGGCAGGGTATGTCTGTATGTCTGAATGAATGAATGAATGAATGAATAGTATTAGACTGTTAGGGTCCTTCCAACTCTATGATTCTGTGATTCTACCCCTTGCCCTCTAGAGAGAAAGTGCTGCTGCACTCATTGCAGACTTCCCATGGGCATTTGGTTGGCCACTAGGAGAAAACGATGGTAGACTTATTACATTCAAGAAAACAAGGGTTGCAGGGAGAAGCTGCCTATGAAGGGACGAAAATACCATCAGAGGAAGCAGGGTGCTTTGGCTTCTATCTCTCCCTCACATGCAGTGAAGAGCATCCCACTGTGCAGGCAACCCCCCCCCCCAAAAAAAAAAATCAGTGTGGCCAAAGAGACCCACTGTTTTTCTGTGGTTTTCAGTCTTGGCTTTCAAGCTTCATTCCTCACAGCAAACTTGTTTGACGAAACCTATTAACCTTTTTCCTTCTGCATATTGAGGTCATATACTGAGAGCCAGTATGGTGTAGTGGTTAAGAGCGGTAATCTCGTAATCTGGGGAACCGGGTTCGCGTCTCCGCTCCTCCACATGCAGCTGCTGGGTGACCTTGGGCCAGTCACACTTCTGTGAAGTCTCTCAGCCCCACTCACCTCACAGAGTGTTTGTTGTGGGGGAGGAAGGGAAAGGAGAATGTTAGCCGCTTTGAGACTCCTTAAAGGGAGTGAAAGGCGGGATATCAAATCCAAACTCCTCTTCTTCTTCTTCATATGTTGATGGCTGTTGTTTCATGGGCAAAAGCCCTTTCTTGGTCACTTGCCTCAGTGGAAAGCAGCCTGTTTTGCATTCCCAAGATAATCTGTGATAACTGCCGCCTCCACCCTGCTACTGGCAATGTGGCAAATGGAAGCTCACGTGATTTTTTTGGTTTTATGAAAAGGTGGTGTCATTTTGGTCTGTGAAAAGGCCCTTTTCCCCCAAGCTGAACTTCTTTCACCTGAAGAGGAAATGGGTTGTGACCCAGGTGCAGATGACTCTAGTGGCAGCATAGCTAATTTGCAAAAGGCCAGCTCAAACAAACTACCCAGTAGGTGTGTTCAAAATGAGAATTGGTTGGCTACGTCCAGTACGCCTGCGCAGAGTGGAGCATATGTTATGTGACTGTTTTACTACGTGCCTGGATTGCAGAGCCACGTAGTAGCCTAGCACTGGAAAGATGCAGAAATAGATCGGTCTTAGGCAGGATCAGTAGGAGCTGAATTGTGGAGTTGGAAATGTGGCGCTGAACCACCTTATCAGTGCCAGAATCCGCAAGAGATGGGTCTGCCAGTGTTATGACTTGTTGAGACAGCAAACAAGCATTTGAGACAAAATGGGCATCTAATCGATAAGTGCAATCCCATCCCTGGTACAGGGAGCTGTGCTAGTAGTGGTCACACACTTATGGTATTAGGTGGATCAGGGTGTTGTTGTTTAGTCGTTCAGTCGTGTCCGACACTTCGTGACCCCATGGACCAGAGCACACCAGGCACTCCTGTCTTCCACTGCCTCCCGCAGTTTGGTCAGATTCATGTTTGTAGCTTCGAGAACACTGTCTAACCATCTCGTCCTCTGTCGTCCCCTTCTCCTTGTGCCCTCCATCTTTCCCAACATCAGGGTCTTTTCCAGGGAGTCTTCTCTTCTCATGAGGTGGCCAAAGTATTGGAGCCTCAGCTTCACGATCTGTCCTTCCAGTGAGCACTCAGGGCTGATTTCCTTAAGAATGGATGCGTTTGATCTTCTTGCAGTCCATGGGACTCTCAGGAGTCTCCTCCAGCACCATAATTCAAAAGCATCAATTCTTCGGCGATCAGCCTTCTTTATGGTCCAGCTCTCACTTCCATACATCACTACTGGGAAAACCATAGCATTTACTATACGGACCTTTGTTTGTCTAACAAATCATTGCATGCCTTGCAACCTAGCTTTAGTTTCTAGCCTGAGCTATCTTGCAGAACCAACTGTTCCAGGTACGAGACCCAGTTGTTAGCTTCAACTCTGAAGGTTGGGAGACATGCCTAAAATCAGAAAGAGCAAGCATGGTGGGGGAGCATAATTAGCCTTGAACACAATTTGTTGTGCTTACAGTCTTTGTTATTACCTCACTGTTTTTCTCTGCTCCTTGGGAAATCACGGCATTGTATTAACAGTGCAATGCACTACTCATCCCTATAAAATTCAGTCTCCCAGAGCTACAGATTATTCAGCCTTCCACTGTAAAAGCCGAGTAGAGGGGTAACATTTTTATCCTCCGCTGATGGAGTGTCTGTTGTGTGGCACTTATTAATATCAGTGTTCCAGCTTGGCTTGAAGGAAGGGGGAGGAAGCCTCTGAGCTGGTAAAAAGAAAAGAAAAAAGCCACCGTGATGGATAAAGAGAAGCAAACATTTTGTCTCTTTTTCCGCTTTCATTTTGCAGATTAAATATTGCCAGGACAGTTTTATTATCTTTTTGTGGGAAGAGTTTTTAAGGAGTTACGTGCCATGTCCTCTCTGTAGTTTTAATGGCAAAGAGGAAAGGATGGGGAGGATGTAAATTTAGACCTGGCTTTTTATTTGATTTTTTGATTTTTTTAAAAACAGTGCCTAGGAATGCTTTTGTAGTGCAGACATAAAAAGCATATAAATCATATCTCCCAGTGCTTTGCTATAAAGCTTCTCTGTGCTGGTGTTACTCTTTCAATTCCCTGGTGGCCTGCGGAGAAGAATCAATTAAATCTTGCAATGCAGTCAATGAGTATTTGTCCAAACATGCTGGAAGGAATAAAAGGGGGCAGCAGGTCCTTAATGAAAGAGAGTTGGGGGCTGCAACATGGCCAGCCCTATAATGAGGCAGAATGAGGCATTGCCTCAGGTAGCAGGGCAGAGCAGGTGGCAGATTGTACATCCTGTCTGCTGTAAGTCCCTGGACCTATGACTACACCAAATGCCTGCTTGTTGCAGCTAATGCTTCTGCGGTGCCACACGGTGGCTGGTACAGTGGTGGTGCCCACCTGCCACAGAGTGCCACCACTGTAAGAGAGAAGCAGGAAATGATGCTCCAGGAGACCTCTTGAGGCCAACCACAAGTCACCCGGAAGAAGGGGTCCTTCCCTAGAGGGAGGCATCGTGGGTGAGGTGGCTCCAGATATTGCCTGTGCCACTTAGACTCTGGCTTCTGTGGCTGAGCCCACTGACTTTCCCAGAAAGCCACAGGAGAGGCCTGAAACGCAGCACTCTGCAGATCTGGTTTGTTCCCCAGGAAAGAGCCTGGCAGTGCATTTGCCAGCTTCTTCATGGAAACAGTAATAAAGGGACCAAAGAAAACAGGACAGCTTGTCAAGACGATGGCAGTTCCCAGTTCTTGACCTCTGGGCTTGTTCTTTGACTATGTGTGTGTACAGCATACCCTCCAACATTTCCCCAATGAAAATAAAGGTAAAGGGACCCCTGACCGTTAAGTACAGTCGCTGACCGACTCTGGGGTTGCAACGCTCATCTCGCTTTACTGGCCGAGGGAGCCAGCATTTGTCCGCAAACAGCTTCTGGGTCATGTGGCCAGCATGACTAAGCTGCTTCTGGCGAACCACAGCAGTGCGCTGTTTACCTTCCCGCCGGAGCAGTACCTATTTATCTACTTGCACCTTGTGCTTTCGAGCTGCTAGGTTGGCAGGAGTGGGGACCGAGCAATGGGAGCTCACCCCATCGCAGGGATTCGAACCACCAACCTTCTGATCGGCAAGCCCTAGGCTCTGTGGTTTTAGACCACAACACCACCCACGTCCCGTGTTGTTTGACCATGTGTGTGTACAGCATACCCTCCAACATTTCCGAAATAAAAATAGGGACATCCTATTCCAGAATAATAATACAAAAATAATTTATACAACAGGGTTGCCCCAGCCACTTTGGGCAGCTTCCAACATATATGAAAACCTAATTAAACATTTTTTTAAAAACTTCGCTATACAGGGCTGCCCTCAGATGTCTTCTAAAGGTTATCTCCTTGAATCGTTCACATAACTCCACACCCTCCAACATTTCCCTGATGAAAATAGGGACATCCTAAGGAACAGTGGGACATTCAGGCATCAAATCAGAAACCAGCATGGCTTCTGTAAATATGAGACTGTCCCTGGAAAATAGGGACACTTGGAGTGTGTATCAGATCGGACTTCTCATATCAGTTTATTGCTTGACCCATAGACCAGCACTGACCGATGTGCTCAATTGGTGATCTCCTGGCTTGACTTTGACCAATTCAACATGATCTATGTGTCCTTGCTTCCCAGATGTGGCCACAATTCTCTACCACCCGCAAGCCTGGTATATTGCTCTCTCTCTCCCCACCCCCTCTCTCTAATAAAATAAAATCTAGGAAGGCACTCAGAATCTTCTGCATTCTCTTCTGGGATTAAATGTTGGAATAAATATTGAAAACTAAGGTTCTGAAAGGATGGAAGAATCTTGTTTTTCGAGGTGAGTGTGTATTTGGCAAGGGGAAGGAACACTTTGGCAGAAGTCCAAGAAAGTACTTAATTTTAAGCATGTGAGCGCTTGAGCAGTCTCACTTACTGGTAGCTGTTCCATGTACTAATTATAGTTGCCTGGAGTGGAGGTATAGATGTGTCAGGGCACTTTTAAGTTAATGGTTCTATGAATGTGGCTGAGCACTTCCTTTGCTGTGGGTTGGGAGAAGTGTTGAGTTGCACCGGAGAGATAAAAACAGAGCATCAAGCGGGGAAAGGCTTTGGCCAGGTTAACCTGCAGTGACTCTAGGTTCTAGACCAGGCATAGGCAAACTCCGGCCCTCCAGATGTTTGGGATTACAATTCCCATCATCCCTGACCACTGGTCCTGTTAGCTAGGGATGATGGGAATTGTAGTCCTAGACTAGACGTTCTCCAGTGTGGTGGGGGGAGGTGGGGAATCTACTGAATCTACTGTCCCACACCCGAATCGTCCCTTCTTCCTCTACCACATCCTGCACGTCTCCCTCCTGTCTTGGACTGCCCTGGCTCTTCCTCCACTCCCTGGCCTGGTTTCTGCCTTGTGACCAGAGCCAAACACCATCAATCATTGACCCCTTCTCCTTGGTGGTTCTCCTGGTCCCCTCCCTCCATTGCACAGCCTTTGGAGCTCTGCCAATCCCTGACACCCTACCAACACAATGTTTTATTGTCAACATGTTTCCCATTGGTCCCATCTAGGAACCCAGGCAACTACTTTGTACCAGTTGAGACTATCAGCCCCTCTAGCTCCATGTTGTCTACTCTACAAAGGCAGTGGCTCTTTGGGGTTTCAGCCAGGAGTCTGAACCAACCCTACAGAGGCTAAGGACTGAACCTGGGACATTTTGAATGCAAAGCATGCACTCTACTGATGAGGTATGAGTGTAGTATGCCATTTCTAACATGAAGAACATGAGTTCTTTATCTTACAGGGAACAAGCTATTTCTTGACGGGGCAAGAGTCTCACTAGACCTATGCGTTGCCATCTGAAGTTGCTTATCAGCTCCAGGCCATCTGAAGGGTTCATGCAGGGTGTCTTCTGAAGCAAAATAGTCTGGCAACTCATCATTATGCTTATTAAAGTGGAACTTGGCAATGAAATTTTCATCCTCCATCATGATTGCTCAGCTGTTTCAAATCACTTAGAAAGCTGGAACTTTGATAAGTGAAATGTCAGTTAGAATAGACATTTTAATTATATATGTATGAGAAACTTTTTTATTATTAAAAACTCCTTTCCGAATCTGGACTCATATTGGTTGTGGAGCACAGTCTTCATCTGCAATATCTTATTTATTTATTTTAAGCAAATGAGATTCCTAGGGCGTACGGTGCTTTAAGCATCACACCATCTTAGAATGGCAGGGCATAGCTTTGCAAATGTAACAAGAAATGTAATTTTTATGAATTGCATTATGAGTCTCTGATTGGCAGGGGGAAGGCGGGGGGCTTTGCTTATGGTCCCGCTGGTGAACCTTGCCTGACATGTGGGAACCCAGAGTAGGACATTCTCTTTTGTGACACCCCTGTTGTGGAATTCTCTCCCCTTAAGGTGTGGAAAGGTACAGCTCTCATGAGCTCTCACCACCCATTAGAGACAGAAGTGTTTCCCCAAGCTTTTGGAGGCCACGTCTAATTAAGGCCCAGCCTTTAGCATCTTTTCCTGGCTGTATTGCGTGTTTGTATTGTGTCCATGTGTCATTTGTTGAAGGGAAAGGGTTGCTGCAAACACACTCATCTACAGAGTCTCTTGATCTTCCCGTGTGGTGGTGGTGGTGTTTTTAAAAAACCTCTCTGGGCAAAAGGAACAAAAGGACAGTGCCACCTCACCTCTTTAAAACAGGTGATGTCTTCAGAACCAGCAGGACAAGACTTTCCTAAAGGAATGGAAGAAGCTTTTGATGTACAGTGGTACCTCGGGTTACATACGCTTCAGGTTACAGACTCCACTAACCCAGAAATAGTACCTCGGGTTAAGAACTTTGCTTCAGGATAAGAACGGAAATCGTGTGGCGGTGGCGCGGCGGCAGCAGCGGGAGGCCCCATTAGCTAAAGTGGTGCTTCAGGTTAAGAACAGTTTCAGGTTAAGAACGGACCTCCGGAACAAATTAAGTACGTAACCAGAGGTACTACTGTATCTGGAAAGTAACTGTAACCAATTAACATCACTTGTAGGGTTAAAATAAGTTTTGTAAGGAGTAATATATAAATTGTTGTGAAGAGAATTAAGAACAGGTATTAAGATTTGAATCTATAGCAATAACTGTAGTAACAAAATGCATAATTAGAAAGGATTTTAGAAAACCATCAGTTGAGGGTGAAGGAAGTCTTAGGCCGCGATAGCCAAAGATTTTGAAATGAAGTTTAAAAGGATGATATGCTGGAAAATATGTGTAAAAACAAATAAAAAATGATTTAAAAAATAAAACAGGTGATGTCAAAGCTAAGCCTCAGTGGCTACTAAAATCAATGGTTAGCTGTCAAACCCAGCCAACATTTGTGAACCACACTGAGATCTATGGGTATAGGGTGGCATTAAAATGTAATTAATAAATAATAATAAAAACAATATAACATTTATGAATCCTTGTTTAGGGCAGCAGTCCTATTTATAGGTATAATTACTACTAATGACATTTTCAGAACCTGGCTTACCTGAATATCGCTTCCCCTTCCTAGTCCATATCATAGGGCTTGTTCTCACATTGCAGTTTAAAGGCTCTTGCAAGTCAAAGCCATTTGGCTAAGAAGTCGCGTGTGGCAATGATCATTCCATCATTGACGAGTTTGGAAAAATACTCAAGAATGATCTAGTAAGCACATTTAATTCTGGTAGAGGTGCATATTGTAGTGGTCGCATGGCATTTCTACCAGGAATGGAGAACTTGTTGCCCTCCAGATATTGTTGAGCTCTAACTCTCAATCAAAACCCAACCAGTGTGTCCAGTGGTTAAGGGATGATGGAAGCTGCAATCCACCAACTTTTGGATGGCAACCAGGTTCCACACCCCTGATTTATAAGTACAGTGGTACCTCGGGTTACATACGCTTCAGGTTACAGACGCTTCAGGTTACAGACTCCGCTAACCCAGAAATAGTGCTTCAGGTTAAGAACTTTGCTTCAGGATGAGAACAGAAATCGTGCTCCAGCAGCGTGGCAGCAGCAGGAGGCCCCATTAGCTAAAGTGGTGCTGCAGGTTAAGAACGGACCTCCGGAACGAATTAAGTACTTAACCCGAGGTACCACTGTATCTTCTTCAGATCAGGCATGAATGTGCTTTGGGTACATCATGTGTCATTAGCAAATAACCCAAGTCTGCTTCTTTTCTTTGCTTGCTGAATATTCCAATAAAGCACTTTGGAGAGAACAAGTCTTTAATGACTCTGAATATATTTTCTCCCGTTAGCTATCCCTCTCTCCCCCCCCCCTTTTTTTTGTACTTCTGCCTCCAGCTTTAATAACCTGCTTATTAAAGAAGCCACAGATCAACTGCATGGGGGGAGAAGAGCAGGGTGGCCCCTCCTTGTATTTTGGACCTGAACTATTGAACATGCCAGCCTACAATGGACTCTCTGTTCTTTCAGTTAGAGGTTACATACTCGATTCGTAAAGAATAATACTATACCACTGCAGAAATCAAAGAAGCGAATTGTGTCCATATGGGAGCCTTTCTGGTTAGGTGCAGCAGAGAACAGATGATACTTTATAGGCAGTGATAGTAAGCTAATGTTGCCTGGGGTTTGTAAGGTCTTTTCACACATTACTCAGTAACAAATCCAGGTTTGGCAGGGTGCTGCCTGCAGCCAATCTCGGCTTCTGACAAATAGACCTGTGTGATATATGTGTTTTCAGATAACCTGGTTGTCACATTTCTGAATACGTGACACCTAAAATATCTAATGAGGAAAGAGGCTCTGGGGAGGTTATGCAGTTTTGAGATTAGAAGCTTTACGATATGCACTCAGGTTAATTGTGATTCAATTGTGCCTTTGTATACTGGTTATGTATTGGGACGCAGGTAGCGCTGTGGGTTAAACCACAGAGCCTAGGACTTGCTGATCAGAAGGTCGGGGGTTCGAATCCCTGCGATGGGGTGAGCTCCCGTTGCTCGGTCCCTTCTCCTGCCAACCTAGCAGTTCGAAAGCACGTCAAAGTGCAAGTAGATAAATAGGTACCGCTTTGGTGGGAAGGTAAACAGCGTTTCCGTGCACTGCTCTGGTTCGCCAGAAGCGGCTTAGTCATGCTGGCCACATGACCCGGAAGCTGTCTGTGGACAAACGCCATCTCCCTCAGCCTGTAGAACGAATGAGTGCCGCAACCCCAGAGTCTGTCACGACTGGACCTAATGGTCAGGGGTCCCTTTACCTTTACTATACTGGTTATGTATACAGGTGATACAGAGGTGAACTAGAATGGGAACTAAAACATGTCTAGAATTTGTGCAGTGTTGACCTGTGGAGCTTTAAGCATTTTAATTGAAAGGGTGAAAATAAACGGCTAAAATCCACCGCTGCTGTTTTCCTATCAACACCCAAGTTAACAACATTTCATCACCATGCCCAATTCAAATTCTTTAAAATGAGTAAAACGAACAGTCATGCTGCAGACTTCGAGAGAGGTTCTGAGCTGGAGGAGAAGCAAATACTCCTATCTGCAGTCATAAGCGTGAGCCAAATGAGCATATCTGATCTTCTCCCACTCAAAAACCCCACACATGAACATACAATTTATAATTATGCAGTTATGTCTATGTTAACCAATTATATTAGCATATGAGAAGGAAGACAAACTGCTTTTGAGCTTAGGCAAAATAAGGGACATACTTGTACATATATATTTTTTTTAAATGCACACACATTTAAATGCTCTCTCACACACATGAATATCGGTGAGAAGCGGAACATTTTTCAGCCAGAACTCAGTTCTGGCACCTCTCAGGTGGGTGCCATTGCCATTATAAGAGAACAAGGGAGGTGTTCATGGTGAGTTCCGGTACAGTCATACCTTGGTTCTCAAACGTAATCCGTTCCGGTAGTCCATTTGACTCCCGAAACCATTCGAAAACCAAAGCATGGCTTCTGATTGGCTGAAGGAGTTTCCTGCAGTCAAGTGGAAACTGCATCAGACATTCGGCTTCTGAAAAACTTTCATAAGCTTACTTCCAGGTTTGCAGTGTTTGGGAGCCAAAACGTACGAGTACCAAGACGTTAAAGAACCAAGGTACGAATGTACCTCTTTTTCTAGAAAAACAACACTGATGAGAAGTGTGGCGACCATGTTTGCTGATGTCACCAAATTGCTGAGAGTAGTAAAAACTAAAAGATTGTGAGGTGCTCGAAAATAATCTCTCCCAAGTGGGTGAATGGGCATTAAAATAGCAAATAAAGTTTAAGGTAAGCAAGTGCAAAGTGTTACACACAGGGGCATAAAGAATCCTAACCACGTGTTTTTGAATTGGTGGTCACTGAACAGGAAAGAGATCTAGGTATTACGGTAGATAGATAGCTCAATATAACAGTTGACCCTGCATGTTGCTGCTGGGGGTGGGGAGGCAAATTCCATGTTAGGGATCTATAGGAAAATAAAACTGCCATGATCATTACAGTGGTATATACAGTGGTACCTCAGGTTACATACGCTTCAGGTTACAGACTCTGCTAACCCATAGTACCTCGGGTTAAGAACTTTGCTTCAGGATGAGAACAGAAATCACGCGGCAGCAGCGGGAGGCCCCATTAGCTAGTGGTGCTTCAGGTTAAGAACAGTTTCAGGTTAAGAACGGACCTCCAGAACGAATTAAGTACTTAACCTGAGGTACCACTGTACACATCTTTTCGGGTGCAACTGTATTTGGATTGTTGTGTTCACTTCTGCTCACAAAAAGGATATTGTAGAGCTGGAAAAGATTCCACAAAAATGATCAAGGGGCTGGAGCAACTCCCCCAGGGGTGTAACATTGCAGGACAGGGGGGCCCGTAGCCCCAGGCACATAATTCCAAGAGGGCACAAACCACCTAGCCCCACACAGGGATCCCTGCCCTGCCTGCTCCTGGGGGTCTCTGAGCCCCAGAGTCTGGCTTGGCCTTGCCACCGCATCCCCTGCCGCCTTGCTGATTGGCCACCCCGTGATTTGCCTGCCAAGGGCCACATCGGCGTGTCAGTTTCCTGTGGGCAGACAGTGTGATTTTCCCACTTGGCACTGGTGGCAAGGGCTGGAATGGCATGGTGGGCTCCCTGAGCCCTCTGTGACCCACCTGGCGTGTGTGCATGTACACACATGCCCCAGGCGCCGGCAAATGCTGCAATGCTTCCGCACTCCCCTATGATGAGAGTTTAGAAGAAAGGTGAGTAAGGAGGGGGTCTGATAGAGGTGAAGAACATTATGTGTCCTGTGGGTGTAGTGGGCAGAGAGAGATTTTTCTCCCATAATGTTAGAGCCCAGGGCCATCCAATGGAACAGAATATTGGAAGAGTCAAGGCAGACAAAAGGAAATGCTCCTTCACACAGGTTCCTAGTTACGCTGTGAAATTTGCTACTGCTGTGCATTGTGGATGGCTTGAAAAGGGTTCGGACAAATTCACAAAGGATAAGGCTATTCATAGCAACTAGTCATAATGGCTGGTACTACCTCCAGTACAAGAGGCAGAATGTATACAAATTTATGAGAACAGAACAGAAAAGAGTTGGGCCTTTGGTCTGATCCTGCAGGACTCTTTGTGTGTGTGATCACCATACTGTTTGGATATCTGTATTGGGTTTTTTTTTTTAGGTTTGAATATAAGGTGGAATGTATATTAAGCAGAAAACAAAAAGGTGTTGCCTCGTACATAAATAACGTATCTGACCTTGATCCCACAAATAGACTACATTTAAAACCGGAAGCCCACAGCAGTTGCAGAACCTTATAGCTCCAAGAGCTAAGCAAGCAAAGCCACACAACAGATTCAGACTTTCTTTGCTGCATTTAGCCAGGGGCTGTGAGCATGAAAGCATTCCCATAAATCAAGACAAAAATACAAGGCAGTTCAGAAACCGAGGGCCAAAATAGAGCCAATTGCAAGTCTCCTGTGTTGCATCAGCTTCAGCCCTATGTAGCACTATTATCATATCACAAAATGTGAGAGATGCCAGAAAATACACAAGTTAAGCTAAGAAAATTAATATTCCAGTTTTTCAGTTCCCTGCCTCTTAAAAGGCCGAGAAGAAAGATGAAATTTCAGGTATGTTTTTATTACTCCCCCGCCTTTCCAACACACACACACACACACAAAAACCCCTACTCCTGACCTGGAAACTGGTGCTAAAGAACTCTTGCAGATCTCTCGGCACCCTCATCAAATTATGCATCCTAGGTTTCTTTAGTAGAAGACATGACTGTGGAATTGGTATGGGTTTCTTGTGTAGAAATCCGCTCCACTTCCCAGTGGGGAGGAGTTGCGGTGGACCACGTGGTCACCCACTCCCCATCAGGGGTAGGGGACTTTGTCCCCCGTTGCCTGGGGATCCCGGCAGCATCAGAGCCCACCCGGCCAGCCAATCTGCTGGGCGGGGTGTGTGGCCGTTGATCTTGTCCGAAGCCCGGTTGGGGGCTAGGGCCTTGACACGACCCTGATAGGAACACCAGGGGGAGCGCGAGTTGGTTTGCATCGACAGGGCTCCCCCTACCCGGTAGTTTCCCCTTACCGGACTTCCTGCACAGTGGGCAGGAGTCAGATATAGTCGGGTCCAATCAATGCCTGAGCCAATACCGCTCACATTCTGTAATTCAATAAAGTTGTGGCCAAATTTGCCCAATAACATAAACCTAATATCTGTGTCCCTGCTTTTGCTGCTTACCTGTTCTTTTAGGACAGAATTATTCTCCAAGTTCTGCTTATTTGCTGAGGGCTGCTTTAAACAGTTGTGTCAACTGCTACACCCTTAGTGTCTCTGTGCTGGAGAAAGTGGGCATCTTGAGCATGCAAATTTCACAGACTTCTTTTCTACACTGATCTGCATTCTAAGAAACGTACATGTTTGAAGCAGCAGGCCTGTGTCCATTGCTTAAGGAAAAAACATCTAGGAGTCCTCATTACAAGAGTTAGAGTTAGAAGGGACCCCAAGAGTCATTTAGTCCAACCCCCTGCAATGCAGGAATCTCAGCTAAAGCATCCGTGACAGATGGCCATCCAATCCCTGCTTAAAAACCTCCAAGGAAAGAGAGGCAACCTCCCAAGGGAGACGGTTCCACCATCAAACAGCTTTTGCTGTCAGAAAGTTCTTCCTGATGTTTAGTGGGAATCTCCTTTCTTGTAACTTGAAGCCATTGCCTCGAGTCCTACCCTCCAGAGCAGGAGAAAACAAGCTTGTTCCCTCTTCCACGTGACAGCCCTTAAGATATATGAAGATGGCTATCATATCTCCTCTCAGTTTCCTCTTTTCCAGACTAAACATAACCAGCTCCTTCAACATTTTCTCATATGGCTTGGTTTCCAGACCCTTGATCATCTTGATATTCTGAAACAAAATTTTAAACATGTAACTTTTTGAAGTTTAAAGTCGTTTGGGAAACTGAAAGAGGTGGACTGTGAATGTTCTTAATACGTAAGAAGCGAGGAATATTATTTTGTTGCTGTTGTTGCAACAATGAAGTCAGGTCATTATGCGAAATGTCCTCTCTGGAGAACTGTCAGTGTGCTCCCTAAGGGTTTTAATTTCATCTCCTAATGCCAACATTTACTGCTTTTGTAAGATTACCAGTTTAAATGGCTCTTGGCATTTTTATCACCCAGATGTGATCAAAAGCAACTAATATTCAGGCCCTCGTAAAATTAATGGAACGTAAGCGCAGATAGGTGTTGTGAACAGAAAGGTTTCATTTGCTGCTTGCCTCGCTGAACAGATATCACCTCTTGCATGCCTTCAATTCCTACTTCTTCACAGAGCATCTTCTGCTTATTTGGGTTTCTGTATATAAATAATAATAATCATAACTTGATTCTGCAGCATGCTGGTAACCATGCTGCGAACAGCAGGGTTTAGGAGTACTTTTGATGGTACAACTCTTCCTCTTTTATGGATCAATTCATCTTCCACATCTCACCCCAGCTTCTATCCAAATTAGAATAAAAGTATTTAGTTTTTATGCATTATTTTTAGTATGTGACCACGCCGCTTAGTACCTTTCCTCGAGATGGATGAAATAAAGGTGGCTGACATTCCGTAGAAGCAATGGAGAACCTGTCTGGTGGCCAACTTCATATGAAAAGTTGAATCATCCTGGTCTAGATGGCCACAAGTTACCAATCCCTTCTCTGTAGACATATTTGTGGGACATGGGTAGATCTTCATTGTTCTTATTTAAGGAAGTGAGTGTGCTTTTTTTGTGGAGGTGGTCCCACCATGAGCCAAGGTGAACATATTTTGAATCCAATTAAGACAAACAAGTGAGAGATGGACAGATCTGATTTCCTTGGTGGGACGCAATCCATGGGCATGGTTCTCTTACTTAAGCCTTATAAAATGAAGAGATGTGTGAGGACACTGTTAATTTCAGTAAGGTTTGTGCAGGAGAACTTCCCACTCTGGTGTAAGTGAGGGTTGAGCTGCAGTGGGAGGTGTTGTCTTCAGGAACCTTTTCATACAACACTTGAGAATTGTTCTCCTTTTTTTTACTTGTGTGTAAAAATCAACATATATATTTATTTATATAATAGCTGGATTACTTGAGGAGGAGGGTAAATTCTATATATTTTTTTAAAAAAGGAACAAAAATGAAAATTGAAAATAAATGTGCTCCCCCTTCAATGATCTTTCACCAGGTGCTGCAAAGAAGGCAACAGTATTTGCCCATTGTGGAGAAGTCAAGGGGTAAAGGAAACATGTCCCCATTATAGGGGAAACCAGACTGATTGCTTGCTGCTTTGATTCCCAGTAGGCAGAAAAAGCACCAGCAGGGCACAAGAACCTGGGACCTTAGCTTGGTTGCCTTGACAGTGGGGATGCATTCCTTTTTCTTCTACTCTGCTATTCAGAATAAGGGCAATGAATGAACGTTGTATGCCCTCAGTGTCATCACATTCAAATCTGATTGGGTTGCTTGTTCATTTTTAAATTGCTTCAAAATAGGTAGCGAAAATGTAAAGGTTTTTTTCTGGGTTGGGATGGGGCTGTTGTGAACCATAAGGATGCCCACGACTGAGGAGGGATGATAGCTCAAGTAAGGGGAAGTCAGAGGTTCCTGGTTTCCAAGGCAAAGGCATCTGGATGGGAGACCAAAGGAGTGAATTCAGCACCGAGGACAGTGCTTCTGCAGCTGAATCCAGCCATCCCTGTTGTCTCAGTGAGGTCCTGGAGGAACTGGCTGAGATTTAGAGCAGGGGCAGCCTGTCATTAACTGGAAACCCCACCCCCTGAGTGCTACCTCCTGTTCTGTTGAAGGGCCCGTGTCTTCTGCAGCCATTGCCACCCGTATGTCTCAAGACGTCAAACTACTGTTCGCTTGTATTCCTTTGGTGGTGAGAGAGGTTGGGGTTGCCCTAGGGTGTGGTTGGTTGTCTTTGATTAGCTGTAGTGAAATTTGTTTTTATGTGTGAGTTGGGTGTGTTTGGATCAGGTTAGCCAGATTGATTTGTATGCTGTTGGTGAGTACTTGTTGTTGTCTTGTTGGGCTGTGTATGTGATAAAGTGTAACCATATCGGGGTGAAGGCGTCTTCTTCTATTTATCCCTATGTCAGTTTCCCACAAAAGTGATGCTGACACAAAACCCCACACATACACTAAGTAGAATAGAAGCAGTGCCACCCAACCCCACCCCACTCCACTCATCATCATCCCCTCCACCTCTTTCTCCCTTTTCTTCCTAATGTAACACTAATGTCTCAACAAATGAAACTGATCTGTAGAAAATGTAACTTGAAGAAAGAGACATTGCGCATACTTTTGTAAACCAAGAAATCTTTAATAGAAATATATTTGACTCCCTGAAAAAAAGAGTCAAACTACTGGAGAATCACAGCACCCAAAGCGACCTCTCCAAGGCGCAAGCCTGGGCAGTGTGCATGGGGTCTCTCTGTGAGCTGCCCAGATGACAAGGCTCCCCTCTTGGTCTCACTGATGTGGTCCAAAGGAAAGCAGAACAATACATTTGGCACCAGCTGGGTTCCAGGAGTTGCAGCCTATGCTTCCCTCTTGCTCATGAGTCATGACTGTTATAAACAGAAGACTTATAGATACAGTAATAGCCAAAACTATCTGGTCTGTACTTCCAGCATAGGAGTTGCCAACATGGTGTTCTCCAGAAGTTGCTGAACTGCAACTTCTGCCAGCAAAGCAGAGACATCATCTTGCCAACAAAGGTCCGTATAGTTAAAGCTATGGTTTTCCCAGTAGTGATGTATGGAAGTGAGAACTGGACCATAAAGAAGGCTGATCACCGAAGGATTGATGCTTTTGAATTATGGTGCTGGAGGAGACTCTTGAGAGTCCCATGGACTGCAGGAAGATCAAACCTCTCCATTCTGAAGGAAATCAGCCCTAAGTGCTCACTGGAAGGATAGATCCTGAAGCTGAGGCTCCAATACTTTGGCCACCTCATGAGAAGAGAAGACTCCCTGGAAAAGACCCTGATGTTGGGAAAGATGGAGGGCACAAGGAGAAGGGGACGACAGAGGACGAGATGGTTGGGCAGTGTTCTTGAAGCTACCAACATGAATTTGACCAAACTGCGGGAGGCAGTGGAAGACAGGAGTGCCTGGCGTTCTCTGGTCCATGGGGTCACGAAGAGTCGGACATGACTAAACAACAACAATGTATGGAGAGCACTGCATTGACTATCTCATTCATGGCTGGCAGACAGTTTGCCAATTTCGGCTCCATATGTTTCACAATTACTCTTTGGGAGATAGATAATCTTCACTTGTCATGGTTAAGGCTTGAATCTTGAAAATTACATCTTTTCATCAAGCCCCATAAAGAGTTTCCTTCTCCTGGTTCATGGGCTTACTAATGCAGTCATTAAAACCCAAATACCTGATTCATGTGGGAAACTCTACTAACCAGCTGTCTCAAGGACAAATGTGTATTTGCCCACCTATATATGAGTATGTCTTTTAGGGACACGGGTTTCGGAGCGCAAAGTATGGGTACCCCCAATAAAATTTTATAAAATTTTAAAAATTTGGCTGTATAATTTGGAATTAATGTGATTTGGAATTAATGTGATTTGATTGGCCTGTTAATAAAAGTTATTTATAAAAAACAACAACAGAATGACTCTTTATGTTCTTGTAAGGCAAACACTTTTCTTCTTTTTTTTACATATGCCATTTCTAAATCGAACAGGGTTTTATTTGAACTGTACTCTATTGTAAAGAAAGCTATGAAACTGTATGGCTGTGACAATCATGGGTCTCCTGTGCTCTTCGCTGGGATATATTGCTACTGCCATGCAGCAATTTGGAAAAATTCATGACCCTTATTTGCAGCTTTAAAGAAAAGGCTGCTCAGGTAACGTGATTTACAACCCTGCACCTGAAAGAAGGGAAATGTCTGCATAGCAAGCTTTCTGCTTCCAATTCATTCGTGTTCCCTGGAAGAGAGTGTCTGGGGTTCTCGGGGACACTCTGGCGTTCCTACTTTTGTGAACAAGCTCAATGGTGGATCTAGTTAGTCCAGCATTCTCCTTTAGCATTGCCAGTGTTTTTTGGCTGGGTTTTCATACTTCTAACAGCTGCTCAATAATCAGAAATAATCAGGCACATCTTTTCCTGCCGTGCAGATACAGCGATTGAGGGAGAGTAGAGGGGCTTCATTGTGCTGCATTTCTGCTTTTGGGTAGCTGAAAAAGTCACAGAAACTCTGCTTGTGGGGTGCGTGTGGACTTCCATAAATAACAATTCTGAAAAAGTTTGCAAACCGGAATACTTACTTCCAGGTTTTCAGTGTTTGGGTTCCAAGTTGTTGAGTACCAAGGCGTTTGAGAACCAAGGTACCACTGTATCTATTGTATGTCTGAAAAGCAGAAGGTTTGGGCTTGGGTATCCTGAGGCCATGAGCCAAGGAAAAAAAGAAGGGGCAGGGGTTCTAATGCTTTTGTGCTTCATTTCTCACACTGAGTGAGGCCTGCCAGCTATCTACAAGCAGATGTCAAGGAAACTGTTGTAGTGGATTGGAGTAAAGGGCTCTTGGCAGGGGTTTTGGCAGTTGCACAAGAGCTTTCACAGCGTGTGTTGTTGGAGCATCCCACATACTTGCTGTACTTCATTATGCAGGAATCTATGAATACTAGGGGGCATATGCCAAAACAAGAGGTTGTAATCATGCTGGAGCCAGGGTCTGCACCCAGTTTACTGTCAGCAGTTTATCACTGGAGAATTCAAAGCTTTACAAAGTTAAATACGAGTCAAATTCTCCTCTCTTGCGGGAGACATTTGTAACACTTGTGTTAACCGGTATTTGTCAACCAAAGCAGCTTTAACTATTATGACAAGCATGCAGTAGATTAGGGTTGTAAACATATTATACAGTCCATTGCTGTTGTATGATTAACTCAGGACAGCCCTCTATATATCTTAATCTAGAATGCATTGTTTCAATTCATTATGAGTATATTTATTTTGATATATCTTCGAAAACTGCTTTGAAGTCCATATCATTATATTGGTTTCATAGTTTTTGACCTAGCAATATATCACAAATCATGATGTGTGTTAGGGCTGTTAGGGCTCAGCGAAAAAGAATCCAAAACCAGCTTGAAGTCCATATTGTGATACTGGTTTCATAATTTTTGACCTGGCAATATGTCACAAATCATGATGTGTGTGTATGCTATGCAAAAATCACAATGCAGGAAAAACCGTGAAGCCAGCCAATGCCTTTGCATGTCTCCATCCTTATTTCACACATTGTGATATATCAGTATGTTGCGATACTTAGCTGGTGGTATGTTACGATGCAGAAAACCAGATATTTCCCAGTTCTAGTTATGAGCAAGAACTACTTAATGAACTAAAATCGGGGGTGCTCGTTTAAGTAAGTAAAGTTACAGGTAGGTAGCTGTGTTGTCTGCCATAGTTGAAACAAAATAAAAAAAATCCTTCCAGTAGCACCTTAGAGACCAACTAAGTTTGTAATAATAATAATAATAATAATAATAATAATAATAATAATAATAATTTATTATTTATACCCTGCCCATCTGGCTGGACTTCCCCAGCCACTCTGGGCGGCTTCCAAAAGAATATTAAAATACTATAATACATCAAACATTAAAAGAACAGGGACAGGGCATCCCATGGTTCTCCAGCTATAGCTGAAGCACAGCTCCTGGCATCTCTCACTGTTGGCCATGCTGGCTGAGCCTGGTGGGAGTTGCAGTCCAACAACATCCAAAGGGCCACAGGTTCCCATCCCTATAATAGGCAAGTATGTCCAAACAGCATGATAAAAGTCAGTATGAGCAAATTGTCATCTCCAATAGCTACTCCGCATTGAAGTGTATGCATGTTATGCTGTTAAGTACCACTGAAACAATACTTGTACAAGGTTTCCTGCAGATTTGGTAGTATCAGCTAAGGCTGAATATTTGACTAAATTCCATTCCAGTCATTACCTGGCATACTGCACCACATATCTCTTCCCACACTTGCTTTCTTACAAAAAACACTGCCTACATTTCTCAATGAAGGAGTAGAGCTTGCTAGTCAGGCCTTTTCTATATCCTGCTCTGATTAATAGAGCAAATGTTGTTATTTTGCACAGAAGTGTCTTTTTGAATAAGAGCATATGGGATGTTTCTTGTTTGGAAGCACGAAAAACCAATTTTAATGACCACTTTCTGAAAAGAAATGGCAATGGCTATTGTACATGAGATTTTCAGCGGAGTAGAACCCACGTGATACATTTAGCACATTTGTTTTATGTTAATTCAGGGGTAATTCTTTGTGGAATGAGAGCCAGTTATTGTTCTTTTGACCTAGAGCTTGATACAAGTAGAAAGGGCTGCAAGGTACCCTGATCTGGGTTCATTTTACCTAAGTCTGCTAAACCTCTCCATCTTGGCATTTTTTTTCATGCCCTCATTTGCCAAGCCGACTTAATTCCCTGAGAGATATCCAACTATGTTCATACTCAGAGTAGACATTGAAATAAGTGGAATTAACTTATGAACTAATTGATTTCAGTGGGTCTGCTCGGAGTACGGCTAATATACGATATCACCCCATTCAGTCTAACCACCAAGCCATTACTAGATTTCAGCTTGTTGATTCCCCCTCCTCATCCTTACCTTTGATCTTCTCCTCCAGATGAGTAACAAAAGGTCCAACAGCTTTCGCCAAGCCATCTTGCAGGGGAACCGGAGGCTGTGCAGCAAGGCCCTGCTGGAGGAGACGGGACTGAGCCTTTCCCAGCGGCTGATCCGCCACGTTGCGTATGAGACTCTGCCGCGTGAGATCGATCGGAAGTGGTATTACGACAGCTACACCTGCTGCCCCCCACCTTGGTTCATGATTGCCATCACCATTGTAGAGGCAAGTATCTGCCAAGCTAGCAAAGAGATTCCGGAGAAGTGTGTTTGCCTGTTCTAGGTGGGGGTCACATCCTTGCTAACTAGGTCCGTGAGGTTGCTCCTGGGTGCTAACTGTAGCTAGGAGGGCCTTTTATCTTCCAAGGTTGCTGGGGGCTCTTCCTTGATGGCAAAGATCATGCCCTAGAAATCTCACATGTAAGAGGAGATTTCCACCTTCAGCTGGTGCAAAGCCCTGCTTGTAGGAGTGGGCAGCACATCAATGGTAGGACTTTAGGGCAGGTGTCCAGGTGCCACTCAGCAGAATGAGTAGGAGGGTCCAACGACACAGCACAGCTGGCTTACCACATGGAGTAGCACCCCTTGCCAACCCAAGAAGGGGATCTCCATAAATCCAAAAGGTCCAAAGTCTAAAATAGTCTAACTGCACCCCTGGATAGTAGGCAACTTATTCAACGGATTGTTGCTCATCTCCACTGGCTGCCTCTGTGCTTCCCAACCCAATACAAAGAGCAGTTTTGAGACCTTGAAGACCCTACCTATAAGGATCCAAGCATGTGCAAGAGTGCGTCCTGCCATATGAACCTTCCCGACCTTCAAGATCTTCCAGTGGTGCCTTGCTCTCAGTACCTCAAGTTTCTAAGAGGGGAGTTCTAGTAGCGCTTAGCAGTGTAGCCCAGAAGAAGCTCGCTGCATGGAGCAGAGGCACTGTGCTACCTTCCTGGCCAGTGAGTCACTGCTGCTTACTGGGAGAGAGAGGAAAGGGGCAAGATGGCAGGGCTGCTGATGTAGCGCCAGCGCACTGGCAAGAGCACCAGATTGGCTTGGCCTGTGCATATGCGCCATGGCAACCTCCCCACTGCCTCATCCTTCTCCCTCCCAGTGAACCACCTGCCAGGAAGCTTATAATACCAGCTCTTCTCCACCCAGCAAGCTGCGTTTGTTATGGAGCAGCCTCCCTATGAAGACCCACCAGATTTCTGTTGCATTTATTCATAGACAACTAGACATTACCCAGGGCATGGAGCGGGTAATATCTGGTATAACGCAAGGCGTGAGTTTCTGCACCCTCATTTCTGCAATTAATAATGTGAGGTGAGATGGGAAGATGTCCAGCATGATGATGCCCTGTCTCAATTTGTGTCATACCATATGTCTCCAAGTAGAAGAGAGGGAGAAGAGAAGCAATTCTGCCTTTCTTACCAGTCCTTGTTTAATCGTTTTGGGGACTCAGTATATTTTACAGTTGTTTGAATCATTCCACATTGAACAATTTAAAACAATGGGAGGTGCTGTAGAAAGGCTGTCAACACATTTTAATAAATGGGAAGGTGTTCTGGGTTTCAGGAACAAACCCTATTCCCAAGAATCTTGAGATACAAGTGTCACACTAGGCGCCACTAAAAAAAAATGCCTTTGAGCCTCTTGCGCCCTGTTTGTGCCATGTATGTATGTGGTCATAGAAAGTAGAAGAGATTTTTTAAAAAATGTGTGTGTATTGTTTTAAGAACCAATTTAAACAATAATCAGACTAAAGTCCCCCATATGGAAACGCATCAAGCAGAAGTTAGTCTGAATCCTGTTGAAAGCATTGGGATGGAATTTACCATCTATAAGATGCCCCCATATATAAGACGCCCCCTATTTTGGGGGATTCACATTGTCGCCAGTCCACCCTCATCACTACCCGTGTATAAGACAGCCCCTAATTTTTGACATTATTTTTTAGGGGGGAAACCTAGTCTTATACACAGAAAAAGTCCCATTGATGTTCATGTCCACCAGCCACACATCCTCCTACAGCCACGTGTGACACCAGTGTGAAAGGGGGCTTTAGCTTATGCCAGTGTATGTACACAGGGCAGCTCCACAGAAGCAGGAAGTCTGGCTAATCTGAGGTTCTGCTCCTGTGAAGGAGGAGCGGTGTGCACATGTCTGTGTGCACACATTGGCCCCCTTCCACACTGGCACAAAACGCGGAGCTATTGGGGGCGTGGTTGTTGAGTGGCTCGCCATCAAAGCTTAAACGGGTAGCAGCGTAATCCCACATCCCTGCCCCCCCCCCCAAGTGTACAGTAAACATGTGAGGGAGAAGATCTGGACAGACCTTTAGCCATTACTGCACTTGCTGGAATTAAGCCTGTATGTCTCCTTGCGTATATTTTCTCGGCCAGATGCTTGAATGAATTACACTTAACTGTGCGATCTCCCTGCTTTCCTAGGTTGCCTTCTTTCTTTACAATGGAGTGGTACTAGATAGGTTTGTGCTGCAAGTCACCCATCCCTTATATTTGAAGAACTCATTGTTATATCATCCTCAGCTCCGTGCCCAGGCCTGGAGGTACCTCACCTACATATTCATGCATGCAGGGTGAGTTCTAGGGGAAAAGGGGGGCAGAATTTCTTGGGGGGGGGTTCCCTTACCTCATGGGAAAGACGGGGTCGACACAGAGCTGCCATCAAAGCATCTGGCATCAGTGGCATAGCGTGGGTTGCCAGCGCCCAGGGCTGTACAGAGGGGGTGAGAGGGAGGGAAACAGATGGAGTACGCATGCACATTCAACTGCCTAACGGCGTCCACGTCACCCAGGAGATCCCAGCCGCAGAGATAAGAAAATAAGAGTAGTTCCTTTGTCTGGAAAGACCACTTCCTGGTTTGCATGGAGAAGCCATTTTCAACAAAGCCCAGCAATGGACGCACACAGCTGTATTGAGGCAGCACTCAATAGGTGTTGAAGGTTGGAACCCCCTAACAATTTTGTGCCCCTGTGACACACACACAAACCAAGCCACTGCCTGGCATTCTTGGGCAGCTGCTGGGGGGCCCTGCTGATGTTTACCCTGTCCCCCCAAAAAAACAAATCCAGCCTGGCACTCCAAGCAGTGGCAGGCAGCTGGGTCTAGCTGCCGTTTTAGTTTCAGACAATGGCCTCCTTCAGCATATTGTCACAAAATAGTTGTCTCCAACCACCTTGGCACTGCTTGGAGTACTGCTGCTTCCACTCCTGCCAGATGAGCCTGCTGCAACACATCAACAGAGGAGAGGGCACCACCGGAGGGCCCCTTAAACCTGAATCACGCCCTAGGTCTTCTGCTCTGAAACTAAAACGCTGGGAGAATCCTGTTGCTTTTAAAGGTAAAGGGACCCCTGACCATTAGTTCCAGTCGTGGCCGGCTCTGGGGTTGCGGCTCTCATCTCGCTTTATTGGCCGAGGGAGCCGGCGTACAGCTTCCGGGTCATGTGGCCAGCATGACTAAGCCGCTTCTGGCGAACCGGAGCAGCGCACGAAACACTGTTTACCTTCCTGCCGGAGTGGTACCTATTTATCTACTTGCACTTTGACGTGCTTTCAAACTGCTAGGTTGGCAGGAGCAGGGACTGAGCAACGGGAGCTCACCCCATCACGGGGATTCAAACCGCCGACCTTCTGATCGGCAAGTCCTAGGCTCTGTGGTTTAACCCACAGCGCCACCCGCGTCCCTTCCTGTTGCTCTTAGGTGTCCATAAAAAAGTAGTCCCCATTTTTTAAAATGATTTGCGATCTTTGGATAAAACCATGTTCTGTAAGAGCTGGTTTATATTACCTGCTGGTCATAGGACATCAGGGGCAGAAGCTGAAGGAGGAAATATGGGTATATCATTCTTGACTTCATAGCGCTAAGTATCATTGCCTGACAGATCTGCAGGATTTTTGCATAATTTGCTTGCTTTCTGATAGGAGCGTTTGTCAAGTTGGAAATAGCTGCTTGAGGTGGTGGTGAGAGATTTCCATTGGGACAGTACCAGCAGGCAGGATTAAACACTGACTCCCTGCCCAGTACAGGCCTGGTCACGCTCTTCGACCCACCCCTATAATGCCACTTTTACATTTTGAAACCTGTGCATTTTAATTGCAATATGAGCCAAAAAGGACTGCCTTTTGCAAAACAGCTTGAAACCTTGAAAAGAAATAAGTGCTTAAACTATTTTTCAGTACGCCTCCCTTTCCCACAAAATGCTAACCTCTGCCTTGACAAGTATCTTGTTGCTGTTAGGCTGTCGTGTCGCTTGAAAAAATGTGCTGAACCTTTTAATTATCACGTTTCTTTCACAACTTTGGCTGGTTTCCAAGGGAAACTCTTGGGAAGATACACTATCCAATGCCTCACATCTGTAAATATTAAGAGACTTAGCCAGCACAGCCTTATTACTTTTTTTTTTTTTTGCAGTGGATTCTAAATCTTTTGGAAGTGTAAGCTATCGAAACCGTGTGCACACACATTCCCCACTTGAGAAGCAACCCCTGCTTTATTTATTTTTTAATGATGGAATACTTACTACAGTTAGGTAGCTAAACCATCATTTATAGCCAGCCTACCCTCATTAGATTATTTTCACATTCAGAGAATAAAATAAATCTCTGGAAGAGTAGTAATAACCTCTTTCTTTCTTCTTTTAATGGTGAGGCCGTTATTCCTCTCTCCCCACCCCAAAAAGGCAAGCTAATATAAAGGTGGTGAAGTCTATTGTTGTCATACTTCCTGCTGTGACTTTAAAATGTTAATTTGAAATTCTTAATTTACTGTGCTCATCTGCTTTTTTTATGGGCATTTGTGACAGCCAGAAGGTAGCTGAGGAGAAGGCAGTTGTTAAGGGTGACTGAGAGCTCCCCAAAATGTGCTGTTTGTGTCTTGATCCCGATGGAGAAAAGCTTTATAAGAAACCAAAGCTGTAAATTTTAGCCTTCCGCTTTAAAGCTGAGCGGACGTTAATTATCTGTGGGGCCCACCCATTTGTATTGCTGCCATAACTAATGACTTGCATTGATTCGAGGGCCCATTTGTTTGGTTGCGGAGAAGGTGAAGCCTTGATAAATCAATTATATTGTCATCTAAAGAATGACACATTCAGAGCATGGGAAAGCTAATTATGTTTTATGGGTCCTTATTGACCAGGGGGCTCGGATGCTCCTGGCTGCAGTAGGAGTTGGGCTGAATGGAATGGTTCTTGAGACTTTTTTTAAAAGAACAGGCATGCATCAAACACACTGAGGAACAGAACCTCTAAGGGTCTTCTAATCGAAATAAATCATTGCCCCGCAAGAGGCATTAGAAAACATTGGGCATCTTCCCATGGCTTTTCTTATGTACTACCCTGCATCTCGTTCTACTTCCTTCTGTATAAGGGATTCTTAAAATCTTTTTCCAAATGGTATTTTCCCCATTAAAAACAAACAAACAAACCCAATTCTAAATGATCCTGAGTACAAAGGCACTTTTAGGTTTGCTAACATGACAATCTGTGCCCCCCCCCCCTACCCTGGCTATAATAGGTGGGAGAAGGCAGTAAATCAAGGCTGGTTAAGTTTTGTAGCTACTTAACTACTTGGAACTGTGAGGGCCATTTTCTAGCTATCTTAAGAGGTGGTGGCTTGCCTATGGCTGTCCAACCAGTTAGTGGATGAGCTGAGATTTATACCAGAGTCTTCCAGCCTATAAGCAATATCCTTAATTGTTCTGCTTGCAAATATACTTTGCTAATTAACATAGCTTAAAGACAGGGTTATTAAACCTGAATCGCGACATTTCCCCCCCACTTACTGAAATAATCTATTTTAACCTAGATAAAAATAAACTTTAAAAAAACCCACCCAAAACCCTGGCACTAAGATGGTGACTTATTTATTTATACAAAGTCTCTGTACTTGTCTGTTGGTACCAAAGGGAATCCAAGGTCATCTAATCCAACCCCCCTGTAATGCAGGAATTTTATTTATTTTATTTTTTAATGCTATTTCCATTTCCCCCAGGATAGAGCACCTTGGACTCAATGTTGTCCTTCAACTTCTAGTTGGAGTCCCCCTTGAAATGGTACATGGTGCTGCAAGGATCGGGTTTGTCTACATTGCTGGAGTTGTAGCAGGTACGTTGTATGGGTGAATAAACCTGATATTGGCTGATACTGAAATTGTGGTTCATCTCCATGGTTGAGGTTCCTGTGAGAGAAGGTGCTCATCATTTGCCTTGGTCAGCAGAGTGGTATGGGTGGGCGAATTTATAATTGCTATTATCATCATTCTAGCTAGCTAAATTTCTGGGATTCTTTATGTTCGCCACCATAATGTTGTCCTTATCAACACTATGTAAATGTTTCAGTCAGGGCTTTTTTTTCAGCAGGAGCTCACCGTAACTCATTTCTGGCACCTCTCAGGTGGGTGCCATTGCCGTTATTAGACAACAAGGGAGGCGTTCACCGTGAGCTCCAGCCCCTCTTTTTCTAGAAAAATATCACTGGTTGCAGTAATTTTAAAAATACAGTGGTGCTCCGCAAGACGAATGCCTCGCAAGATGGAAAACCCGCTAGACGAAAGGGTTTTCCATTTTCAGAGGTGCTTCGCAGGACGAATTTCTCTATGGGCTTGCTTCGCAAGACGAAAATGTCTTGCGATTCTTGAGGTTTTTTTCCGCTCCCCACCCCCCTTTTCTAAGGTGCTAAGCTGCTAATAGCCTTTTAGCAGCTAATCCGCTAATCCCTTAAGCCTTTAATAGCCGCTAAAGGCCGCTAATAGCGCTAATCCGCTAATAGGGTTGCTTTGCAAGACGAAAAAACCGCTAGACGAAGAGACTCGCGGAACGGATTCTTTTCGTCCTGGGAGGCACCACTGTATGGCACTGCATGGAAGTAAAATCGAACCAAGTCTAGAGTTTGTCAAGGTGTGATCATAGTTCCTCCTTTGAAGGCACTGTGACAAGCTGAATGTTTCAGACCACACCGGCCCCTGTTTGGGATGGACGAATCTGTCAAATTTGGTTTCTCTCAGTTTCTTATTTTTCTAGTACTAAGTTCAGTTCTCCACATTTCTGCATCAGTGTGTCTTTTTTTTTTGTAAGCTACATTTAAAAAATCTAACATTTTAGTTTGCTTTCCTTCTAATGTGCAATTTGTCTAATATTTACATTTTGCAAGCATTCCCCCCTAATATAATACACTGTTATGTTCTTTTCACCTATCTATGTATTTTTGTACACGCCGTTTGCCTACATCACAAGATTCATAGAAGTTCAAATTACAAAGGATAGCTGTGAATTGTTTTGCTGATTGTTTCAGGGAGTGCAAATTGCATTGGTCCACTTTAAAATGTGGACCTGATCAAATTTTTCTCCCAGGCACATGGGCTCCGCTTCAGTGTGCCTACAAATCTCTCTGCAGTAGGATCCCCTGTCTTGTCAAGGTTCCTGTTTGCTAATTGCTGTGATGATTCTAAGCTTGTTAAAAGAGCACACATAGAAACCTTCTTCAGACATTTGCACTGAAAATGTGAAAGCTGGGAGGGGAGCCCATCAGCTCAGGATTATGGGGGGTCTATGACAGTGTTTGTAAAAAGCAAAAAAGGAGGAAAAGAAGGAAAGGGTTCTGACCTCCCTTTGCTCTTCAGCCTGGTCCTCGGACCCTTGTCTGCATAAAAGAGTCCACGAGAATATCCTTGCAGCGTTTTATTCTTAAAAGTCTTTGTGTAAAACAGGACTGAATAACTATACACACCAGCACTAACCAACCAACCAACCCAAACACCAGCAACCAAACTTAACATTTCTCACTCTATATATACAACTTGGTGCAGACCGCTGAGTCATGCTGACCCAGCTTTATTCACATTAAAGAAACAGCGGCCATTTTAGCCGTGACAGTCAGTGCCCCTGCCCCAGTTCTAAGCTGTTGC
This sequence comes from Podarcis tiliguerta, assembly GCF_965153285.1. Lineage (NCBI taxonomy): Eukaryota > Metazoa > Chordata > Lepidosauria > Squamata > Lacertidae > Podarcis > Podarcis tiliguerta. Next base: position 102,313,906 of record NC_139535.1, on the reverse strand, counting down.
ATGTTTAAATGAAGACATGTGAACAGGACTTCTGTTGGTAACTGAGAAAGTTATTGTAGTTTTTCCTAGTGCCGTGTTTGTGCTTTGAGGCCCCCAAGCCCTTCCCCTGTAAATAACTAAACACTGACACACAATTTTAGTTTAAGTTATTGGGCAAAATTTTAGGCCACAGCTTTATTGACTACAGCAAAGTGAGCGGTATTGGCTTAGGCATTGGCAACAGACTATGACTGACTCCTGCCTCTCTGGATGGTAGTCTGAAAGGGTAAACACCAAACAAGGGAGCAACGTCAATGAAGATCAACCAAAGCTCTCCCCGGGGTTCCTGTGGTCCTGGCATGGCCCTAGCCCCTCAAGCGGACTTCGGACGAGATCCAGGACCCCCAGATTCCTTTACCGGAATACCCTGTTTCTGGAAGGGCAGGTGATGGCCACACCTCCCCTCCCACACATTTCAATAAGCCAATGCCTAACCGCCTAACCTTACGAAGTTGTGACGATTGCTAAGGGGGTAGGCAAAAAACAAGTGGCTACAGCCAATCTGCCAAATGGAAAAATCCCTACCCAGCCCCTGCTCCAAAACAGGTGACCCAATCCAAAGCAAGGCCAAAGCAGCAGCACCTAAAATTAGGGAGGGGGGAGGGTGTTCGGCAGCACAAAGCAAGTGCCCCCAATTACATCGCGCTGCCGCTTTTATAGGCCCTGGAATCACGCCGTCCATCCGGATTGGCCCAAACAGCCTGGCGTGATCCGAGGGCCCGACTGTTAAGTCTTGGGCCATGCCCAGCAACAGCTTACCCTGTGGGGGTGCCTTAGGGGCCCGCATGCAACCAGGACCCTCATTAAGGAGGATCCCATTTCTCAGTTGAGCTGTACAGTGAGTTCAGGATCAGGAACTACTATAATTAAGCATTAGTTATGAGGGGGAGAAATCAGTTATAAGGTCATAGATGCAGTTTTGGGGCTTACTACCCTTTTTTCATGTGAAGAGATTTCCTGAGGCATAAAGTACCCAGGAGTTATTTTTTAATCTATATATCCGATTTGGCTTTACCTTTGTTTAACGCAGTGTCAGTAATTGTCAGCTGAAGGATTTTGGTTCGGGCCCAACATGGCAACTTTCCAATGACCAGTGAATCTATGGGATGATAGATCTTCATGGACTGATTGATTTTTACATTTGTACTGCATTTGTTATTCACGTCTTGCGCCTCTGCAGTTTGGAGGTGAAGGAAGCTGGCTTGATGATAGATCAAATCTAATTATAACAAGAGGAGAGAGCAAGAGGCAACTGCAGGGAGGGTGTCATGGGATGGCTGGGACAGTGATTGGCAGGTTTAGCTATTTGTCCCTCTCCCTTGCCCCGGTCCTTACCTATATAGCAAGTCTTGCTGCAATGAACAAATAAAGCTGCAATAGAAGTGTGCCTTTCTGAACAATTAAAAAAAAAGAGTTGTGTGCTATGAGGAAGTACATGGAGGTGGGAAGCATAAATGTCATAATTGGATTAGAAAGCTAGGAATAGGGAGGGAGCTCCATAAACATATTAGAGTGAAGGTCCTTTTCAGTGCATCTGGAGTATCTGGTCCTATGACTGACATATCCAGTGGTACAGGTCCATACAGGATTAACATGAGTAAACCATGAGATGCAGCAGCAAGAAAAGCTAATGCTATTCTAGGCTGCATTCACAGAATTATAGTGTCCAGATCAAGGGAAGTAATAGTACCGCTCTATTCTGCCTTGGTCAGACCATACCTGGAGTACTGTGTCCATTTCTGGGCACCACAATATAAGAAAGACGTTGACAAGCTGGAACATGTGCAGAGGAGGGAAACCAAGATTATCAAGGGTCTGGAAACTAAGCCTTATGAGCAGCAGTTGAAGGAGCTGGGGTATGTTTAACCTGGAACAGAGGAGACTGAGAGGAGATGCAATAGCCATCTTCAAATATCTCAAGGGCTGTCACATGGAAGAGGGAACAAGCTTGCTTTCTCCTGCTCTGAAGGGTAGGACTTGAGCCAATGGCTTCAAGTTGCAAGAAAGGAAATTCCAACTAAACATATGGCAAAAAAAAATTTTGACAGTAAGAGCTGTTTGACAGTGGAACGCTCTCCCTTGAGAGGTTGTGGACTCTCCTTCCTTGGTGGTGTTTAAGCAGAGGTTGGATGGCCATCTGTCATGGATGCCTTAGCTGAGATTCCTGCATTGCAGGGGGTTGGGCCAGATAACCCTTGGGGTCCCTTCCAACTCTACGATTTTATGATTAGTGAGAAAGGCAGTCTATATATCCTCTTATGCTAGTTTTCTATGTTTGTGGCAGCCTGATACAACCCAGGCACAACTATACCAACTCAGGGAGAAGTAGGCCTGAAATGAAGCCTACATGTGTGCTCACGTATGTACCATTCCAACGATGCCTTATGAGGAACGGCTAAGGGAGCTGGGCATGTTTAGCCTGGAGAAGAGGAGGTTAAGGGGTGATATGATAGCCATGTTCAAATATATAAAAGGATGTCACATAGAGGAGGGAGAAAGGTTGTTTTCTGCAGCTCCAGAGAAGCGGACACGGAGCAATGGATCCAAACTACAAGAAAGAAGATTCCACCTAAACATTAGGAAGAACTTCCTGACAGTAAGAGCTGTTTGACAGTGGAATTTGCTGCCAAGGAGTGTGGTGGAGTCTCCTTCTTTGGAGGTCTTTAAGCAGAGGCTTGACAACCATATGTCAGGAGTGCTCTGATGGTGTTTCCTGCTTGGCAGGGGGTTGGACTTGATGGCCCTTGTGGTCTCTTCCAACTCTATGATTCTATAACTCTTCCTCATCCCTTTTCATCCTCAGTGTCTCTGGCCATCCAAAATGTGGGGAACCTCCAGATATAGCTAGACTGCAACTCACAGCATCCCTGGCCATTGGCCTTGCTTGCAGGGACTGATGGGAGTTGTAATTCAATTTCCCGCAGGCCTGATTTAGCGTATGAAGTTTTTGGCAAAATAACCTGTCCTCTCTCTTTTTTGCTTTTGTTACTTTGCAAAATGTCACATCTGTGCTCTCCGACTCTGACTCTTTCGTTTTCCAGCTTTCTGTGTTTGATTCTTACCCCCCCTTCATCCATCCACCGTACATATTTTGCCTCTCCTCAGCTGATTTTGTGTCGTCGTCACCCCCCCCGCCTTAACTGTGTCAGACTTGGGGGGGGGGGGAATACTAAGAATTTTTAAAAAGCTGGGTGAAGGTGTTGTTGCCTTCTCATTAAAAGGATGGAGCTGGTCTAAAAAGAAGTTGCCAGGAAAAATCACAGGCAGAAAAATATCTCTTAGCTTGCAACCAATTATTTCGCAGCATGCAGGTGAAAATATTCGCAGTGGAGAGAAAGGAGTGAGTGCCATCAGCAGTAGTGCGGACACAAATACAGCACAGTTGTAAATATACAGGAGGGGGGAACCAAAAATATTTATGCAAAATTCTTAACCGGATGGTTAAGATGGACACGTGAGATGTGCCTCTTCATTTGAAACAACAACAGCAACCACATGGTTAAAAATGGGTGCTCCAACAGTGAAGACAGGCAAAAGGAAGAGAATTAAGATTGGACACCTGCTGGGGAAACATGGCTGGAGGAAGAGAGTGAAGAGGAAAAACGGCAGGCAGGGAATGGTCGTACCTTGGATCTCAAATGCCTTGGCTCCCAAGCAAATTGGCTCCAGAACGATTGAAACCCAGAAGTGCGTGTTCCGGTTTTCGAATGTTCTTTTAGAAGCCGAACATCTGACGGGGCTTCCGCGGCTTCTGATTGGCTGCAGGAGCTTCCTGTCGCCAATCAGAATTTGGTTTTCAAACTCTTTGGAAGTCAAACGGACTTCCGGTACAGATTCCGTTTGACTTCCAAAATACAACTATACTGTAGGGCATTCCATAAATAGGGCACCACCACTGAAAAGGCCCTCTCATAAGCAGCTACCTGCCTGCCTCACCTCATTTTGTGGTGATGGGGGGCAGAGAAGAGGCCTCTGAAGGTTATCTTAGGGCCTGGCCAAGTATATATGGGAGGGGATGATCCTTCAGGTGGCCTGTCCCCAAGCCATTGGAGGATGCATTCGAGATTTGGTACAGAAAGAAATAGAACCCCACACACCTCAATGCAAGCTCCAGTGACTTTTTGTTGGTTTGTTTTTAAAAATGGTGAAGGGGAATTTGTAGCTTGGCCTTCAGCAGCTATAGCATCAGCTGCCTGTTAGCTTGTCTTTCTAGCATGCGGCCAGCCCATTTGTCCACATCATCTGCTCTTTGCTTCTGATCTAACTTGTCAGGTGTGCAGACTTTGGGAAACAAGCACAATCTCCGTTTGCGTGAGAGCGCTGGAAGGTCGCGAAACAGTGATTGCATTTCCAAAACGCGACTCCAATTCAAATAACGACTTCAGGGGACCTATCCATCACACTGCCCATTATTAGTAGAAAAGTTCCCAAATCACAAAAGTTCCCAATAGGTTTTTGTGTGTGGTCCTGCACGAGTTCATTTGGTTTTGTTCCCTAGCCTTGCAAATTACAGACAGACTCCCTGTAGTTGTAAAGCAGATATGGTGTTCAGCAAAACGGACCCTGGGTCAAGGCTCTACTGATTGGAAGACACGAGCACAATGGTGTGCGTTTTGACCTCCCATCCCACCTCTAAAACGGATGTAGATACAGGGCTGCATAGAACCCTCGGAACAGAGAGAGTGCACAGGTGCAAAGCCTCATTCAGCTGGGACTTTAAGTTAGGCTAGTGTCTTATCCCCTCTAGGATGCAAATATGCATGGGGACCATATGACCAATTTGTTATGTACTGAAGTTCTCACCCTGGGCCAGCAGGGGGATACTGTAGATAGTTATGCAAATGAAGGATCGAAAAGTGACGTTCAGTGATTGGATAGTTTTAGAAAATGGCAACAGTTACATTGTTCTGGAGCTCTATATAAGCAGGCTGACTGAGCTCCTCAGCTTAGTTCTATTCCAGCTTACAAATAAAGAGCTGCTTTGGAAGAATCGCTGTGTCGTCTTATATGTTCGCCCACAACATAACACAATTTCCTCCCCAAGTGTCTTTTAGCTGCAAGAGGGTCGGGGTGTGTGTGTGTGACCACCTTGTACTTTTCCTCCATCAGCAAAATGGTTTAGGCTTGGAAAGCAGGACTGGCCCAATTCTCTCCCCACGCCCAAAATTAGATTGATTTGACTCTGCCTGTCGTTGACTGTGGCTTCACATACTTCAGTGGTACATCGGGTTACATACGCTTCAGGTTACAGACTCCACTAACCCAGAAATAGTACCTCGGGTAAATAACTTTGCTTCAGGATAAGAACAGAAATCGTGCTCTGGCAGCGCAGCAGCAGCAGGAGGCCCCATTAGCTAAAGTGGTGCTTCAGGTTAAGAACAGTTTCAGGTTAAGAACGGACCTCCAGAACAAGAGGGAGGGGGTCAGCTCTTTTGCTTGGTGTTATGTACTGAGTTGAATAGGATCCAAACTGTAGCAGTCTGATTGGTCCTAGAACAATAGGATCCAAAATGCAGCAGTCTGAATAGTCCTAGAACAATAGGATTCAGAATGCAGCAGTCTGATTGGTCCTAGAACAATGCAGCAGTATGATTGGTTGGCAGGAACCACCCAATCATGCTCCAGATAGAAGTGAATCCACAACCTGATTGGCTTACAGTAGAATTCCGGAATTAGCCAATCACGTGCAGCCCATTGTGTAAATAATGTATATAAAGCAGATACTTTGAGGGGACTTTCATTCATTCCTCCTCACCACTATGAGCTGAATAAAGAGCATGAAATCACTTTGCGACTCTGAGTATATTTCACTTAGCAAGGCTTGTGATAATCTGTAAATGCCCCTTTTTCTGGGAACTTCATGTGCAAAAAAAAGAGAGAGAGAGATAGGAAGAAGATCGACAATAAAAGTTTTTTCCCCTCCCCTTTTCTCTCTCTCTAAGGTTCCTTGGCAGTGTCTATTGCTGATATGACTGCACCTGTCGTGGGCTCATCTGGAGGCGTCTACGCCCTGATATCTGCTCACCTAGCCAACATAGTAATGGTAAGTACTAGACTAACTAGTGATACAATTTGAGTTAGAGACCAGGAATGGCATGACTTCATTGGACGGAATTGCTGCTTGGAATCCAAGTATCAGGAACAGCCAACTGCTGCGGTTATTACTGTCTCTTCATTAAGCTTTAAGAACATAAGAAGAGCCAGTGGACAATGGCCCATCTAGTCTGGCGTCCTCATGGTGGCCAACCAGATGCCTGTGGGAAGCCCCAAAGAAGGGGTCTTTTGCTGGTCGTCATCAGCATTATTGGCTACACCAAATTGCCTTCGCAAAGTATAGGCAACAAAGACAAAAAAACCACACATCCTTGTCTGAGTGTATGACCACAGCACAGAGCTATGAACTACAGATAAGGAATTAAGGGGGGAAGCTTCTGTGTTTAGGCTGACTTCCAGAAATGCTCCAGCTTTTGACAGTGTTCCGTTTATGATGAAAATGCAGAATGTTTGTGGAATGCTCTCCCCAGGAAGGTTCACCTGGTGCCGTCATTATATATATATATTTTAGGTGCCAGGCCTCTTCAACCAGGCCTTTGTTATATGTCCTTTTAAAGGTGTTTGGGGTGGGCTATTGTTTTGTTGTTTCTGTTCTAACTTTTTATTTGTGCTTTTTTCTTGTATTTTTATCTTGTGAAACACCTTGAGATCTTTTGATGAAGGGTGGCAGATAAATCTAATAAATAAAATTAATTAATTAGTCAGTGGGAACAGATTAGCGGACCAAACTATGTAGCTCTGGTATGCCCATAAGTCTGTTTCAAATTGTTTGTGTGAATTACTTTTGTCACCTTTCTATTTCACACAAGTTTCCCCCGCGCTTTTAGAGTGGCACATATGGTATTCATGTACAGCATCCCATCAAAAGCTTATACCATAATAGATGTGTTAGCTTATGATGCCACAAGAGTCTGTGTTGTTCATGCTTGGCTGTAGAATCTTCTCACACTACCCAGTTCTGGCATTTTAAACAAAGCGTTCTCACTTAATGCTGATGAGGGGAAATCTTCCATAATGAAAATGATCTTTTGCATTTGTTGCTGCATCCCATTAATGTCAGTGCTCATCTTTTCGTTACGCTTTTTTGTTTGCTTGTGGGAGAAAAGGTTCGTTGGAATCTTTTTGCTTCCCTGAGTGCCTCTGGGTAGCTGCAAGAAATAAAAACGTCCTTGGCTGCAGAATGAAATGTTCCTGCAAATAATTAAACGAAGAGCAAGCAATAAGGCATTTCACCCGACAGGAAGTAATAAAGGGGGGAAATAAACTAAATAAAGATGCATGAAAATAAAGAGTGGAGGAGAAAACGCAATATTTAATAGCAGCACCCTGAGCCTTTTGACTATGTTACTAATCTCTGCGGAGAACTGCATAAAAGAAAATTAGTTTAGAAGAAAAGAAGCAAAGGTTTTGGGGGATTTTTTGTTCAATGGCTGGAGTAATTTATAGACAAAACCCATGAGCACTGTAAGACACAGATGGGAGCATTCTCTAGCAATTTCCCTCACTGCCTGAATCATTAGCCTAGAGGCATATCTGCATGGTGGTCTTTGAGACTTGTCAGATTCATATCCAGGGCACAAATCACACTTCACCACAGTCCATAGATGCTGGCACTCCTCTGTTCTGTACTACAGATGAAGGTGCTGGTGGGACCGTTGAGAGCTGTGTGGTTTTCTTAAATATGCATGATGTCAGTCCCACATTGCATCATGCCTGCTTCTTAGAGGTACCCTTCTCCATGCAGGCACATTCAAAACCTGATCTCCATGGTTCCAAAAATAAAATCATCCTTGTTAATATTTTGTTAGTTTACATTATGTAGAAACTTAACAGAATATTCACAGCCTATCCATACCAATCCCAGTTTTTACAACATCTGGATTCATTCTTGATCATCATAATCTTATTTGTACCCCCGTCCATCTGACTGCATTGCCCCAGCCACTCTGGGCGGCTTCCAACGTATATAAAAACATAATAAAACATCAAACCTTAAAAAGCTTCCCTATACAGGGCTGCCTTCAGGTGTCTTCTAAAGGTTATATAGTTACCATATTTTTCGCTCTATAAGACGCACTTTCTCCCTCCTAAAAAGTAAGGAAGAATGTGTGTGCATCTTATGGAGCGAATGCAGACGGGAGGTTCTGTTCAGCGCTCCCTTTAAAGAGCCGTGTGGAGTGTGTGGGGGGCTGCCCTTCTCCCTTCTTGGGGAAAAGCCCCCAAGAGCCGCACACACACTGCGCACGCTCTTTAAAGGGGGCACGGCTCTTGGGGGAGCCTTCATCCCCTGCCCAGGAGAGGCTGTGCATGGCTATCCCATAAGCCAGGACAGCCAGCGGGATCGCTGCACTGCGATCCCGCTGGCTTTCCTGGCTTCTGGGATTCAGAATATTTTTTTTCTTGTTTTCCTCTTCCAAAAACTAGGCCCGTCTTATGGTCTTGTGCATCTAATAGAGCGACAAATACGGTACTTATCTCCTTGACATCTGATGGGAGGGCGTTCCACAGGGCGGGCGCCACTACCGAGAAGGCCCTCTGCCTGGTTCCGTGCAACCTCACTTCTCACAGGGAGGGAACCACCAGAAGGCCCTCGGAGCTGGACCTCAGTGTCCGGGCTGAACGATGTGGGGGTGTTCTTGCTGTGTTCTTCCACAGCAAAATATTAACAAATATTTTTACTTCGTTATTATTGCTGTCAATAATTATAATTTTATTAATCACCCTCTACACAAACACCTCAAGCTGATTGATGTACATGAGACAGGAAGAGCAGACGAGGACTTCCTCACAGATTCATGGTGGACTTTGGAGAGATCTCCTTGATTAGAGTTTATTTTTGTGTGTTATTTGCATGGTGTGGTGATGTATTTCCCTTTCTTTGTGACACCTTGAATGTTGTTATGGGTGAATAATGGAAAGATAGTCAACGAGTTTGCAACAGTTCTTGTTGCAAAATGTAATGAAAACTTTTTTAAAAAAGCTCACAAAAAACAAATATAGTAAAAACAAAGCAATGCAATACAAAATAGACGCCCATGGCACAGACCCATTTATACAACTGGGAAAGCCTGTTGGAACAAAAATATATTCAACTGTTTCCAGAAACTGCAGAGTGAACCTGTCATCTCTCAACAGAAATGCTATTCCACAGAATGGGCCAACCACCCTGAAAGCCCTTCACATAGTTATTGTTGAGCAGGCTTCTGAGATATTTGGAACTTGCAGGATAAAGACTCCCACAGACCGTAGTGGCCTCCTGGGTATATAGGGGTTAAGTCAGTCTCCAAGGTACCTTTTAAGTGTATCACCAGAAATTCTGGCCATTCTCAGTTTAATAAAACATGTTTTGCTTGGTTCTATAACTATAATGTCCCAGATCTTGCTAATTCACCAACATTTGGCATTTCAAAGTCTTTCCAGAGCCAAATTAAGTTCAATATATTTGCAGTGATATGCTTTGAATAAAATCCCGATCTTTCATTTTTGCAAGATCTTAAAAAACTAAAGGAAAGCCCTGTAAGCAAAAACCTGCTATAATACAACTAACATGCATGACTTCTACCAGGTATGTTTGTATTTGAGGGCAGACCCACTAAATGTGAATGTAAGTTCCCTTCCCATGACATCCTTTCCAGCAAATACTTCTTCCTGATATCATAATCTTTCTTAATCTCTGCGGGATATAAAACTATCTAGAAATAACCTTATAGTAAGAGTACTCCATTGTCAGTCTAACTAGAGAAGGTATAAGCCAGCCCTCCAGGTGTACTGCAAAATATTTTCAAGCAACCGTAGACCTGAATTCTTTTGCTGTCTTTGCCAACTGTATTTCCAGTTCTGTTGTGGTTTGTTAAAAATTTTGTAGACCGTAAATGCATTGCCCCGAACTAGCTTTATGAAAATTCTTTTCCTCAAAGACAGTTGTCCTAAGTTTGCGAATATGTACCCCCCACAAGTGATCAGATGCAGAGATGTTTTTCTAAAATCCAGCCATTGTCTTCGATTGCAAATGTATTTGGAAATGGGGCAAGCGAAACCTACGGTTGGAAAAAATAGAAACAGAGATTAAAACTGGCAGATTCATCCATCCTAAAATGAACCCAAACATACAATATTTGAAGTCCCCGATAGTCAGTTACCATGACTAACTGAGCCTCTTGGGCTTGCCGATCAGAAGGTCGGCGGTTCGAATCCCCGCGACGGGGTGAGCTCCCATTGCTCAGTCCCTGCTCCTGCCAACCTAGCAGTTCAAAACCATGTCAAAGTACAAGTAGATAAATAGGTACCACTCTGGCAGAAAGGTAAACAGCATTTCCGTGCACTGCTCTGGTTTCGGTGTTCCGTTGCACCAGAAGCGGCTTAGTCATGCTGGCCACATGACCCAGAAAAACTGTCTGTGGACAAACGGTGGCTCCCTTGGCCTGTAAAGTGAGATAAGCGCCGCCACTCCAGGGTCATCTGTGACTGGACTTAACTGTCAGGGGTCCTTTACCTTTACCTTTTTAAGGATCAACTCAGCTGCTAACCAAGACTTCGGCTGTGAATTGTAGACATATACAAAGCTCTGTGACGCATTTGGAGTCTGCCTATGTTTGTGCTGCTCATCTGCACATTTTTTTAGGGACCTGTTAGGGAGTCTCCAGAGGTCAACAAAAGCTGGAAAGGCTTACAAAAACGCATCTCTTGCCATTTGCTTATCTGTCTTATCTTCACATTCCCTGGGGACTATTAACACGAAACACTGGGCACTGAACAACAAATTGCACCCCAACTGTGTTCATCCACCCCCATAGAAGGAGGGAGATTAAAATTGTCCTCTCTGGGGGAAGAAGGAGAGGAAGTGAGGAGATTTGGATAAAGTTATAAAACTGTCAGGGCTTGTGCAATAAAAAAAGGAAATTGAAGAACTCATCAGATCTATGTCCATGAGTGTGTGTGCATCTTGTCAGACCCCACCCCCAGAGTGCACATAAAATTTATTGATTTTTCATCTCTGGGTTCTTAAGCTCAGATTTATTGATCTGTAATATTTTGCTTGGTTAGCCCTCACATCTCACCTAGAGCTTTGTTCATAAAAGAAAAATGAGTCTACCACAGGCCCAGCCAGAGACTTTAAAGTTTTGTGAAGTGCCTTATGAAAAATTCCTGGGGTGATGACTTGTCACATCTGTATTACTAGATTGTTGGGTGTGGGGTTTTTTGTTTTTTGTTTTTTTTTTGTTCTGTAGCCAAGCCTGTTTCAGTGTACTCTGTGCTCAGACATTAGATGCTCTGACTCACGACTTTGTTTTTTTACTAGAACCCTGAGATCCATCAATGAGTGCCTGGTGCAAAATACATAAGATTAAAGGAATGTTGAGTGTCAGAATCGATCAGTCCTTAGGCATATAGTTAGTATTAAAGAACAGGGTGCCTCTAAGCGCATTCTGAGCCTAGAAATTTGTGTACAGTACCAGAACTAACCTCATAGTCCTTTCATACAACAGTCTGCTCCTGGTTAGCTTTCTTCATTTCAACACTCCCATTCAGATGGGGAAAGTTATGGTGTTGCCACGGCTGATCGCTTGAGAGACAGAAACCCTTGCTAATGTTCTATAAGGCACCAACAGATCTATAAGTAGATCCTGAGCTATCTTCTACTGACCCCAGTTGTATGCCACCCTGAGCTCCTTGGAGGAAGGACAGGATAAATTTAAAAAGCCAATTTGTTTCATGACATTGGTGATCTCCCCAGAAGCTGATGGCATGAGCTCCCAGGCCTAGACTTTCCAGCATACATATATCAAAAAATGAGCATGACAGGTTGACATGTGTTTCTCGATTCAGGTAGATAGCCATGTTGGTCTGATGCAGTCAAAATTAATAATAATAATAATAATAATAATAATAATAATAATAATAATAATAAATTGTCCAGTAGCACCTTAGAGACCAACTAAGTTTGTTCTGGGTATAAGCTTTCGTGTGCATGCACACTTCTTTTTTTATTTATTTTGACATTTGTTTGTTTTGAAGTATTCTTAAAAATGCAAGCAATAATGTCCAGGAATCTGCAGCCCACACACTGAATTCTGCAATCAGAATTGCAGAAGATCCATGCCTTTGGTGGTGACACCTAGCAAATTCTTCCCCTTTCTGTTGGTATCTTCTGGCATTTCTGTGTCTGTTAATAGACTGAGTATAACTGATTCTTACAGAGGGCCTTTCAGAAATGCAGCTTGGGTAGTTCTGATGCCTGTTCTATTGAAAAGAGTTATACTCATTTTGCTGGAAGGAGTATATGGCAATCTCAAGCTGTAGTCCAGGCTTATGGTTTGCAGCTGTCTTTTAAATCAGTGCAGTGGGGAGTGGGCAATGAAGTTGATTGTAGCAGCAGCAGCAGTGCAATTAGTGAAGGGCTGGAGAAGATGAAGGGAGCCAGGGAAAAAGGATGGAGGGTTCCAGTGGTAAGTGGAAAGATGTTACCTGACAGTCAGGTTCACCCATAGATAAACAGCAAGTCTACCTGCTGGGAAACAATGGAGCAACCTAGACTATAAGCTTCTCAGAGGCCAGGTCTACCCAGGCCTCAACACAGCTCAGTCACCAGATCTACTAGAAGTGATAACCTGTTTTCTGATGCTAGTTGTATATATGTTTGTTTCTTTCTTTCTTTCTTTCTTTGTTTGTTTGTAGAATTTGCTTTGCTAACACCCCACCCTGGAAAAATCCCTATGGCTTGTTCAACTTTCCTGATCCACTGAAATTATTGAGAATCAGCACTCAGGAAGCTTGCCTTTGGATCAGGCAATATTTTGTGACATTGCCTAGTGTCAAGGACAAACATATGGTAGCACTGATTTCTGTCAGAGAAAAGAAAGCTGGGTGCTTCAAGTCTCAGCTCCTGATCTTTAAATATATTGAGGTGACTAACTCTGGATTTGTCTGCTTTCTGTTATGTTGGTCAGCACTGCAATGTATGTTCTGCTGGCCTATGTTTTAGAGATACACATAATATAAAGTGGTAGAAGAGAAAGATATTTAAGACTGCAATCGTATACAACTTTGCCTCATTGAAGTCAGTGAGGCTTACTTCCGAATAGCGTAGGGTTGAGAATTTCTCTCTTTCTGTTACCAATTCCAACATGTGTTTCCTTGATGCTGCATAATAACTAAATGAGAAATTATCCTCTGCGTCGGAGCAAGTTATGAGCTGGAATGTTCATTTCTCTTTCTTCCCTTACAGTTTGCAATTTCCCTAAATAATGGGCAATAATGATCTCGCAGTTCTAGCTTTTCCTGGATACATTCTCACAAGGTCACAGATATAATTAGTGGCAATTTTCGCAATCACTGGAGCTGGCTGTAGGGCAGGGGATGGATCACAAGTAGCACAACTGATGTGTAATAATTGTTCACTTGTCGCAGCTGGATTCAGATTTCACTGCGCTATAGAATATGTGTGCAAGATACATCTAAATAAGGGGACAGAGGATCAGGCACTGTGTTATGTATGATTCCACAATGTGTTGTTTAATACCCAAAAGAGCCTACCGTGTTTTGACAGGTAGAATTTTTTTGCTGATCTGACCAGCAGAAAATGCTATCAGTGTATAAGCCTGACGAATAAACATTTCTGATGCTACCCCAGTCATAATCCATGCTGAAGATTGTCAGCATGATTGCATGCTGCAAAGCACCTTTAGTGCCTCGGCGTGCAAATATTGAACATGTGATGAAGTGAGTGCTTTCTTACCTAAATACCTATTCAGCAAAGTGCCTTAACTACACCTGTAAGGTCATTATCCATTCTAACCCATCATCTCTGTGCTTAAATACTAGTCTTTCCTTCGTTCTCTCTTCCTTGAGAACTCAGCTTGTCCTCTAAATTTTGCAGGTTGCATTACTTTGCAGCAGGGCTCTCTTATTGATCCTCCACTACTTCTAAGCTGTGTGCCACAAGGTCTTTCCAATTTCCTGCTTAGGAAAGCACAGTGCATGCTGCAGGTTGTTCCTTTTCTTTCAATTGGGAAGGTAGATGGGAGAGAGAGAGCAACATGTAACAGATTGAAAAGGAGAGCTATTTGCATAAACTGATGATATCAGTCTCATTAAAGATGGTCTATATAAAAATGATGCTCTGTCCATAAAAGGAAATACAGAATAATACATTAAAAGAAAACCATTTGGGGCAGATAGGGATTGGGGACAAATGTGATGTTGTTCGCATTTTAATGAGAATCTATCTGATTTGCCCTTCTCAGACCCATATATGAACTGATACACAAATATCCTTTGAAATTTTCACTTCTCCAGTTTTGTGCTGCAGTTGTCCAGCCAGTGTGCATAAAATGCATATATTAGTGAGTACAATTGCTTGTGAAAATACTTAGAATCTTGAAAATGGCATACAAAAAATGTGTTTATTAGGAGAAAATTGCATTAAGTTGCTGCTTAAGTTTCATTAGGATCTTTTTCCTAAATTGCAGGTTGCGGCAGACATGTGAACTGAAAAATGAGAAACAGAGAAATTGAAATTGACAGATTCAACCATACCTAGGGGCAAGAGACTCATATTTGAATCTCTATTCTGTTGCAGCAGAGTCCTGCTTCTTTTCATCTGTGAAATTGTTAGAGAGTAGATGACAATTTACCATGTGGCGGATCAACCCATATCTCATTTTTCGTCCCCCACCCACCCCCAGACGTTTCACCCAACAGATGAACTGTGAGAATCGCTTGGGGACTCCTGAGTAAGGGTTTCACAGCGGAAAGGACAGGCGTTCAAAACCCCATGCGATTATGCAGTGTTGTGTGGTGCAGGGGGATTAAATTGGCATTCCCTGTCCCGTCGGTTTGTTTTAAAACATCTCCCTCTTCTGGCCAGCATTGCTGCTGACTTAAGAAGCAGGCGGAATTGACTGACTTCAGAAAGCTAATCTCTGATTTTGTCTCTCTCTGCCCTGAAGCCCAGTGAGTTGAGAGTGTTCCAAAGGCTGCAGAAGCTGCAGGGAACCTAGTTTGCTGGCATTGGGTGTGTGGAGGGGGGGGGGTAGGAGAGAGCCCTCTGGGTCCTTTAGATTCATACCTACCTCCAGATTCTCAGCATGTGAAACACTTAATTGGAGATTGTTGACTCCCCTCTCCTCTCTTTCCCTAGAACTGGTCTGGAATGAAGTGCCAATTCAAGCTGTTGCGCATGGCTGTTGCCTTGATCTGTAGTAAGTATCCTCATATGCTTGGTATGTGCCTAGGTTGTTGTCATTTTAGGATCTCAATGTCCCATACGTTTCCCATCTAAGTAGCCTTCTTATCTGTAAATTGCATTGACACATCGGGAGGGACAATATTGATACGGGTGGCGCTGTGGTCTAAACCACTGAGCCTCTTGGGCTTGTCGATCAAAAGGTCGGCGGTTCGAATCCCTGTGACAGGATGAGCTCCCATTGCAGTTTGAAAGCATGCCAGTACAAGTAGATAAATAGGTACTGCTGTGGCGGGAAGGTAAATGGCGTTTCTGTGCGCTCCGGTTTCCATCACGGTGTCCCATTGTGCCAGAAGTGGTTTAGTCATGCTGACCACATGACCCAGAAAGCTGTCTGTGGACAAACACCGGCTCCCTCAGCCTGAAAGCGAGATGAGCGCCCCAACCCCATAGTCGCCTTTGACTGGACTTAACTGTCCAGGGGTCCTTTGCCTTTTTTACCTTTTATTGGCTGTAGTAGTCATTATCACTCGCTTTGGTTCTGACCCTGCAAAGAGTGAAGCACACACCTGGATCGGAGCATTTCATGCTTCTTGGTGGCAAACGCAGACTTATGAACAATATGGGGCAGTTGCCAAAACCAGCATTCCTGTGTCGAGCTCTCTCCCATGAGCCTCTGTAACATTTTGTACAGCACAGTTCTGTTCCTGGTGTCATGATGACATCCTCTTCTTCTTTTTGAAAGATGGCTATTGATTTTGGGAAACGGAAAATTGTACAAACAACATAAGTCCAGAGCTGGAAGCATCTGCTTCAGCTATGATGACATCCTCGCTTCATCGCGAGGATGCCAGCAGGGAAACAGACTGCATGGCTGACTTATCGCAACATTCTCTGAGTGTAATAGCTTGTTATATAAGAAAACGCCAGGTAGGTGTGCTGTTTTTGGTAGCTACCCCATGTTGTTCTGCCCTTGGTTGCTGCTGTGAAACTGAACCTCTTCAGGGTGTGCAGAGGAACCAAGTGTGTTTGTTTGTTTGTTTGTTTATAGCCTATCCTGCCTTTCCTCCCAAAGGAGCCCAGGCCAGCAAACAACAGAGCAGAAAACCTATGCAATTGAAAGTAAAATAATGTGCTGGGCCCAGGGGTAACCCGAGAACTGTGGTCCAGGTCTGGTCCAGAATCCATAGGTTCCACTAGGAGTCAGTCCAACAGGGTCAAGGCAGGACACGAGGCAGGAAACCAGGCAAGGACAGGTACAGGATCTCAGGCAGGGTCTGGCATATAGCAATGTTGCTCCCGAAAAGCTGGGGCAGGGTCTGACAGCCTTTTATCTTCGTCGGGGTAACAGCCGGTCCTGATCCCCCGGCGACTCACCTCCCTGTTTCGCCTGAAGACCAGCACTCCTCCTGCGAGTACTCAGGTCTCTCCTTCTCTCAGACCTTAGTCTCTGCAGCTCAGGAGACGTTGGTGGGTTACTAGACCCAAAGGCCACCTCAGCCTCCCCTGACCAAACCGGTAGTGGAGCAGCTGTAAGTGATGTCCCAGCTGAAGGCAACGAGGTAATCCCCACATCTGGAGCCAGGGCAGGCTCAGGCCCCTGACTTGGCCCAGCTGGTGTTTGTTGCAGGGGAACCTGTGCAGACTGGGACTCTTCAGGATCAGGCCCCAGACTTGGTTCAGATGATGCCTGAGGCAAAGGATCTGGTGCAGACTGAGACTCCTCTGGATCTGAGCCCAAGCCTGAGTGCCAGGCCATCACAAATATGAACTTACTTGAGAACAATTTGAAACATAGCCTGGGGTATGGCATACATGATGAAGCTAACAAATCTGGTGAAAAGAGGAGACGACAAGAATATATTTTTACACAGAGGAACAGTGTTTGTTTATATTCAAGTGCAAAACTTTGTGAACCCATCAATGTTCTTCACTGGGGGAATTTCAAAGTAGCAAGTATGGATGAAATGGTACAATAAGTGGGGAGGTGATACTTTTTTTGCTTTAGGATTTGTAGAAATATTTTAATGCTCGATGTAACTGCTTACAGAAATATTAAAACTGGGTTCATAAAAGTATTATAGGCATCTTACCGTAGCAAATAAAACGTTGCACAGCAGTGCGCAGTTATATTTAGACGCTTTGGGTTTTCTCATTGAAAATGATAAAAAATAATAATTTCAAAACAGAACTGCCAAAATATATTGAAATATCTGGAAAACAACCTAGAAGCACTTTAAAGACCAGTGACCTCTCGTTTCTCCTCTCTTCCAGTGAGCTTTGAATTTGGAAGAGCTGTGTGGCTGAGGTTCTACCCATCTGCTTACCCTCCATGCCCACACCCAAGTTTTGTCGCCCACCTTGGGGGCGTTGCTGTTGGAATCACCCTAGGCGTAGTCATCCTAAGGAACTATGAGCAGAGACTCCAAGACCAGTCCTTATGGTGGATCTTTGTCTCCATGTACATGGTGTTTGTTCTCTTTGCCATCTTCTGGAACATTTTCGCCTATAGCTTGTTGGACCTGAAACTACCTCCACCTCCTTGAGATCCTGGGTCGAGGGACTCTCAAGGACAAATGGATAACTTCCCATCTGCCAGCTCCATTTCAAGGGCGTGGTGGGGTGGGGTGAGGTGGGGCGGGATTGAAACGGAGGGTTTATTTTTGTACGAATATCACAGGATATAAGCAAATCCATCTTCTGAAATGGCACAAGTTGAGGGGCAAACTATATGCTGCATGGCTAGGATGTGACCATATTATTGGAAAACTATGACCTAAGCAGGGACTGGCCAATAGAAACTTGTTTGGAAGGAGATTTGGGCATGGAGATTTGCAGGTATTGCCGTAGTCTATAAGGACCAGGCCTTGTATCCATTGATCATGCAAGTAGCTTGGTGTTGCTTTCATGATAAAAAGGCTGACAATTCAGCCCTATGTTTGTATAACAGGACACTTAACACCACATACTGGTGAATGCTAATGCACATAGTGAAATTTTGTTTGGGTTGCCTACATTTTTCCAGGTTAATCTTCTACCATACTCACAATTTACAAGAGCCATCCATCAGGCCATGAGGGAAAAGCTCTTCCTTCCTTTAACTAAACGGGCACTCAGCCATGGATGCTTGGCTTGACGGGTCAGGCTATTCTTCAGTGCCACTGCTGATGCCCAGTAAACCTGGACAGATCCTCAAGTCTGCTGCCTTGTTAAGAGGAGCAGGCCTTACAGAAATCTTCCAAGGGGTTCAGCGTATATGGGTTCACAACATGCCAGTGGTAGAGGCCACTTCTCAACTAAAGGACAAACCAAATTGCACAGAAAGATTTGAAAGTGCTTTAACCTGGTTGCTAAATACAACTGCATATTTAATTAGATATTCAGAGTTTGCGACTGGGTTTTCATTCTTGAATACTTTGCAGACCACTTGAATATTTTGTATTTTTTTTGTGGACAATCATGCTATTTTCTTCTGGTTTCTTATTTTCTTCCTTGGTCCTACACATTCTTTTTTTAAAAAAGCAAGATCTGCTTGCTGGCTGGGAAGGGGTTGCTAGATGTCTCTTAGTTCAGTTATGCTATTCCAGAACATTTCAGCACACAGAGCATATAATGGATGTTTCATCTCCCGTCTATAGCACTGGACAAGACAAGAGACCACAACTCTATGGCCCCTTTGATTTTTGGGGTGTTGTTCTTGCAAGCTAGGAAGACGTATGCAGTCACATCCCTAACAAACATTTCTACGCGGTTCTTATTTGGAAAATGTGGACGTGGTTCCTTTGCCTCATGTGTTTTGAAAAATAGCCATCCAGGATGCAATGCTGCTTTATGAATTTTGCAGGTGTAATTTAGATACAGTCCTATACTCAGTGAGGCTTCCTTCTGAGTAGGCATGTAGAAGATTGCACGGTTAGAGGGTCAAGTGGGTCAGGGATGCATTTGACAACAGTACCTCAAGTAGGGCTTAGTTCTTGCTGAAGTAAAACGGGAGGGAGATCTATGGCCCTCGATATGTCATTGGACTCCAGTTCCCATTAGTCCCAACCAGCATAGCCTGTAGTCAGGGATGATGGGAGATGTAGTCCACCAACATCCAGAGGGCTGCATGTTCTGGAGTAAACCAAGGCTGGGGAACCTGTAGCCCTCCAGATGTTCTGGCTTACTCCCATCATCCCTGACCATTGGCGTGCCGATGGGACTTGGAGTCCAACAATACCTGGAGGACCACTGGTACCTCTCTCCTGGCATAAAGCAACCTCTGACCTGTACCACTTCAAGCAACAAGTAGAAGTTGACATGATTGAATGCTTTCATGTGAAAATCCCCCACACTTAGAAAATTAGGTACCAGGGAGAGGGCAGTGCTAGAACATTTCTCCTTTGCATCTAATTATCTATGTAGAAAACGATTTTGTTGGAACATTCGAGCGTGTGAGCCCCTACCTGCGGTCTAAAGTGGTGCAGCCCAGACACAGGTTTACTACCTCACTGAAAACTGGGGGGTGGATCTTGGGTGTTCTGCAAAAGAAGGAATGAGATCATACCTAGCAGATGATGCGAGCGGCTTCTGTACCAGCTTTGCAATTATATGCAGGAAATCAGCAGAAGCATAGGTCTTTGTGCCAGCTCCTGTTCCTGGACGTAAGCTTAGCATGGCTGCTCTAAACTTGGATAATGGGTACATGTTAAGAGATGGGTGGTGTAAGCCATTTTGTACAATGCCCAGGACAAACGGGAGCCTGCTGACGAGGCAACTTGTGCCTCGTTCCCTGGCAACTGTATTTGTACGACGCATGTTTGCTGCATTCATACATGGCAATTCCGTCATACACTTAAGATACTGTACGTAGGCATTTTGAAATGTAATGTGTGAAGAAGCCATGCTGGCAGGAAGCTAGCAGAGCTGAGCAAGCAGGGTAAGTCCTCATTTGATTCCTCCAGTTCGGTATTGTGGCTTCCAAATGAGCTAACATACCTAAAGTGCTTGGTGAAATCCATGCAAAGCACACTAAAATTGAAACTTAAATAACAGCAAATGCTGTCTGTTGGAAATAACCCTTATGTCCATTTTGCAGCACAAATAAGCACACCAGAAAGATCCTAGCATAACAGCCCAGGGACACAGCAGTCCTGAGAAAGGGGAGAATTATCTTGTAGGTTCCTTTTTTCAGACATCTTTCAAAGAGGGGCAATATTTGTTCTCATTTTTTTCTAAAGTTGTTATTCTTTGTCTCATACTACAGTGGTACCTCAGGTTAAGTACTTAATTCGTTCCGGAGGTCTGTACTTAACCTGAAACTGTTTTTAACCTGAAGCACCACTTTAGCTAATGGGGCCTCCTGCTGCTACCGCGCCACGGGAGCACGATTTCTGTCCTCATCCTGAAGCAAAGTTCTTAACCTGAAGCACTATTTCTGGGTGAGTGGAGTCTGTAACCTGAAGCATATGTAACCCGAGGTACCACTGTATTTCTCTAGTAGTGATAGTCAAATCCTCTGGAGTTGTATTTGGAAGCAGCCCAGTAATATTGATCTTTCTCACTAACCATTCAAAAACCCAGAAATCATTCCTCATTTCTTTGGATATTTCTTTTCTAGCTTCTAATGATGCATGCACAATGATGAGGCCGTGCATACGTGCCTTATCACATTGCTTCCTGGTAATTTTAGTTCCCAGAACCAGTCGCAGCGGCATGCCACTTGGAAATTCAACTACCACCGCCAAACAACCACACCCAGAACAAGACTGCCCTTTAGTTGGGGATGGAGATCAATGAACACAAAAAACCTTTGCACCAATGCTCATCAGATGAAAGGTTAGTTGTGGGTGGCCTGGTTACGTTATTCACAGAACACTCTGCATACTTCAGGCACGGTCTAAATTTGCAAACTGGTCATTCAGATATTGCAAATGGGGTCAGGTCATTGTTTTTGTTCTTTTAGCTTAATCGACTCCCCCTAGAAAGGGTTAACCTGGATTAAATAGGAGAAAAATTTAGCATTTAGATGTCAACAGTATCATGCAGATGCAGCAAAAAATATGCATGGATGTGGAGTACCCATCCCCCAAAAAACACCCACCGGGAAGCATCCAACAGGAACACTGGCAACACTAAAGGTTTGGTGCTTAGAAGGCAGCTGATTTTCAGTACCTGGTTTGCTTACTGCAGAAAAACTTTTTTGGGGGGCAATGCCACTCATTATGTTACACATGTCCCATTTATTAGGAGAAGGCCAGAGTCCTGCAGAAAGCCTTTTTACAGTTCACTTGCTTGCGGTTGTTAAATGGAAGATAAGAATTGCAGAGCTCAAATCTGACTCAGCTGAAGATGCAAGCAAGAAACCAGAATTCTGAGGTCTTGCTGGTGTTTGAATTTTGCCTTGACAGGCTCACAGATTGTTGCCAGGGACAAGCTTAGGCTTTTGAGTGATCGGCACACAGTTTGGCACCAGTCTCATTAATCCAATGAGTTCACATTAAATCCCTTTTTCCTGTCATAGGCTTTCCCCCACTATGAAGCCAAAGCCTTGTGTGCTTGGGTTTCATCTCTCCACAGGTAAAAACAAAGTGACGGACCTATGATGACTATAGGTTACACGCTAATCTGAGTTGTTTTCTACTAGTGAAATGTCCATCATTTTGAAAGGTGTGTGTCTGAGTTGGAGTGTGTGTGTTGCTAGGAAATCAGGGAGAGTTGACTGTTTAGGGAGGATGGCTGGGCTTCACAGTATAGCCAGAGAGCTCCAGGTTAGAGAAGCTAGGGAGCATGCTTCTAGAATGTGACAGTGTCCTGATCCACAGGCCCAAAGGAGGTCCTGTGCGAGTGATTTGATGCAGGGATACCAAATGCCAGAGTGGTCCATTCTAGTGCTTTATTAGAAGGAAGTGTAAACTTACAAAACAGCCTGCCGTTTCAGATTCAGGACAGGCACCAAAACAGCAAACGTTTCATTGTGACTTATCTGCACCCAGGAAAGCATGGCTTCCAAGTTACAAGAAAGGAGATTCCGACTAAACATCAGGAAGAACTTTCTGGCAGTAAGAGCTATTTGACAGTGGAAAGAGGTTGTGGACTCTCCTTCTTTGGAAGTTTTTAAGGAGAGGCTGGATGGTCTTCTGTCATGGATGCTGTAGTTGAGATTCCTGCATTTGCAGGGGACTGGGTTTAGATTACCTTTGGGGTCCTTTCCAACTCTGCAATTCCATAATTCCATGAAAAGTGAGAGGTGGGTACACAGCAGTAGCGTAGATGATATTCTGAATTGTGACTCCCAAGCCCTGTTCTCATAAATAGCAGGGGTGGGCAATATTGCAGCTCACATGACTGAATGCTCCTTCCCTCAAAATAATAATCCTCACATCGTGTTAGCTGTCAAGGAAAAGGATTTGAGCCTAGTCTTCTCCCTGACATACCAATGATCTGTCTGGAGCAGTATTCAATCAAGTCCCCATCTGCACTGCTATATCCCCCAAATAGGTTTATTTCCTCACCTCCTTTTTCATGAAGGGCCAGATTCAGTGGCAGAACATCTGGCTTGCATGTAGAAAGTTCTAGGTTCCATCCCTGGCTTCTCAAAACAGCTGAGAATGTCCCCTGACCGAAAACCCCTGGAGACCAGCTGCCAAGCGGTGTAAACAGTTGAGTTAGATGGGCCAGTGGTCTGATTCATGTGTGTTTATGAGAACTACACCTCAGTGCTGCGGTGAACAGAATTTCCTGCATAATGAGGCTCTTGGCTCAGATAAAACATTTTACTTCTGAGGTTGAAATCTGCTTCCCAACCACATAATCTGCCCCCAACCATAGCAAAGGACACTCCATCGTGGAGCAAGGGCAAGAGACAGCAACACTTCTCATTGATCTCACCCTATTCACATCATATCCTTTATGACTGTCATCAACCCCAAATCTAGTTTGCAGTTCTCCTCCACAACCCCCACCCTGCATCCGAGGCAAATGAAATCTTCTGCAAGGTTTCTAGCTAATGCCTCTGCAAAGCTTAGACATTTTGCCACTCAGATCGCACAAGAATGGAGGCCGTTCTGAGTTAAACTGCCTCTTAAAGTCACCCAGTCGTTCTGGGATATCGCTGCGCCAATGAGTGATTAGAGGATAATTTTCTCCTTTACCTCCAGATGTCCTTGCTAGCTTACAACATTGCAGACTGCTGTAGATTAATTGCATCTTGCAGTGAGTCTTAGCCTCGTCACAAAAAGTCTTCGTGTTTAACTCTGCTCCTGCCAGAATCTCTGCGCCGTAGTCCCAGCCTTCCTTTAAATATATTCAAAATAATTAAAATGCTGCGTCGGTGAGGGGGAACATGCAGGGTTTCATACTGGCAAACATGGACTTAGAGCCAGTCTCATCTGTAGTTAAGGTTTGCATGACGGGCAAAGCCAGAACGTGCTGTCACATCCGCTCTTTTCTTTTATAATGAAGTATTACAGCATAGGGTTTAAAGAGCAACTGACGGGGAAGGGTGATGCGAGAGACAGATTGCTCAGCTCCTACAGGGACATTTACCGGGCAGCGTTACGTAGCTACTCTTTCTAAAGGCTGTGTTCACAAATTTCAAATTAGATTTTTCATGCGCCTGTTCCGGACTAATTCCACTGCTCTATATATAGAAGCAGATGGCCGTGCTTATTAATTGTGTTTCTATGTCGAGTCTGGCTTAAGGTCCTGGAAGAAATCCCTAGATAAATGAAGAATTTGCTCCAGAACCCCCCATGACATCAGCCGTGCACTGAGATGTGCACAGTGAGTTTGGGCTTGTTAGACGTAGAGTCCAGTCCTGCACACAACTTTCAGCATGGTGGGCTTCAGCAAATCAGACAGATGGGGCAAAGGAAGTAGAATATGTTGCAAGGTTTGATCATGTTCTTGTCAGCTCATCTGTACTATTGGGAATCCAGTTTGCAGGGGGGGAAGCAATGGATTGGATGTGCATGTCCTCAATCATCCCACCTTCTTTCCCCTGCAGATCCATTTGGCCCCAATTAAGGAAGGAAGGAAAGCGAAGCGGTTTTCTACTACATGACGTGGCAGGTGGGAAAGGGTTGAGGAACTCCAATGTTTCAGGTGTGCTTTCTCTACCTGTCACTGCCCACAATCCAGGGTGCAATTTCGCAGCTCAGAAAGTGGTGATCAGGCCTGTATTTGCTACTCAAAGTGTAGACCAGGGTTTCCCAAACTTGGGTCTCCAGCTGTGTTTGGACTACAACTCCCATCATCCCTAGCTAGCAGGACCAGTGGTCAGGGATGATGGGAATTGTAGTCCAAAAACAGCTGGAGACCCAAGTTTGGGAAACCCTGGTGTAGATTGTCTCTGGCCTAGTTCAGATTTAACAAGAAGGCTTAGGCCTCCTGCACTTATTTCCCCTTTCTCTTTTTCCACACCTGTAGCTTATCAGAAACTTTCATTTCACCTTTAAGGGATTTTTTATGTAATGTCAAAACTCAAGGAACTGGTTTGTTTAACCTCTAGTTAGTGACCAAACCAGGATATGAAGCCACAGCTTGATCCTGGTGTGTTTTCACTAACCCTTGTTTAAATAAACCAGGGTTCAAAGTCTAGACATCACAGGGAACTGTGGTTTGTTTGAAAGAGTTTCCAGTCTACTGATGGGTGCAGAAAAGAAGTGTGAAACCTTGAGGTTCTTGATGTTTTGGTCACAGAGTAGGAACCATGGGTCTCTGTTTTAATATATCTACAATTTGAGGCTGAATGGTTTCTTACTGGCTACCAACACAATGGTGTTTATGCAGCCATAATTTCTTAGAAGTCACTTTTTGGTTTACATTTTAAACTTTGAAAAAGCCGTCCTGTCTTTTCAGCAAGGTAAGCAGCTGCAGTGGAAACTTCACAGTGGGGAAAGATGATAACATTAAACAAAATAATTTAAAAATTAATTTTATAAAATATATGCCCCAACTGGCAAGGTTGCAAAAGCAGCCCTACCCAAATTGTGATACCCACCTGGGCCTCCGACTCAACTAGCTGAATGAGTCTTTTGGTTCAGATGCAGAAATGTGTCCCCAATCCAATTTTAGCCAGTGTGAAAATGAGCACAGCTGAACTTTGCAAATGTTGACGAAAAAAGAAAAAACTTGCCGCTAACATTTTATCAAATGCCATCAAACTGTGACCTGGTCTTTCCCGCTAAGTAGAATTGTGTCTAACCAATACTGAACTTATTTACAAACAGGCAAACCTTTCCCTACTTAATCAACTTACAAAGCAGCATCATGGAGCTGTTTGAGAACCGAGGTTTGACTTTACTTGAAATAAGTCTACACCAGAGTTACGGAAAAAACCTCAGGCATATTAAGACTCTTGGGATTATGTGCTGCTCGTATTTCATCTGGTTTCAGGATAGAATGAAAATTTGGGTTTCTAACTTGGCCTCAACCACACAAATTCAGCCACATTCATTGGCCATTTCACCATAACTACCAGTTTTGGAAACAGGCCTAGAGTGATACCTCGAGTTAAGAACTTAATTTGTTCTGGAGGTCTGTTCTTAACCTGAAGCACCACTTTAGCTAATGGGGCCTCCCGCTGCACCACCAGAGCACAATTTCTGTTCTGTTCTCATCCTGAAGCAAAGTTCTTAACCTGAGGTAATATTTCTGGGTTAGCGGAGTCTGAAACCTGAAGCGTATGTAACCTGAGGTACCACTGTATTATCTTTGTACCAGGTCTCTGTGACCCTGCATTAATGTGTGGATGGTGTTCTTTGACTCCAAAACGACTTTACAAGCCTGGAAGAGGGAAGAATTTTACAGTACTAACTTTTCTAGTCCTGCACATAAACTCTCTAAGCAGCTCATATTGGGCACACTGCCCAATCTTCAGTGCCCATCTTCCCAAAAGCCTTTCAAGTGGAACATCATTTGTGTGATAGTGGATGCACACATTCCTAACATCCTAGGTCACCTTCTACTGCAGATTCAAGTTTACGAGGGGGGCAGATTGTTGCAATGTCTCTGAGGGTTGCTCACATGCAAAGCTAACTTCTAAACTCAACAGTTGTAAGAAGCATCTTAGCACTGCTTGCTGCGAGCCTCTTTTCATCTGCATAGTGCAAACTGAAGAACCTATTTATCACAAAGATTTAGGGGTGGGATTCACCTAGCAAACCCATCAGTAGAAGCCCTGTGCAATGGCTTCCACTTCCACAAGATGGCTTCCCCCCTCCCCCCCAAAAAATAGGGAGTGGGGGGAGGGGTCAGGGGAACCCAGCTGACATTTGTAATTGTGCGATGTTGAATTTCGCCCATTATATTCAACCATTCAGTACGGTAACAAACAGAAGTGAAACAAAAGCAAACTTGCTTGAAGGGAAATGCATTTTAATACCATAATTAATCACTGGTTTCTAATTGGAAAAAGTTCTTCCCAGAATCCCAAACCAGAAGACAAATTAGTAACACAGAGAGCTTTACAAGGCACACAAGAGTTTCACGGGTTGAATTTATGCAGTAAAAATGCTGTTTTTCACCAAATTTAATAGCTCTATTAGTCACCAAGCACGTCCTGCCTCCCCACAGCGTCTGTTAAGTTTACAGAATAAAGCTAGATCGATGAAGCTTTCCTTTCTTTTGCTTACACTGTTAGTACCTCCCTCCATAGTTAACCATCATAGCACCAAATGAAGTAATTCTGCCTTAAAAAATAATAATAATAATGCTGAACAGAATATGCTTTTCCCATCAAGGGCTATTAGAGCACACACGGTACTTGCAAAGTAGCATGCTGTAACGTCAAAATATTTTTCTATGGTGTACATACTTTATAGTTTTGTTCTAACAGTTCTTTGTGCACGGGTTCTGTTTGAGGTTTACTGTTCAGCTTCTTCTCTTTTTATTAACATGGTGGTCGATATAAACATGCCAAAAATAAATAAATAAAAGCGACACGTAAAGGGTTTTTTTTTTGTGTGGGGGGGTGGGTTGTCCACATTTTACAAATACAGCTATAATTAACAGCTATTTTGACGGGTGCGTCGTTCGTTTTGAACTCTGGATTCGTATATTGCTTTAGGCTGGTTCTTTCGGACCAAGCTCTAGCAGAGGCCATCCATCCATAAACTTAAGTAGCCACATGCAGATCTCTCACTAGGATTGCCTAAGAGCAAGTCACAGGCTAGGAAAACACACACACACACCCCAGCACAGGACTGTTAACTGTGCTGCTCCAAGCTGGGTTAGTTTTTGCACATGCATGCCCTAAGAGATCTCCTCGCCTTTACAAGCGGGTGGTCAGAGCAAACTGCCGATTTTCTGTGTATATTATACACAGAGCCCATTACGGCACTTAAATTTAACTTTTTGAATTGGTCAAAACTGAGTCTTTCTATCCAGTTTGGGGTGAATACACCTGTGGAATCGCTCTTCTGCACACAAACAGACACATATATATCACATATGGTGCACTGCACAAACACGTACAACAGAGCTGTGTGTGTGTAGTGCATTTTAAGAAGCTATATTCTTACTGACTTCGGGAGGACGAATGTGGTTGTGGGGCGGGGGGTCTGGATTTAATCCCCACATACATACACCCCCCCCCTTCCCCAGGCGAAATGTCTGGTGGCAAGGATTCTAGTGTCTAAATAAATAGGCCTACATGCATGGGAAATTTTATCTCAGCTGCTGCTCTAACGAGAATCCTCAAACTGCATCTCAAAACACACCAGAGCTTGAAAAAGCAGTGGCGCCAGCCTCCACAAACAAGTTACCTTTTAAAGGGCTCCCTCATTTCACAACCCCAGGTTATTTTATTTTATTTTAACTCCAGGGGATTGGGAGAAAGGTGGCAATAGCCGATTTCAATTTTTAAAAAATCTGGTTGTCCGCACAGATTTCCAGGTACTTGGCTTTTACAGTCTTGCAGTCACAACCTCAAAGCAAATGCATTCAGAAACTCTACACAAAGATATTCTGGATCAGTTATCAAATGAGCAAGCAAAGTACGAATCAGAAAGTTTTTGGATTGTTTCACTGCAATCTGTTCTGACTGTTTAATTTTTGTAACACACCCTGGGACCTGCAGGTAAAGTACAGTTAATGATAATATAATATGATAATTTTTAAGTGTTATATGTGATCATTCGTTCATCAATTGATATTCTTAAACCTGATCAGAATATTGAATCATGATCCGCTGGGGTTGCTTTAATTAACTATTTTCTTAATAGGTAACCCTAACACCATCACTGGCATGAAAATGCGGTTTTGGTCCAGTTTTGGAAGACTTCAAACGATATAACCGCCTATTCCCAAAGTAAGAAAAGAAAGTAATTAGCTTTCACATAATAAGTTAATTAAAGAGAACACTTTTTCCACAAAACAGAGGAAATGCAAGATTTCTGTAATCATCCAAAGTCTTTAAGTACAAACGAAACAGCGAATTCTATTTCACAAATGAGGATTCGAAATATTTCTCCACCTTCTGGCTACTTTAAGGCTCATTACAAACTTGGTTTGTTGGTCTATGCTCACAGTTTACATTTCAAATCTGAGAGAAGTGTGCCTTTTCCTGAACACTTGGATCAAATGTTGGGAGCAAGTGGGACCAAGTGCAGCTCTTTGCAAAGTGTCCACCTGGTTCTTTGAAAAGCAGCATATCCTTCTCTCCCAGAGACACACTAATTCTGCAATGCGTAAGCAGCCCCAAGTTCAGGAGAAGGATTTAGGTTACAAACCGGCTCTCTCATGAACTCCTCGAGGACATTTATTACGTTTTTGGCTTCCGGCATCTCGGCGTGTTCCACTTTCACAATCTTCAGGAGGATGTCTCCGCTGCCGCAGTTCTTCAGAAACAAGTAGCACTTGAACAAAGCGTAATGGTTCATTTCAGCCTGCCTGATGAAGCGCTTCAGGTTGTTGATGTCTTGTATGGCCTAGAAAGACAGCAGCGAGCATTTATTGGTCATGTGCATCTCTTAGATGGAGAAGAAACTATACATGCAAACAGACAAATGGCGGACATTTCCTCCCCCAGTATCTCTACTGGGACTCTGTGCACGCAGCCCAGAATGAACACTGGCAATAGCACAAGATCAGCTGTTCAGAGCAAAGGGGCAGGATTGACCCCCCCGTGCAAATCAGCTGCTCGATATGACTGCCAATCTTGCTTTTGTAGATTGCAACCGATTGTGTACCAATGCACATACAGATGCAGCTGTTTCAGGGATCCTGTCTATACCATGCCAATATATGCGTTGGGATCAGTAAACAAGAATTTTCGTAGGAATAGGTAAAGGGACCCCTGACCATTAGGTCCAGTCATGACCGACTCTGGGGTTGCGGCGCTCATCTCGCTTTACTGGCCAAGGGAGCCCGCGTACAGCTTCCGGGTCATGTGGCCAGCATGACTAAGCTGCTTCTGGCGAACCAGAGCAGTGCACGGAAATGCCGTTTACCTTCCCGCCGGAGTGGTACCTATTTATCTACTTGCACTTCGGCGTGCTTTCAAACTGCTAAGTGGGCAGGAGCTGGGGCCGAGTAACAGGAGCTCACCCCGTCGCGGGGATTCGAACCACCGACCTTCTGATCAGCAAGTCCTAGGCTCTGTGTTTTAACCCACAGCGCCACCCGCGTCCCTTCCGTAGGAATAGCTTATCCTTAATTTGAAAATAGTGACCTCAAAAGCAACAGGCTCAATCCATTTTAAGCACTTTTAGCCTCGACTGGTTTCCGGAGAAAATGAAGCTTCTCTCTCCTACTGCAATCAGCAAGACTTAAAAGTGTTTGACAGGACAATCCTATATGTGTCTTCTCAGCTTCAGTGG
Source organism: Podarcis tiliguerta (assembly GCF_965153285.1). Lineage (NCBI taxonomy): Eukaryota > Metazoa > Chordata > Lepidosauria > Squamata > Lacertidae > Podarcis > Podarcis tiliguerta. The sequence goes on along the minus strand of NC_139535.1, from coordinate 102,283,828 downwards.
GACAGGTAAGTAGGTATAGGATCACAGTCTAAATTTCACTCGATTACGCCCAGCAATTGCTGCCACCTTTACAGTACTTACCTAGAGCATACAGTTCGTTTTCTTCTATACAAAATTTTCTGTACATAGTATCTGGTTGCAGATTAATGTATGCTAAAACACAGAGATTCAAGTCCATGGAATGTGGAAAGGCAAAGGGAGTAATCCAGGGATATAAAAAACCGGTAAGAATTTTGTTACTCATTTCAGGTGAGTGCTAATTGTGTCTTGATATCATAGTTCTTTGGCTAAACTGGCTAATAGTTTGGGGCCATCCCAACAATAGGGACGCGGGTGGCACTGTGGGTTAAACCATAGAGCCTAGGACTTGCTGATCAGAAGGTTGGCGGTTCAAATCCCCGTGACGGGGTGAGCTCCCGTTGCTCGGTCCCTGCTCCTGCCAACCTAGCAGTTCGAAAGCACGTCAAGTGCAACTAGATAAATAGGTACCACTCCAGCGGGAAGGTAAACGGCGTTTCTATGTGCTGCTCTGGTTCGCCAGAAGCGGCTTAGTCATGCTGGCCACATGACCCGGAAGCTGTACGCCGGCTCCCTCGGCCAATAAAGCGAGATGAGCGCCGCAACCCCAGAGTCAGTCACGACTGGACCTAATGGTCAGGGATCCCAACATTAAACCCTGCCAGAGTGAACAAGATTCATCCTCAATTCGTAAGCAGTGTGTGAAGGTATCCAGAAATCTATCCTATTTCCACCAACTCAAGTACAGTGGTGCCTCGCAAGACAAAATTAATTCGTTCTGCGAGTTTTTTCGTTCTACGAGTTTTTTCGTATTGCGAAGCACCACTGCGTATTGACGGTTTCCCGTAGGAATGCATTGGCGGTTTTTAAAAAAAGGAACAAGACGTTGCGTCTTGCGAACCAAGCCCATAGGGAAATCCGTCTTGCGAAGCAACTCAGAAAACGAAAAACTCTTTCGTCTTGCGAGTTTTTCGTCTTCCGAGGCATTCATCTTGCGAGGTACAGGCAGTGACCATTTTAGGGGTGTCTGAAATGTGCATGATTATGCATGTGTAAACTGCACCAGAAGAGGCCCAAAAATGGCACAAAAAGGGGCGGAAAAGGGTGTTTGCAGGCTTTTTAGATGGTGTCTCAAATACAGGCAATTTCACTTAAATGGGTGGTTGCCTCAGAACATCACCCCCACATAAATGGGGGGTTGCCTGTATAACAATAATGTGTTACCTTCAATTTAAAGTTCTCCAGTATTTGTCGGAAGAGAAATGGATTTCCCCCTTCGGAGCCATTGAGAAATGCTTGCATCCAGTATTCACAGAATTTGTCACTACCTGAGGCATATTTGGAAATAAAACAAAGTATTATAGGAATTTCCAAAAGGCTGGTGTGTCTTCTCCATATAAGCACTGTAAATAACATGAGAAACACGATCCGTACGATGTAAGAAAATAATATATGAAAAGCCATTTGTGATTGCTAGAGGTGAGAATGGAGGCAAGTGCTGACCTCTTAGAAATCATAGAATTGTAGAGTTGGATGGGACCCTGAGGATCATCTAGTCCAACGCCTTGCATTGCAGGAATATGCAGCTGTCCCATACAGGAATCGAACTTGCAACCTTGCCATTATTAGCACCATGCTCTTACCAACTACCGTATTTTTCGCCCTATAGGACGCACTTTTTCCCCTCCAAAAATGAAGGGGATATGTGTATACGTCCTATGGGGCGAATGCAGGCTTTCGCTGAAGCCTGGAGAGCCCCAGCGCCAGCCCCACAAGGTCGGGTGACAGAGGGAGGCGGAACGCCGCCATCCCGCTGTCTCCCGAAGTGGTTTGGAGGCTGACGGCGGGGAGACCCCGCCGCCAGCCCCGCAAGCTCCGGGGACAGTGGGGAGGCGCAGCGCATCTTCCCGCTGTCCCCGGACCTGGTCTGAAAACGGGCAGTGGGGAGAAGAGCGCTTCTCCCCGCTCCCGGCCCAACAAGCGCCTGGGGGGGAAATAAAATTTTTTTTCTTTATTACCCCCCCAAAAAACATGGTGCGTCCTATGGGCCAGTGCATCCTATGGGGCGAAAAATATGGTGAGCCATCCAGCAATGGAAGCATGCAGAATACATAGCCTTAGGATTGTGCGAGAAGGCCAACTGCCCTCTCTCATGAGTGCCATGTAAGTAGATGAACTTATCTGGCATATTTATAACTGGGAAAATACTAAGGCACAGTAAACCATTGTTTTAGGGGCAACACTATAGGAGGGCTGCTTGTGGAGGTATCTGCTTGGCTATTGAGAGAGAAACAATGCTATAGACTAGAAGGACCCTCGGTTTGATCCAGCAGGGCTCTTGTGATGTTCAGGTGCTACTGTTTTTTGTGGGGTTTTTTGGCCGAAGTTGTTGGACCCATTTGTTGTTATTTTCCCAGATATTTTAGCAATTTCCGCCTGGACACTGCTTCCGACTGCAGTACAGTCATACCTCGGGATGAATACGCTTCGGGTTAGGCAAATTTGGGTTGCGCACTGCGGCGACCTGGAAGTAACGGAGCGTGTTACTTCCAGGTTTCGCTGCGCGTGCATGCGCAAACTGTCAAAATGATGTCACACGCATGTGCAGAAGCGCCGAAATGCGACCCACGAATGGGGCTCCGAAACGGATCCTGTTCGCATCCCGAGGTACCATTGTACAGTGGTACCTCTAGTTACGAACTTAATTCGTTCTGGAGGTCCGTTTTTAACCTGAAACTGTTCTTAACTAGAGACGTGCTTTCGCTAATGGGGCCTCTTGCTGCCGCTGCACCGCCGGCACACGATTTCCGTTCTCATCCTGGGGCAAAGTTCTCAACTCGAGGTAACTCTTCCAGGTCAGCGGAGTTTGTAACCTGAAGCATTTGTAACCTGAGGTGTTTGTAACCCGAGGTACCACTGTATTCAGGATATGTCCGGGAAATTCTGGATGTATGGAAACCCTATTCTATGTTGTGGCTACGTAGCATAGCTCCAAGTCAAAAGTGCACCATGAAGACCATTTTTAAAAATAAGATAAATACACCATGATCTTTCACTATTCTAAATTTGTTTTGGGTTAAACAAAACAAAACCAAAACCAGCACTGCAGTCCAACAGCCTGACAATTTGCCAGTGCTTCCTAAAAAGCAACAAATTAGAAAACAACTGTACATGGGACAATTTAATCACAACCGTAGCCTTGGTCCCTAATGACAACTTGTGACAAGAAGACCATTGGACAACCCGAGCTTTGCAATGTGATCTAAAGCATAGGATAACTGGAGGAAAAAACCAATAGACTAACTCCACACCCCAGACTGTGTGTCCGGATCACCCTTGTGGCAATAAACAAGTGTCATTTCAGAGCAATATTGCAATAAGTGATAGAGCAATAAGCAGCATTGAAGACTACAAGCATTTCCCATTGCTAGCCACTCTGAAGACTGACACCACCTATAATATGCCTGAAACTTCTCTTGCCTGCAAATCTCACCTGCATTGTGGAACTGAGGCTGTGGCCCGCTGCAGTCAATCACCACCGGCGTGTGTCGTTCCTCGGTCATTGCCATACACAAGGAAGTCATGGTGGCTTCCCGGACAAGATCTTGAAGGCTTGCAGCTCTAAGGAACCTGAGAAAGAATGTGCATTGTTGTTTTTTAAGTGTTCATCACTAAGCTCAAGACAGGGAGAGAGCAAGGCAGCTGCCGTGTAACAAGCCAAGCTACCTATGGGAAAGGCAATCTTAACGGGTGGTTTTCTCTTACCTGTTAATATCCTTCTTTGTTCTTTCATCAGGTGCTTTAACTTCAACTGGAGTGCAACTCAGAGCCTTGAAACAGGAAAGTTATAATGTCAGTGTTCTGAATAATGAGGTAGACTGGAGTGGCTAACCTGCGGCTCTTCAAATATCGCTGGACTCCAGCTTCCATCAGCCACGGCCAGCATGGTCAGTGGTCAGGGATGCTAAAGCCCAACAACTTCCAGCAAGTCACACTTGATGTAGACTTAGGCCGCAGTCCTGCACCCACTTACATGGGATTAAGTCCCACTGTATTTAGTGGGATTTACTTCTGCACAGTCGTGTACACGATGGCAATCAACACAATTTCTCTTCAAAGTACCGTATTTTTTGTACCATAACACTCTCTTTTTTCCTCCTAAAAAGTAAGGGGAAATGTCTGTGCGTGTTATGAAGGGAATGCCTACGGGTGGCATGCCTACGGATTTTCCTCCTCTAAAAACTACGTGCGTGTTATGGTCGAGTGCGTGTTATAGAGCGAAAAATACGGTAAATATTCCCCAATCCACTTATTTTATCCTTACAACATGGCTTCTTTGATATATGGTGACCATTAAGCTAGTGTCCCCTAGGGAGCTTCCGGGCGAAGCAGGATTTCAATCTCACATCATCCGGGTCCAAACTCAATACTCTGCCTACCAGTAAGGAGTGTTTGCTGCCAAACTAGTAGAGATAGTGCTCCAGGCTCCCAGCCATTTCTGTCTTGCTGATTTATTACTAAAAGTTCAAAGCAGTTACAAGAGTTCAAACAAACACGTCCATGCTTAACTCAATCAGATGTCTCCACTGAATATTTGTGACGTCTTTTTCCCCAGCGTGCCCATCGGTGCAGGGCACGCCTCCTATTTCCTTTGTTCTCCAAGTAGCTAGTTCCGGGGACTGGTTGTCCCCTCCCTATTTCCCCCTCCGAGTCGGATGACAGACTGCTAATGAGCTCTTGCGGCTCTCTGTAATTGCTTCTCTCCCCCCTCGTCTCTCTAGCTGTCTCCCTTTCCCTGACACTACCAGACTCTCTCTCATCTATAGAGGAGCTGTTTCTCTTGCTCTCTAAGGACAAATGGATGTTTCCTCTCTCTAAAAATCGATGGATTTGTCTTTGGCTGTGTGTCTTTGTTAAGCACGTAAAAGTAAACCTCATTTGCAGTAGAAGAAGTAAGAGTTGTATGAGTCATCAAGCAAGATTTAATATTTTAAAGTGGGAAGTTTAATCTCACCTTGCATTACTGAACAAGAGAAATGCCAACCCATTTTAAAACCTACATTCCTGATCAATGGTCCAAACACCTGGTCCATCCTATGCTTAAGTAAACCTCATTTACTTACTGGTGACTGGGAGTGGCTGTCGAGACCATATAAAACTGATCCTGAAAGACCTACATTGGCTCCCAGTACATTTCCAATCACAATTCAGTGTTGGTGCTGACCTTTAAAGCCCTAAACGGCCCCGGCTCAGTATACCTGAAGGAGCATCTCCACCCCCATCATTCAGCCCAGACACTGAGGTCCAGCGCCGAGGGCCTTCTGGCTGTTCCCTCCCTGTGAGAAGTGAGGTTTCAGGGAACCAGGCAGAGGGCCTTCTAGGTAGTGGCACCCTTCCTATGGAATGCCCTCCCATCAGATGTCAAGGAAATAAACAACTATCTGACTTTTAGAAGACATCTGAAGGCAACCCTGTTTAGGGAAGTTTTTAAAGTTTGATCGCATTATTATTATTATTATTCTGTTGGGAGCCGCCCAGAGTGACTGGGGAAACCCAGCCAGAAGGGCGGGGCATAAATAAATAAATAAATAAATAATAATTACTACTTCTACTACTACTACTTTGGGCACCATGGCTAATTCAGCAATAAACTAAACCACTATTAATGGGCTTTTCTCTTTGACAGAGTTATATTTCCATGTGCAAACAGAACTGCAACTGCAAACGGTCAGAAAGCAATGAGTTGAACAGAAAAGTCGTTCTGGGATGTGTGAAACTGTACTCACGGCATGTAACACAAAGGAAAGTTTCTCCTGGAAAAGCTTCACCACTCTCTGAATAGGACAGATTGAATCCTCAAACCAAGTTGCCAAGAGAGGCTTAACACAAGTCTCCAGATTATCTTGCTGCAACAAAGTGAAAAGAGTGAAACTTTTACATAGAACCGTGAAGTTTAGTTCAGCTGAACAACTCCTGACAATCTCTGCTCATGGAACTTGCAGCTAACATTCATTCTTAATTCCAAATCATGTAAGGCTGACAACAGCTGTCATCTTGAATCAAACAGCTCAGCAAAAGCAACATAATGGTGGAAATCCAAAGAGCTACTTTAGGCACATGTAGGGTGGCGCTGTGGTCTAAACCACTGAGCCTAGGGCTTGCTGATCGGAAGCTTGGCGGTTCGAAGCCCCGTGACGGGGTGAGCTCCTGTTGCTCGGTCCCAGCTCTTGCCAACCTAGCAGTTCAAAAGCATACCAGTGCAAGTAGATAAATAGGCACCACTGTGACAGGAAGGTAAACGGCGTTTCCGTGCGCTGCTCTGGTTCGCCAGAAGCAGCTTAGTCATCCTGGCCACATGACCCGGAAAAACTGTGTTGGCTCCCTCGGCCTGTAAAGCGAGATGGGCGCCGCAACCCCAGAGTCTTTTGCGACTGGATTCAACTGTCAGGGGTCCCTTTACCTTTAAAGTAGCAGAACCTCCACACAGCATCACAAACTGCTCTTGAAACTCCCCCAAGATGCAAAAGTGGTTTCACCCTGAAGCCCTGGGGAGCTGCATTTCAGAAACGCAAGCCCAGCACAAGAACCTAGAAGCCATTGCGCAGCCCTTTAAATCCCAGGCATTATATTCCAATGAAGGTTGGTAGGTTTTTTGTAGTTAACTCTGAAGTCAAAATTTGAGTGTCTCTGAAAAGAGAGCCACATAAACCAACAGCAATCAATGCTTACCTCTAAATCCAGGTTAATTTTCAGGTCCTGAACATATCTGTCAAGCTCAAGTCTGAATGTAAACTCTTAAGGAAACAATGTGTTTGTTAAAGCATCTGAAGTGTTTCTGACGTTAAGGTCCAGGCTCTGCAGCCCTTGACTTCTAACTGTTGTGGAAAGACAAAAAGGCCCTCCAAATGCATCTAATTCAAGGAATTGTTGAATTCAAAGAGCAGACAACACCTTCCAATGTGCGCCGTCAGAAGTATGATAAACCAGACTACATAGATTTAGGTACATGGGGATGATGAAATTTGTACATCGTTTTTCAGGAAAAGATTGAAATAGAGTTTGTGGATCCATTGCACATCTGTTACATTCTTTCTGTGCTAAGAAGTCATTACAGTGGTGCCCCGGAAGACGAAATTAATTCATTCTGTGAGTCTCTTCGTCTAGCAGTTTTTTAGTCTTGCGAAGCAACCCTATTAGCGGATTAGCGGATTAGCGCTGTTAGTGGTTTAGCGGCTATTAACGGCTATTAGCGGCTATTAAAGGCTTAAGGGATTAGCGGATTAGCTGCTAAAAGGCTATTAGCGGTTTAGCGGCTTAGAAAAAGGGGGTGGGGAGCGAAAAAAAATCTCAAGACTCGCAAGACATTTTTGTCTTGCGAAGCAAGCCCATAGGGAAATTCGTCCTGCGAAGCGCATCGAAAAACGGAAAACCCTTTCGTCTAGCGGGTTTTCCGTCTTGCGAGGCATTCGTCTTGCGGGGTACCACTGTACTTTCAAATGTGAAAATATATTGGTCAGCCTTTGGAGGGTGGGGGAATTCTTTCAGCCTGGTTTTTGAAAAGCGTTTGCCTTCTGTTTTCCAAATACAACCCTGGAAAAATGGGGCCTACTTAAAAAAAAAAAAGCAAAACAAAACCAGTATTCTCAGATGTTTATAGCCAAAACCACAAAAGAATGATCAGGGTATACATAATGCATGCTGTCATCTTTGGCTGAATTCAATGAAGCAACCACAGTATTACCCACTTTTTAAAAAATGACTTTTCCGCTCATAGTCTCCTCTTACATACACACGCATCCACAAAGATAAAAGGATATAGTTCAAGTCCCTTCTCTGAGCCTCCCAAAAAACAGATCACGTAGTCTAGAGGACAGCTGCTCAATTCTGCGTTTGCCATTTCTGTACATTTTTCTGGCTGGAAGAGGCAGTAATAGCAACCAACTCGGCTTTCTGGAATACTGAAAAGAGAAATTCTGAATTATTCACAGAGTGATTTTTATTCTTTTATCTCTCACCATAATCTGTCCACTCGCCGATCACATCATAAACCCAGCGCTTGCTTGAGAGCCTAGATTTTACCCAGCCACTTCAATCTAGTGTCAATACAGCTTGCTTTATGCCTCCATTAACTTCTTCGCTGTACCTCAAGAATTTGCCCCAAGAGTTCAAAAATCACCCTTCCCTTAACTCTGCATTCAAGAGTAAACAAATTGTAGGTGATGTCTTAATGGAGTTACGATACAGCCAAGTTGGGCATTTTTAAAAACAAAGCAATGTCTACCATAGAATTATTACTATTTATTAAATGTACATACCGCCCTTTATCTGAAAATTGCAGGGCAGGTTTACAAAATAAAACACAAAAGCAATAGAAACATAGGAAAAGAGCACAGAAGCAATTTAAGAGATCTTACCCAGCTGCTTAAGAGCCAGCTGTTCGTGGCTCCCAGGCTAAGGGCTTATACCATTCTTCCTTGCATTCAGCTCCTGTGAGTCCCTATCCTATCCTTTCCTACCCCATTGATAATAACCCTCTCTTTTCTTTTTGGCAGGCATTTTGAAAACAGCTTTTGGAGATCAAAGGGAGCCGGAGACAAAAGGACAATTTAGGCTTTGAGCTGTAGAAATGGGAGGAAAAGAGACCAGAACAGGTTTGTGTGAATGACAGGTGCAATTATCTTCCTGTTGCTTAAAGGTAAAGGGACCCCTGACCGTTAGGTCCAGTCATGACCGACTCTGGGGTTGCGGCGCTCATCTCGCTTTATTGGCCGAGGGAGCCAGCGTACAGCTTCTGGATCATGTGGCCAGCATGACTAAGCCACTTCTGGCGAACCAGAGCAGTGCACGGAAACGCCGTTTACCTTCCCGCCGGAGCGGTACCTATTTATCTACTTGCACTCTGATGTGCTTTCGAACTGCTAGGTTGGCTTACTTGCCTCTAATCCAGGCATTTCTGGGAGCATGGGAAAGATGAGGGGGGGACTGGGCTTGTTGGCAATTCAGACAGATAGGAGGGACTTCTCTCCCCCCCTTTTCTGACGTACGTGTGTGTGTGTGTGTAGCCGGGTCCACATTTAATCAATTACTTAGTTACATTAATGGATTAAATACCATTTTAACAAGCTGAAATAGCTTTGACCCGACTATTTGACCCGAAAATACATTTTTCATTTTAATGTTAACTGTTTTGAACAAGTACTTCTAAAAATTGTCACTGGCAGGCACTGTTTACCTGGGAGTAGGCCCCACCGAACTCAATGGGACTTGTTTCTGAGTTGATAAAATTGCACTGTCCATTGATTAAAATCCATTTGATTAATCAACTAAGACTTCATTAATCAGCCCTCGTTTACTCCTAAGTCTCCCTAAGCTCAACGGGGCTTATTCCCAAGTAAATCAGGATTGGATTGCTGCCACACTTATAAAATGTACTACTCTAATCAAGATTTTAGTGAAGATTATGTATTTCAGTTTGCTTTTAATTATAACTTTAGCTATCCTAAACTCTAAAACACATTGACACCCCAGGTAGTTTAAAATATGAGTCATGGCTTGTGTGCATTCTGGATTCCTACGCCTGCTACTCTTGGCACACTATACTGGCAAGAAAATATAACCATGGCAGTGTAAGCAGAGCTGCCCCTAATATCACATTTTTATTTGAAAGCAAAAGATTGTGTAACTTTGTGCCGTCTTCAAAAATTTCAGAGACACAAGAAGAAAGGAATTATATTTCCCAGCAGTTGCCTTCAGACTAAGTTTCCATGCTAGGTTTATTACGTATGATCTGACACATGATAACCGCTTATGATTAACAAAATTGTCATTCATTTCCAGTTGCTACTTGTTACAGCCAATGTGCAAACTCCCACCGGAGGCTCCAGTCCCCACATATACTCTGTTTTCCATTGTATTCTTTAGAAAGCCAAAATCTCTTCACATGCTACGGATCCTCACCTGGCAAACTGCAGCAGAGCTGGGGAAAGGTGGGGGTGAGAGGAGGAAAAGGAAGGCTGTGCAGAAGTCACAATCATAACACATTGTTCCTGCAAAAAGGTTATTTGGCACCAGGGGGCAGAGAGAATCATGTGGATTCTTACCTCAACTCCACAGATACAACATTGCCCATCCCTTCAAAAAAGGCTCCCTTGGCAAGGTGCTTGGCAACGAAGCTACGCAGCTCCATCTCTGCTTCGGCCGGTAAGTTAGTGTCCACCAAGGAGAGACTACATAAATGAAAACAAAACACACTGTTGACTAAGAGAGTTTTCAACTAGACACTTAGGCTGCAATTCTAACCCCACTTACTTGGGAGTGAGCCCCACTGAATTCCGTATGAGTTACTTCTAGGTAGGAATGGCTAGGATCATAGCCTTAGTCGGTACCAAAGACCAGGGGCAGAGTATATGCTCCTTCTGGTGCAAAGCCAGGCTCTGATGTAGAAGCCTGCTAAGGTAAAGGGATCCCTGGCCATTAGGTCCAGTCGTGACCGACTCTGGGGTTGCGGCGCTAATCTCGCTTTATTGGCCGAGGGAGCCGGCATACAGCTTCCGGGTCATGTGGCCAGCATGACTAAGCCGCTTCTGGCAAACCAGAGCAGCGCATGGAGACTCCGCTTACCTTCCCGCCAGAGCGGTACCTATTTGTCTACTTGCACTTTGACGTGCTTTCAAACTGCTAGGTTGGTAGGAGCAGGGACCGAGCAACGGGAGCTCACCCCATCGCGGGGATTCGAACCGCCGACCTTCTGATCAGCAAGTCCTAGGCTCTGTGGTTTAACCCACAGCGCCACCCGTGTCCCTAATGGTCAGGGTTCCCTTTACCTCTTATTGTCTGTTTGCTTCCCCCCCCCCCTTGTTGTTTGGTTGGAAGTGGGTTGACTTTTTTGATCTGCTTTTTATTTGCTTTGAGGGATGGAAGTGTTTTGCTTGGTTTGTGGGGGGACAGTGTTCTGAGCATCACCAGTTTTTTTCCTTTGGTTAAATGGATATTTTATGGTCGCCATGACTGTTTCTTAGATTTCCAAACATGTCCCCAGGGCCCAAAAAGATTGGAGAACCCCTGTAGCCCAAAAACTTTGAAGAGCACTAGGTGGGGGCAAGATTGTTCTAGGCTACTCTTAGCCTAAGCACGCCCACCAAATGAAGAATTCTTCTTTTCATTGCCACCTCATTGTACTATGGAAATGTCCCACTACAGAAAGTTCATTGTGCTCAGAAGAATTCGGTTCAGTTTTTAGAATCCCTCCACGCCACAGCTATGCAAATTCTAATTAGCAGAGAAGGGTTCAGAAGATTTCAATGGGTTTGCCGTGTTGGTTTACCTGAAATCATCAGAAGACGGAGTTTCAGCTGTTGTGCTGTTTGGGCTCCCATCATCGCTGTCTACACCCTGGTGCAACCTGGCGGGAGGGGGAATCTAGTCAGTTATGAACACGCCTACAAAAACACACAAATCATATAACCACAAACCCCCAAAGACATTGCAAGAAGAAGAGGAGGCCCCCAGAAAACAACAGTGGGGAAGGTCTCCAACTCAAGACATGTTCCATTTCACACATTATTCTGGGTGGTCATCCAAACAAGCAGGAACAGATCCAGGCTAGCTGTTTGCTTTGAGAAGGTTTGCTATCGCAACCCGGCACAACAATGGGACCTCCCTCTTTCCCCCACTATTTCAGATCATATTTGGAATTGGAATTGGAGGGGTGGCTTTATGTACAGTGGTACCTCGGGTTACATACGCTTCAGGTTACATACACTTCAGGTTACAGACTCCACTAACCCAGAAATAGTGCTTCAGGTTAAGAACTTTGCTTCAGGATGAGAACAGAAATTGCACAGCGATGGTGCGGCGGCAGCGCGAGGCCACATTAGCTAAAGTGGTGCTTCATGTTAAGAACAGTTTCAGGTTAAGTACGGACTTCTGGAACGAATTAAGTACTTAACCCGAGGTACCACTGTATTAGTGAGTGTTGAGAAGGGAACATGCTTTGCATGGAAAAGGTCACAGGTTCAATCCCTGGTATATCCAGCTACAAAACGATCAGGAAGCAGGTTAATGGGGAAACAGGTGCCAACTTGAATAAAATATTGGTGTCTGGGTGTCAAGTAAGCCCTGCCCTGCATAACTGATCACATCATGGGGGGGGGGGATCATGTCCGAGGTGGGGCAATGTCGATGGGCATTGCCATTCAAACTGTGTGCCACGCGATTTGATTATGCGGTGTAGGGCTTACTTCATTAAGCATTAAGACGCATTTGTGGAGCGGAAGCCATTCGATGAATAGAGTTCAGTACCACAGGATGTGGGGAAGGGCGATAGCTTTTAAAGAGAAAAAAAAAGATCAGCCCAATTCATTGAAGGCAGCCGCTGGCGCACGCCTCCCAAACGCCACGCTGAAATAAGGGGCCACAAAGGACGAGAGGGGAAAGGTGTTGTTTAGAGCAGGCTGCCAAGGTTGCAGGTTCGATTCCCGCATGGGACATTAGATAATTCCTCAGGGTCCCTTCTAGCTTTGCAATTCTATTCTATGAGTGCATGCTGCAGAACCGGGGGGTGGGGAGACGCCGCGACGAAGCCCACCAGCTTCCCTCCCCACCCCACCCCACCCCGCCTCACCTGCAGCCTTGGTAGCCGTACAGGCAATAGTAGCTGTTGCTGCTGCGCTCCGATTTCCGATCCTCCGGCAGGCCGCTCCCTTCCTCGCTGCTCTCCAGCTCTCTGTCGTCCCCGTCTACGGACTCCTGGAGGGAAGGCAACATCTTGCTGGCTCCTTTCTTCCCCGGGCTTTGCGGGTAATGGAAATCCGCTCCCCCTGTTGCCGTACAGTGCAGCGCCTTATTCTGCTCCGTCGTGCGCGCAGCTCGCTTCCAAGGTTCCTGCCAATGTAGTACTATCGCTATCCGCATTGATAGAGAGCATTCCCCCCCCCCCCCCATGAAACTTTCAGACCATGAGCAGGCAAACCAAGGTCCGGGGGCCAGATCCGGCTCAATCGCCTTTTAAATCCGGCCCGCGGACGGTCCGGAAATCAGTGTTTTTTTACATGAGTAGAATGTGTCCTTTTATTTAAAATGCATCTCTGGGTTCCTTGTGGGGCCTGCTTGGTGTTTTTACATGAGTAGAATGTGTGCTTTTATTTAAAATGCATCTCTGGGTTATTTGTGGGGCATAGGAATCCGTTCATTTTTCTCTCTCCAAACTATAGTCCTGCCCCCAACAAGGTCTGAGGCACAGTGGACCAGCCTCCTGCTGAAAAAGTTTGCTGATCCCTGCTTTCCAGGGGTCAGCAAACTTGTGTCCCTATTTTCCAGGGATGTCCCTGATTTAGAGAAGCCGTCCTGGTTTCTGATTCAATCCCAGAATGTCCCACTTTTCCTTAGGATGTCCCTATTTTCATTAGAGAAATGTCGGAGGATATGGAGTTATCCAACCCCCGAACCGTCTGAACGCAATCCTGTACAGTGGTACGTCGGGTTATTGGGATATTTCCGTTCCACCTTAAAAGGGAGCAGGATGTTTGTGTCACAGCCTGCGTATTTCCTGTCTCACAGGATGTTTCTGTTGTGTCTTTTGCTTTTGTTTCTCTCTCACTGCCGGAACTCCCTCATGCAGGCAGTCATGATTTTTCTTTGTTCTGATCAACGCTGAATAAACTTAGAAATAATGCTCTCCTGTGTGCAACTTTTGCTGTGTGAACTCTGCTGATAGAGTGTGCAAGAGCTCTAGAATGAGGGAAGCTATTTCTGGAGCTCCTGTCGCTAATTGCTGATACTGCGTGTCTACGGGAGATTGATGGATGTCCAGAGACGACGTGGAGTCAAGATGGACTTTATTTCCCTGGCAGTATCCCAACAACAAGGTTTCGGGCCCAGATAAACAGCACTTACAGGAGAGTAAGACTGCGACATACTGCTGAGGTATGTGGGGGCAAAAGCGAAAGTGAGGCTTTTCATTGCCGCGGCGAAGTGCCTTTGATGTCCGGCTGGCTTAATTGGCCTGGGAGTCAAGCCAAAGGCTTCGTGATTTATGGGCGGCCAAGATAAGAAGCCTCTGAAGTTGAAAAGGGCTCACAGTTGAAGTGAAAAGCTAAAATGGATCTTTTTCAAGCTGCTTCTGAAGCTGCTGAGTGCCCTAAGCTAAATGGCCGCAACTTTCAGACCTGGGCAGGGTACTGTGAGGGCCAGATGAGGAGGCTTGGTGTGTGGAATGCTATTACTGAGGACCCCCCAGCCCCTGTGACAGATGATTGGAGGGCACAGGATTCAAGAGCCATGGGGATAATTTTGCTCTCAGTAGCTCCTGAAGAGTTAATCACCCTGGATGGCAAGGCCAGTGCCCGTGAGATGTGGAATGCTTTGAAGCTGGCCCATCAACCAGTCAACCCAGCCCAGAGTTTGACTGCATCGGAGGTCCTGGCTGTTTCCCGGAATGCAAGTGGATGCAGGGATGCCGAGGGCACCGGTTGCAAGCTGCAGAAAGAGCTGACTGTGATGTCATCCCAAGCAGCATCACAGCCTCCAGGGGGAGCCAATGAGTCGGCAGCTGAGAGCTCTGTTTCTCGTGGGAACCAAGGTCACCGCCTTTGCAGAGGCCGGAAGGCCAGAGGTAAACAGAGACAGATGCCTGCAGATGGCCAGAAGCAGAAGGGGGGTGAAGAGCCCACGCCAGTGGAAAACAAGGCTTTGTTTGCTGGCACTGCTTCACCAAAGGCTAAAGGCAAGTCTCATGGCCAGGAGCGGGGGGGCAAGCAGTTTAAGCCCACGCCGGTGGAAAACAAGGTTTTGCTTGCCAGAAAAGCTGCTCCAAAGGCCAGATTTGTTATAGATTCTGGATGCACCCGCCATCTAGCAAGAGATAAGCATCTGTTTATCTCCTTCAAACCTCAAGATGGTGAGGTTCACCTGGCTGACGGAAGGACGTTGCGGATCGCAGGAGAAGGGACTGTGAAACTTGCAAGTCTGCGCACGACCATCAAAAATGTACTTTATGTTCCCGGTGCTGTGAACAATTTGCTCAGTGTCCCACAGCTGATTGGGCGTGGTTTTCAGGTTTCCTTCAAGAGGAGCGGCTGTGTCATCAGGAAAGGCAAAGAGGACATTTTGCATGCTAAGTTTATGGATGGCTTGTTCTGTATAACTTATGATGACAATGCTGTTGCTGTGTCTAATGTTGATTCTTGTTGTGTTGCACAAACTAACAAGGTTCTTCATGCAGGATGTGTTCACGAAGCACACAGAGGATTTTGTCACATGTCTTGGCAGACGCTGGCCAAGATGCCGGAATTGGTTGAGGGTTTGAACATAAAACCTTGTAAGTTTCACATGAAATGTGTATCTTGTGCAGAGAACAAGGTGAAGGTTGCTCCAAAAGGCAAGGAGTCTAGCAGGCAGGCTTCCAAACCCTACCAGCTTGTTCACGCAGACCTGGTTGGTCCACTTGCGCCCTCTTTGGGTGGAGCAAGGTACTTCATGGTTCTAATTGATTCTTTTTCCAGGTACATTCATGTGTTCATGCTCGAGCAGAAATCGCAAGCGTTTCCTAGGTTCAAGGCATTCTGTGTTTGGTTGGAGAATGTTCACAGTAAACGTATCGGTTGTTTGTTTACCGATCGAGGCGGGGAATTCACTTCTCAGCAGTTTGAAGCTTTTCTGACTGAGAAGGGAATCCAGCATGACTTGTCAACGCCTAGATCTCCATGGATGAATGGGCTTGCGGAGCGAGCAAATCAAACGTTGCTGCAAGGACTGAAAACAATGTTGCATGATGCCAATCTCCCTGATAAGTTTTGGGGGGAGGCTCTGTCAACGTTTGTTTACACGTTTAATCGCAGACTGTCATCACCTATTGGTTGTACTCCCTACGAGAAGATGTTTGGTAAGAAACCAAATGTCAAGCACATGAGAATCTTTGGTTCTGACATGTGGGTACACACCCCACAAAGCAACAAGCTTGGGAAGCGTGGGGCACATGGTTTGTTCATGGGGTACGACAAAGGAGCATACAGGGTATGGATGACTGACTCTAAGTCCATTAAGTTCACAAGGAGTGTTGAGTACAATCCTAAGTGGGGGGAAAATGTGGGAATTTTCCAGAGTTACCCAGAGGAGGATGAAGGTGATGTGAAAAAAGCAGATCATGCTAAGGAAGCTGAGGAAGCTCCTGAGGATGATGATGATGATGGTGATGATGATGATCAGAGTTCGGATTCCAGTTCAGTGGGCGGCGCTGCTGCTGGTGTCAGTGACAGTGATGACACAGCAGACTACAAGAGCGCAAAGGCCTCAGTCAGACCATCTGATGCATCTGACAATGAACTGGAAGAACCACTGTTCACCATTGGTCGTTTTTCTCCCAAGAAGGAGGAGATGAGTCCAGAAGACTTGCGTCTAGTACGCAGATCTGAAAGGGCGACCAAAGGTAGACCTCCAAAGAGATTTGCTGATGAGTTTGCTAAGACAGCAACTGCTGTTCTTAGTAGCTCAGAGAAGGTATGGGAACCTTCAAGCTTCAAAGAGGTTCAGGAGTTAACCTCTAAAGATGCTGAGCCTTGGCTTGATGCCATGAAGGCTGAAGTTGATTCCTTGAACAGGAACCAAACTTGGGAATTGGTACCGGTAGTCCCAGGAATGAGACTGGTTGGCAGCAAATGGGTCTTCAAGGCCAAGACAGACCAGAATGGCAAGGTTGTCAGACACAAAGCCAGATTGGTTGCCAGAGGTTTTTCACAGGTACCAGGACAGGATTACCACGAGACCTACTCGCCCACCGTCAAATATGAGAGCATTCGGCTGATGCTCAAGATTGCAGCGGAGGAGAAACTGCATGTTTCCCATCATGACATTAATACAGCTTTTTTGTACGGGGTTTTGGGGGAGGAGCTGTATATGCTTCCACCTGATGGAATGCAGATACAGAAGGGAATGGTCTGTAAACTGCGGAAATCCTTGTATGGTCTCAAGCAGAGTGCCAGGTGTTGGAACACAAAACTCAAAGAGACATTGCTTTCTCTAGGTTTTCACCAGGGCGAAGCTGATCCATGTGTGTTTGTCAAGGAGGAGGGGCAAAACAAACTGTATTGTTTATGTTTTGTTGATGATCTTCTGATGTTTTGGAAGAATCAGGCTTTGTACCAAAGCACCCTAGCTCAGCTGAAGGAGCACTTTGACATGAAGGATCTTGGTGAAGTATCCAACTATCTTTCTCTGCAGGTGGAGAGGGACCAAGCAGGTAATTTTCTGGTTCACCAAACACAGAAAATTACTGATGTATTAACCAGGTTGAATTTGGTTGATGCAAATCCAGCAGACACACCGATGGTGACAGGTTACCAGGTAGATAGTACTGCTGAAGCGTTTTCTGACACAACGCTGTACAGATGCATTCTAGGCAAGTTGAATTTCATTGCTAGATGCTCAAGACCTGACATAGCTGTAAGCACTAACCTGCTTAGCAGACATGCTAATAATCCTACTGTTCAGGATTGGAAAGCTCTGAAGCGCATAGCCCGCTATTTGAAAGGGACTATGCACTACAGGCTGAGGTTCACCAGTCAGAAGACTGGAGGTCTTGAAATCTTTGCAGATGCAAGTTTTGGAAGTGACACCACGGATGGTACAAGCACTTCTGGAGTATGCTACATGTACAACCACTGTCTGTTTGACTGGCTGTGCAAGAAGCAGACAACAGTGAGCCTAAGTTCCTGTGAAGCAGAACTCAATGCTCTGTCATTTTCACTCATGGATTGTGAATGGTTGATGCAACTGTTTAAGGACATCAGAGTTTCTGTGAAATGTCCTGTACAAGTGTATCAAGACAATAGATCCTGTTTGGCTTTGCTGAACTCAGAGAGTTGCAAGCAAAGAACCAAGTACTTGCAGATTAAGTTACATCGTGCAAGAGAGTGTATTCAGAAAGGACTTATTCGGGTGTCCTACATGGCAGGAAATGAAATTCCTGCTGATCTGTTGTCGAAGGTTGTTAACAGAGAACAACTTAAGGTTTATGTACAGAGGTTGCAATTGGGTTGAACCACAGGTACTACAGGTTACACGGAAAGGGGGAGGATGTTGGGATATTTCCGTTCCACCTTAAAAGGGAGCAGGATGTTTGTGTCACAGCCTGCGTATTTCCTGTCTCACAGGATGTTTCTGTTGTGTCTTTTGCTTTTGTTTCTCTCTCACTGCCGGAACTCCCTCATGCAGGCAGTCATGATTTTTCTTTGTTCTGATCAACGCTGAATAAACTTAGAAATAATGCTCTCCTGTGTGCAACTTTTGCTGTGTGAACTCTGCTGATAGAGTGTGCAAGAGCTCTAGAATGAGGGAAGCTATTTCTGGAGCTCCTGTCGCTAATTGCTGATACTGCGTGTCTACGGGAGATTGATGGATGTCCAGAGACGACGTGGAGTCAAGATGGACTTTATTTCCCTGGCAGTATCCCAACAATATACGCTTCAGGTTAAATACGCTTCAGGTTACAGACTTCGCTAACCCAGAAATAGTACCTCGGGTTAAGAACTTTGCTTCAGGATGAGAACAGAAATCGCGCAGCGGCAGCAGGAGGCCCCATTGGCTAAAGTGGTACTTCAGGTTAAGAACAGTTTCAGGTTAAGAACAGACCGGAAGGAATTAAGTACTTAACCCAAGGTACCACTGTATAGGGAAGGTTTTTTAAAAATGCTTTAGTATGTTTTTATCTATGTACGTTGGAAGCTGCCCAGAGTGGCTAGGCAAGGGCAACCCAGTAAGATGTATGGCGTATAAACAGTAAAATTATCATTATGGAAAGGGATGTCCCTCTTTTCATCAGAGGGTATGCACTTTTAAAAATATGTTTTGGTGTTTCTGAAAGCCTCTTTAAAACCCAGTGTTGAAAATCAAGTGATAACAACACAAGTAATAAACAGGTCGCTCATAGATTTCATTTCATTTTGCGATTTATGGCGTGATGCTGTGCATGTCTACTCGCAAGTTAAGTTCAAGCTGAGTTCAACAAGTCCTGCTCTGAAATGAGGAGGCTGAACCTGGAAAATGATTCTGCAGTGCAGGAATTTCCCACTGTGCCTTACACCCAGGTAAACGCACATAGGATTGAAGTTGAAAGCCTGAGATGGTGATCCTCCGCATACCAGCTTGCAAGGACCTCGACTCAGGAGGGCAGAACTTCCTGGCTGAGTAGAGATTTGATTCCGACTAAACATTAGGAAAAACTTTCTGACAGCAAGAGCCTGTTCGGCAGTGGAACAGACTCCCATGAGAGGCGGTGGACTCTCTTTCCTTGGGAGATTTCAAAGCAGAAGCTGAATGGCCATCTGCCACAACACCCATCTTGAAAAACCTACACTGGCTCCCAGTAAGTTTCTGAGCTCAATTCAAAGTGTTGGTGCTGACCTTTAAAGCCCTAAAAGGCCTTGGCCCTGTATACCTGAAGGAGCATCTCCACCATAGCTGTCAACTTTCAGATTTGAAAATAAGGGATCAGCAGGGATATCTAACAATCCAGGATAGCAGCGGGAAGCAGCGAGAAACGGCGCTGAAATAAGGGAATTTCCCACAAAAAGAGGGGAGGTTGACAGCTATGATCTCCACCCCCATTTTTCTGCTCAGACACTGAGGTCCAGCACCGAGGGCCTTCTGGCAGTTCCCTCACTGTGAGAATCCAAGTTACAGGGAACAAGGCAGAGGGCCTTCTCGGTAGTGGCACCTGCCCTGTGGAACGCCCTCCCACCAGATGTCAAAGAGAACAACAACTACCAGACTTTTAGAAGACATCTGAAGGCAGCCCTGTTTAGGGAAGCTTTTAATGTTTAATAGGTTATTGTATTTTAGTGTTCTGTTGGAAGCCACCCAGAGTGGCTGGGGAAACCCAGCCAGATGGGCGAGGTTTAAATAATAAATTATTATTATTGTTGTTATTGCTATTATTATGGATGCTGTAGTTAAAGATCCCTGCATCTCAGGGGGGGGTTGGACTAGATGACCCTCGGGTTCCCTTCCAACTCCCCACAATTCTATGATTCGATGGTTGGCCCGCCGAGGCGCTTTAGGACGGCGGAATGGAAGGTTCGCATTCCTGCTGCAGCCAGCGGGGCTGCAAACCAGCTATTCGCGCATGCGCGGCTCTACTCGGCGGGCGCGCGCTACCGGCATTCCGGAGGGGGCTGGAGAAAAGAGCGCGCCGCGATTTGACCGAACAATACGTGACGTTCCTCGCCCCGCCCACCTCCCTTCAATAGGAGAAGGAGGTGGACACGCGCCCGCGCACTGCATTCTGGGAATCCGAGGGTTCGGCCGGAGGGCGGCCATTTTGTGTCTCGCTGAGGAGAAGAGTGCGCGGGAGGACCCGGAGGTCGAGCTTCTCGTCGTTTTAATAGTTGTTGTTTTTCCTTAGTTAAGCCGCCGCCGCCGCCGTCATGGGACGGAAGAAGAAGAAGCAGTTGAAGCCTTGGTGCTGGTATCCTTTTTTCCTCTTGGCGGGCGGGTGGCCGGGAGGCTTCTCGAGCTTGAAGAGGAAGAGGTCGGGCGGCCTAGCCTGGCTTTTTCCCTTCCCTCAGGAGAGGGAAGGGACCCCCGGCGCCTACTTCCACTGGGCTTCGAAGCCAGCCTCTTTTCCTGACTCCACCTGCCCCCGCTCCCAATATCCACCTGGGCCAAATTCAAATAGCTCTCGAACCAACACAGAATTTCCATAGGGAACGGATTGGGTTTGTTTTCTTCTCCTGCCCTCTCGCGCGCCTCTGTTTGCCAACGTTTCAGTCGGCCGCTGCAGCTCTGCCCCGTTAAGGAAAACTTCCCTCAGCGTAGACATACCGGGTTGGCCACGGTTATCGGCCTGAAAAGCTTCAACTTGATTATCTCTGCCTTTAAAGACACAAAAGCAGGCCAGGTTGAGTGGTTGGGGTTTTATTTTTTGTGCTCCATGAGCCACCGGCTTCTCTCATATATTCCTCGGTGTTTTAGCAGACGATCCAAATTTTACCAGTTGATTCGGTTCTTATCAATTTCAGAGGCTATTTTCGAAGAAAGGGGTGTTCCGCATAAGTGTTGGTCTGCTGTCTTACTCCTATCCTCCACATCGGCTTTTCATGTATTCATAATGGGGACAATCCATACTCTTGGGCTTTGCCCTCTCCTCACACATCTCTCTCTCCCCCCCCCCCCATTTAGGTGTTTGTGATATGTTTTGCTTTGAGTAGTCATTATGTTTTGACCACGCAGTGAGTAATGTTTCTCCTGGGAAGATGTTTGAGGATGCATGAGAAAATATAGGAGAAAATTTGTCCGAGTCTTGTTTTTCTGAAATACATCATGTTGAAGTGTAGGTTGCTAAGTAGAAAGGGGGAGATACATTTTAGGTAGATCTGCCAGTTTTGTGCCTTTTCCTCAATAAATAATGGTGTCTTATGAAGAAAAAGGATATATTTGGGGGTATATAATAGTACTGTTGTTTTTAAATAAATTAGCCTTTTTGCTTGCATAAAGCCATTTGTGAAATTGTTTTGAAGTACTACATTAGAAATGAAAGGGAAGTGATTTATAGGAAATGTAGGTTACTTTAACTCTTGTAGAATATTAATCGACACTTATATCTGCTAAATATGATGTACGTGGTTTCCCCATTTTTATTTTCACGACCCTGTAAGGTAGGTTAGGCTAAGAGATGGTGACTGGCCCAAGGGCACCCATGACTAAGTAGGGGATTCTGACCCTCTAACCACTTCACCCCACTGGCTCTTTGAGACTAACCAAGCAGTCCCTGCAAGGGGCAGGGGGAGTCCTTGGCAGAGGAAGCATCACTTCATAAGCTCTGGTGGCTTGTACAGTGGTCCCTCAGGTTAAGTACGTAATTCGTTACGGAGGTAGGTTCTTAACCAGAAATTGTTCTTAAGCTGAAGCACCACTTTAGCTAATGAGGCCTCCTGCTGCCACTGCGCTTGCCGCTGCACGATTTCTGGTCTCATCCTGAGGCAAAGTTCTTAACCCGAGGTACTATTTCTGGGTTAGCGGAGTCTGTAACCTGAAGCATATGTAACTGAACTGTACAGTGAGGTACCACTGTATTGACAAAGACTATGTAAACACCACACGTTAACCCACACACCCCAAAAATGAATAATGGGAACTGGTAACTACAATTGCTAGAATTCTTTGGCGGGTAAATGTGTTTTAAATGAATGATGTGTACACAGCCATAAACAGAAGCAAGGGAATCAGAAGCTTTAGTTTGGAGCCCTTGTGTTGTATCTGGGCATCTTACAGTTCCAAGCCCTCCCCTGGTCCATCCCCTACTGCTTTTGGGACACCAGTGGTGAACAGATCTACTATTATTCTAGAGGTTCTCTGACAATGGTTCTCCTCCCTCTCTGCTGAGAGGAAGATCTGCGATATCCTGTAGCCTAGGAACACCCTCCTAGGGACCACATAATTTTGGTCCCTTATTAAATATTGATTATAATTTTATTTATACAGACTTTCCCATGAACACTTGCGTTCAACACTGCTCATGGTACCAAACCCACCCCCCATTTTAAATCATATCTAAAAACTGTTGACGTATAACCAATATACTAATCTCAGTATGACAGTTTGAACAGGAATACATAATAAAATGCAAGATCTGTTCAGTTAGAATAAGGTGTGTTTGGGGAAAATAAGGAAAGATTAGTGTGTGCATCCCTTGATCCAGAATAGCAAGTCAAATTAAACTTGATATTTGCCCTCTAAAACTATTTTATGGGCTCAAATTAACTGATTATATATAATGTATATTGTGACATTCTTGTGCCATAGCTCTACCTTCAGCACTCAAATCCCTTGTTATTAATTAGTATATTTCATACTTTTGTGAGTAGGGACTCTTTCTGGTCTCCAAGAAAGAGACTCGCAAAGACATTATTAGAGCTTGCAGCTTGGAAGGCTAACTGTAGCCCTATTTTGTGTTAGGACCAGTGTTAGAAGCAGAGATATGAAAGCTAGGAGCTAAATGGCACCCTAGACTTAGGTTATAGGTGCAACAACAGAATGTCTACGTGTGCTTTTTTATAACAAGAATACAAAGTTGAAAATGAATGAACTGCAGCTAAAATTCATGTTCATTTTTCACATGGTCTAGTCCTTCCCCTGCCCACCCCCCTAATATTCTTAAGAGGGTCTCTTATCCAGTCTTCAGAGAGTAGCTGGAAGTGGGGAGGCAGAAAAAGGTCCTCCTTTCCTTCCCCTCTGCAGTTTTAATCTGCAATCCTAGGTGCAGTACTGTGCCCAGAGCTCAGAAACTGCTCACACTAATGAAATTCCCTGTCGCAAAGTGCGCCTAGAACAATGGGAGTTTCGAACACTGGTTAGGAGGCAGTTGCCATCTGCAGCAAGAGTGGGCAGAAAGTAGCTCAACATTTACAGAATGATGTCTTGAGTGATTTGCAGTAGAGCGGCATGGGTTTCATTCCCAATTTCGCAGTAACAACAAAACTGCTTTCCTGCCTGATTAGGCTGCTGAAATCTAAACATTGATCAGAAATGGGTGTTTGAGTGCAAGAATTGTGAGCTCTGTTCACTTCTAATATTTAAAACAAATTTCTAAGCTCAGAATGTGATGAGAAGCACCCTTTTTGAATTTTAACTGTATCTCTTTTGTATCTACCAGAGCCAATTGCCACTGTCTCCCTGGTGAGGCATGATGCCAAGCATATAGAACCCCTCCCCTGATTTTGATGGTGCCTCAAAAGCTCTGCAAAACAAGACCTCTCCAGAAGAGAGATTTGATCAGTTCTCTTTGTTACATTAAGCTTTGTGGCAAATCATTCAAATCACTTTGTAACAGAATTGCTTCTTGTTACAAATAAGAGAAGGGATGCTTTTTTCTGTAACAGACATTTGGAAAAAGGCTCACTCTTCTGCCTGCTCAGAAGGCCAACAACATGACCTGAAATGTGGCAGAGCTAGGGTAGGGTGCACTTTATTTAATGGTTGGCAGCTGAGCCATAGCAGAGATTGTGGGTCCCTGAGCTTAATCCTCAGATTCACTATGTTGTGATTTCCATATCATTAATGAATCTGTATACCCAGGCATCCATTTCGCAGTCTTTGCTGCTGTGATTCGCAACACCCCTTCCTCTTAAAGACATATTTTTATAACTTTACTATGTTGTATAGTACGCATGGACAGATTTAATGCTTGTGGGATCTACTTTGGTATTTCAGTACAACCCCAAGATGCAAAATAGTTACAGGAGACGGGTGGAATCAGATGCAAAATAGGGGCCCAAGAGACATAGACCCACAACATTTCATTAGCCCGATATTAAGATAAGGTATAGATATCCGTATCAGTTACTACAGATCACTGCAAATTCTGATAGCCAATTTGAAAGGAGAAAGTAAGATCTTTTTTTTTTTTTTAGTGTTGAAACAAACATTTGAAATCTACTGTAAATTATCCAGTGATCTACTGGTAGGTCCCAATGTGCCTCCTGCCGACCCTCATTGTATATCCAATTACCAAAGAAATCAAAGTGTAATTAATACATTTTAAAGATCTGTAGCATTCCTTGAGAATAATTATTGTAACCTTTTTACTTCCATGCTTTCCTTAACAATGTGGCATAGGTATTGTAATAGGGATTTTGATGATGAGAAAATTCTTATTCAGCACCAAAAAGCAAAGCATTTTAAATGCCATATATGTCATAAGAAACTGTATACTGGACCTGGCTTAGCTATACACTGTATGCAGGTAAGTGCTCAGGTATATCCTTTTTTTCACATGGTGGTCTACTGAAAAGCAATGTGCTGTTGTTTTGTAATCATCTTCCATAATTTATGAGTATTCTAGATTTCAGAACCAGCTGCATTAATGAAAGCTCTTCTTTGGTTGGTCACGGTAGGCCATTAGACCTAGCCCTGCACTTGAGCTAACTAGAATATAGTAAACTGCCTTAGTTCAGATTATTTGTCCATTTAGCTCAGTGATCTATTTTGACTGGCAGCATTTCAGAGACTTTTGCCATCTCTGCTACCTTTCCTTTTAACTAGAAGTGTCAGGAATTCAATCTGATACATTCTGCATGCAAAACATGTGCTTTACCACTGGTTCAAGCATCCTTAAATCTAAGATTCTATAAGTGCTACAGAACTAAATTGTCTAAGTTTTTTTTTTAAAAAACCAACAACCATATTAGTAACTTACCATGGTTTGAACTTATATTTGCCTACTTTTCATAGGTACATAAAGAAACAATAGATGCTGTTCCAAATGCTATACCTGGAAGAACTGACATTGAACTGGAAATCTATGGTATGGAAGGCATTCCAGAAAAAGACATGGATGAAAGAAGAAGGCTACTTGAACAAAAAACTCAAGGTAAATTGAAATACTTCAGTATGGAAAGGGCTCAGTATCTAATTATCATGTTCTGATGAGTATCACCAGTGAGTGATTACTGTGAGCAACAGAGATGTAAATCTAGACATATAGGTATTATTTTATGGGTCTTTTAAATTGTTGTGACAGTAGGGTGCATATGGATTTTTTATGGATTGAAACTTAATGCTTGAAGATCAACTGTGGGACTCAGTATTGGGTCTAAAATGATATTGTTTGTTTTTGGAGTAAATCAATACACCTAATAATGGTTGTAAGCATAGGCTTGCCATACATCAGGAAAATTCTGGACATGTTGTGGTCTTTAGGTAAAAATGGCTTTGTGGAGATTTTCCCAAATCTTCAAAATGTGAGGGGAAACCCAGGTGTATGGCAATGTGATGGGGACAGTAGCGGAAACAGCTCCAAAAGCTTAAAATCACCATTTTAGGGGAGGTTTGTTCCCCAAAAAACTGAACAATTTAAGAAAAGCTCAACAAATTTGTGAGTGTCAGGAATTTTACTTTTTGAACAACCCTATTATAAGCACCTTATGTGTCCACCTTTTACAAAGTTGGTGGGATAGGTAGCTCAATGCCAGTGGAATTCTGGTCCAACTGAAATATATTGTGTCCTGTAGTTTCTGGCTTCCAGGTGGACAATTTTGTTTAAAATTGCTTTTTTGTTGAAAAAAGAGAGGAAACAATTTTACTGTGTTGCTGTGTGATCTTATTCTGCATTAGCTATTATTAATACTATGATTCTTATAACCAATTAATAAAATACCAAGAACCAGCAATATCACTAATCACATCATTCAGCACAGTTATTGATTATATATTCTGAAGAGAGAGGCATGCTGTCTTGAAAGGCTTAACCCTAAAAGGTGACATATATGTTAAAAAAAGAAAGAAATGTTATTTGTATATCCAGTGGAAGCTAAACCAGGCTATTTTATTCTCTTTGTAATGGCTGGTTATCAAGGTAATCATTGACATTTGTTTACTTTTTCAGACTAGCAGAAGACTCCGATACATCCAATAATTGGCATTTTTAGTGCTCGTTGCTGGTTCAGTTGCACTAAATACTCCCCAATTTAGGTTTTCTGACCCAAGTAGCAAATGATTGGATTGTGTAATGGATTCTAATTACCGTTTAAACAAATAAATGAATATTGTTTGTAATTGCTCTAAATGTTACTGAAAGAGTCATTAGATTAGGTTTAACCCTAGTCTCTACTGTTGAAAAGGAATATTTATGAGATTAAAAAGTATAAGGTGTCATTCCATTTTATTTGAAGCAAATTGCAGGTCGAGTGATCCAGGATGGAATGTGTTAAAGAGCAAATAATTTAACATCTGAATGTTAAAAACTCTTTTAGCAGAAAGCCAGAAAAAGAAACAACAAGATGATTCTGATGAATATGACGATGATGAATCTTCGGCTTCAACCTCATTTCAGGCACAGCCTGTGCAACCCCAGCAGGGATATATACCACCCATGGCACAGCCGGGTTTACCTCCTGTGCCAGGTGCACCAGGAATCCCTCCAGGTAGCTAGATGGAAATAGTGTGGTGATTGTCTTAGAAGTTGCTTCAGTAATGGGAAAACTTTAGTTGGAAACATTTTGTGAGGTGCTATTTTGAAATATAATGGGTACTTATAAACAATAATTAGTTGCTCCATACTGAATACAGTTTATGTTCTTCCAAATATTTGAGGGCTGCAAAACCAATCTTATTAGAGGGGGAAACTCTAAAATTGCCTTGAAAATATTTGATTGGAATTTTAGAAACGGCTCCAGTTCTGCTAGCTACCAGACAGCTTCACATCCCTGAAACTGTGGTTTCCATAATATGCAACCTGTGGTTTGGAATTTGGCTGCTCTTCCTTGAAAAGCTGTGCGTGGACATAAGCAAATGTGTAGAGAATTCTGGGGTATATTGACGGAGTTAGGAAAACAGATAGAAAACGTTGGTTATGCAACTTTATTTGTGACCGTGTAATGCCATCTTTTAACCAAGTTCTCTGGGTAGTTTGCAATACAATTCACAGGTCACAATTACATATTTCTCAAGTGGAAGCTATCAATCTCTAATGGTTTTTAACAATGGAAAGGGTGGCTTCTTTTTTAAACGTGACACATGGTACCCTTTGACTGAACTAGTAGTAGTCTTTTGTATTCATAAACATACTTTGCGCCATAATTTGGAGCAGCAGGTGTCTCAAATGGGAGAAGGGGAAAATCCCGTGGATAATATTAATGGATAATTTTCTATGTTGAACTTCTTTTATATTAAGGGAAAGGGTTCATCATCATTCGGAATATTTCTTTAGTGAACTAATCAATATTCTTACAAATCCTGTATTCATCAAAATATATTTGTGTACAGCATCAATAATCAACACACATTCTCTGGCTTTCAGGTATACCACCATTAATGGCAGGTGTTCCACCAATGATGCCTGGAATGCCCCCAGTGATGCCTGGAATGCCACCTGGGTAAATAAAAACAGTGGATTAATAGTGTAGTCCATGCCTAGACAAGCATGCTTCATTTTCAAATCTATCCTGAGTTTTTGGACTTTGAAGTTGCACACTAATTGTACAATGCTCTTCTTAAAATCAAGTCTTAACATTTCTGTCGGTGGGCAGGGATACTCCTTTTCTCTCTCTGTACCCTTCATTATGAATTCGTTCTTTTCCACACACTCAGCACTCCCATTCATACTTACTCTGTCTCACACCATCTGCATACATGCCTATGGCCCTGGTGTGCCAGACCCTTTCCCTTGCTGATCTGCATCTCCCTGGCAGAATCTCTTACCCAAACTGACTTTTCCCTGCTTTGTCATTCTCTCCTACTCCACCTCACCCCACACAGTTACTCCTTCCCCTCTCCACTCTTTTTCCTAGCTGAAGTATCCATTGTCTGCCTTTGCCACTCCCTCCGGAAGAGATAGAAACAACAGGAAGGTGTGCAGGCAAGCTCAGTTTCCAGTGTGACAGCTAGTGTCTGACTGAAAGACACAAGGCTTCTCTGGCTTATCTAGCAGCAGTTCTTTGCAGAACAAATGAAACCACAATGGGGCTGAGGGATGAGGTGGACCAGAAGGCAGCATCATGGGTTTGATATAGCCTCAAGGTACATAAATAACAACACCCTAGTAGTCCCAGGCCCTAAGGAAGTTAGATTGGCTTCAACCAGAGCCAGGGCCTTTTCAACTCTGGCTCCGGCCTGGTGGAACGCTCTGCCTCATGAGACCAGGGCCCTGCAGGATCTGATTTCTTTCCGCAGGCCTATAAGACAGAGTTGTTCCGCCTGGCCTTTGGCTTGGAGCCAATTTGATTCCCTCCCTCTCTTTCTTTTTTCTTTTCCTTCTCCTCCTCCGATGAGGCTACATTTTAATATTTTAATGTTCCATTATTTTAATGTTGTACTTTACTTTTGTTTTAAGTTGTAATCATTCATCTTGTTTTTATTATTGCTTGTAAGCCGCTCTGAGCCCGGCCTTAGCTGGGGAGGGCGGGGTATAAATAAAATATTATTATTATTATTATTATTATTATAGCCTGGACCTGGTTTCCTGCCCCCGTTCTACATGTTACTGATTCAGATGGTTCCCAAAACAATGTTGCCAATTTTCTTGGGCCATTAAGAACAACTTGGCACATACTGGAGTGGCTGGATGTTTTCCCAGTATCATTAGTTCTCTCCAGTGGTTTTGAATATGGCTTTCCAGTGTGGTTTTGGCAAAGGGGTCTGTCTGCTTTTTCATTTTTTTGAGTTGGAAATCTGATCTCCCACTCTGCTGCTGAGTTCTGCCTGCTTCCCACATCCATCTAAACAACTTTCCCAGGCATGGAGGGAGTGGTGAGTTCAGGCTACCGCATCATTGTGCACTTGGCTTCCCCTTCTGGCCTTAAGACAGAACAGTTGAATGGCATCCAAGCTGGTTTTCTACATGCCTTGAGTTATGGAATGTTTCAGACAGGTCTGCCATGGATAGCTACTGAAAGCTGGAACTTACATTTCTCAGTGGAAATCCTTGGATGTCCTTAATAACATTGTGTACCACAACCCTTCCCCTGTCTGGTGGTGCTCTGCAATGTTCTGCACTACAGTTCCCTTTGGGGAAGGGCTATAGCTCAATGGTAGAGCACATGTTTGCAAAAGGTTCCTGGTGTTTCCAAGTAGGGCTGGCCTGAAACTCTGAAGAGCAGCTGCCAGTCATTGTCAGCAACGCTGATCTAGATGGACCGGTGGAGTGACTTGGTATAAATCTGCTTCCTTTGTTTCCATCAGCCCCAGCCAGCTTGGCCAGTAATCAAAGGTGATGGGGAAATAAGAGTTCAAAACATATGGAGTGTAGCTTAACACCAAATCCGTTACTGTGTATGTTACTACTATGGAAATTCCAGTTTTGGTGTTTTATAGCTTCTGTTTTGGAAATATGATGTTTGGTCTCCTTTTTAAAAATAAATAAAAATTATTGTGTGTGAGAGAGAGAAATAAGGACCACAGCAAATTGGGGAAGGCTGCAACATTCTGATATGCATTCTTTATGGCCTTTACCATTTTCTTCATTCTTCATAGGATGATGCCAATGGGTGGCATGATGCCTCCAGGACCAGGAATCCCCCCTCTCATGCCTGGTATGCCACCAGGTAGGTCAGGAATGACGAATCCATACTGTGGTGAGAGTTACTTTATTTTGTTTTTGAACTGATCTGGAGTTGCTGTTACTGCTCTGCATAAAATGGTGCACTTTTTATAGGGTTTGAAAAAAATGGCACAGAAAAAAGTTTGCTCTATGTTATAATTCTCCTTTGGAACATTTTTTTTTGTTTTTAACCCCTCAATCTAGACATCTAGCATAACTGTATGGCATGGCAGAGGAACACTACAAAATGAAATTAGAGTTGATATAAAAAGTTCTTAGTGCAAATAATTTCGGGTGGCTCATACTTTGAAGTCTTTGCAGCTTTCACCTTGATTGTGACTGTTGGCATCACTTAATTTTATATCCACCGTTTAATCAATTTGTGAATAAAGATGCCATCTTGTTCTGGGGATGTGGTAAGAAAATAATTTCCTTTGATTATTCTTTAATTTTAATTTTTGCAAATATAACAGAGGAAGGTTAATTTTGCAGGCACAGCTAAGCCTGGATTTTTCCTGCCCCACCCCTGACGTCCTATAAGATGTTAGATATAGGGCAGGTGGTTATGGCTTGGCTGAAATGGCATCAAGGGGCCAAAGGGGAGGCCTGACAGGCCAAATTAGGCACATTGGCTGGCTATTCCCCACTTCTGTATTAATCACTTAAAAGTAATTTAAAAGGGTGGTTGGCCATAGCCCCATGAGCATCATTATCTAGTGGTGGTGGTTGGAGTCATTTGTTCTGCAAGGATGGGCAGGTGCTACTGCATTACGGTGGTATCTGAGGTTTCTGCAAGTGTGTGTCATCGTGGCATGGGACAAACTTTCTAAACTTCACTGTAATATGTTGGTTGTTGGGTTTTTTCCCACTGTCGGCAAAACCGTCTGAATTTTGCCTGGCTGGAAAGATGCCTACTGTACAAAGTTTGAGCCTTATTTATAGCTTTTACCTGTTGCCATGTCCACCATTGGCACGTGGCTACTGAAACTACTTCTTCTTCTTCTTCTTCTTCTTCTTATTATTATTATTATTATTATTATTATTTATACCCTGCCAAGGCCGGGCTTAGGGCAGCTAACAAGCAATAATAAAAACAAATTGAATGAATATAACTTAAAAAACAAGATTAAAATACAACATTAAAATATTGAAACATTAAAATATTAAAGTGCAGCCTCATCACAGGAGGAGAAGGAAAAAGGAAGAGGGGGAAGGAATCAAATTGGCTCCAAGCCAAAGGCCAGGCAGAACAACTCTGTCTTACAGGCCCTGCGGAAAGAAATCAGATCCTGCAGGGCCCTAGTCTCATGAGACAGAGTGTTCCACCAGGCCGGAGCCAGTGTTGAAAAGGCCCTGGCTCTGGTTGAAGCTAATCTAACTTCTTTAGGGCCTGGGACCTCTAGGGTGTTGCTATTTATGGACCTTAAGGTCCTCCGTGGGGCATACCAGGAGAGGCGGTCTCGTAGGTACGAGGGTCCCAGGCCGTAAAGTCACATAAAGGACTGACTTGACAAAGCAACGTGAATGTGCTGACGCTCAGAGAGAATCTCACAGCCACTTTGCTGCTGCTCCCCGCCCCCCATTCCTTTTGGCCACGCCAAAGATTTGGCTTACCTTTTTGCACAAATTTAGCCTTTGTCCTCACCAACCATGATGCACAAGCCGGAAGAGTAAAGCAAGCACATTCATACACCAATTCTTTAAGTTGCATGTTCAGAGCAGCAGCATTTGATCTGGCCTCAGGCCTTAAGTACATATGCACACACAACATAAAGATCATTTGTAAAAACTATTGCTACCAAAAAGTTGGATTATGCTCCTAATACTAGTTTACTATAACAGTTTTCGTAATTGTGGTTAGTTATGCCTTCTGTTGATTCCTAGCTGTTCTCTGTTATTTAATGGAATATTGTCCTGCCATTAAAAAAGAATTTAATAGGGACATGTTTTGATACTAAAGTCTTCAGAACATTACCATCAGAATAATTTTATTACAGGTATGCCACCACCTGTTGGTCCTCGTCCCGGTATGCCTCCGATGACACAAGCACAGCCTGTGAATGCTCAAGGTGTACTTAACAGACCTCCCGCTCCTGTTGTTGCAGCACCAACCCCTCAGCCTCCCGTTACTAAACCACTTTTTCCCAGTGCAGGACAAGTAAGTGTGTTTTACATCCTGATAGGAGGATTTTTAGACTGTGTTTATCCTATCCTATGTAAGTTGTAATAGTCACGCTGCAGGAACACCAGCACTCAAATCACTGGAGTTGTTAGACAGATTGCTTGGTATTTGCTCCTATCTTATGCTGGAATTACTAAACAAATGTAGTCTCAAAATGCAGGTTTGCTATTTGTACCTGCTGTCTTTCATGCTAAGGTACCATTTTATTTATTTTTGCAAAAGAATAAGTATGTTTTGATCTTTGTTACCAGGTGCTCAGGGCCATGTTTCCATGAACAACTTTTATAGCCATTGGAACATCCTTAAAATTATAAATTCATATTGTCATAAGGAGAAATCACAGTGAGTGAGCAGGAGCATGCTTCTGAAATGATTTTTTAAAAGATTATTCTGCCCTACAATGTTTATTTCGTAGTCAGCTA
The DNA here is from genome assembly GCF_965153285.1 of Podarcis tiliguerta. Taxonomy (NCBI): domain Eukaryota; kingdom Metazoa; phylum Chordata; class Lepidosauria; order Squamata; family Lacertidae; genus Podarcis; species Podarcis tiliguerta. The sequence goes on along the minus strand of NC_139535.1, from coordinate 102,251,181 downwards.
AAATAAACTTAATAAACTTAATCCTTCTCCTGAAAGATAAAGAAGTTATGCAGTAATGAAATAAAATGCACACATAGAGACATTTGAGAACCACTTGCTGTTTAACAGAATGGAATGGTCTGTTTGAGAGATACATGCTCTCCTGTTTCATTGGATTCATTGTAAATGAATAAGTCTTGTATGACTTCCAAGCATATTGCAGAGTCCTTCATAATGCGTTGTTGCATTTTGAACTTCTGCAGGGAAGAGACTCATTTACAACAGTCAATCCAAGATCCTTCCTATTGGTTATCTTTCACGCATATATTCGGAGACTGTTTACTGTTTCGTTTCTTTTATGCTACAGATGGGGACACCTGTCACAAGCTCAAGTACAACTGCATCCAATTCAGAACTGTCAGCACCTTCTAAAGCTCTGTTTCCTAGCACAGCACAAGTACGCAGGAAGTTGCAGTTTAAAATTGCTTTGCTGGTTAACCCTTTAGACCGTTATGTAAACATTAAAACATCTGCCTAAACATCTTCAGATAATTGAGGATTCCTGATTATGTTTAGCTATTAATCCTAATCTTAAATTGTTTGTATTTTTATTTTTTTACAAATTGTGCATAATATTTCGGTAATAGAAATAAACAAAAGATTCTACATTGTGGTTCTAAAGGGTTAAGAAGAGCATGAAAGCAGTTGAGTGCGTTTTAGTTGGCAGTGGTTTACTTGATGCATGGTTGTTTTTTTCTAGTTTATGCTGTTATTTTTTATGCATCATGATAAAAGTAAGGAAATTTCCAAACAAAAAATGCATCATGTCTTAAATCCCAACCTATCTTTGAAATTCAGTGGTGAGTGCAGAATCTGTGCTATTGCTTGTCAAAGCATTCTCTCATAAGTGAAACTAAGAGCTCCCGAAGTAAGAAAAACATGTAATTTGAAATTCAGTGATGAGTACAGAATTTGTGCTATTGCTTGTCAAAGCATTCTCTCATAAGTGAAACTAAGAGCCCCCGAAGTAAGAAAAACATGTAATTTGAAATTCAGTGATGAGTGCAGAATTTGTGCTATTGCTTGTCAAAGCATTCTCTCATAAGTGAAACTAAGAGCCCCCGAAGTAAGAAAAACATGTAATAGCTTCACAGTCATAGTAGGGTTCTATCTTACCCATTTGATGCAAATAAGGTTTTTGTAGTTTGTAGGAAAGGAAAGTAGTTCAGCACTATAAATTACTATTTGAAGTGTCTCAGAACTTCATTTTGTTTTTATGCAGAGAATGTTTTTAAATTCACCTGGTTGACCCACTAGCATTCTTAGAAGAAAAATCTTCCCATATATTCTAATTCTGTTTGAATGCTAACTTGCCTAATACTATTCTAAACCAGTAATTTCTAGATTGGCCTAATTACAAAAATAACATTTCTTAATAGATATGACTTACATTGAACATACTGTATGAAAAGATGAAAAAGGGACGGCAACAAATAGTTACCCAATTTGTCTTGCTTTTGTTGTGGTTTTTGATCTGCAACATCTCAGTTTTGTAATGTGTTTGTGTGTTGGGAAGCACTATTACTTTTTTCATCCCAGTTTGCTTTGTTATGTAATGGGGCTGAACTTTTACTTTATGCTAATCTAGCTGTGCAAACCGATTGTAATGCTACAGTGTTTAGAATTTTTCATTTTAAATAGCGTTGTCCTTATAGTTTAACTTTGTGTTTTTACAGGCTCAGTCAGCTGTTCCAGGTCCGGTTGGTACAGATTTCAAACCTTTGAATAATGCACCTGCAACTACCACCGAACCCCCCAAACCTACATTCCCTGCTTACACACAATCTACAGCTTCAACCACTAGTACAACAAACAGTACTGCAGCTAAGCCAGCTACTTCTATAACAAGTAAGCCTGCTACCCTTACGACAACCAGTGCAACCAGTAAGTTGATCCATCCAGATGAGGATATATCACTGGTAAGTTAAATAGGATTTCTCCTTGCTCCATAGTTGTGAGGAAATGATCAAACAGTTGTACCGTTTATGTGGCAGCTCTGCTTCCCACCTCTTCCCTCACCATTTAGTGCGTCTAACATGAATTATAGCAAATTTAGAATTGCTTTGTTTACTGTGGTATACTTCTCAGAGACCAATGCAGGTAGTGTTAAAATTCATGTCAGACTGCTTCATATTTATTGGTGTGCTTTATGAACCAGATTTTCAGACTACAGTATAATGGCACAATCCATAATAACTGAATAATCCCTAAATCCTGCTTTGAAAGTAGTAGAAAAAGTTAATGTAGAAGTAGAAATTGATAATGTAGCATTTTGTTATACCAGAATTTACATGCTATAATATGTATCTACGTAAGTTTGTAGATGAGATTTAATTGGTTGAGTAAGCCAATTTAAATATTCTTCATTGAATGTTACTTGAGCTGTACTTGTGTCTCAAACTGACCTTTGATTTGATCTCATATTGTTGAAATTCTCCCTGTATGTTTCCCTTCATAGGAAGAAAGAAGAGCACAGTTGCCTAAATATCAGCGTAACCTCCCTCGACCTGGGCAGGCATCCATGGGCAATCCACCAGTTGGACCAATGGGAGGTATGATGCCACCGCAGCCGGGAATGCCCCCCCAGCAACAAGGAATGAGACCTCCAATGCCACCCCATGGTAAAAACACACTTAAGCTTCTTGAAATCCTATACAATTTATGTATTACAATCCTCTACAATTTATGTATTTAATTATTTCGCAGCGTCTATGTGCTACTTGATTGTAATACGAGCTTGAAGCGATTTACAAAAATACACAGGTTGATTGCAGCCTAAATGCTTTACTAGCAGTAGTATTGCTTAAAGGTGTTTGTAAATTTGTTTTTTTACCTTCACAGGTCAGTATGGTGCTCATCACCAGGGCATGCCAGGATACCTTCCTGGTGCAATGCCTCCATATGGTCAAGGGCCCCCAATGGTGCCTCCTTATCAAGGTGGACCTCCTCGACCGCCAATGGGAATGAGACCGCCTGTAATGTCGCAAGGTGGCCGCTACTGATGCTACTGCAAACGCTCTAATAGGTTTGGAGATTAAACCTTTTCTCATCTTGTGCTGTTAATATAGCCAAGCTTCCATCAATTAAAACTTCGTTGTGACTTTTAGGGGAGGAAAAAAAAACTTTCCACATACAAGGAACTTTTTGGACATTCTTATTTTACATGGCAAAATTTGTTTAGAATAATAAAACAGGAACTTTCCCTGATGTTGCAATTTATACTGTATGGCTTCTTTTTCATGTTTCATCTAGGTTTTTAGAAGTGAAGTATAGTAAATATGGTTCGTTAAATTGTGAAGGCGCTGGAAATACATGAACGTACCATCTTAAAGGCAAGTTCTGTAACCTTACGTTGCTGTTCATAAAATCATGCCTTCACAGCACTTCAGGTGCTGTTGGACTTCATGTCCCCAACAATAGTTTGGTGAGGGCTTTTATTGTTACCATCTACTTGTACACTTAAGTCTGAACGTGTAACGATATTTAATGTATTTAGAGTTTCCTGTTGCAGGGTTTATAAAATTGACCTACTAAGTTCACGTGACTTCCTGTACTGTTAAACTTTATTGTAATAAAATGAAAGAAAAAAATTGTCTTTTTATTCATGACCAGCTGTGGACAACTGCCTGAAGGTTTGTACTGATGCATGCTATGGTAGTTTGTGGTATAATAAATACAGTTTTCCTGATGCTACATTGATATATTCTGAATTATTTGAACTTCAAAGTCACTACTTTAGCTGTATGCTGTAGCTGACTCCTGAACAAGTAAATAGACCTGTACACTTATTAAGCAGTTGCAACGAAGTCTTAGGCTTAAGAAGACATGTTTTTTTTCTCTGAATGGTGCGCTTTCTTAAGACTTCTTCATAGCTAGCTGGTTATGATACTGGTGTGCTCTTATGTTTCCTATGTGTAAATGTGCTTCTACTAAGAAAATGCTATTGTAGAGCACATTTTTTGGCCTTGCTTCAGTTCTTCCTCAGTTTAGAGACCTCAAGCTACTTAACCTAACATTTAAAAAAAAAAATTAAGAAAAGATTTCTCTTTATAAAGCTTAGGTGCAAGCATTGGCTTCTGTAATAAAGGTGGCCAAGCCGAGAGGGATTCACCATAAAACATAGGTTGCAAAATAACAGATTAATCTTAATCAATTGATCAATTAATCTCTATCTGGGCATAGCAAAAAGCAGTCTGGTTAAAAACTACAGCTGAAGCTGCCCTGTGGCGAGGTTTCAGCTGTGTCTTTAACTGGACTCTGTCCCATTTATAAAACCTAGCAGGAAAGAGGGTAAAATTATCACCTTGGATGACTGAGCAGTTGTTGCTCTCAAGGGGCATGATGTGTTTGGGAGGTTTTGCCCCAGCATTTTGAGCCTTGTTTCTTTATATGCAGTACAAACCAGATCTCTCTTTTATTGCTTTCTCTTGTTAGCAAGATAAGTATTTCCATGAGAGCTGGGAATAGCAAAACTCCTGTTCCTACTTCCATCAGTTGATTTATAAAGACAAATTCTGTTACTGTCATTTTTTGCACTCCACCCCTAGCTAATAGTAATATTGCATGTTAACAGCACCAATTTGTAAAGTAAAAACTATTTCCGATTTGCGTATGGTCTACTTCAGTCCTTTGCTTGGTCTCAAAAAACGTTATTATTCATGTTTGAAGTTCCTTTGCTGCTTTCTGTACATCCTCTTTTTATATTTTCGTAACTTTCAAAAATGCCCTGCCTTCCACTAGAAACTTTGGCTTTGTGATCTTCACTCATTGTTTTAAGTTGTTTTAGATTTTCATTTTGAGAAATTTATTTTGCTGGAGTACTGTGTATTAAATGTCTGAGCAGTGTTATTGGCACTTTGAATATGCTTTCTGTTGACTGGCTACCCATTTCCCCAAAAGGTACTTCAGAAATATGCAGCCATGTTCACTGTTTTATAATTACCGTATTTTTCGCTCTATAAGACGCACCAGACCACAAGACGCACCTAGTTTTTGGAGGAGGAAAACAAGAAAAAAAATATTCTGAATCTCAGAAGCCAGAACAGCAAGAGGGATCGCTGCGCAGCGAAAGCAGCAATCCCTCTTGCTGTTCTGGCTTCTGGGATAGCTGCGCAGCCTGCATTCGCTCCATAAGATGCACACACATTTCCCCTTACTCTTAGGAGGGAAAAAGTGAGTCCTATAGAGCAAAAAAATACGGTACTTCACCCCTGTAACTGTTCATTTATTTCCTTTTGCACTATTATGATGGCAATTGTGCAATTATACATACCTGTTGACCATTATCTGAAGAAGTTGTGCTTGTTTTTCTCATTCATGAAAACACATATCTGAAGTTTTCTTTGACATTACTGTCTCTATAGATCCCAGTACTAAAGAGGCAAACCATTTTGGCAATGGGCTTGCTTAAGCATGTGTTGGTAACTTTTCCTTAGTCTATGGCAAAATGAAGCACAATGATTCTTGTAACATGGTTCATGCCTAATGAGCCCATTAGCAAGCCTTTTGTAGCCCATACATTTAAAAGAACTAGTGTACAGTTTGTACTAGTTGCATCCAGACTCTCCTTCTGCTCACAGAAGAAAGAGAGATTAAGCAGAGGCTCCTGCTGGGCAGAGGGGTAGGCAAATCTCCTCTTCAGCCCCTGCACCACTTTCCACATGATGGAACGCTGGATCCAGTAGACAGAATTTTACTAATTTCTACTGTAGCCTTCTATTGCCCCTTTATATTACCTGGAGTGGCACAGGTTTCCCATCCCTGCTGTAGAGATTCACCTGTGCTGTACGCTTGGGTTAGAGATAACGAATCCCCCCCCCCCCCTCACTGGAGGCAGGCATTCTGAAGCCCGTAGTCCCCTCCATCTTCTAGATAGAAGCTGTTGAAATCTATTTGCTCTCAGTGGAAGAGTGCCAATCAGTTTCCGTCTTGCTTCCACTGAGAGACAGGGTGCTCTTGGAGGTGCAAGGGAACGGCTTATTATTATTTTCAGCATATATTCAAGGCCTTTATGTTGAGCTTTCTGAAAATTCTGAATACAAGCTGGTTTTTAGAATAAAAACTTCCATAGGTGTTGCTAATCCATAGGCTGGGGTCATTCATACATGTAAGCAAACCATGGTCAGTTATGAGAATGAATCTCGAGTCTCTTGTGATTTCCTCCATTCCTTCTCTTTTGTGCCCACAACGAAGGAACAAAAAACTTAGTTCCTTGTGATATCTGAACATGGGGAACTGTTACTTGTTTACAGTATTTGTAATAAGAAGTGATGATCCAACCATGGTTTTGAGTTAATTGAAAGTAGAAGCTTTTTATCTCCTTGAGAGTCACAGAAGCAGTAGGGTGCACAAAAGCCCATGGCTCACTCTCCAAATTGGAGACCATAGTTTCTTGCTACATCTGAACTTGGCCATTATGGAAAGGAATTTTGATACTTTAACAAATTCGTACCTCTGACATTAAAAAAAAGATTTATGTAATACAGTTGTCTTAATAATTGTACTGGTCTAACTACTATGCAAGAGTGATGTAAAATTTCTGAACAGCAGATTCGTTTTTTTACATTTTTCACTTTTACTGCATTAGTTCAGAATATTTTATCACTTGGAGGGGAAACACCCACTTTCTACTGAGTGTCATATAGCACTGGTCAAGCTGGAAGGTGAGCACTCTAGTTGGGGTTTTTCCCCTATACATTAATTCTGGTTTACAGATTCCATATCTGATTTGTGTGGGGCTTAAAAGTTGAGACCAAATCTTTGCTTGATCATTGGAATTTTGTTAATTTTGATTGCATGTATTTTTAACTTAATTGGGTTGTGTTTTTCTAAAATTTAAATTTTTCTTCTTCCTATAGCCCTGCCATAGGACAGGCTGAGGCAGAGTCTCAGTGTTGCCCTGTTCAGTCTGAGGCAAGTGGGATTTATTTTATTCATTCTAGGGGCTTTCACAGCTTTATAGCTGTTGGATATTCATGTCCCCAAACTTGCAGCAAGTTTGGTGAAGGCTCCTATCTTTAATTTAATTTAGGATTTTTATAATCTTTTGATGGGCTCTATATTAATATTGATACTCTGACTTTAGTGCTTAAATTTATTGTTGTTAGCAGTCAGAAATCTTAAAATGAGTCAAAACATATCCTGTTCAATTGTTAATCCCTCCATTACCTTACCCGCTGAAACTTGGTGTAGCGATGCCATATTTTAACAGCAAGATGACTGCCGTTGAAATGGTGCTGTGAATTTTAAAAATCCAGGAGTTTTGTTGGCTGTGTTTAGTATTGTTAAGAAAATGCCTGTGTTGAAATCAGTTTTTCTCCACTGATACACACCTCTGCAGTTGGGGGTCAGTGACATCAACCTAACAGAAATGTACCTGAAACAATTACCTTATCATTAAATATGTTATCTGTCATAAGTTAATATTAATGTAGAGCCCACAGAGTGGAGAAAAATGCAGTTGTGAGTTTCATAAGATGAACAAGTGAGATAAATGTTTAGTAGGAAAAATTCTTTCAACAGCCTGATTTTAAGGGTAAACAACTTGCCATATTTATGTGCACTGGAACATAATGAGCATAGACATTTAGGTATTCCTAGTGTAAGCAATTTTCCATATACAGTGGTGCCCCGCAAGACGAATGCCTCGCAAGACGGAAAACCCGCTAGACGAAAGGGTTTTCCGTTTTGGAGGTGCTTTGCAGGACGAATTTGCTATGGGCTTGCTTCGCAAGACGAAAATGTCTTGCGATTCCTGGGGGTTTTTCCCCGCTCCCTACCCCCTTTTTCTAAGGCACTAAGCTGCTAATAGCCTTTTAGCAGCTAATCCGCTAATCCCTTAAGCCGCTAATAGCCGCTAAACCGCTAATAGCGCTAATCCACTAATGGGCTTGCTTCGCAAGACGAAAAAACCGCTAGACGAAGAGACTCACGGAACGGATTCTTTTCGTCTTGCGAGGCACCACTGTATTATGCACAGAACATAAAGCAAACGTTTAGGGGTTTTGGTGCCATTTGAATCCTTCCTTAGAAAATGTATTGCTAGACTCATGTGAAAACACATGCATTACTTTAAAAGAAAGATTTAAAATTATGAGGAAAGCTGCTGATAAAAGATTTCCAAGAATACTTGAGAATCTACTTCTATCCGCAGCTCTTGCAACAGATCTAGTTTTCGTTTGAGAGAGTTTGAAGCTTTCACAAGGCACCTAGATTTTCTGGGTGGTCCCTTCAGTTTGCACTTGCAGAGCCTCAAACTGCTTCTTAAACACTTGCTTAGTTTTTTAAGAGTTTGGGAATTTGGTGCGAGAGGCTGTTTTCCCTTAATTCAAGGGATGGCCCTCCATAAGTTGTTGGGCTCCAAATCTCATCAGCACCCAGCCACTATTGTCAGTGATCAAGGCTTGCATGAGTTTCTGTCCAGCGTCATTTGGAGGGCTAAAAGTTCTCCATCCCTGCCTTACACAGTCCTCTCACCCAATCCTCAAAGTGCTTTTCCAAATTCAAGTGTCAATTTCTTTTCTGTGGCATCTACTAGCTCTGGCTGTAACTCATGTTTTCGTGGTTGCAGTTTTAAAACGCTAACTTAGAATTACCTCTGTCGTAATACCTAAGCAATGCAATCAGCTGCCTGTCACTTCTCTCACATGCATGCAGAACCCTCTGCAAGCTTCTCATTTTCTCGAGAAATTGTAATCCAGAGTCAAGTTCACTGTGACTACCTCACATCTGAACGTAAACTGCATTCAAATCCTCAATTCAGTGTATTGTCATTGTGTGTGACGTGACTCTTGACAATTAATGGTGAAGATGGACTCCGCACTGAAGATGGAAAATAGCAATCAGCGTTTCTTCTACAATGTCCTCTGCTCTTGAGATCTGCTTTTTTCAATGTTTTCCCACCCCCCTTGGTCAATAGCCAATTTATTGAAACATGCTTTGTTTGGAGGGACTTGAAATAGAAGGGTTGTATTCATGGCTTCTGTTATCTTTTTGAGTATCCACTAGCAAATAGCTTGGGTGTTAGAATGCCTTTACTGTCACCCTGTAATAAAATAGACTAAATAAACGAGTGCCTTGATCCAGTTGCATGATTTTAGACAGGAATCACTTGATAAGAGAGAACATGTTTAGCTTTGAATATCCCCTTCATCCAATCTGAGCCTTATTTTTTTTTTTTACACTTCTCCAGCTGTCCTACAATCACATTTTCTAGCATATACCTAATGTAACTTTATGGTTTATGAAGAACTGAGAGATACTAGGATTTTGTACAAATGTATGTGCCTATTTCTTTATAATTACAGAGCAACCTAAAAGTCGGTATGAATGTACTGTAAAGGAGATCCAAACAGGTTTCATTGCTTTCCTTGGCTACAACTTTCTAAATTTTGGCTTTAGTTTAGAAATTCCTCTACCTGGAGTACACCTACTGTATTTTCAGGACTTCACTAGTAGTCTCAGGTGGTTCTTGGGGCATTGTGCTTCATTCATTTTGATCTCTTGAAGTGAGACGCACGACCAAGTTGAACTTTAAAAAAATAAATTTAGAATTAAGATTTAAATTGCAATTCTGAATTGCACTTCGCCCAGATTTTAATTTTTTTCTGCCATCACAGAACTTCAAAATGCTACCCAGACTCTCGCATTGAAAAAGAAGTTTTGGGATTTTGTACATTACCAATTCAAAGGAAAACTGCCGTCATTGCTTACATAGTATTCGGTCCCCACCCCCAGTTTCCCTTTAAGAGCTCTTGTGCCAAATTGTCAAATTGATTTTTCAGTAAAGAAGTCGATAAGCAGCAATTTGAGAGTTCTCTGAGGCCCCAGCAGAGTGGAAATACTTTAGATAAGTTTGTGTACATCCATATGTCATGCAGAGTCATGTCTTAATTTGAAGTACTCCGACTTGACTAAAGTGTATTCAAGTAGATACAAGTAGTTAAATCCAAACTAAAGATCATTTTGTGCCATAGGCATACACTTGACTTAATTATACTTACAGTTCTGGCAACTGTAAGGTGGCATTAATTATGGCCACTCTTGCTAGTATTAGTTTTGTTTCAGTTTTAACTGAGGCAACACTACTTGCTTTAAAATTATATGCATCTGAATCTTTCGATGGATGTTTATTGTTAAATGAAACCACACAATCACTTCACATCTTTTTTATAATAAAACATTTAATATATAATTCAGTCCATATTGCTTGTTGACCACTGTGACTCGTAAATTTATAAAATATTTGATCACAGAATAATGTCAATTTCAGGAATCTTGTTGGGTAACGCAATAGCTCAGTCAGTAGAGCATGAGACTCCTAACTGCAGGGGTGTGGCTTGGAGCCCCATGTTAGGCAGATGATTCCTGTATTGCATGGGTTGGACTAGGTGACCCTTGTCCTTTCTAACTTTACACATGGTTACATTGTCAGTGCCAGCAATTAAATGTGAAGTAACTTGCTAGAACAGAGAGAAATAGTATTGCACAACATTGCAAGTGCTTTTTTTTTTAGGTTTCAAGCTGCTTTTGGGTTTTTGAGAGATCATACATTTTGGGCATTTCCTATTCTGAACTTTCGTAGTCTGTTTTGGTCAACTTAACCATTTGTTGTCCTGGGAAGCATACTTAAGAGAGTCATGCTGAAATGGGGAACGGGGGACGGGACGGGACGACGACACTCAACAAAGAATCTCACTTCCATTCTTTTTGGCCTACTGAGTCTGCGCTGCCAAGCTCATAGATTGGAATGTCTCACTGCATTATTTCCATACCTTGTTCAGATAACGTATTTGCAGTGGAGCATTCTTGCCAGTGTCTGGCAAGACTAAATAAGATGTTCCCTTAATTAAAAATAAATGTGAAGACACAAAAATGTCTTCACTAAAATAGCAGTTTTGAATCACTGATGTGTGCCTGGCAAGCACTGTTTTCAAAATGTCACACCTCTACTTCACACAACAGTTGCCAAAAGTTAGGAGTCAAAGTTCAGTATAAATTTTACCCTTGTGCATAATTTTAAGAATAGTCAACTCAGCTAACATAAAATATTTTATAATCCTTTAGGAATTCAGTCAGCTTTCTTGGACTGTTAGTAGTAATACAAGTACAGGGCTTTCCAGTTCATTTTCACTGATACCCTTGAAAGAACGCTACATTTTTTTTTTTGGCAACTTGCACTGTAACCCTTTAACATTTGAATTGGTTCAACAAGTATATTTCAGAGTTCAGTTTGACGGACTACTTAGGAGTTAACAGTTGCTATAAAAAAGTGCAAGAATTTTGGTTTGTGTTTCGAAATTTAAAACTATGAGTTAAGCTTTTTGGTTTAATATAATTTGTGTTTTTGTTGACTAGCAGCAGAATTTCAGCATTTGCTACTTACTGGTAGAGAAGAAAAAAATCCCACAGCACTGCCAGTACAGGTTAGTTTAATCTGTAAGTACCTGATGTTTGTTTGAAATCCTGTACTACAAATGCCATCTTAGTATGTGAGGATGGAGCCATAAGTTATCTGGAGAGGGTTGCATCTTACTACACCTAAAAGGGATAAATATTCACAGGCTCCGATTAAGAAAGGGAAGGGGAATTACAATAAATAACCAATTTGGGTTTAGTGTATCATGTGGTGGCATTCCAGTCAGGGATCCAGTAATGCACTTTTTTTCTAACTGGGAAATCATTTGACTAAGGTTGATTGGAAAATAACCTCAATCACATCTGGGGTGAATGGGTGTTTATGCTATTAACAAAACAAGAGTAATTAAATATTCTGATTCTTTCTTCTTAGCAGTCCTTACAAACACCCATCAGCACAACTTTGTTAACTGATGAGCACATCTTTTGTGATGGGCATTATTGATACGAAATGCTGTGTCCTCTGAAACCCTTGAATCTCAACACTTTAAAGCCAAGATAATTTTCTTAGGCAGTCCCTTCTCACTTAAGTGGGTTCTGAATATTCAGTGTACTTTGGTTATTTCTTAAAGTCGACTATGCATTTCTGTAGTGCTGCTGTTTTGCTTAAACTGGTGGTTTGTGCAAAAATGTAGTTGCATCTTAATTAGAACTGCATGTTTCTGTATCTTTAATTTTCTGCTGCCATGTTTACTAGCCAACTTAATTTGGTAACATGCTTTTAAAAACCTGCTCTCAAAGTGGCAAACTAAAGCTGTTGGCAGTCATTCGAGCATTTTAAGTAAATAAAGTTGAGAGGTGGTCACAGCCCTGACACAGAAATATCAGCTTCTCCCACCAACTCCAGGTAAATCTATTGCTTTATTGATTGCTTCAACAATATGAGACTGCTGCTGCCTCTGTGCCATTGCAGTCTCTCTCTTAATGCCACCTTATATTCATGTTCAGCAATCCTGAAACTTCTCTTTAGAATTGCCAAAATCTCCTTGGAGCAGCTTTAGAATGCTTCTTAAGACCTCCTTGTTTTGAGCTGGGCTTGTTGGCTTAGAGTTAAGCTAGCACAGGGTTACTGGTCTCCTACATTTTAGTTTGATCGAAAAAAATCCAGCTAATTGGTTCATTCTGTGGTATTGGGTGTGTTACGGCATAAAAAGCCTTTGGATTGGGGAGTAGGCTACAACTAAAAATAATATTTTGTGATCAGCATGAGAAAACAAAGCTATGTATCATGCCTACCAATTTGTGGATAATGAAAATGCTTCTTAAAACTACAACAGATGTGGAAATTTAAATCTAGCTGCATTTCATAGTAAAGGTTGAAGAACCCAGAAGAACAAGTAGTCGCTGTAACCATTCAATATATGAATCAAGAGTGTTGTTTAGAATGTCTTGGTCCCTTGTTTTTCTAGTATTTCTCAGTCCCATTTCTCTAGTGGTCAATATATAGTATTTTATAAGGATGACAATCTTAAATCTGCCAGCTCTGTACAGTTCAGGTTATTTTGGGGCAGTGGGCAAGTGGGCAGAAGAAACAAAACTGAAACCCAACCGCTACTGTTGGCATTCAGTAGTTCAGCCACAAGAATTGAGTTGACCTAGGCATCATGTTAAAAATTTTGAGTTGCCAAAAATTAATTCACCTGCAAGAGAAACTATGAACATTAAGAACCTGCCATTCATTTAGGAGACTCTTTTTTTTTTAGAACACATCCTGTCTTACTTACTGTGCTTGTATTGAAAATAAGGGTATCTTGTGAACATAATTAAAATTTTGATAGTTTCTGTGTCTTAACTTTCCTTCTGTGCCCTTTACTTTCCTTTATACTAGGGAAAGTTAATACTTAAAACTAGTTTGTTGATTAGTAAGATAACCTGGTAATGCAGTTGTCACTGAAATCCCAAACTACATAGACACCTAATCATATGATTATCCCCAAGTGATTTGTACAGGGCTCAGATATGCCAGGGAAACACCTAATTCTTAAGGTGTGTGGTAGGATATGCTGCTTCACACAAGCACAACACTACACAAAGAGTGGCAAATGCAGTTTAGAACCCTAGCACAAGGAGTATCACCAGGATCATATTTATTTCTCCTCTGACTTGTGGATGTAGCTTCTATTTCAAGCAATGCCTTAATGCTGACTAGATCATTGCTACTTGGTATAAACTGGTTAACCAAATCTAAATGGCTTTGATCATGCACAGCAAGCTTGAATTTTCTGGAGGGACACACTAAACACTTGGGCCTGTTGACATATTGGATTGCATTTATATTTGTAAACAGCTCTACATAGTATGAAGCAGCTGGCTTTTGTCCTGCTTATTGCTGTGCAGCTGGAGTGACCTAAGTGGAATATGTTTTCAGTTCCAAATACTGTAACAGATCCTGTGATCTTACTCTGATCATATGAAAACAACTTGTATAGTCCTGCAGACACCAGGAGAACCAGAAAGTGAGGGAACGTATTTCTGATCTGGCAACTTGGTAAGTATCTAGCCTCTTCAATGTTTTTTGTTGGTGATAAAAAATAATCTGTATTTCATTCATGTAGCATTTCCCTGATGAATGGCATAAAGATGGGGACGGACAACTCGCTTATATGCTTTTGATTAAAATTATACAAATAGCATTATCGGATGTACACTTAAGTAAAGCTGTGTATCTTTCATTCATTAAACTTTGAACCAGAGTTAATCACTGTGCCTGTCTGTTCTTTGGTCCTGAAATATTTGCACAAAATTGCCCCACATGGAATTGTATTTCATTGCGCGGGGGGGGGGGGGTGTCTTCGTTTGAAAAGTTATGTAGTTGTAGAATTGCACTTACATTTTATTTATTGAAAAATTACACCCTCCTTTCAATCAGATGATTCCCAAGTTGGCTTTACAAGCAAAAGGCAATGATGCTAAATCCCTAACACGCACACATGTGTGTATGCTAGGGTTGCCATATTTTCAAAAAGTAAAAACCAGGAAACCCCCAAAACCCCTTTCGAAAATTCCCTCCAGACATCAATTCTGCCTTTGAAATTCTGGTAATGTCCAGGAAAATCCAGATGTATGGCAGATACCAGCAGTCTTAGTCCTCTTGACTGGTGGAAGAGGCCGGGACATGTTTCTCTGCTGCTTTGCAGCCCTAGGGCAACTGGATTGCACATGTGAAAATTGTATAAAGCCACTTACGATGCAATCCCATGCACAATTAATGGGACGTAAATGCCATTTAACTCAGTGGAACTGGCTTCCAAATAAACTTGCACTGAATTGAACTGTATTGAGTGAGAACAGGCAAGAAGACATTGGCTGAGAAGAACTGTAATGTTGCTTTTATCTGCACAATTGCACATGGTTATAAAGGCGGAAATGCGTGTTCTCACGCAATGCAGTTGTGGGGGGAGAGCACAATTACAGAGGTGCTGGCACCAATTGTGAAAACACTCTTTAAGAGAGAAATAAGGAGCTTGGCTTCCAAATATCATCCCATAAACCCAACAATAGCAGTTCCTGGAATTTAATGTGAACAATGTCTCCTTTGTACAAAGCCTACATAAAAAGCGGCTGGTGTATTTCCAGTTGAAACTGGAAATCAATATCTGAGAGGTGTCTTCTATCTTTCCATATGCAATGTCTTCTCACTATGTTAGGATTTAATCACATATTTTTATAATAGTATAGCTAGAAGTAATACCAAAATTGCAGTTGCCCTCCAGAGTTTGAAGGCATTTATTCATGTTCCCTTGGCACCTCTTTTAACTTGAGTGCAGCAAGAGCTCTTGCTACCAGGTGGAAGGAGTGATTGGGTTGTGTAACACTAGTAGTTAATAATACCTGGTCTGGAACAAATAAGATGGTGTCGCACATTCTTGTTAAATGCAACTGACTAAATCTGCATAGCTGCCACTTGCTAGGGACCTCAAAAGTTGGAAGTTGCTCTGGCCTCCCTAGGCCTGTGGGGAGGGAGGGCTTGACTGTGCAGTTTGACTATGCTAAGAGTTGGCCTCATTGTCATACATAGTGGCTGCCAAATCACAAATCGGTGTTTGGAAATGTGTGTTGGAAAATAAAATATTGATTGCTTGCCAAACTGAGCAGTGTTTGGGCCAAGTGAACATTGACAGGGCATTCCACTGCCTTGGCACCACTACAGAAAAGGCCCCCTTCCGTGCTGTTTCACAGAGGTACCCTGCATTTGAATAATAATATGAAAACTCTAAGCTTTTAGTTGACTGAAGAATGTACCCAGCTTGGGTATATTGGGGCATTGCAAAGGGAGTGGAAGGGCTTTGTTTCTACTTGTGCTCTTCATTTCATAGACCAGTCCTTTCCCCGAATGTGAAGTGGGCATAGCATGTTTACTAACTGCCTATAGAATGGCAACAGCCAGAACATGGAAATGGTTACAAATATTGAACACATGCCACAGGTAATACCATAGTGTGACGGACAGTGTTGTTAGAAAAATGATCCTCAAAAGCTGAGAGTGGCAAGAGGACAAGAGAAACATGACAACTCTGATGCTGTCTGGCATGATTTGATTGACTACAAAAATGTTGAAGCTCATGGAGTCAACAGTTTATAGCAGAGTTTGGTGTTTATAGCTCACCCCCTTTTGAGAGTAAAAGTGTGTCTTGCAATTAAAAGGAAATAAAAGGAATTGGCAATATGTGCAATGAACAAAGCTAAGCTGTAATCGGAAGTAATAAAACATTCCTTACCTGACCCAATCTGTCTGCTTACTTTGAAAAACACTGCAACCAGACAGAGGGCCTTCTGGTGGCGCCTGCCCTGTGGAACGCCCTCCCACCAGATGTCAAAGAGAACAACAACTACCAGACTTTTAGAAGACATCTGAAGGCAGCCCTGTTTAGGGAAGCTTTCAATGTTTAATAGGTTATTGTATTTTAATATTCTGTTGGAAGCTGCCCAGAGTGGCTGGGGAAACTCAGCCAGATGGGCAGGGTATAAATAATAAATTATTATTATATTATAACCACTGCCATGTCCTCTCAGGATCCAGTTTATAGAAATACTGATTTTATGTTCTATTCTATAAAAGTAAGCTGTTTTGTAATTTACTCTGTCTACTTTGACAAATGGAAAATTGGTTAAACAAACAAACAACTATATGTGATTTAGGTAGTTTCCAGGAAAGGAGAAAGTTTATAAATAACTCCAACCTAGTGTTTCATTACTGAGCTGCCCTTTCCTCCTCCTCTCACCTAGTGGTCTAAAATAGAAAATACCCATTTTTTCCTATTGTTACAGTGTAACTTCCTGCAAATGAAGAAGAAGAATATTTGTAAGATTTCCCATGTTGCATTAATCTAGGCAGACACCGTGGGAGCTGTCTGGATAATGTGGTTCATTGCAGTTCTAGTTCCAGACAGAAATGCAGCACTCCCAAAAGAAATAACCACATGACCTAAAGTACTGTCATTGCTCCATGACCTATTCTAAACTAATGTGCTTGTTGTATATGTTACTACTGCGGTGCAGGTCTCTATGAAGAAATCACCTTTTAAAATACGTTTACAAGGTGAGGCTTGTTTTATAGGTGCAATGTGGGGGGGCATGCAAGGTTTAAATTTTAAAAGTGTTCATCCCATTTGATTATCCAGTTATGTAAGTACCTAAAGTTGGTCTTGGGAAAGCAGTAGTTTTATATACTGTGAGAGAGAATTGTAAAATTAACCTTATGATTGGCTTATTGGGCAGAAACTCTGGGTTACTCACTGGACGGGAAAAGTGGGAAGTCTACATCATGCTAATCCAATTGGCTGAAGGCAAGGTGGCTGAGACATAAATAAGTCTATTCTACTACTGTTGAGTAACAGCAGAGACTGCTGACCAGAGGAGGAAGGCTTGCTAAGAAGAAGCCGGATGTCTGGAAGCAGGTGGGAGACAGGCAGGAGACTATTCAGGCTGGATATATATTATGCCTCCAAAGAGCTGAATCACTGGCTTAAGCTGGAGATCCAGCAGTGAGGAAAATTCAGAAAGGAGCTTCTGGAGCTGCCCGGAGAATTGCCTTGGAAGCCTTTCTCAAATGAAGCCAGCTGAAGTCTGCAGTTCCTGGTGGTGAGATTGACTGGGGAAGAGGGACTAAGGGTAAATGGAACGTAAGTTAAAACAGGTTAGAAACCAAGTTTTGTTGGTCAGCTGGTCATTTAAAGACACTCTAACCTTATTGCAGCAGATGTACCATAAGTCTTGAAACAGTAACAACTTTAGTATTCATTTCATAGTTTATAATAAAGAATATATTGATACTTTTAATTATAAAAGTGTGGCTAGCTGGTTTTTCACCATGTCTATAATACTGTTTCTAGTGGGATATGGCATTGGTAATGATACATCATAGATATTAAGTGGCAGTAGTTAAGGTGAATCAGTGGTACAGTTGTAGATTAAAGCTTCATTGCAGCATGACAAGCCATATGGTGTTTTGAACTCCATGGCAGTGGTAAGGCTACCTGAATTGCACAGCAAATAGGCAAATTCTACCTGGTAGACGACAAGAGCGGGGTGTGTGTGTGTGTGTTCTAAATATATAATGTCTGAGATGTTGAAACACTCCTGTCAATAGTAACTGATTTTAAGAACCTAAGGAGCTCTTCTACATCAGACCTAAGGTCAGACAGCAATCAAACAGATGTCTCTAGGAAGTCCTCTAGCAGGGGGTTTTATATCGCAGTCAGACTGTAATGTGTAAAAAGCTGCATGAGTTCTCAACATGCAAACTTGGTAGTGGGCACCAGTAAATTATCAACTGATAAGATCTTTTCCCTGCCTTTCAGCAAAAGCATCTAAATTGGAGAACAATTAAAATTCAACCATTAACATGAACTTCAAACAAAAGCACATTTTGAAAAATGCAAAACAACAAAGCAGCTGTAAAAGCAGAGAGATGGCAAGAATAAAAAGATTTATTAAAACCTGGGAGAATAAATCATTTTCAGCAGAAACGGTATGTATGTCTGTTGGTTAGCAACAGAAGAGTGGCAGGATCTGTCCATCTGCGGTCATGGAGATTTAAACCATAAAGCATTCTATAAGAATTTAGAAGTGAAATGTTTCTGTTTTGTTTCATGCTGAACGTGCTAAAGAGCAGCCGTGCCATGATGGTCTTCATCCTTTTATGAGAAGCCATTTATTACTATTATGCATGCATTTGCTGGGGAGCGAGGAAAGTACCACAGCGCACATGCTCAGTTGTGGTGGTGGAATAGCAATGAACCAATCCGCAAAGCAACCAAGGAGGAACCACTGTGGCTAAACATGATCAGATATAACCATTTCACTGAGTATGAGTAACAGTGGTTGAATGTGTTTCTCCCTGATGCAGAATTTGCTGAAGCAACAGCAGTCAAAAGCTGAATCCCCCCCCATTACAATAAGATCTGTATATTCTCTCCCCCCCAAAAAACTGAAAAAAACTCCCCTGAAAAAAACTCAACAACTTTGGCTCCTGCACCTCTTTTTCTGGAAAAAAGCACTGCACCCAACTATCTTAATGTTCTGAAATGATAGAATCACCCACTAGGTGGGGGTATAGCTTAATCACTCCCAATATATAGGCAGTCTACTGCTGCTTGTGTGTTTTGAGATAGCAGTTGATCCTGTGTCGAAATTGAAAACGGCAGTAGTGATTTCCTTGTGAAGTCTCCAACCCACGCACCCAG
The DNA here is from genome assembly GCF_965153285.1 of Podarcis tiliguerta. NCBI lineage: Eukaryota > Metazoa > Chordata > Lepidosauria > Squamata > Lacertidae > Podarcis > Podarcis tiliguerta. The sequence goes on along the minus strand of NC_139535.1, from coordinate 102,232,042 downwards.
GGTTTGCGCCTTAGTTAATTCATCACTCCTCTCAGCTGACATTTGTTTGGAAAATGTGAGGTCATGCTGCTGTGGTCTGGGAAGTCAAACAGGCTCATAGAGAGAGGAAAAGGGGAATCCCAGCAGGACTTTGTGATTTCTAAACAAATGACCCATGACTACAGACACAGTTCCTCCGGACAGCATGTCAGCTGAGCACTTATGACGGAATGAGAGGTTGTACAAGACTACATTTCTTCTTTTGAGTATTCAAGAAGATGATTATAGAATGCCAATTGTATAATTGATATTCAACATTCCAATGATGTGTGTGCATGAATCTCCTAACCCTGAGGATCATTGTTTGAAACATGCCTGCATAACCACTAGTTTTATGTAGTAGTAGTAGTAGTAGTAGTAGTAGTAGTAGTAGTAATTTATTTATACCCCGCCCATCTGGCTGGGTTTCCTCAGCCACTCTGGGCAACTTCCAATCGAATATTAAAAACAATACAGCATCAGACATTAGAAACTTCCCTAAACAGTTGTCTTTTTAAAAGTAAAATAGTTGTTTATTGCCTTGACATCTGCCTTGACATATGTCCCTGCGGTCTTGGATGCTTTTCTGCAGGGGGGGAAACTACACAGCCTCCACCTGTCCTGGTCCTCTTCGCCCCTACCTTTTACCAAATTGCATCTTTTACTTGTTTAAGATTTGCAGCTCTAAGCTGAGAGAGCGTCACAATTTGTTACGACGAGCAGAAAAGCACCGCAAAACTCATCAAATGCCAAAAAATGAAAAAAAAAACCAAAACAAATCTAAACGTAAAGCCCTTTTTGAGATTCAGAGCCCAGGCCAAATGACCCTCCTGTCACCTGCCTCAGAATAGTACTGATCTCACATGAGAAAAGGCCGAGTCTGTCAGCATCGCAATAGCTCACGGGTGCAAGATATCTTTTCATCTTTTCAAAGGGCTTTCATGCTAATTGCTTTCATCCTTCTAGAGGTAGAAGAAATAGACCTTGGAAAGGGTTTCAGGATTAGTTGCCATATCCCAAGGCTGTAAACAGAGCAAGGAGGTGTTGCCACAGTTAGCTGCTGTATCTAAAATTAGCAAAGCTAAGTGAGAACAAAGATTCACCCTGCCTACACACAGTACATTTAAAACACATTAGAAGCACATTATTTCCCTCAAGTAATTCTGGGTACTGCAGTTTGTTAAGGGCTGCTGAAAACCGTAGCTCCGTGAGGGGTAAACTCGAGTGACCAGAACGCTTGGAAGGCAAAATATGCTTCAAATGCGCTTTAAAGCTACTTATAACGAACAAGGCCTTCTTAATGTGCTTGGCGTCTTTTGGAAATCTCTAATCGTTCCTGCCAGTTTCAAAGATGTCAGATATGCAGCAACCACAGGAGAGTTGCAATAAATAATGTCTTCTTTAAATACTTCAGTTCTAAGCTGCTGGGTCTACTGATGGAAAGAAAATGTTGAAACCCACAACCGCATGTGATCTCCATTATAGATTAAAATATTTTGAAATACTTCATGGGTAAGCACCCACATTGAGAAAACGACATTAAAATGGCAGTCATCTGGAGTTCCTATAGCAAGGGATACTCAAAGCCATAGTACACAGTGCCGCAGCACTATTTGCATTTGCTGTTTGCCTATTAAGCAGTTTTGTGTTTTTTATATTGTAGCTTTATGTTGTAAATTACCCTGAGATATGCAGATGAAGGGCATGAGAAGATTTCACCCCTCCCATATCCAAGAATCTGATGATGTTCTCTGCTGATTCTCTAGGGGGGGGGGGTTCTGCTCTCTACTTATTCTGCTCCAGCCTCACATCAGAGAGAGACTGAGTGTTAGAGAGAGATCGTGTGTATAGATAAGGTTGCTGCTAAGAGCAGCTGCAGACACTCAGTGCAGTTCAGCATTTTCGTTTAGACCTCATTTAGCTCTGTACATAGTTGTATATTATAGTTGTAGATAGAATAAAAGAAGATATTCTACAGAGCTGCTCCCCGAGTTGTTTATGCTCTGCTATACTCTGCTGTGCGGCGACTGTCTTCTTGTTAGAGTGAATCCGGTGCTCACAACTCTGAGCTGTGAGTCCATAGCACTTTGACCTGTTCCTGTGCAGAAGGTGGTCTCTGGAAGTGCTACCCAGCTCGCCTAGCCCAGTCGGGCTGAAGTGTGTGAGTCCAGTTGGTGGCACTGGCTCAAGGGCAATGCTGACAGGGCGGCATGCAAATTTAATAAACAATACTAAGTGAGAGCAGCTATGTGGGAAGAGTTGCGTTCTTACAGCGCAGTGCTTAGGCATGTCTACTCAGAAGTAAGTAATTGACCCAGAAAGGGAAATATTTCCCTATGGCCAATTAGTGCATTAATGGCAGAGGTGAGATTAGAACCAAGGACTTTGGGTTATTGTTCTGTCGGCCACTATGCTACACTGCTTTTATGATGTAGATAGAATCATAGAATCATAGCATTGAAGAGTTGGAAAAGTACCACGAGGATCATCTAGTCCAACCCCCTGCAATGCAGGAATCTTTTGCCCAACGTGGGGCTTGAACCCATGTCCCTGACATTAAGAGCCTCATGCTCTACCAACGGAGCTATCCCAGTTCCATTCCCAGAGCTGTATTTCTGTTGCAAACAGAGGGTTCTCACTCTAGAGACTGTTAAGTGCACCCCACTTCCCTGAGCAGGAAGTAATTCCAGAGGCAATGCTTCAGGCTCAAGTTTCCTTTGATGCGAGAGCACAGAAGGCATAGGGTGTCTCTGTAATATTTGCTTTATTGATAAATACACACAGCATAAGCAGAGGCAAACAAACTCCTAAGCAAGGTTACAAAACCCTGGCCCTGCATCAGATTTCCAGCAAACAGCTGAATCCCATGGGTGGCTTAACATAGCCAACTCCACTTCAAACCAATAAATCCTTTTCTCTGTCTCTCTCCCACACGTCAATGCCTGTAGAATTCCAAAGACGGCAGAAAATTAAGGGCTGTTAAGTCCCTAATCAGAGGCGCGGGTGGCGCTGTGGGTTAAACCACAGAGCCTAGGACTTGCCGATCAGAAGGTCGGCGGTTCGAATCCCTGTGACGGGGTGAGCTCCCGTTGCTCGGTCCCTGCTCCTGCCAACCTAGCAGTTCGAAAGCACGTCAAAGTAGATAAATAGGTACCACTCTGGCGGGAAGGTAAACGGTGTTTCTGTGTGCTGCTCTGGTTTGCCAGAAGCGGCTTAAACATGCTGGCCACATGACCCGGAAGCTGTACACCGGCTCCCTTGGCCAATAAAGCGAGATGAGCGGCACAACCCCAGAGTCGGTCACGACTGGACCTAATGGTCTGGGGTCCCTTTACCTTTAAGTCCCAAATCACCCCATAACTTTGATAAGCAAAATCGTAGCAATTGACTCACTCGTTTTCATGCAATCAGCAAAAAGTCCTTGCAAAGTATAATCCAATGCATGGTCCCAGGGGTGCCAACTTGAATAAAATATTGTGGGGGCCCAGATAAGCCCTGCCCCACATAATCAATCACATGATGCAATGTACACATACCATTTGAATGGGAATGCCCATCAACTTTCCCCCTCAAATATTTTATTGTGGAGGCCAAAGACCCTAGGAGTTGGCTAGCCCCTAGGAGTTGGCTCCTATGCAAAGTCCAGTTGGTGTAAAAATAATCAGTTTCAAGTTACCTTCACTTTTTGTTCCCAAGTTTTATTTTCTGTCACTGTATTCTTGAATCTTTTAATTAAAGCCTCCAGTCTAAGGAAACTCAGGACAGTTTACAGATGTGCGTTTCTCTAAACAAATCGCACTAGGAGTGATTGCTGCAGAAGATTTCCACAAAATAGGAAGGAAGTCACTGTTGCGTCATGGAGTATGGGGATGGCATGGGATGGGATGAAGGGTGTGCAATATCTCAGGGAAAGAGCAAATAATTTGCATGGAAAATGTTGCAGACTCGGTACCCGGCCTCCTCAAACTTAGCTGGCAATTCCCACTACTGGTCAGTAGACATTGCTGATGTCAATGACTCAGAACAAGGCCGTTTCCTATGTGAGGCTACGTGCTTTTCATAGAGGGAAATCTCTTCGCACCGGGAAGTGGGAGCGGTGAACTGTTGCTTCAAATAAAAAAATCATAGCTGAATTTAGTTTTTTTCAGGATAGTCGCTTCCTTTTTAAAAGCCAGACATACTTGACAATGAGTTATTCTAATCAATAAGTACATTGATGATAAGGAGATTGTACTGAAAATCTGGGAGATAATTATTTGCATGGCTTTAATGTACTGTATTTTAATAAATGTATATATAGAAAGTTTTAATTCTATCAATGTTTAATTGGTTTTTAATTATTTCCCCCCTATGTTTCTAGCTGTTCTTATTTTTATCTGTAAGCTATCTTGAGTCCCTGACAGGGGTGAAAAATAGATAACACTGAGTACTAGATTATTTATCTGCATGATTATTATTCCTTCTTTGCTGCTTTGAGAGATTTTGCCATCCTATATATAATAGTCCAGCTGACATTATATACATACATTAGCATATGTATATTTTACCCAAATGTGTAGTTTGTCCTCTTTTCATTACTAATTTTTATTTCAGCAATTTGTATCACAGTTTTCTCTGAGCGGTGTACGGGAGACCCAATACAACAAGACAAAAAGCAAGTTAAAACTTTAAAATCAGAATTCGGTGAAAAAGAATCATACATTCTGCTGGAACGACCACAAAAGCCTTCAGTAAGTGTGGGGAGTTAAGCAGGGAGCAAGGCCCTGTCTGACCTCCCTTGAAGACCTCACCAGTGGTGTAGCGTGGAGTGAGGCAGGAAGGTCAAGGCCCCAGGCCCAAATTTATGAGATGGCACAATGAGGTGCCCCCACGACAGGCTCCATCATCTAGACTGGGGCCATGGGGAGGCAAGCAGTGTCCGGGTGGGGCTTTGGCAGCAGTGGCAGGAGCAACACCTTCTCATGACCGATGAATGGATGCCAGCATGCGCCCTGCTGCTGGGCCAGCCAGGAGGGAGAGGGCACTGCCACTGCTGCCACCCGCCAAGAAAGGAGGGAGGAAAGCACCTGCAAGGACAGGAGGGTGAGGCGACACAACAGTGCTCCTGGATTTGTGTATCTCTGCCTTATCTCTGCTAGGTTTGCAAGGAGACACTCCCTTGATTAGACACTGGCCAGCAAAGGGACTGACTTTTCTCCAGTCCAATACTTGTCCTGCCCTGCGCTCCGGCAACCCACGCTATGCCCCGAACCTCATTGATTGAGTAGGGATGTAAGGGTTAGGGTTTGATAGCAAAACCACTCGGCAAAGTTCCTCGGCTATCTGCTCGCCCTAAAATAATGTTAACATTTTGCAGTAGTTTAATGAAATCCAGTGAACCGCTTCTTAAACAACAGTGAAACACTGCCAGTTAAAATTACATGCCGGTCAGGCTGGTTTACCCAGCTACTGTTTGATAACATTGGCACAGATAAGCATTGAGTGTTGCTGACTTCCTCTTTGCATTCTTTATTTGCTTCAGCTTTTTTATTCTTTGCCGACCATATTACCAGTTAAATCTCAGTCTCACTTTCCCAGCTACACTCATCATGCCTTTATTATGTAGCTAGGTATGTAAAGGGCCCAGAAAACACCACCCTTAAAGATAACTCAGAGGGCATCTTGCAGGTAGCCACGGATTGTGTGTTTTGCATCACTACCGTTCCCTATCAAAGTATTCCACGTATTTTGTTGGTATGGTTAGCAACAGCCTAAAAGCTACCCTGTGGCTCACATTCCACCCACCTTTCATATCTCAGGTCTGTATCATTCCCCTCCACCCTGCATGCCACATTGAAATTCCTGAATGAGATCCCAGAATGCAGCTCACCCCCACACTTGTTAAATACCAAATTGTTTTGGATGGTAGTGGTGGGTTTAACGCAGGTACATTGGCCCTTCCCCTTCAGATAGGGGAAGCTGTTCCATTCAGTGGCGTAGCGTGGGTTGCCAGCACCTGGGGTTTGGTTCCTGGCACCTCCAGTTATGAGAATCAGGAAGCAAATGATGGGGAATAACTCTTCCTGAGATGCTGGGGAGCTTCTGCCTGTCAGAGTAGGCAATGCTGGACTAGACAGACAAATAATCTCACCTGCTATTAGATGGCTTCCTGTGTCCAATGTCCAATGCATAGTCCAGCATCCCCATCCTTGATGGCATTGCTCTCTTCCTACATCTCAGTGGTGGGGAACCACTGACCCTCTGGATATTGCTGGGATACAACTTTGTATGGGAGCTGCCCTACTTGACCAATATACAGGCAGGGCCGTCTTAAGCATATCCGCCGCCCCCCCCCCCCCGTTTCCCAGAGTTTTTTTAGGGAGAGAGAGAGAGATCAAACTTTATTCACGTTAGCCAATGGCCATAGCAACAGTAAAACATTACAGTATATGCAGAAAAGGAAATTTGATATAAAAGCACAATTTAAAGTCCTGAATCAGCAGTCAGTTAGTGGCCCTTATTCTGATTGCCCCTGCTATGAACCTAGCAACCTTTGATGATATCTGCTCATTTTGATCTGATAGAAGAAAGGACATTGTGGCAGTGGTTGAGCGCCCTGGGACGGTTAGTACGAGTGGGGTGATGATCTCATTCCTCAGGTCTTTGTAGAGAGTACAGGACAGGAGGACGTGTGCTGATGTTTCGGTGCTACCATCTCCACAGGGGCAGAGACGTTTCTCAGACGGGATCTTTTGGAATCGACCCTCAAGTACCGCAGATGGCAAAACATCCAGTCTTGCAAGTGTAAAAGCACATCTGTATTTTGGGATAATAAGTTTGTGCAGATATGGAGCCAGAGAATCAAAACGGAGAGGTGGAAACTGGACATACCAAGGGCAGAATTTCCTTATAGTGGCCAGGTTGTTCTGATGCTCAGTATCTTTTAGACGTTGACCAATTAGACTGTTTGCTTTATTGGGGCCCATAGTGAGTAGGTGTTGTGGGGATAGGTCACAAGAGTGAGTTTTTTAGGGAGGACAGCGCTGGAAGGCTGGAGGAGGCGGGCTGTGGCTGGAGGGTGGCTCCTCCAGTGGGGAAGAGGCAGAGGCTGGACGCGGCGCCTCCTGGCTCAGCTGGCTGCGGTGGCCACAGCAGAAGGAGGCTCCAGGCACAGTGCTGCTTCATGGCAGAGGCGGGCGAGCATGGTGAGCCGATGCCAGGAGGCACCACGTCCCGCCTCTGCCTTTTCCCTGGTGCCCTCCAGAGCTTGGTGCCCTGGCGCCCCTAGCTTTATGGGTAAGACACCCCTGTATACAGGGCCTTTTTTGAGAGGAAAGGTGGACAGCCAGTGACAAGAAAGCCAAGGGATTCCAAGGGCTGACTCTAGGCCCTAGTGGGTGCCTAGCATTACTGACCGCTGATGCCAACCCTGCAGGTAGGAAGGTGCAGCTTACCCAGCCAGTTTAGGAAAAGATGCATGCAGCAAAATTTCATCTTCCACACAAAAGCTGTTAATATACTGCTTTCATTCCAGAATGGTTTCTAAAGAGTTTGCAAGCATAAAAGCAATTGCAGAATTGATACACAGCAAAACAACCTCACCAAAACATTAAATACATTCATATTTAAATTTTACAATAAAACAAACCCGTAAAAATCAACACTTTAAAAAGTTGGCTCAGGATGGTCAGAGGAATGCTTGCGTAAACAGGTGCACGTTCAAGATACAAAAATAAGCTATCTCGGTGTTTCCAAATACGGTAGTCTTCAAAAGGTAGAGAGAATATATACTAGCTCTGCCTTACTTTGGGGCAGGTCACCCTACCTGTAATGATTTCTGATCATCTAATGTACATCTGATAACTTTTCGTACACCTGAAGCAAAGTTTTCTGCCAGAAAGTGGGGGAATCATTTTACACACAGGGAAATTTGAGGCTAAATCTAATGAATACTTGATTCCTTGGTATGAGCAACAAAAAGATCAGACGTCCTCGGCTGAGACTGAGAAAATAGTACAGGCAGCTAAAACTGCATCTGCACCACCCAGAACTCTTCAAAACCTGACACATTCTGGGGGTGCGCAGACAAAAAGCAAGGGTGACCACCACCCATACCAACAGCATGAAGAAACTGTCTGGTGCTATCAGGGTAGGGTTTGGGGGAGATGTCCAGGGCCCCAATTAGCAGGGACACCCCATCCCACAAGCAGAGCACATTTTGAAGTAAGCAGAGTAATACATGTTACCATCTAAAGCACAGCTTTCCAAACTTTGCATGTCGGTGGCACACTTTTTAGACATGCATTATTTCGTGACACAGTAATTCAGTTTTACTAGTAAACTGGAAGTTAAACTAACCCCTTTCCCCCCCTGGAAGGAGCGTGGGGAGTATTCGCACGACACACCTACACCCTGCAGCCAACATCCTAACGTGTCACAACACCCAGTATGGAAAGCTCTGATCTGATTGCATATATACTGAAGCAATGTATAAAGGTTAATACAGTGGTACCTTGGTTTACAACCATAATCCGTTCCAGAGGTCCGGTTGTAAACCTAAACAGGTTGCAACCCAAGGTGTGCTTTTGCCAATGGGGCCTAAAAAAAGGGGGGGGGGGTTGTAATAATTTAAAAAATTGGTTGTAATCCAAAAAAAGGGACACAAACTTCCAGGTTTGACGTGGTTGGAATCCAAAACGGTTGGAATCCAAACCAAGGTACCACTGCACATTAGCAGTATTTTTAAAATACTTGTAAAGACATTATGACTGGACGATAAGTAATTTTAATTATTTGATAATTTAAAATGGACATGCGGTATGATGATAAACAATAGAACTAGGGAAGGGAATAGGGGGAAGTCAACTCTATTTTTTTTTCTATGTTTGAATATGTATTGTTTTTATTTTATTTTATTTTATGGATAATTAATAAAATATTTTTAAAAGGAAAGCTCTGATCTAAAGGTGGGGCAGCTCTATAGTGCTGGTTTTGACCTATAAAGCCTTAAATGGCTCCGGATTACAGTATGGAGGTAGAATGATAGAATCATAGAGTTGGAAGAGACCACAAGGGCCATCGAGTCCAACCCCCTGCCAAGCAGGAAACACCATCAGAGCACTCCTGACATATGGTTGTCAAGCCTCTGCTTAAAGACCTCCAAAGAAGGAGATTCCACCACACTCCTTGGCAGCAAATTCCACTGTCAAACAGCTCTTACTGTCAGGAAGTTCTTCCTAATGTTTAGGTGGAATCTTCTTTCTTGTAGTTTGGATCCATTGCATGTCGGTTGCACACTTTTAGGTAGATTTAAGGGAGTGCAACCCTTTAGCCATATTGGGTGCAGAGCCTCAGGGACACCACAACTATGAGGTAGAATGAAAGGCAAAAGGCTAGAGTGCCAAATTTTGGCATCACATGGCACTGCTGAAATTTGAGACCCCCAAGTGTGCCATTGCGCGATAGCTCAAGGACTGTCTCTCCCCATATGAAATGACCTGGACCCTGCAATTATCACCTGAGGCCCTTCTTTGAGTGCCTCCTGTGAGAGGTCCGGTGGGCAGCAACACGAGAATGGGCCTTTTCTGTGGTGGCTCTCTTATTTGTGGCATGCTCTCTCCCCAGGGAGGCTTGCCTGGCGCATTCATTACATACAGTGGTACCTCGGGTTACAGATGCTTCAGGTTACAGACTCCGCTAACCCAGAAATAGTACCTCTGGTTAATAACTTTGCTGCAGGATGAGAACAGAAATCGCACAGCAGAGGCAGCGGGAGGCCCCATTAGCTAAAGTGGTACCTCAGGTTAAGAACAGTTTCAGGTTCAGACCGGACCTCCAGAACAAATTAAGTTCTTAACCCGAGGTACCACTGTATCTTTAGGTGCCAGGCGTAAACATTTCCCTTTTTCCAGGCCTTTGGCTAATTAAATTGTCTCGTCCTTTTTAACTGTATGTGGGGGGTGTTGCTTTTGTTTCTTACTAGGGCATGTATTTTTATGTTTTTATATTGTAAAGTGCCCTGTTATCCTGGATGACAGGTGACACAGATAATGAATTGATTGATGATGATGATGATGATAATAATAATAATATACAACCTTCCTCTTTCAACAAGCCTTTCCAACTGAGAATCGTTCCCAGTCTGTGCCTGGGACTGGTTTAATTTTAGTTTATTTTAACAGTTTTATCACCGTTGGAGATGTAATAGGGATAATGCTTCTCTATTGAAAGATTTTTGGCAGAAGGTAACTGAATCTATCAAGAGAACTGTATGGAACAACCTTACATTTACAGAGCAAAATATCCTCTTGAATTATGTATCCAGCACATGGAACCTTACAAAAGGACAATACAGGTGGACTCTCTCTGCCTTTACCACAGCAAAATGACTGATCCTGATGAACTGGAAAAATCAAAGTGTGGCTCCCTTTTATGATTGGACTGAAGTCTTGTACAAACTCGCAACATATAAACAACTTGCATACAAGCGCAGAGTTGCCATGGGCAAATTCAATTACAGTGGTACCTCGGGTTAAGTACTTACTTCGTTCTGGAGGTCCGTACTTAACCTGAAACTGTTCTTAACCTGAAGCACCACTTTAGCTAATGGGGCCTCTCGCTGCCGCCACGCCACCGGAGCACGATTTCTGTTCTCATCCTGAAGCAAAGTTCTTAAACCGAGGTACTATTTCTGGGTTAGCGGAGTCTGTAAGTTGAAGCATATGTAACCTGAAGCGTATGTAACCCGAGGTACCACTGTATATTTGAAATCCATTATTACAAATACTGTGATAGGTTAAGGTCTGGTGAAATACAGTAGCAACCTTGTAAAGTATACATTTTGGGGTTTTTTTCCTTTCCCCCTTTATTTTCCTTTCTACAAAGGTTCCGTTTCTCTTTCTCCTTTTCTTTTCTTTACGTCTCACTATGCGCATATTCAGTGCGCATATAATTATGTACTTTTTGACCTTTCAGTACAGAAATTTAAATTTCTTGTTTTACCACTTGTTTGTCGCCCTGGGCAACTTTGGGAAGGCTCTCTACACTTCACCAATCCACAAATAAAACGCACACCTCCTCCTCCGGGGGAAGCAAATTCCCACTAAGTCCAGAGGGTACAGAGAAACGACGACGGCACATCCCCACCCCACCGAGAGAAAAGCAGGGGACTTTCTGGGGTGGGGGAGGTTGGCGGCAACAAGTGAAAAGCGCAAGGGAAAGTGCGCGCTCGCGCCCAGCTGGTTGCCTGCGGGGCCCCCGGAGTCCTTCCTTTCCTGTTGACTCCGACAGAGCCGCTTCTGGCTGAGCCCGGCCCCTTCCCCTTCCCCTTCCCCTGCCCCCCCGCTCACACTTTCCCCCGTTTCCATCACATGACGGGCAGCTGGGAGGGGAGGGGGGAAATGAGCCGAGTTCTGGAGAAGTGACGCGAGAGGCGGATCCCGCCAGTATAAGACGCCCCGCCGACGCGGCGCTCCGCTCACTGCTGCCAAGTTGGGAAGCGCGCGCTGCTGTTTGTTGGCTCGACGGCCCTTGGGGACGAGGAAGTCGTTGGACGGTAAGAGAAGCTACACCCCCTCCTACCCCTAAAAAAAACCCCCAATGCAAACGACGAGAAGTTTCTCTTTTACCTGAGGGGAGTGGAGCCTTCGCTCTGCGGGCGGGAAGCGCTTTTACGCAGAGGGACTTGTGAGGGGCCTGAGGTGGCGCCTCAGGGTGACTCAAAAACGGCCTTTGGGGGATCTTTCCAAAAGTTCAACAACTTTGGGCAGAACTATTTAAAAAATGCAGCTCAACAACTTTGCCCCCAAACCGAAAAAAGCTCAAAAAGTTTCCTGTCACTGTTGGGAATATGGCAACCCTCCCCTCCGGGTCTGGAGTTTCCTTCCTCCCCTCGCCACGCCTTGAAGGCTCTTGAAATCTGGCTTTGCCTGGGGAGGAAGGGAAGGTGGGGGTGAGGTTGGGAGAGAGGAGCGTTTGCCCGCCGTCAGCCTTCGACGTACCCAGAAGCTGTTGCGGAAACTGCGAAGTTTTTTGCGGCTAAGGGAAAGGGTGGGCTGCTGCACACCGCCTAAAGAAAGGGACACTTTCCTCTTCCCCTTCCCCTCGCCATAACGACGAGTATAGAGTTGGCCTTGTGTGTGTACTGCTGTTCAGGTTGCCATGTGACTGGCTGAGGGGGAGAAGAACGGGGCGGACTCCGGGGGGTGGGGGGTGGGCAGCTGCCCCCACCTAAATCAAGTAAAAAAAATAAAAATACTTAACTAAAAGTCGAAGGGGAATTTTTAATGTCTGGTGTTTTATCGGGTTTTTAATGCTCTGTTGGGAGCCGCTCTGAGTCCCTGGGGAAACCAAGCCCGATGGGTGGGGTATAAATAATAAAATTATTATTATTATGGAAATTGTAGAAAGAGTTTTGACGGGTTTTTCTGAGCGCATGGGGTCAGAAGAAAGTACTTTTAACTTTCGAATCTGCTAGGCAAAACCGGACAGAGGTTGGTGTTAAGTGGGTGTCCTGTCTACCCCCCCCCCCAAAATAATAAATCCTGACAACCTCCCCCCCCCCCCCGTAAATCCTGGGTACGCCCATGGGGTGGAGGGAATTGGGGCAGAGAAAGAAGGAAGGCCTGGCACAGTCCTGCTTCCTTTTAACAGTCTATTTCTAGGCTGATGCACTTGTGAAGGACTTTCCCTCCCTGGAGGGAGTTGTGTCTACAATGACTGGGATCGTATGTTCCCCCGCGCACCCCGTTCAAGGCTGACTCCTCCAAGCTTCCTGCTTTTCTGTGTCTCTCCCCCCCCCCCAACTTCCCTTGTGTTTATAATCCCCACCTCCTCCTCTCAGATATGTACCTTCTGTGCTGGTTATGCTGCCTAAGTCTGTTGGTTCTGACTTTCTTTTTTTAACTTTGCAGGGACAGATACGCAAAATGGGGGTCGACGGTGGTATGAAATGTGTTAAATTCCTGGTTTTTTTCTTCAACTTCATTTTCTGGGTAAGTTGATTTGGAGGGCCTTGGTGCTTGAAACGGCGAGGAGTAGCAGTTACTACTTGCCTACTTAAGAAAAAGAACTCCTCAAAACTGGGGGGAAGGGGGTGTTCATACAACAAAATTTATGTATCTTGACTGCTGGTATTTTCTGTTTGGCAGAGAAGCTGGATAACGGGCTTATAGAGACTTCACATGACTATTTTAAATTCTGTTCATTTTGTTTTAACTTTTTTTAACGGCTTGACTATACTCCTTGTAGGGGCTACTTGTTGCCAAAAGTCTCTGGCTTCTGTAAACACTAGCAAACTTTCCTTCCAAGTTCTGCCGGACTTGAGAGGTAGTGTGTTTTGAAGAGTCTGACTTGGCTTCCTTGGTCTGTGTTACATTTTTATCGGGCTTTCCTGTAAATGATATAATCTGAGGCCTATCTGAATTACATGGCTTGGTGTTCTCAAACCAGTAGCTGCCCTGGCTTCCTCGCAAAGACCCTGGGAGTTTAGCTTTAGAGATGCTGATAATCTTTCTAAAGAAACAGCTGGGGGCTTCACGGAGCTTTAGTCTCCCCCCCCCCCCATCTCACGTCTCCAGGATGGTTTGGGAGTCTGATAGACAAAACTGATGTTCCTATTGATTGAGAAAATAGTAGTGATCTTTATGTGTTACTCAGGTCTACAGGCACTCACGGTTTCGAGCAAGTAGCTTGCTTCCACACAACAGGAACACCCAGTGATTTGGCAAACCTAACTCGCATCAGCTGTTTGCAGTACTAGGGACTCCCTTTCAGACAACTGTGTTCCATGTGTGTTAAAGAGCAGAGCTAGTATGTGCAAGAAATGTGTGAACAAGGCTAATACAAGTATTGAATGTGAATGTTCAGGATTGTTTAATCCTCCTCCCCGCTTGGGAATAGGAAGTCTGGAAATCACTGTCCAGAAATGCTCCTATTTGTCCTTTGAGGGTGCATCCAGCCATTGGCTCCATGACCCTGGGACGTTTTGCATGCAGGTTGGTGATTGCCTAGTAGCAAATGTGATTAATGTCAACGGGCAGTTCAATAAACAAGTACATTGGTTATCTGGCACTTTCTAGGAGGGAAAAGGGTTAATGGGTTCTTGTCATTCATAGAATCATAGAGTTGGAAGGGACCCAAGGGTCATCTAGTCCAACTCCCTGTAAAAAAAGTATATGGAATGCAAGGTATGCAGCATGTGGTGTGTATTAGAAAATAAATAACAAACTTTCTTTAAGGACCAATTCAGTCCTACTGCCTCTTAAACAGAGATGTCAGCTCCTGAGGGCCAGCCCTTTGGGGACCTCTAAATATTTTTGAGGTTGGGCCCCTCAATGTCCAAAAAGGGCAGTGTGACTCCTCCGTGCTGCCACGGAAGAGGAGAGTCGAAGCAGCCTCCCACTGGTGTTGGTACCAGCAGGAGCCGTCCACTTGCCGCATTTGGCTTCGCCCCAGCTCCTCCTGAAGTCCTGACATAGATGCCACGCGTGGTATCACACACTCAACATTGCTCCCCCTCCCAATCACCCTCAGAAGCTGGCAGGGTACAAATTATTATTATTATTATTATTATCATCATCATCATCTCTTAAAGCTGTGTTGGTGAAGGACTTTGCTTGTACCACGCCAGCTGTCATGGTGGTCTAGGACTAGTGGGGACTGACATACCTACATATAGTGAACAGCAGCTTCTGGTGGTGGAACAAAGCAGACAGGGTTCCTTTGCAATGCCTTCTGTACTCTGGAAGGTGAGGTCAGGGTCTTAATGCACTTTTAATTATGCAGGATGAATCACCCACCCACATGAAATTTGTGGAAACGGCCTTCCTGTTGCTCAACAGCAGTGCCCAGCTCATCTCACTGCTCCTTACAGACACCAGTTATTGCTCAGTCTCTGATGAAATTCCTGTGTTGCATGGAGCCAGGGGTAGTCAGCTTGCTGCCTTCCATATAATTCCCACTTCTCATCAGCCCCAGCCATTATGACCAGTGGTCATGTCTATTGAATTCATTAACTGCTTCTCACAACAGAATGCTCCAATGCAGTTTAGAAGAGCTGTAAGGAGCTGTAGTCCAGCAACATCTGGAGGGAACCACATTAACTACCCTGCCATCAATTTAGTATGGAAGCCAGGAAAGAGGATAAACCTAAAAACAGAGGATGGAAGACTTCCAGTGGAATTGGAAGAGGCTTGGCTTGGGTGTCGGGAATCATGGACAGAATTTTTAGTGATGCCCTGTGATGGGTTCAGCATTCAAGGGAAATATTTTTCTCCTCTTTCTCTTGTTTCTCCCTTGTCACTGGAACAGCCTTTCTCAACCTTGGGTTCCCAGATGTTGTTGGACTGCAACTCCCATCATCCCTAGCTAGCAGGACCAGTGGTTAGGAATGATGGGAGTTGTAGTTCAACAACATCTGGGGGAACCAAGGTTGAGAGAGGCTTCAGAATGGCAGGTGTGGCAAGTGTAGGAGTGTCCGCTGAATGGATGAGTGGGGTGAAAAGAGTGAGAATGGAGGAGTTGATTTGCAGCAGGAGTGGGAAACTGTGGTTCCTTCAGGTGTTGCTGGGCTATGGGAAGAGTTCAGCATCTCACTTAGATTATTGTTCCATCAAGGTAAGTATTTTGGCTTGCTTGATGGAAAACACACACACACACACACAGCCCTCTCCTCTCTCTCTGAACTGTTCCAGGGGCTTTCCCAAACGGCCCACCCTGAGCCAATTTTGGGAGCTGCATAAGGGGAGGAGGAGAAGCCAAATTGCAAAAGCGGAATCCCTTCCACAGGGCTTCCATCAATGAGATTCGTTGGTTGAATCCTGCCTTCTAACTCCCATTCTGCTTAACATTGGCCATGGCAGATGAGGCTGACGAGAGTTGAATCACACCTGGAGGACCACTGGCTTTCCATCCCTGGTTTAGAATCATGATAAGAAGTTATTTCTGGCGGGTGGCCACTTTTAAGAATTATTTGGTTGGGGTGGCAAGGCAAGAACAATTTCAGTTTCAATCTCTTAGTTCTGTAGCTATGATGCAAACTGAAGCCTAAGATTTCTGGCATCTTGACCTGATCTCTGGTGGTGTCTGTGTGTCACATGATATCATATCACATGAATATAGCTAAACTGAAGGATGCATTCACCCAGCTATATTTGCCTACTTAACTTGCCTACGTCAATTGACAAAGAAAATGTCCCACAAAATAGTCAAGTCTTATTGCATAGGATCCTCACCTCTTTCTCTTTTGCTTCTGGGCAGCAACTGGGCATAGGGGTGGGCACAGCTGCCACCCACTGAAGGGATTGAATTGACTCAAAGGGCTCCCGTTGTTACTCCCTCTAAACCTGGGATCTTTTGGGATTATTCAGTAAACAAGAATGTTTTACATCTGTCTTGTTACACAGAGGTAAAACGTTCCTTGCCAGGTGCATCCTGTTGCTGCTATCAAGCTAATCACATTAATATCTGTAGTCAAAACAGCAACCCTGATGGGGTGTTATTATGCTGGGAAGAGGAGAGCCAACTTTTTAAAAGTCACATGGCTTTAGTGTTGGAAAAAGATTGACGAGCTATGCTCACATTTTCACCTTTCTTTGTGTCACGCTGACCAGGTTCACACATGCTAAGGTGAACCATGACTTGGCATGAACATGGAAGTCTGTGGGCTCTGGGAGATTATGCTGTAGGTACGTCGCTCCTCTGTCTTTTTGCTGCTGTGTCACAATGAGCTTAAGCCATGGTTTGGCTTAGCATCTTGCCTGGGCTTGTGGTTTAGCTCACCTCAGAAACCATGAGCTGTAACCTATTGTTACAACTTGTGGTTAGTCTGGAGAGCACTTAAGTCATGAACCTGAGTTCAGACAACACATTAATTCGAACCACAGCTTAGCTTAGTGTGGTACAGCAGCAAAATTTTGACTTGGGCAGAAGTGAAGCAGCTACAGTCTCCTCTGTAGGTGCCCATGCATCTGAGTTCAGTTGTGGTTTGGCTAAGTGTGACGTGCAAACCAAGCCAGTGTTTGTTTTGCCAGTCATAAAGATGGGCGAGTTAGCAACATGTTTGATTTCCCTGTTAAAGTGATCAGAATGGTAAATACAGCCTCTGCGAATGGAGAAGGGGTGGTGGTTACATGTAACTCTACTGAAGATAAAGGATCTAGAATCTAAGCTCCATCCTGGACCCTAGAATCTGAAATGATTTGTTCACTTGTTCCTAGTATACACACCAAAACTTGAATTTCAAAAACCCCACTAATTCTAAGTTCTAAATGCGTGTTTCCATTAGTCTCAGGCAGTTTATCTTGTGGCTCATCTTTTCCACCAAGTTTTTCAGACTCGGAATCGCATGCTTCGAAATCTATAAAGTATACATACAAACTCCAAACTCATATCATATTGTAGGTCTTTCAAAATGTTACGTGATTAGTATTCGTTAGGATCCCAGTGTTCAACTAGAGCTGAAAGAACTGAGCTTTTCTCAAGTTTTCTGTTTTGCATGTAGAAACCATACGAAAATATGGTTGCTGTTGCCTGTTTGAACGTACCAAATAAAAAAGTGTGTCGGCTTGCTATTGTTAGGATGCCGCTTGGTGCGATCAGTGTTATGATACAAGCCAGGAAGTGGCAGAAACTGTGGCTTCACCCCTGCTTGGGTAATGGAACAGCAGTGTGAAGCATTTCCTGGGTTCAGAGGGGGGACCTTTTGTATGTGCTCTTTTTATAGGCACCTCTTTTATATTTGGCCTAGTTGCTGCTGTGCCTTAAGTACCAAAGCAGTCAAGATTGTTTTATACATGTCTCCTCTCTTCAATGGCAGAAGTGTACCTATGATAGCCAGCTCAGCTAGAGTCCTGGGGAACCTTAAGGATTAACCACCTCATTGTGTCTTGATGTTTTGTTCCGTGGAGCCTTATTTGCCACACCCAGAAGTCTTATCCTCAGGCTATTTATTTTGTTAAGCAATCTCAAGAAGCTCAGGCAATGTCAGTGGTTCTCCCTTTGTTTTACCCTGTTAGTCATTCATTCATTCATTCATCCCATACTTTAAAGTGCATTTCAACGTCACTTTCCAATTGCAAAATGTCTGGGGTTTTTTATTAAAGTATATTTGTTGCACTAGGGCAACAGAGCACTTTAATGTGCCAACATGCACTTCAATCCCTCTCACAAAGCAGTGAAAGTCTGGAGGGACCCTATATATTTAAGTTTAATTCATCTCACCTTACCAATTCTTCACCAATGAAAAGTGGGCCGCTCACACCCACCTTGATTGGGTCTCATTTACACCTGTCTCTGTACACCTGATCTCTGAATTGCTGGACTTTGTGCCCTAATTTTTGTAAACATTTCTTCTTCTGTATGTGAGTGAGTGAGATGAATATACCTCACCAGTTCAGGACAACTCTTCATGTATCCGGCATAGTTAAGCTGCAAACCACAAAAGCTTATTTAAAGATGCCACAAGACCTTGCTTTCTTCCAATTACCCGTGCGAGAAATGGAGGGAACTGACTTGGCACTGCTTGTGAAAACACCCCCATGTTATAAAAACAATTATGCTTGGAGTTAGCATATGGCTCAGGAAGGTTGAGGTGGGGAAATGTGTGTTTGGACTAGGACTACTTGCAGAAATTGGCTTAGACTGGGGTTTTTTGTTGTTGTGGGTGTTGTTGGCCTACGGTGCACTTAGTTGCCTTTTGCGTTTCCACTTCCTGTGCCTTGGGAAAGCATGCTTTCCCCAGAAAACATTAACCCGAGTCAGCATACAATCATTGGAGTTGATGGGATAGTTTGCTTTGGTCTAATGTAAACAGCAGCCAGATGTCCCTTGGATCTGCTGGAAGAGACTTATGAAGGAACAAAGATATTAGCCTGGAGGGTGTGTCTTGGGGGCAGAAAGCCAGTAATTCCTGCTTTCTGTGGTGACTGCTGCTCCAGAAAAGGTTTCCAGCATAATAAAATGCCCTATTGTTGTGTCCAGGCGACATCTTCCTTCTGTAACACGAACAGGAAACGGTGTGACAGAAGAGATAGCAACTAAGGAGACTGCTTAGTCTTAGCGTAACCCTTCCTGATTTTGTGAACAATTGCTGTACTGCCTGCACTGTGGCCTGTTTGCCGCAGCACTTTGGGTGGGATTTGGCACAGGAATCACGTGGAGGTTATACAGAACAGCCCAGCTGCAGAGAGCAAGTGAAGTCCCAGGAGGGATTTCTGGAGACACCCTAAAGCTTATTCTTGCACACAGAAAGGAAAAAAGGAAACTCGCTAAAAGCTTTTGAACTATGTGCACCCCTTACGCCTGTTGCAATGAGGCATATAATAAAAACCATTTTCTTTTGACACGGGCTGTTTGTCTCCAGGAAGGAAAGGGGGAAATTGCATGTGTGGCTGAACCGCTCCTGCAAGACAAACGGGCATCGCCCTGTTTTTAGTGCCTCCCAACAGTTTCTGCGTTCTCTGGTGCTCTTTTGTGAACACCCCTCTATCCATCCACATACATCCCCACCTCAGATCAGAGTTAGCCAATCTTTGCCCTCATATTGAGCCAGTGGGAATATCCACAACTTGCCACCAGAGTTTTCCCCTGGCGAGTGATGGTGGTAATGGATCTATGCTGATCTGCCTGCAAGTTCAAAGCTTGCTGTGGGTAATCTGGAAACTGGGCTTGGGCCTCTTTGCCTTAGGTGGATCCACCCTGCTGTGATAGGGCAAGGTAAATATCAGCTCCAGGAAACACAGCACCTATTTGGGAACTGGGTGGGAATTTGACGCTACAGCTGTGCTGACTCAGTCCTGAGCTGGGTGCCTTCATCTGATCTTGCTCATAATGGTCTCCGTTTACTCTGAACCTCTCCCTGATAAATAACTGCCCCATTAAGACTATCTTGCTACAGCTGTCATTCTTCTGTTCTGGTCTCTCTTTCTCATATATGTGACCTGCTACCAAGTCTACAGTAACTTGTGGGTGGCAATTTGATGCTACTGCATGTGGTATCACTGCCAAAGTATTAACATACCCTGCCATTTTTAAACTGATATGTTTTATTGAATTTTCATAAAGTTTCACATAAACATTCCAGTACATAATAGGTTTTTCTTTTGTTTTGTTGACTTCCCACCCCATTTTCCATGGTGTTTATATATATATGTGTGTGTATATATATGCTGCACACCCTGTCTTCTCTCTCTTATATCATAACAATAATACAATAATCTCCAATTCCTTCTGTTGCTCATAGTTCACGTCCTGCTCACAAATTCAGCATGCTAGAATATTTCTTTACATTATCCAAAAAAGGCTTCTGTTCTCCCATAAAACAATTCCCCATAGTCCATCACTTTACTTATCCGTTCTTATTTGGTGGGAAATTCTCCCATCTTTCCATTTTTATGCATAAAGAATCCTAGCTGCTCTCATTACATACATAAACAACTTAATCGTCTTTTATTGAACTTCTCTCCCTATAATCCCTACCCTGTCTTTTTACAAACAAACAAACAGCAGCTTTGGTTTTCTCTGGACTGTTAATTATGGTGACCCTGTTATCATAACTGTACTCTTCTAGTATATCTTTCAAGTAAAAGAGCAAGCAAGCAGGGCATGTTTTAAAAGCATGTGACCAGGCCCTAACTGCATCCAGTTGCAACATACCAATGTGCTCCTTCTCTTCTCATTCCTCCATATTCACAGACCCTGAGAGTAAATGTTACTTAATGAGTGATCTTTTTTGAAAGAAAGAAATGGTTTGATCATGAAAGCCACAAGGACAGGATATTGCAGGATAAGTGTACACAGCATCTGGGGTGGAGAAGCCTTTTATAATCAGCCTGTTTGGATTAGGGGAAGGCAGACTGTGAGCCTAGTTGTGGAAATGGAGGTGTTTTTAAGAACACAAATGTGTCACTTTTACCTGTGAATGTTGGGAAGGTATGCCTTCAATAGTATTAAAACTCTAGGACAGGCTTCCTCAACCTCGGCCCTCCAGATGTTTTGAGACTACAATTCCCACCATCCCTGACCACTGGTCCTGCTAGCTAGGGATCATGGGAGTTGTAGGCCAAAAACATTTGGAGGGCCGAGGTTGAGGAAGCCTTCTCTAGGAGGTGAATTCATCCCCATTCCAGATCCCTATTCAGTATTAAGGGCCTACATGCTTAGAACCACTGTGAGGCAGGGATAGGAAACTTGTAATGCCTTCTAGATGTTACACTCCACCTGTGATCACTGGTCATGCTGGCTGGGACTGATGGGTATCGGAGTCCAACAACATCAGGAAGGCTGCAGGTTCACACTTCTCTGAGGTCTCAACCTCACTCACCTCACAGAGTGCTTGTTGGTGGGGGAGGAAGGGAAAGGAGAATGTTAGCCGCTTTGAGACTCCTTCGGGTAGTGATAAAGCGGAATATCAAATCCAAACTCTTCTTCTTCTGTCATAGTCCCAGGAGCCTGGACCTGCAACCCCCACCCCTACCCCCATGCCTTTGAGTCCCATTTATGTGCTTGGGGACCTCCTCTTACTTGGCTCCCTGCTAAGTTTAGAACTTCAGACACACAGGCTTCTAAACTGTGTGGGGAGCAGAGAACGGCAAGCTCTCTGCAGCTGACCTTCACTGTCTGAATACATGGTAGATGGTGGGACAAGACAATGAGGATGCAATATGAGTCCTTTAACACCTGATAGCACTTCCCACCCCTTCTAATTCAGATGCCTTAATGCTGGCAGAAACACATGGTGGAACCTGCATTTAAACATGGATGCAGCAGGGCGCCAGGCAAATTTCGCGCCTAAAGATTCTCCATTTACGAACGCCTAAAAAAGTGGCTGCCATTTTTTGCACCTGGCTGACACTCAAGGATTACTAAAATGTATGTGCTTAGAAGCCTCAAAGTATATGTTAAGGATAGGCAATATGTTATGGAGTTTAACAACAAACAGTAGAGTGTTTTCAAGTATGGTATTTTTCAAGTATTCAAGTATGGTATTTTTTTTTACAGACACCAAATTAAACAGTATTAACAGTTTTAACAATGTGTCACTTATATGAATTGCGTATTGGTTCAGGGTTATCAAAATAAAGTGTTGCCGACCCCCCTCCCCAAAATGGCGACTAGACATTCTGTTTTGGCGCCTACAATCCAGGTCCCAGGAGCCATTTGGCTCCTGGCTTTTCTATCCTGGTTTTTAACACTGCATGGATGGTGTATTTGAGCCCAGTTTCAGTTGTTAACAGACTGTTACCCCCTTGTTGCTTATTACGAAGCTTTGCTGAAGTGTTGTCTTGACATCTTCCTTTTTATCTGAGACCACGATGCACACCTTAAGGTCAAATCGGGTGTTTTCACACTGCAGAGTAGCTGGCAGTGCAAGTTTTACTTCAAAATGAAAAGCAAATGTTATCTCTGTTCTAGTTTCTTGTAGTAAACAATACCTGTAAAGTTTTTTGTACTTTGATTTCATTATATGTGTTGGAAGCCACCCAGAGTTGCTGGGGCAACCCAGCCAGATGGGCAGGTTATAAATAACATATAAATAATAATAAAAACAGAATAAATAATAAAGTTATTATTAGTTATTATTTCCCCCCCCCTTTTGGGGGGTAATTGTGAATCTTGATGCAATATTCTGCCCGACTCCAGTGGTGCAGTTCTTCTGTTGGTTATGCGTGGACAATTCCGCCACTAATGGTTGGTTTCTCTTCCACACAGCTCTGCGGCATTGCTCTGATCGCCTTGGGCATTTATGTACAGATTGAACTCAAACACACCCTGGTGATGACCAGCGCCTCTGCTTCAGGCCCTCCCATTGTCATCCTGGCTGTTGGAGTTATAGTCTTCTTCATCTCCTTCTTTGGCTGCTGCGGAGCGTTAAAGGAGAACTACTGCATGGTCACCACGGTGAGGCGAATGAAGGGGAGCTAGGCATTGGAATCGCAGGGTGGGAAGCTGAACTCTTAGATCTGACTGGCTGGAGGGAGCTAATATAGCTTAGTAGTCGGGACTGCAGCCTCTAAAGTTCCATCTAATCCAGGCACCTGAGCCTTTGGCACCCCACCCTTTCTAGAGCTTGAGAAATTGAAGGCAGTAAGGATAGCGAATAAACCAGGCATAGACAACCTTTGGCCTTCTAGATATTTTGGACTAAAATTCCCATCATCCCTGAGCACTGGTCTTGTTAGTTAGGGATCATGGGAGTTGTAGGCCAAAACATCTGGAGGTTGCCTGTGCCTGGAATAAACAGTGCTTGCCAAAGTTACCCTTCGTCTTACTGCTGATCTAAGACCTGTGTTGTTAACCTTGCCTTGCTACAGGTCTCAAAACCATCTTGCCCAGGGATAGTCAATATGTTGCTCTCCAGATGTTGTGCTATGGCTGCCATAATCGAGATAATTCATAATTTTTGACCTGGCAATATATCACGAAACATGGGGTGTGTGCACACTATGCAAAAATCACAAAGCAGGAAAAACAGTGAAGCCAGCCAATGCCTCTACAGACTTCATCCTTATTTAAGACATTGTGATACTTCAATATATTGCGATGTTTAGCTGGTGATCTATCACGATGTTGACAACCAGCTATTGCTCAGACCTAGCCTCAGTAAGCATGGCCAATGGGTGATCAGGGACATTGGGAGTTGGGGGGCACCATGTTGGCAACTACTGTTCTAGCTTGTTGTCATCGTTTCCCATTTTGAATATTGGGAGTCAGGATGGGGCAAATCACTGGCTTCACAGAACAGATTTGATAGGCTTTGAATAAGAATGGGTTCTGTCTCCTCTGGCTGGCTAGGCCACTGCAGACAACAGGGCGGGAGAGTTATTTAGGCAAAGCTCTCCTTTTCAGAGGTAGGGCTGCTTCTTAACTGGACACAGTCTTTGCTGTCAGAAGGTGAGATTCATATGAATAAGGGTGAAGGCGGGCTATTGACTATTACTGCTAAGCCCAAAATGAAGGGTGGCAGTGAGGATGGGATCAACAAGCACTCCATAGATATTATTAATAATTGCATTTCCTTCAATAGTTTGCTGTGCTGCTGACACTGATCTTCCTAGTGGAGATTGCAGCTGCCATCGCTGGCTACATCTACAAAGATCAGGTAAGAGATGCCTCTGGGTCCCGTGGTTCTGCTGTTCTCTCCAGATGTTTGCTGCAACCCGCTGGAGCAGTGGTAGCCAACATGGGGGTCTCCAGAGGGTTTTTTCTTCCATATTTTTTATTGATTTCAGAGGTTTTACAAATTTACTTAAATTTCAACATGTTTTACTTAAAATTTTGACTTTTTAATTTTTTTGTTCAATTTTCTGTTTTACAATTTAGGATATTCATTTAGACAACCTTAAATTGTCAGTGACTTCCCTTCTCTTTCCATGGTTCATTTTGCATAGCACAAACCCCTGCCTGTTTTATATAAACTAAACCATTCAGTATTTCATTATTACTTCCATCAGAACTTAATTACACTGTTGAATTTATCTTAACGTTGCCAGCGTTTTCAAGTGTGCACAAATTCCCCCATATATTCAATAAACATTTTCCAATCTTCTTTAAATGTATTAATCAAAATGTTTATTCGGCTTTACGCCCATAATGAAACACAACACAACAGAACAAAACAAATCAAATAAAACAGCGGACTCGTACAGATCACACGTAATATAACACCGTTCACAACATATATGTGATCTATATGTTAGATCCGCAAGTTGCGCATATACCATCAGTTTAAGTTGCCATTCTTCTTTGGTTGGGACCTCGCTCGTTTTCCATTTTTGGGCTAACAAAGCACAGGCCACTGTAGTGCCATACATAAATAACCTTTTTTTAAATTTTTTTTTTTTACTTCCCACCCTTACCTCCATGATGTTTATATTCCCACCCTTTATCTACTGCTTTATATAACATATTTGTATCTGATACAATTATCCTCTATTTCACTTGTCATTGTTTTCTTTCCGCTGCTCGTAATTCAAACCCTGCCCACGGTTTTTTTTAACTAGAATAACTTGTTAAAATAAAGTTTTAGTCACATGCAGACACTTGTTATCAAGATTCAGTCATCATAGTTCAAGCGTCAGACAAAAAACAAATCACTTCTTCCAAACATGGCACAAGAAGTTGACCCCATCAAAGCAGACCACAAAATTTCAGCATTAGTTTTGATGATGTTCTCCCATACATGTTGAACCTCTTCAGGTATCAGTCTTATTGAGTGAAATAATAGAAGCATTATTCTTGTACGTGTGTGTTTTCTCAATGTCTGTTAAATGTCAGATTTGATCCAAAGGCTTCCTCTTGCTTCCATTTGCTCCTGGCGGGCTTACGCCAGGTCCAGCTTCTTCTGCGTGACCGCCAGCTGGTCCTGCAGCCGCTTCTTCCGCCAGTCGAGGTAGCGCCTCCGCGCCCTGTTTGCCTGCCAGCCCACCAGCACCCCCGAAGCAAAGGCCAGCAGCACCGCCAGCTTCACGGAGCGCTCAGAAAGCGGCTCCAAGCTCAGCGCCATGTCCCCCCCCCGCCCACATTTTAATTTGACTGTAGCAGTTCTTCAGAGGGTCTCCATTCTTCCATAAACAGTTCGTCTCTTTGATCTGCTATCTTTGCTGACAATTTCCACATAGTCCATTAAACTTTTGAAGTCATTCCTCTTTGGTTAGTACCTCTCCTCCTTTCCTGTACAGGATTCTGGCTGCTGCTGCTGCTGCTGAATCATCCTTTTTGGAACCTCCATCCCTATTATCCTTTGGTAGAAAAGCTTCGGGGCTTTTGGGAATAACCAACTTGATTTTTTTTCTTCAATTCATTATGTATCATTTCCCAAAAGTCTTTAGCGTTTTATACATGTCCACCACATATGAAAAAATGACCCTTCAGCATGTTTGCATTCCCAACATTTATTTTGACGCATTCTTACACATCTTAGCCAGTTTGTTTGGTCAGCAGGTGATTTTTAGCTAGAACATCCCTCGCTTCTGCCATTGGCCCTCCTGGATGAGGTTGATGATGGCCACACCTGCCCTAGAGAGAGATAGGCAGAGGGAATATATAAAGAGAAACACTTTTTTTTTTAATCACTGGATTGACCCTGAGATTGAAGACCATCACTAGAGAATTCATCCAGAAGTTCCTCATCTTCTCACAAGGGGAGGAACTTCCTCAGGCACGCTTAATTTACCCATGTTTTTGGTCTTGGCTAAATCTTAAGGAGGCTTAGTCACCCTCATCAGATGTCCTAAATTTAATTCTTCCCTTTCCTTTTCTGCTTGCTTCCTCTTCCAGATCAAAACGGTGATTGACAAAGAGATCAGGGCAGAAATGGCAGTCTACAAAAATAATGAAGAAGTTAAGAATATGTTGGATGACATGCAGCGGAAGGTGAGTGTAACATCGAAGGCCTGCTTCCTAGATCTAATTGTTGGGGAGGCAATGCTGGCAGGGGATCGTCCTTGTTTTCTGATGGCATCTTCTGCTAAGAGCTGGGAACAAAACCCAAACCAAAATTTGAAGGGTAACTTTGAACATTTTCAAGGGAGGGCCAAGGTGTACCCAATGGGATTCTTCACTTCTCGGCAGTTCCCCATGTCATATCACAGACTCCTTCTGAAAGTGCCCTCAGTATTATAATAGTTTTGCCAAGTAAAGCTGTCTTGGAGATATGGATCTGTTGGTACATTAGATCCATTTTAAAAATGGCATTGCTGCATTAATATCCCACCTTTCCTCTTTAAAGACAGTAAGTCAACCACTGAAAGGTTGAATCAGTGCTGGGGTGGAATCAGTGGCCATGGTGCATGTTGGTGTCAGTGACATGGGGAAATAAATGGAAGGTCCTGGAAGCAAAATCTAAGTTGTTAGGTAGGTTGTAGAAAGCCAGGGCCTTCAAGGTAGATTCCTCTGAAATGCTGCTGGTTCCACACAAGAGATTACTTTCCGAAACCTTTGTCTACACAAGCAAACAGGTACAACCAGGCAGAAATGGCCCAATTTCTTTTGGGGTGACAATAACAGCTTTGTAACACTGCAAAAGAACAACAACAATGAAAAAGGAGTTAGATTAAATCACTATAAATTGGTGATTCAGAGGTTTAATTTGAAATCAAGCTGGATTTGGTATCTCTGGTAACCTCTCTGTTAATGTTGGCTGTATGATCAGTATTGTTTTATTGGTACTGTTGCTGCAGATTTGTTATGGCCTTTGGCTAAAACAATAAACTTACATTGATTGGTATATGTAAATGGACAATTGCCAACAAAGACCAATAGAAGTCACCTTTGAATTTAAAAAAAGGAACTTCCCGAAAATGAGGGGTATAGTACAAAGACGGTGAAAGGGAACCTGGTGGAGATAGTTGTTCTTCAACAGTATGCTATTTTCATGGTTGACAATCTACATAATTGATATAGAGTATGGGCACAAAGCAGAATGGACGACCATAAGAAATTAGACTCTATCAAGACGAATGACTGTGCAGCCCCTGTACCGATTTTTGACGAAATTGAAGCTGCCATCAGTGCAGATGAGATGGCGAAATAACAAAGAAATGTTTTAGAAAAGGGCAACCAAAATTATCAAGGCAGTGGCGCAATTCGCCTACGGTGAATGGTTATGACGTGGTGGTTTTCAGTTTTGAGAAAAGGCAACTGAGGAGGGGGCATGTGTACGTTGATGCCTGGTGTGGAGAAAGAGAATGGAGAAGCTTTTCTGTCTCATAACATTAGAACTCAAAACATCAAAAAGAGCTGATCATTGGAATATTCAGGGTGGACAAAAAATACATACTCTGCATGCCTCTGAATATCAGTTTTTGGGAATCGCAAGTGGGAAGAGAGTGCTTGCCTGCTTCCTATGGGTATCTGATTTGCCACAGTGATAGTAGTAGGCTGTTGAACTATAATGGCTTGATCCAGGAAGGCTCTTACTATGTTATTAAAGGCTGTTGGACTTGAACCTGGATTCAGTGATTCAACGGGTAGTTTTGTGCAGATCACTACAGTTGCCTTCTGTTCCCTATTTGCAAAATGGGAGTGATGGATGGATTACCATGCAGAATACTTGGGTATGTTAAGGAAATGTTCTCTGTTCTGGGAGTTAACAGTCCCTGCTGGCCTGGAAGATACTGATCTCTCTCCCCCACCCTCATCTCTCTCCAATTGTAGTATAGCTGTTGTGGAGCCTCCAATTACACGGATTGGTTTAACGGAACTACGCCCTCAAATATACCTTCATCCTGCTGCAAACACAATGACACCGATTGCCATAATAATCCAACCGTAGAAAAAATCAACCAGGAGGTATGAATGGATGAGTGCTGGGGAAGGAGAGCTTTGTTCCTAGCATGAGGGTTCTGGCGGATGCTATAAAACCTTGTTCCCTCTCTCCCTGCAGGGTTGTGTAACAAAAATAGAAGCCTGGTTGAGAAAACACATCATCATTGTGGCTGGAGTGGCATTGGGCATTGCCTTCTTTGAGGTACCAAGAATTATAATAGATTATGGGGAACTGTGGCTGGTGGCGCATGCATGCACATCTGCACCATGATGTTGTTACGCTGGGGCAAACGAGTAACTACAGTTCTGTGTCTATTCAGTGCTTTTCTTTTTTTAAAAGAAGTTTTGACATTAACATCTGAATCTTTCAACCCGGATAAGTGATCTGGGTTAAATATTTCCATCATCCTGGATTTTAGTATCTTTAGTTAGCAGCAATGGAATCTGCAGGACTCTGAAACCCAACTTTTGGCTTCTGGGCAAGCCTGCTTTTGGGACTTCACCCAAGCATTGCCCACCTATTTCTCCAGAGTTTTGTTCACAGTCTTAAAAGGTTTAGAAACGGCTCCCCCTGTCATCAGAGCAAAAGGAGAAGATACTTGAACTTGGCACCATAGGTCCGTGTAGAACTTACTATTCAGTAATCCAATGTGCATCTGATGTACACAAGAGTGTTGCGTTGTATCCTGTGTCCCATCTGTACTGCTGGCTAGCAGACTAGTGTGTAGTGTTAAGCTGCGAAGTAATGCTATTGGTGTTCTGCAGAGCTCTTCCATGCCACTTTGCTCCAGCTCAGAATATTCCCCCAGCTTGTCAAGTCTATACTGTGGGCGGTAGAAATGTGTTGGCCCACGTTTGATTCACTAATGCAAATTGCAAGCACTGGAGAGATACCGGTACTGCTTGCTGTCATTACAACCGTGGTGGATTGTGCCCTTCATTTGGCAGTCTAGTGCAGAGCTCGGGCCATGGGGATTGTTACGGGGAAATGGGCTACCTGACTAAACAGAAGTAGCTTGTGAGCTTATATAACTGGTTCCTGTGGCGTGTGCATACCGAAGGAGGCCATTGCAGGCTTGAGCTGTGTTTGGACTGTAGAGGGATTGCCTTGCTGCCAGTTCCCCTTGCCTGCAAAGTTACGACTGCCTAAACAATCACCTGAAGTGGAGACCTAAAGGACTGTAGCTCAGTAGGGGAGTATCTGCTTTGCATGCAGAAAGTAAGCAAATAACGGCTCTGCATGTAAAAGTTAAGCAAATTTGGTGGTGCATTTCAAAGAGCTGAGCAGGAGAAATTTCCTGCGCACACCCACACACCCTAGGAAAGGATGGGAGAAGTGGTTGCATGTCCTCTATTCCTTGTAGGGCCACTGTGTAGTGAAACATTCACTTACTTGCAAATTACACCTCACAGCTGATACAATTTTCTTGTAACTTCTTTCCTCAGCTCCTGGGCATCATTTTTGCTTGTTGTCTCATGAAAGGAATCCGCAGTGGCTACGAGGTTATGTAGCCGCATCTCATCTTATCACATCTGGTTACTGCAGCAGCAATCACAGAACCCCTGGGATATTTCTGTCTCCTTTTTCTGGGGGTGCAACTGACCATTATATATGCCTGTAGAACAGGCGTTGGGTGAATGTCTCCTCTTCTGTTCCCTTTCTTGAACACATATGCCGCCCTCCCAAGGATTCACACGTTGCCTTATCTCTCCCCACCCTCCAATCCCCTAATGGGATGTTTCCCTCAAAGTTCCTATCTTCTGTGCCTCATTCAACACTCCATTCCTACTTCAAAAGTTGCATTAGCTTCCATGCTATACTTCACGATCTAGTGGGCATCTTGTGATACACGACTGCTATTGTATTCCAGCAAATTTTCTTAGTCCCTTTCATAGGCCTGAGCAAGGACCTCTGAACTTTTGCTTCTCCCAGATTCAATCTTCAAGACTTCTGGGCCTGCAGCATTTCCTCTTGACACCTCACCTAATAAGTAGACTGCTATATACTTTAGGATGCTCCTTTTCTCCCCCTTGGAAAGACTGTCTGTTTAATCAAGTGAGCATAGTTGTTTTGGAAACCACAACGGGATGGAAAATTGTGGGGACTTTGTTTTTTTAGCCAGTAATTCATTATTTGGAAAATAAAGACATTGTTTCTCCCATGTGTTCTGGCTCATTTATGTGCTATCTCCATCCTGATTTTGCATTTGTCTGCATTGTGGATAGATGGTAAGCTTCAAAAAGAAATTTCCTTGCATTTGTAATTACGTATTTAAATCTTCCTGATGCCTCTTTGATTTCTCTGGAAGCCAAATCACTCTGTAACCTTAGACTTCTATCATACCCTTACCTGCTCCTGGTTTTTAACTGGCCTTTGGTTCTTGGCAGTGGATCACTTTTGTTCTGTCCAGAACCTTTTGAGGGTGTGGCAGGGATTTTTCTAATTCACACTACAGCTGCAGTTTCCTTACCCTTGTATTATCTCAACTGTGTCAATATATTGCCATACTGACCTTTAACGTAGCCTACAAAAGCAGACAGAACTTGGGCTGAGTTCTGTCTGCTGTGATGAATAAGTAATTTGCAGCCTGCTAGGAGGAACTTCTGTGTAGCTGAAATCTCCCTGGGTTGAGGTCATAGGAAAAGGAACTATGGCTGTTCTGGAGAACACATGAGCTCTTCTTCTTTGCAAAAATTAATAACCCCGTAGCCACCAGCTATTTCAGTATTCTCATGTGATGAAGAACCATGCCTTCTTACGCAAAGCACAGTTATGCGTTTATGGTAGGATTATTTATGCTTTTTATGTCTTTGGGTATATCCTGCCTCTCCAAAATTACGAATGAGTGCATGCATGCTTCAGTAGTGATGTCCATCTAAAAACCTACGCTTTGGGGCTAACTGTGCCATTGATTGAGGCCCCTAATAAGACAAAAGAAAGAGTACAGTACAGGTCTTGTTGCTTTCCCCTCATTCTGTGCTTCACTGGTCCTGCTTGCTCAGCACCTTGCAACTGGGATGTCTTCGCACCTTTGGGGGAAAGACCCATACTCTACTGCTGCAGTGGTTTCAGCTTGGCTGAAAATTCCAACTCCCTAATTCTGCCTATGTCAATAGCAAGCTTGCATTTAACCCAGTGGTGATATGCTCTGCCTCTGCACAGGACCAGCCCCTCTCAGTTGCTCATATTCAACTGGGGCCCAGTCATCTTTTTATGCATGTTAGCCAACTAAATTTATCTATCCCCTTTCCAAGTAGATCCTGGCCGTCTTAAGATGAGGTGGGGAGCCTTTTAATATATCAAAGGCTGCATTTCTTGTGGGTGATTTCAACTACCCGCATGCATTTAAATAGCCCTTGGGCCCCCCAGATTGCCACCTGGTGTCTCACATGGCTGAAACAGCTATCTTTCAAGCTATATAGTCTGGGTTAATCCCTGAGGTCCTTTGGGAGTTTGAGGGGAGGGTGGGTTGGAACAGAAAGGAGTTTGAGCTTCCCTGAATCAGCTTCCGTACTCTGCAACTATTGCCCTGTAAAGTGTTAACTCATGAAAGTGCCATGAATTTTGTGGACTGATGTAAAAGCCCACCATCCTTAGCAACTGCCCTGTATAGCATGTTCTTGATCCTCAACCTTTGAGGATTCAATGCCAAACTGTTAGGAGCATCTCTTACAAAATGTTGCTTTAGAAACCTTTAAAAAACCACTTCCCTAGACAGTTCAGCTGCTGCAATATCCTCTGCTTCTAATTTTGCACTGGTTGACCAGCTCACAATGAAAGCTGCAAGTGTGGTTTCTCCCTAATCGTGCTCCCAGTCTGGATTATTGTTCCCTTCTATATGGTTGGTGCCTGGCTTAGAAACACCATGATCTACAATAATCATGCTTTTTTGGAGTACTGTTGAAAGTTTCCATAACACCCTCTGATCTGCGGAAGAGGAGCAAGCAGGCTGGGCAAACAGCTTTTTTCCTACTGACAATGACACTTTTATTTCTTCATAGTTCTTGCGAAGGAATGTGGTCTGTCTGATTGACAGCTGGTCCACAGGCTTGGTCCTGGAGAGAGGTGAGGTGTGAGGTTCGGGGAGTCTAGCGGGCCCGATGGGCTGGCTTGGGTAGGATGGTAGCCAAAACAATGTCCACCATGAAGGCAGGTAGATAAGAGACTGGCAGCCACACAAACTTGGCATCCCAGCCAGCGCTATAGCGGGTGCGGGGGTATTTGGCCTCAAGGGCATGCTCCATGCAGTTGGTCACTTTGCTGAGGTCTGGGTCGCAGATGATGTTCATGATGAACTTCTGGACTTTCAGGTCTGTAGAGAGGCAAGTATAATTGCAGTCATCAAAAACAGAAAGAGGGACCATTTTACGAACTGCCTGCCTACCTTTGCCTGCCCAGTGCATCCATCCTAATTACTATCTACCCTCTTCTTCCTCCTCACCCCTGGTTCCTGGTTTCCCTGGTCTTGGACCTAGTACTTCAGATCAAAATTAGAATTTTTATGCACATGCTTGGCATTGTTTTTAATTTGCATCTGTTGAAAGTCACATCTGCACAATCCTTTTTTTGCAGTATATGTAACACAATGGCTCCAGAGTACTTTTATGGCTTTCAGAACATTGTTATACTCAGAGGAACTAGTAACTGGCTCTGCATGCATTACGAAACACGTATCTCTGATTGCACCACGTGTTGGTTTTGCCCAGGGGACATGACCTCTTCTTATCTGAACTTAAAATTGTGAGCAGAGGCACAGTGTGGTGTAACGGTTAAAAGTGTTGGACTGTGACCTGGGAGACCAGAGTTCGAAACCACACTCTGCCAGGAAGCTCACTGGGTGACCAGTCGCTGTCTCTTGGCCTAACCTACTTCACGGGGTTGTGAGGATAACATGGAGATGGAAGAACCTTCAGCTCCTTAGTTGTGGGTGGGTGGGGGGCAGGTGTTATATGAACGTAGTGAGGAAATAAAAAATGCAGTCACCTCTCTTCTGTAGCAGTTGATTTCCCCCTAATCCCATGCCTCTAAATAAGTGTACACCAAGGATTTGATCCTTTTATAAGCCCCATTATGAAACTGGCAGATGTCTCCATGCCTGAGCTGAGCTGCCCAGCTCCAGTCTTAGAAGGTGAAAGATTAGCTTGAGCTTACAGAGTATGTCTCTTCCTTCCCACCCACCTCATATGAGAAGTTCTGCATGCCAAGACATTACCACCAAAGGAAGGATGGAGGGAGGGAACTCTGCAAGCGCTAGCAGAACTAGCAAGTTGTAGTGTGGGTTTAGGGATCCAGCGCTAGCTCGTGTTGGGAGCCTCTACCAAGGAACTAAAGCACATACTTGAACCATGGAGAAACCATTGCAGGGTTGTGCTGCTTAGGAGCTGACAGATGAAAGATAAAAGTGATGGTTAAAAAGAAGAAGCTGAAACAGGGTTGGAATTTGCTGCAAGTAATGGGGTGTATAGGGACGTGGGTGGCGCTGTGGGTTAAACCACAGAGCCTAGGACTTGCCAATCAGAAGGTTGGCGGTTTGAATCCCCATGACGGGGTGAGCTCCCATTGCTCGGTCCCAGCTCCTGCCAACCTAGCAGTTGGAAAGCACGAAGTGCAAGTAGATAAATAGGTACCGCTCCGGCGGGAAGGTAAACGGCGTTTCCATGTGCTGCTCTGGTTTGCCAAAAGTGGCTTAGTCATGCTGGCCACATGACCCGGGAGCTGTACGCCGGCTCCCTTGCCCAATAAAGCGAGATGAGCGCCACAACCCCATAGTCGGCCACGACTGGACCTAATGGTCAGGGGTCCCTTTACCTTTACCTTTAATGGGGTGTAGGGGAGAAATAGTTTGGATAGGAAAATTGGCCTTCCATGTGTTGTTGGACTACATCCTCCATTAGTCCTGGCTGGCATGGCTGATAGTCTGGGTCTATGGGAGGTGTAGTTCAGCAGCATCAGGAGAATCATAGAATCATAGAATTGGAAGGGACGCAAGGGTCATCTAGTCCAACCCTCTGCAATGCAAGAATCTCAGCTAAACCATCCATGACAGATGGTCATCCAGCGTCTGCTTAAAAACCTCCAAGCATTCTCCCTCTTCCATGTGACAGCTCTTAAGGCATTTGAAGATGGCCATTATATCTCTCCTCTGTCTCCTCTTTTCCAGGCTAAGCATACCCAGCTCCTTCAAGCGTTCCTCATAAGGCTTAGTTTCCAGACCCTTGATCATTTTGGGTCTGGAAACTTAGGTTAGTCATTCTTGTGCTAGGGCTTGAATTAAGTTCTTGCTGCTCTGTGCCTGTTCTGTTCCTTTGTACAGCTAATGGCTCTATTTCAGAAACAAGATCTAACCTTGCTTTCCCTCCAGCAGTCAGTGGCTGCACTGGTACTCACAGTTTGGAAAGAAGTCTTCACCGTAGCTCTGCCGAGTCTCAGGGCTCATTCGGTCCCAGAGTTGCCTTAAGGAGGCTTCTATTGATTCAAGGTTGGTCACAGCCGTCTTGAAGAAGCCCGGCTCCACAATAGAGACCTTTACCCCAAAATGGTACATATCCCTCCTAAAAAAGAGAAAAAAATGAGTTTCATATTCCATACTCATCATTGCAAGGATTAGGAACACACTCCATGAGCTTGCCATGAGGGGGTTAAATAATAGCAAGACTGGAGATGCCAGTGTGTTGCAATTTCAGCTGAATTTGGGGAAACCGCTTGAAGCATCCTTTGTGTAGAGCTATTTCCATTGTTTTCTGTTTGATTTGCTCATTGCAAACAGCTGAAAGTCTGTAAATTCTGACAATAAACCTGATTTGCAATGGAGAGGGGTTGAATAAATTTGATTGCAACTGTAAAGGTAAACACAGCCTATATCAAGTGATCGTGAACATGTGTGTGTGTACATATGTCTTCCACCTTTTTTTACTGGCTGGGCTTCGACCTTTACTTTTTGCATAAAATAAGCTTTAGAGCTCTTATTTCCATTATGGGGAAAATGCAACTGCTGAACCTATTATTGTGCAGTGGCTAAAAGTACAGGATTGCTGCCAGCAAAAAAAAAACTTGGCAACTCCAATGTGCAGCCAGCACAAAGAGGGAAGCTCAACACCCAAGCAGCTTCCTGTTGTGGGAAATTTGCCCCTTTGTGATGCCACACTTGACTTTTGTCATCAAAACAATTCCTTTTTCCTATCTTACTTTACGTCGCAGCTTAAAATAATTCGGAACCCTAGCATGATTGCGCTGCTAGAACCTGGATGAAAACATGGGAAAAGGCCATTATCAGTGAACCTGCTCCTTCCTAGCAATTGTAGCAGCTGTGGCATGGGAACACAAGATGGAAAACGCGATGAAGAAGTCTCTTGCACACTTCCATATCTAAGGATCTGCTTTTTAAAAAAATCTGATTTAATGTTTGTATAATGCTGTAGGTCTTACCAGCTTAATAATAATAATAATTTATTATTTATACCCCGCCCATCTGGCTGGGTCCCCCCAGCCACTCTGGGCGGCTTCCAACAAAACACTTAAATACAATAACCTATTAAACATTAAAAGCTTCCCTAACCAGGGCTGCCTTTAGATGTCTTCTAAAAGTTTGGTAGTTATTTTTCTCTTTGACATCTGGTGGGAGGGTGTTCCACAGGGTGGGCGCCACTACCGAGAAGGCCCTCTGCCTGGTTCCCTGTAACTTGGCTTCTCGCAGCGAGGGAACCGCCAGAAGGCCCTTGGAGCTGGACCTCAGTGTCCGGACAGAACGATGGACAGCTGTTACGTTATTTCACTCCTGCTCTCCTGTTAGGTTCTAGTTAGCCCAGGGTGGTGATGCAGACAATTGATACACTAATTAATCAGCAACCAGAACAGAATATCGCTTCTGCCTGTTTGGATGGGAGTGCCATGCTGAGACTCGCTGAACTGCAGGATGGGAAGAGACTGAATTGGTTTCGCCTAGCTTGAAGGTGTGTGTGTAGACCGAGATCTGAAAAGGCATAGCTTGAGATTGGGCTTTGTCTCAGCTTCTAGTTTCGAAGTGTGGAGGTCTGGAATTTATGCTGAGGACAGGCACCAAATGGGCTGATGCATTTCCCAGCTGCAGAAGTGTGAAATCCATGGGGTTGCACCCAACATTAGTCACGCTCATAGTAGACCTGTTGAAAACAACTAATTTAAGCCCATTAATTTCAAGGGGTCTACTCTGAGTAACACTTAGTTGGCTACAACCCATCCTTTCTAGATGACACTGACTGTGTTCAGATGTGATGCTAAAGCCATGGCTCATAAAGAGCTACAGCACATCAGAACAGGGCATTATCCTTCCAAAGTCAAATATGACTCCTTTCCCACCAGCAGGAGGAGCAGTTGATCTAAGGTGTTTCTCCCCTCTCAGTCTGGCTGCTGGCAAAATTCAGCTATAAAAGGAGCTTGAGGCTGAAGGAATTGTCAAAAGTTGTTGAGGTGTTTTTTTAATTTTTTTTAAACGGTTTTTGTTTTGACACTGCCAACATAGGTTGCCATACATCTGGATTTTCCTGGACTTTTCTCTTTCTTTGCCTATTTCTGCCTGAACACTTCTGACTGCAGTAAAAAGGTAAAGGTAAAGGACCCGTGGACGGTTAAGTCCAGTCAAAGGCAACTTTGGGGTTGCGACGCTCATCTCGCTTTCAGTCTAAGGGAGCCGGCGTTTGTCCACAGACAGCTCTACAGGTCATATGGCCAGCATGACTAAACTGCTTCTGGCGCAACAGAACACTGACGGAAGCCAGAGCGCACGGAAACGCCGTTTACCTTTCCGTCGCATTGGTACCTATTTATCTACTTGCACTGGTATGCTTTCAATCTGCTAGGTTGGTAGGAGCTGGGACAGAGCAACGGAAGCTCACCCCATCAAGGGGATCGAACCTCCAACCTTCTGATCGGCAAGTCAACTGCCTTATTCCAGCTATGTCTGCTAACTTCCAGGTGTATGGGGTGCCACAGAATTGCGCAGAACAGAAGGCAAGAGGGTGGGGGTGCCAATTTTTTGGGCCAGGCACAGGGCACTGCTGAAATCTGAAAGACCAAAGTCCACCCCTGATTAAAGAAGAGAGGGCCGGGCTAGCCCAGGACATGTTGTTGCTTGAGGCAACAATCCCTATGGCCACTCCCTCTGCTCAGATCCAGGCCCACTCTCCTCTGCCGTTTCCTCCCCTACCATACCTGTGCTGCTGCACCCCCAACCTCACCACCCCCCGCCACTGTGCTGTGGTGGCGGGAGGCAAG